>NC_050581.1:194495126-195184626 GCF_011100635.1 Trichosurus vulpecula | reverse complement strand
TTCTAATCACTGGCACTTTTACCCCCAGACAGGGCGAGCCATTGTGAAAAGTTGTTGTTTCATAACCTCTAAACGCAGACAAGATGGTGAATAGAGGTTTACTGGGTGGATAAAGTAGGACTACTGAATGGGACTCCCTGTCATCTGAGCCTTGTCTCTAATCCTGAACCTAGCTTGGGGTAAAGCATCCAGGACCATCAGAATAAGTATTTCTATTTTATTGAAATGAGCCCCTGTACAGTTGTAATTACCTTGCCAACTAGCATCATTTGGGGTTCCACCAAAGTTTGATATCAGGAGCCAATGTTTTGCTGGGTGCTGAGTCCTGTACACAAGACTGAGGCTGAATAAAGTGGACCTAAATGCTTATGGAGCTCACCTTGTGAGGGCAAGTAGTGGAGAAAAGGTAAGGAGGAAGAGCTCAAGGAAGTAAGACTTAATAGGAAGAGGAGGGAAGACCAATCTGAGACTCTGCTGACTGGGCATGGCCTCTTAATTGGTCCCAAATTGCAATGGACCTAAGGAAGTTGGTACAATCCGGTGTGGTCTGGTTATACCGTCTCAGTGATGGAATTGCAAAGTCATGTTGGTTGAAACATCATTCTATAGGGCACAACTCTGTGTTTTTCGGACTTGTAATGTCTCCTTGCTAAAGCCAGGACTAGTAAGTTTTGTACAATTGGCAAGCAAACAACAAACCGAGCTCCGAATCATCCTTGGGAGAAATGCCCCAATGTTGGCCCTGCATAGAGAGCCTAGTGACACCACAAAGCTACTACCAACAAGGCCACCACCGCGGGAAGATCAGAGTAGTGTTAGGTCAGGGAGGAAACCATCTCTCATGGGGCCACCAAAATGGAGAAAACATGCCAGATGTCTTCTTCCTAGTCTGATGAATTATTTTTGCTATCTAGTTTCTCTGCTGCTGGAGGAGTAAATTCACTGGCAAAATACAAATATAACAAAATTAAAATCACACAATTAAAAAAATAAACACGACAAATGTTCTTGTCCTCTAGACTTCCGTGTTCTTGGATAAGCCCTGCTGTCTCTGAACTGGAAACTTTTAAAAATGCAAAATCCCTTTTCTCTTCCTTTGCCCCTCTGAAATATCTCCCGTATAGACAGAGACTGGGTCTCTGGAGTGGTGCTCTTCGTTGTGAAGAATATGGAGAATGGACAAATCCCTGTTTCTTTTTTGAGGTGTAGGTGTGTGTTTGAGTGTTTTGAGTGTTCAAATATGTGTATATGTTTAGGTGTGTGTTCAAGCATGTGTATGTGTGTTTAAGTCTGTGTGTGTGTGTGTGTGTGTGTGTGTGTGTGTGTGTGTGTGTCAGAGGCAGCCAGATCCCTGGACCTCTCAGCCTGTTTAAAGCCAGCCCTGTGGGTCAGGAAATGTCCCAGCACACACCAGCCCTGCGGTGGCCCAGTGCTGGGTGGAATTCAGCTCCGGGTAAAGATATGTTACAAATTAAATGTTGCAGGCGGTATGTAAAGCTGCAATAAATAGAAACGGAGTTACATCAAGGATTGAATTAAACCTTCAGTTTCAACTCGGCAGCTGTAATTAAAACTTAGCCCGTAGCAAATCATTCACTGGAGATTAAAGTAGTGTGGGGGAAGCCCAGAATGGGGCTCACCTTGCTTGCTCCAATTTATACGTCTGAGTTACCCAAAGCTAACAGCCCTGCCCCTGAATCCAGCTCCCAATTAAAAACACAGTTTGAAAAAGCTTTAGGAGACCTGAGGGGCCCCTTTTACAGAAGCCTCTCCCCTTCCCCCCTGCCTCAATCTATGAACAAATTAAAAGCTATTACCTGCTCCCCTGTTGCTCCTCCAGGCTGACACTGTGTTTTCATTAATACATCATTAGAGTAATGACATTGTGCTGGGGCTGGACTCAAAACACCAGGCTGGGACAAAACCATGAGGTCCCCAGGCCTTGCCGCTTCCACTGTTTTGGGGAGAAATGTAAACTTGTGATTGTACTCTGAATCACACATCTTTGCCACTTATATTTCCTATCCACAGGTGGGGTGTTTAGGAGCTTGTTGGTTTTGGTTTGTTTGTTTCTTACTTTTAGATGATAAATGCTGATGTCCCACTAACTCTTTGAGAGGGCCCCCATTTCCACTGACCTAAAACCCAGAAGTCCTTGATTGAAAGACATCACTTTGTATACAGCCCATCTAAAAACCCATAAACTGACCTTTCTTTTCTAGACCATTAATTGTTACCTCATAGACAATAACGGCTTCATCCTGGTGTCTGAAGACTATACGCAGGTAAGTGTACAAGCCACAAATTCCTTCAGAAGCTGTCTGGGCTGAGGGAAGCTAATAGCAATATTAACTCGCCCAGACAATCATCTATCTGTGTTTAAGAGGTAAATGACAGATGAAAAAGCCTGTTCCCATCCCCCCAAGAATAGGACTAACTTGATTTTCACAGGGCCCCAAAGGATTTTTTACCTCTGAGTAAGGAGGGTCTGCTCTCAATCCCATTAAAAGTTCAATTTATAGAAAGAACTCTGTGCCACAGGGTTGTCTCTGCCGCAGAAAGGGCTATTTAACTCAGGATGGATGCTCCTTAAAGCATGTGGGCCACTTTGAAGGAAAATGTCCTCATGACGTGTTATCTCCTTAGGGAAGAGGGGGGTGGGAATGACACAAAGCTCTCCAGGACACTTGACTCTGCCTTTTCTGTTTTTTTAACCTGATAACCAAGTCCCAGGATTAACTCCAGCACTCAGCATTCAGGGACATGGGCTGAGAGAGATAAGAAATGCTCTAGGACTGATTGGGCTGCTGGTGCCAGGTAGGGGAAAGAGGAGCAAGGGGCTGTAACAGTGGTAGACAGAAGGAGATGAGCACCAATATCTTGGGTGCATTTTTTTTAAACTTAAAATGACAGTTGTAATCAGAAGAGTTGTCAGTGATAAAGAGACAGAAGCCAAAGTGGACATTTTGGAATGTCAGACTCTTCTTGCATTTAGACAGAAGGTTAAATCAGTGTGTCGAAAGTGATAAGAGAAGAGCAGGGTGAAGCACTCTTTATGTGATGGACAGAACCAGTCTGAGAGATAGAAGGTGCGTTCTAATCTGAGCCTGACCACAAATTAGCAGCTTGACTCTGGTGAAGTCATTACCTTTATGTGGACCTCACTGACTCCATCTGTACAATGGGGATAATAGTAGCATTTACCTCACAAGGTTACTGTGAGGATCCAATGACATATTACTAAAGCTCTGTATAGATATTAGCTATGATGGTGGCAACGATATTGAGAATCATAACAGTCAAAACAGAAGTTCCTATCTCACTTTCTAGAAATGTTTTTATCGTACTTTGAGATTACCAAAGTGATTTGCATTTGCTATGTCTTTTGAAGCCTGAAAACAATGTAGTTTAGACAGGGGTGGGGACCCTATGGCCATCGAGGCCACTATTTGTATTCAGTCAAAGGGCCGCCCTTGAGGACCTAGAGGGCCATATGTAGCCTTGAGGCCAAAGGTTTTCCACCCCTGGTAGCAGGTCTGCTAAATTGTATAATCCTCATTTTACAAATGAGAAAAGTGAGGTTTGGAGAAATAAAATGAATTGCCCAGGGTCTTATGACAGAAAGTGCTATAAGTAGGATTCGAACCCAATTCTAATAACTGTAATTCTATCATTCAATTTTGTTATCCTGAAAAAAGTGGCTGCTTAGACTAAAACATATTGGAATGAAGAGAAATGGTTCCTCTTTATTCTCCCCTCACCTTTCATATTTAGCTGTGTTCTACCAGCAATGTCTATGAACAGTTTAGAGGCTGTGACAATCTTGCTGCTCTTCCTTCCTTCTTTTGTTTCTGAGTTTTATGTTTTCATTTTCCTCTTGGCTGCTGCCTTCATCAGGGCCTGTTCTCTTTCCAGAATCCTTTCTGCCAAGCCAAACAACCTGTTGGATTGTGATACCATTTATTCTCTTTTTCCCCACAAAACCATCATATTCCTTTGTGGTGATCTCTTGATTTGTTAACCCCCCCCCCAAAGAAACCAATTAAATAAATGATTTTGGGGTAATGAAATGTCCCCACAAACACAATCTAATAATTTGCTTCTTCTTCGTGGGCACTGCCTCCCTAGGTGATAGCCTTGGCTACCTGCAATTCACGTAGCACCCTGAGTTTTCCCAAGTGCAGTGCAAGTCCAAAGGTGACTTAAATCTCCATCTCTTTTTCAGGATTTCTTAGGAAGGAGGGTGACTTAGCTGAATCTCTCTGGCCACAAGGGAAAGTCAAAAAACATCTTAAGACATCCAAAAGATCCAAAATTTGACTAGAAGCTGCTTTTGCCTCTCAGTCTGTATCATTTCACCGACAGAGAGGGCGATCGACCTTGAAATATCTGTAAAAAGGCTAGAAGAGGGAAGACTAAATTTGTGTCATACGTGGAAAATATGAAACTTCACCAAGGAAATACCCAAATGGCTGGTGCTGATATCCAAACGATCAAGTTGTGGAAGCTGTGTATAGGCTGTCCACCCCATCCTACCCCTCAAGTCCTCCCTGCCCCAAGGCACACACACACCATACCCAAGCCTTCGGTGCTCAATTCACTTGCTTGATCTTCTGCTTGAATAGGACTGAAACAGGACGTGATAACTCCGCCTGTCTTTTGAGCCTGGACTTGTTTGAGGCTGTCTGACTTCCTGTGCCCCAATTAGGATAATTCTTCTTCATTTAACAACTGGTTCCATTGAAATTCGTGTACTTATGCACATGAAATACCAATGTCCTCCTGGCTTCTCGCAGGCTACACACACCCACATATTTTGGAAAAGCTCCCAAGTTTCCCTCAAGTAAAAAGGCAATACTCACTATTCAGACAGAGGAATGCTTTTTTTAAGGGGTTTTTTTAGGGTATTTTTTTTTTTCTGGCGAGGTCTGTAAGCATTTCTGCCTGAAAACTCCCAGGTGCATAGTTGAGGTCAACTCAGTTACTTGTAATGGAATTGGGGTTTAGTTAATACAAAACCCATGGAATTTATGTAATTTAGGAATATAATGCATTTTGCCCCCCATAAATCCTCAGAATTTTTATTTTTCACCTTCTTCAGCTTCTTGTGTCTTTCACAGACCATGTCTCTGTTAGCACTCAGAAGGTGAGAGAAATGACAAATCTTGTAGAAGGCAGAAAGCTTCTTGCATGCCTTATACCTGGACAATCACATCTCTTAGCTGTACCCCTCCCCCCACTGAAAAGAGTCCTGAATTGCAGTTTTAAATTTTTATTGGAAAGCTGAGTTTAAAAAAAAAAAACATGCGCATGTTCATAAATTTGCCAAATCTCCACCTGGCCTGTTATGCAGACCTACAAACATATTGTCTCCGTGGTGGGAAGTAAATGCTAAGTCTTGTATTATCAGGGGTGTTAAGGTTCTTCACTTAAATCAGGCCGGATTGGATGATTGCCATCAGCAAGGCTGTATTGTTTCCTTGAGAGGCCTATCCTTCTTTGCCTCCATCTTAAGCACAGAAATACAGAGCAGACTGCTCACCAAAAAGTGACTCGGAGAAAGAACTCATTCTAAAGGGAGGCAATTCATAGAGCTGATGATCTGGATGGTTACAGGTCATCCAGGAATTATAAACAATTCATTTTATTATGTAGAGGAAGCCCTTTCCATAATGTATTTTTACCTTTATGGAGTGCTACGTTACTCACACGGGAGAATACCTTCCTTCATATGGGTCTCCTCTGCAAGGTAGTGGCCGCCAGTTTTACAATTCCAGCCTCAGTCCTGCACAAGGCAGCCCTTCCCTATCTATTGTGCAAGCTTTCACACTGGCTTATGTGCTGTCATAACTTAGGACTGGTAAGATGTTTTTTGCGTTTTTGTAATGTTACAGTAGCCCTGAACGACCTCATTTTTTTTTCTTTTGGGCAGAGCCACACTTATTCTTTCCTCATACCCTGATAGAGCCTATGTTTGTTTTGCAATGCCCCTTGGTACAGCAGTTATCTGTGCTTTTCCTCATGTCTTCTTTCTTGCAGACTGGAAACTTTTTTGGTGAGGTCGAAGGAGCTGTGATGAACAAATTGTTAACAATGGGCTCCTTTAAGAGGTAAGGCTTTTACGGGGCCCTGTGCCCCCCGAAAAAAAGTTTGCCTAAATAAAATAAAACCAACTGAGGTCACATAAAACAAGCCCAGGCCTGACCCCTTTGGCTGGCTTGCCTGGTGTGCATATTCCAACCAGAGGGCCTTCATGTAACCCGATGCCTCTCGCCTGAGTGCCGGGAGTCTTGGAACCTCAGCCCACAATGAGCTTCCTGTTAGCCGAGCAGTTTATTGGAGGCTGATATTGAAGTCGGGGTCTGCAAGGTGATGCCCATTACATCAATTTGAAGCAAGTCACTGGAGAGAACCAGGAAACGTTTTCGCTGGGAGAAAGGAAGAGATTTTTTTTTTTCTCAAGATGACATTAAGGGAAAAAAAAAGGTAAGGGTCCAAATGACCAAACTCAAAGGGAAAAGTTGGGGGCATGTTGAATAATTTTTTTAAAATCAATTGGCCCTCCTTTTGTAACTCAGCAAATAGTATGCGCAAACATTTTACCTGATTCAGACAAAGTAGAAACTCTAGGCAAAATGAAGTCTATTTAAGTCTAATTTCAGCTATGGCTGATACCACACAAATGCAATGAGTACTCGCATTGGCCACCAGTTAATTACATATTGGCCTTTCCTCCCAGTGTGTCACTTCTCTATCCCATCAGAAGCTAGGCCAAGCTCCCATTAACTCTGAAGGTCATGGGAAAACTAAACACCCAAATAATCCATTACTTTGTAACATCTCACTTCCATCTCATCCCCCTCCTTTCATTCTACCTCCCAAGAAGAATGGCAACCTTTGAAATGGTGTTTTAATAGAAATAACTGATGTAGTTAAATACATAATAGGAGGAAATATAATGATAGACCTCAAGCTCAAATGGGAGAGCTCCAGCCTGCTGGTTGCCAACAAGTGGTGGTTCTCCATCTTATTACTACCCTGGAGTCAGGCAGCATCATTAAAGATAGGCAGTGCAATTAATTCTTTCTAATGCCATGGAAGCTGGAAAGCCATCGTCGGAGATCAGCTGAGCCATGCCCAAAGAGTCACAATGTAAATATGATGATCCAGTTACCCCCCCTCACTCCCCAAAATAATTACAGTGACATGTGAAGAGGATTAGATTTTCAGTTAAGGGATCTGGGTTTGAAACCTGATTGCAGAACTCATATGTCACCTACTGCCATCTCTTGGCCTCAGTTTCCTCATCTATAAAAGGTGGGGGATGGTCTCTAAGGTTCTTTTTGGTTCTAAATCTATGATGTTATAATAAGCATGAAGGGTTTCCAAATCCCACAACATTTTAGGAAATGGTCTTCTAAGTCCCTTATAGTTCTAATTTGCTGATCCTATGATGGCTTGTTAAATGGAAAAAAATAACTGCTTATATTAAAAATGGATTATGATGCGTTGTCACTTTTTTTGTTTGTTTGTTGATTTTAAATACTGACTAAACTTCTTACCACTATATCACATGGTAGGGATTCTTCTTTGGTATGTATTGGTCTACATGGTCCCTGAAGCCGTTCTAACCGAAATTCTATAGTTCTGTTAATAAATGGAAGTGGATAAAGGAACAGATATCCACAGATTCTATGAGCATTTCCTAAGTGATTTTAGCCAAAGTAAATAAATAACCAAAATGAGAAAACCAGAAAAGACTGAAACCTGCCTTTGATAACAAAACCATGATTTCCTTGTCAGGCTTAGGACATGGAAGTCAAGGGCAAAATTGGCTTAAACCATTAGATTTGTCCTCCTTGGTAACAGAGGGCAAGAGCAGAAATAATGAGTGAAAGTTGCAAAAAGGTCAATTTAGGATAGATGTCTGGGAAAACTTCAAAACAGAGGTGCCCAAAGTGGAATGCTGATAATGATGGTGAGGAGGAGAACATTGAAGATGATGATGATGCTGATAACCAAGATTTCTATAGTGCTTACTGTGTTCCAGTTACTGTGTAAAGTTCTTTATGAACATAATTTCATTTGATCCTCACAACAATCCTGGGAGGTAGGTGCTATTATTATCCCTATCTTACAGATAAGAAATCTAAAGCAAACAGATTGAGTGAGTAGGCCAGCATTACACAGCTGGTAATCAAGAACTCAGGTTCTCTTGACTCCAAACCCAGCCCTTTTCCATCAGGCCACCTAGCTGGAGTGACATGCCTCAAGATGTGTTGGGCTCCTTCTCCCTTCGAACAGAGGCTGGAAGAACTCTTGTCAAGTATATTAAAGTGGGGATTCCTTTGAGTACAGATTGGAATAGATGATGACTTTTGGGTCCCCTTTCAACTTTCAAACTGCGTGATCCTTTTCTTTCAGGGCTCTGTCTCTTCTCTGCTTTCTCCATATTGGAAGGCAGTATAGATAACTGAAGGTATCTCTGCAATTATTTCTCAGGCCATGGATAATTTTAGTCTCCCTTGAAATTCAAAGATAGAATGTAGAGAGGGATAGTGTGGACTTTGAAGTTAGGGAGATCTAGGTTCAGATTCTGCCTCTGAAACTTTCTACCTGTGTATCTGTAGAAAAGCTATTTAATATTTCTGGGTCTCAGGCAACTCCCTACAAATTCACTCCTAAGTTTTAGACTCT
This sequence comes from Trichosurus vulpecula, assembly GCF_011100635.1. Lineage (NCBI taxonomy): Eukaryota > Metazoa > Chordata > Mammalia > Diprotodontia > Phalangeridae > Trichosurus > Trichosurus vulpecula. The sequence goes on along the minus strand of NC_050581.1, from coordinate 195,175,929 downwards.
GGTGATTTAGGACAACATCCTCAACCTGAGGGCATGGGAGATCTCTCAGGTATCTTTTACGTTAGACTGAACTGTCATCCATTTGGTTTTCAAGGATCCCATTGGATAGACATTTTATTCAGACCACTTCTATGTTTTTGAAGTGCTGAAAGGCTAGCATAGGATTTAGTTGGGACCTATGCTTTTATTGGTGAGGGGAACTTTTTGGTGAGCAAAATCTTTCTCTCCATGGAGGTCAACAGCTTTGCTGAAATTCATAAAAGACTTGTCCAGAGCATGAAAAGGTTAAATAAATTGCCTGAAGTGGTTCTTCAAATCATGTCTTTCAGGCTTCTAGGTCAGGTTGTTTCTCCATTCCACCACAGTGATAATAATAATGACCAATATAAAAACTGATACTTATATAACATTTTAAACATATTAAAGCACTTTTCCTACACAAAACTGTATGGGAGGTGCTTTGGTTGTAGTGATACCCATTTTACAAATTTGGAAACTGAGATCCAGGGAGGTTAAGACCCAGAATCACAAAGCTAGGAAATGTTTGAAGTGGAATTTGAATCCAATCCTCCCTCTAAGTTCATTGTATTCCTGAGGCTATGTGGTCTCCATCCATGTTGGTTAAACGGTTGTACGGTTTTCATTGGTGGAGCCTAGACCAAGAAAAAAGCACAGTGTAGATTTCATTAATTTACCTGTATTTAGCCTAATAGAATTGAATTCAGACAGAAGCCTGCCACCCTAACACAGTATTCCTGGACATTTTTCTTCCTTTTATGAGTTTTCTGGTCCCCTGGGGTGCTGGGGTGGGGGTGGGGGTTATCTGTGGCTTTCACTCATCCACCCAAAAGCATCTGTATGTTTCCCCCCACCCCCACCCCCACCCTCCAGGCTCTCAGAAGTACTTTGGCAGAGGGATAGGCTTTCAGCAATGGCATCAAAGATAAATGCAAATTTATTCATTATTAATTAAATTTGCATTCAAAATCATGTAAAACTAGTTAATGAGCCTACATTGGTAAACTACTGTTCATAATTGGATAATAGCATCCTGGTGCTAATACATGCAAGGGAAAAGTGAAAAATCCCATAAAATCACTCACAGTTTTCCAAATCTCTGTAGATCTGAACACAAGTTTTCACATTCAGGTTTAGTCAAGAAAACAAGCATTTCTTAAGGCCTTACTGTTATCAAGCATTGAGAATTAAAAGAAAGGTAAAAACAGCCCTGGACCTCCAGGAGCTCATGATCATTAGGTCATTAGATATCAGATGCCAATATACAAACAACTACATACAAACATATTATGTGCAGGATAAATGGGAGATAACCTCAAAGGGAAGGTGTTAACATTAAGTGGGCTCAGGAAATGAAGTGGTAATTTAACTTGTACTTGAAGAAAGCTAGGAATTCAGGAGGCAGAGATCAGCTGGGAGATCATCCCAGGCATAGAGAAGCACCAGAAAACAATGTCTTGAGTTGAGAGATGGAGGGTCAAGTGGAAAGAATGGCAAGGAGGCAGTGTCCCTGGACCAAAGAGTAAATGGTAAGGAGGAAGATCTAAGAAGCCTGGAAACAGAGGAAGAGACCATGCTAGGAAGGGGTTCACAAGCCAAATAGAGTATAACTCGATTTGATCCTGGAGGAAATAAAGAATCATGGAGTGTTCCCCAGGCTGCTTTAGGTCTCCTGTGAATAGCAACAATGTCTGTATTTCTCAACTTCCTGATGTTCTCCTAAAGCCTTGATGTGAATTGAATAGAATTCACCTCAAATACACTTGATTACTGTATATCCATGATGATTTGGTCAGATTTCTTAATTTGTCCTGAGGGAGACATTGAGTTTCTGAGTGTAAGCCAGGATAGATGAAAAAGTTGGAAAAAGAAGGAAGAGGAGGAGGAAGAAGAGGAAGAAGAAGAGGAGGAGGAGGAAGAAGAAGCAATTGAAGAAGAAAAGGAAGAAGAAGGAGAAGAAGAAGAAGAAGAAGAAGAAGAAGAAGAAGAAGAAGAAGAAGAAGAAGAAGAAGAAGAAGAAGAAGAAAAAGAAGAAGAAGAAGAAGAAGAAGGAGGAGGAGGAGGAGGAGGAGGAGGAGCAGGAGCAGGAGGAGGAGGAGGAGGAGCAGGAGGAGGAGGAGGAGGAGGAAGAGGAGGAGATGATGACAACTTCAAAAAGAGAGGGGATATACCTTGGGAAATGTTTTTTTTTTAATATATGAAAGTAGAAAATGAATCTTCAAAAGAACACAGGACCAAAACCTGAGTAGATATTAAAATTTAATTCTTAATGAAACCCTCCCTGCCTGGAACAGGCAGGTTTCCACAAAGAAATTTTAACAACAGTCACACAGCTAGCAGAGATGTGTTGAGAATACAAGATCTTGCTTTCTTTACTTTTGCTTACAACTGAGCATCTGACTCAGTTATAGGAAACAAAGCTTTGTCAGCTCTCCTTATAAGTGTCCTTGATAGCTGTGATATTGACCCTTAGTCTTCTGATTACATATCTCAAGAGACTGAGGATCATGAAAGGTGTTCCCCACTGTCATGGAATTTGACCTAATAACATCCCCGGAAACGGACGTGTGATTCCCTAATGATGATAAGATTGTGCTTAAGGCATCGAACCCTACAACTTGAACAGCAACTCAGTGACATCCTTGACCACTCCAAAGACATAGCCCTGATGAATCACAAAGTTGACAAAAAATGGGAAAATAAATATCAATTAGGCTAATATATTTTTGGATACACATGCCATAGGATTATTCCCCTGGTATGTCTATGTAGGATAAGCCACCACAGATGGGGAATGAACTGGGCTCAGAATGGAAAAGAAGAGGATAGATTTCATATGCAAAATTGCCCAGGGACTTCAATGATCCCAAAAGCCTCCTTGACATTGTCTGGGGATTTGTTTTGGTCTGTACATGTCCATCAATGTAGGGATCTCCTTGTGACAAAACTCCTTCTGACAATAGAGATCTTTAACACTTCTGCAACTAACGATCTCAGATAGTTGTCTGGGAGGTAGCTAGGTGGTGCAGTGAGTAGAGCAGTGGCCCTGGAATCAGGAGGACCTGAGTTAAAATTCGGCCTCAGAAATTTGACATACTAACCATGTGACCTTGGGCAAGTCACTTAACCCCAATTGCCCTGCCTTCCCCCCTCCAAAAAAAAAAAAGATAGTTGTCCAGGTCACTGAAGCAGAAAAGGAATCCAGGTGATCTTGACTCCAGGGATAATTTCTGTCTTCTATAACCTCTGCCCACTAACTCTCACGAGAGAGAGAGAGAGAGAGAGAGAGAGAGAGAGAGAGAGAGAGAGAGAACCATTTTCTCTAATTCTAGGGGCTGACAGATTTCACCACTTGACTGCCCAGGGGTCCATCTCACACACACACACACACACACACACACACACACACACACCGTATTGAAGAAGCTTTGATTTAGGGGAAGACAACTACATTTGTGTTTGGTCAATTCCACAATCATGGAAGATTGGCAGAACACTGAAAACAAGTGTGCAAAATGAGGAGGACATGGGTGGGTTTTGACCTGTCCAATGGAGAGATCCCCACCTAGGTCAGTTCCTGGATCTCTTCTAAAGAGGAGGCAGAATCACAGCAGTCTCCTGAGAATTCATCTTCAGTAAGTTTCCTCCCTGAGCCTAGGGTTTCTCATCTGTAAATTAAGTATACTGACAGTCAAACATGTCACCTCCCCAAATTTCTGGGAGAAAATTGCTTTTTTAAGCCTAAATCATTGTTGTGTTTGTCCTTCATTTTCAAAGACCATGATATCAGGAAAATGATGACATGAATTGCAGTAGACTTTGATTTGAATGAGGGAGGGCTGGGCAAGGTCACCAGCCTTACTTTCTCCTCCAGAGCTATCTGGGTTCAGTGGCCAGATGTTCATCGGGACAAATGGAGATGGCCCAGGATGCACTGGGAGACCCTGGCTAGACCTCTTCAAGAAGTAAGTCAAGGGATGGCTCCTTTAATTAAAAAAAAATTAAACTGGGAAGGAAAGACCCTCAGGGTTGCTGGTGAAAAGAAAAACAGTTATTACTGACATTTGCTCAGAGCCAGTAGGGCCTAAAATATAGACATAAGTGGGGCATGGCCAGTGACCTGCTGTAGTCCAATCTATGAGCTCCAGCCCTCCCTCGCTCAAATCAAAGTCAACTGCAACTCATGCCTAAATCGTTATCTGAATGTGAATGACCACTCTTGTTGGTGGTGCTGTCATTATGATTATTGTCATTTGTAGTTGTCTCATAGAAAGCACTTAAGTTTTTTTCATTCATTTTTCATTTATTCATTCCCTCATTCAGTTGTGTATCTAATTACACTTTAGGATCAAATGTCCCATGTTATGGAAACCTGGGCTCCAGCTTTCTGAGAACCTGGCTGTCTTACCCCTTATTTGAATGGGCTTTGAACCACCTTCCCTCCCTTGGCATGTCTGCATTTCTGTTTCTCATTGTGGAATCAAAGACCTATAACTAGAAGGAAGCTTGAGGTCACCTAGTCAAGCCTGTCCCTTCACAGAGGACCAGGACTGGGTGCTAGGTAGTGGAGCAAGTGCTGCCTACTTATGTGGGATTGGTCCAATCCAGAGATGACCCCTCAAAAACTCATTGAGTCTTTGGCTCAGTATGCCTATGACAATTCCAAGTGATTCACCAAAGATCACACAGTTTCTAAATTTCAGAGGTACCATCACTTGTGGCTTTCACCTGTCCAAGACTATTCTTCTCCAGGTGCCCACAGACCTGAGCAATCTGCTTTGGCATTGACCAATTACCTTGGTTTGTTTGGTGGAGTTCCCCCTTCTCTCTCCCTTTCCCCCCTAACTTTTCTATCTGAATCTTGTCAGGTTTCTAAAAGTTGTCACTTTCAGATTGAATGTTTTTGAAAACATGAATTCTAAATGCAGTTAAGGATTAGGATCTCCCTCCTCCTATTATCTTCCCTGGCCTCCCCCAGAGGAAACAAACATCCCTGTTTTTCTGTCAGGAGACTTGCATTTCAAATCTCTATCCATTACATTTTATTTTAGAGAAATGCTCTGGAAATAGTGTCAAGAGGGTGTTAACGGAAAAGTCTGTTTTGTTTGGACAGCTTTCTTCCTTTAATGCTGAACTTTCCACCCATTTTTAATACTTAGCCACTCATTTACTGATTGTAATAGCCTTCTTGGCTTCCTATTGGCCTGATAATTTCCCTAGAAATACACATTGTCGAACAGTAATGCTTAGAGGAACAAGAAGGCAGGTTGATTTGAACATATGTTTTACCTGAGCCAGGTCCTCTGGCATGGAGGGGTTTATGAGTTACAGACAGACCTCTCCTCAAGTAAAGCAGACGGCCCCAAATTCAAATTTACTCAAACTTTTCATAAATAGCTAGCTATTTCTCTTTCAGGTAGAGTATAGTAATGTATTTTATTCACGTGTGTAGTCCAGGGGTGGGGAATCTGTGGCCTTAAGGCCCCATGTGACCCTCTAAGTACTTAAATGTGACCCTTTAACTGAATCCAAAGGGGTCACATTTTCGGACCAAGTGGGCCACATGTGGCCTCAAGGCCAATAGTTTCCTACCCCTGGACCCAATGCCAGTGCCCTAACTCTGGCTATATGGAGTTGGTTCAATCAAGGGTGAACCCCAAAAAGTGAAAGGTGTTTGGTTTAATATGCCTATGATAATAGTTGACTCCGAGAGAAACTTCAAATTATCCTGGTTTGAATCTAGATAGATGTAAATAAAAGAGTTTTCTAAAGCCATATAAGTACTCAAAGTAATGCTTCATCTGTTGAGTATAGGAAAGCATTTATATGAGATCATAGAATATTGAGCAAGGAAGGATCAATACAGCATCTTATCTGATCACCCCAGTTTTAAGATTAAAAAACTTAGACTCAAGGAAGGAATGGGGTCAGCCTAATATCACACAACTAGAAAGTAGCAAACCCAGAATTTGAACTCAGGTCCTCTGATTCCAGACTCTGTTTTTGTTTGTCCCCACCCCCAAAAAATAACATCATATTTCCAAATTCCCAATTTGTATATGCCCATTCCATTTTTCTCAGTCTTTCTTACCTCCATTCCTAGTCTCCCTAACTTCTTTTATATCCCAGCCCTCTAGTTCACTTTCCCTGCCTTTCTCCTCTTTCTTCTCTACTTCCTTCCTTCTCCAATCTCTTTCTTTCTGGATCCCTTACCCTCTGTTTTAGGCACTTCTTTCTTCTTGTCCTGCATTACCACCTCCCTTCCCTGGCCCTACCTTGTCTTCTATCTGCTACAGAGGCTTTTGTGTTCAGCGGTACTGACTGGGGGGAGCCTGTTTATGCTGCTTCAAAATGAAGTCAAGTACTTGAGTTGTCCATTGTAGATAAGGATTAGAGAAACTGGAAACATCAAACCTTCTGCTGCTTCCCCAGCATTCAATTCCCTTGAGTCAAGTGCATTGACATTAAGCAAATCCTCAAACCAAAACACCACTGTTTGTGGGTTTCTTTTTCCTTAAAATGGGTTAAAAATCAAGTGTGTTTGTGTGTTCAAATATATAATGACCATTGCAACAGGGGCTTGGTGCAGTATGGGCTTCCAAAAGATGAACAGTCTCTGCAAGGTGACTTTCTCTATCTCCCACAAGCCTTTTTATAAAGACACACCCTCCTATTCCCCCAAAGAGGGCCTCTGTGGGCTTTGACTCACAAAGAGTCACTAGATGCTTTGGGTGAGTGCCCAGAGCAGGCTGCTCTTCCTTGGGATGGGCAGTTCTCAGACATCAGATCCATCAGTAAGCAGGAATTCATTGAAAGGCTACTGGGCTTAAGCTTCCTGGAGGATACAGGATAAGACACGGTGTCTGCCCTCCAGAAATGCACAGTGAAGGTGGAGAGGCCTGCGAAACAATTAAAAAACAATGCAGATAATAGATTAAGTATATAATTGAGGTTTAACCTCAATGACTAACTACAGATGGAATGACTGACTCTTGTGCACGAGGGATCAGACTTTCGCTTGGCCCCAGAGGGTAGAACAGGCATCAGTGGGGGAAATTTACAAGGAGCCAAAATTTTTAGCTCAAGCAATAATTTCCTAATAATACACATTGTCCGAAGGCCAACGAGGAGCTGCCTTAGGAGGGACTGGGCAAATAGAGGCCTGGCTTGAGAAAGATTCCAGTTCGGGCACATAGTGGTTTACACAGTCATTTCAAACTCCCTTCTCTTAAAAACATACTAGAAGACTTCTGGAGATTGTGGTAAATTAAATTGTAAAAAATATGTATTCTTTTATTTGTTGTTCTCGATATAATGGAATATCTGAGTGCAGGGGCTGTTTCATTTTTGGTTGCATATCCCTGTGCTGAGTACGGTGCCTTTCCCATAATAAGGACTTAATAAATGTTTCTTGAATTTAGTTAGTAGTAAAGATGAAGAGAGAATTGGAATGATGACTAGATAGAATAGGAAGGTCAAAGGAAAACTTTTATTTTGGTGGAGGGAGATTGGAGTAGAGTGTTTGGAAGACATTTGTAGGCGTATGGAGAGATGCCAGTGGAGAGGAAGGCATTAAAGATGCATGAGAGAAAAAAAGATGAGGCAGGTGGGAATAGAGAAGGAGTAGCTCGAGTGGTTAGGTATAGTCAGTTTTCAGGGGGCATCTTAATTGTTCTGTAACCATGGGAAGGAGGAAAGATTAAAATGATGCCAAGGAGTTTGAGAAGCTAAGGCAGGGAGCGGAGGGAATGAAGAACTGGATCGGCTTGGTCCCTCATAATAGAAATTATAAATTTGCAAACAAATATTTACTCTGAACACACACGATACAACTTGTTTTCATTTTTTTTAATAAGGAAGGAAATTTAATAAGGAAATTAGACAACTGTGTGTATGTGTGTGTGAGAACTCACATACATATAAAGAAATAGATTTTCATATGTGTGAACAGGTATCTAGTGAGATTGTTAGGAATTGACCTATAGAATACCATCAAGGAGGGAACTCCGACCAACGTAGGATGGCAACCACTCTGCCACTTACAATTTTAGAGAATAGCCTGGAAAAAAGAACTTGTCCAGCATCAGCTAATCAATCAACTAGCATTTATTAAGCACCTACTGTGTGCCAGGCACCATGCTAAGCATTTTACAGATTTATCCCATCTGATCCTCAGAAACACTTTGGGAAATAGGTGCTACCATTATCCCTATTTTATAAGTGAAGAAATTGAAACAGACAGAGGTCAAGTGACTTACCCAGGGTCACACAGCTAGTAAGTTTCTGAGACTAGGTTTGAACTCAGGTCTTTCCCAACTCCATATCCAGTGCCCAATTCACTGTGTCACCCAGACACTTCTGATAGAAGAAGTAGAGTTCCCTTAGGATCTTAGAAGCTGTCTATGACAATATCTCCTCCATAGTGTCATTCTCTTGGTGAACCCTGTTTGATTCTGGCAGAATGAGTCATGGATCATGAAGTCTAACCTTGTTACTTGCTGTGGTCTGTTTGCTTAACCCTGTTCCTAACCCCAAGAGATCTATGTGTTAGAGAATTCTAAAATCTCATGGTTGGAAGAAACCTCAGGAACAACTTAGCCTATCTAACCCATATTCGAAAAAAAATACCCTTCACTGAGGTGGCCAATTCTACTGCCCCATACCTCTAATTGCTAGGAAGTTGCTCTTGTGATTAAGCCTGCCTCTTCATAATATTGAACCCATGTCCCTCAATCGGCTTTTTGGTAATAAGTAGAATAAGTGTTATTACTCTTCCACGAGGTCACCCTACAAATACTTGAAGGAAGCTATCATGTGCCATAGAAATTTTGTCTTTTTCCAGGAAAAAAAACAATCCTCATTTCCTTTAGCCAATCCAAGAGAGGACCCTAGTCTCCTCCTCATCTGGTGTGGTTGTTTTAGGAGGGTGTCTGGCTTGTCAAGCTCATTCCTAAAACAAGATTGAATGCAATATTTATACTGTATTCAGATTTGACCCTCAGGCTGATGGAAGCTTCAGTCATATTAGTGGCAACTCAATATGGGGACATATTTCCAGCGACTTCCAATAAGCAGTCAGATAGTCCATTACATTATATTACATTTTAGGATTGATGATTTCAGAACTTCACCTTCATCGTCTGATTCATTGTATGAAAACAATCCAGCCACCAGGTGACTGTGCTTCCATCTTGTCTTGGGTGGCAATGTTAACAGTATAGGGTGTACTGTAGTGAGGATAAGGAGACAAAAGATCACATTATGAATGATCATTCAGGGCTTAGATCATCAAAAACTGAGAATTCAAGGGAACTGCTTTCTGAGAGGGGAAAGTTATGTTAGTATATCCTCACTGGCCTTCCCTGTCTTTTGTCTCTACACAGCAGCCAAACAGATATTCCCAAATCACATATGTGACCCTGGCATCCTCTCCTCAAATATCTTAAATACAAAGCTTTCAACATAGCATTCATTCAATGCTCTCCAACCTTCTCCATACTACCTTTTCAACAACTTCATATTACTCTTCACTATCCATTCTCCATTCTAGTAAGTGCCTGGTAGACATTGCCTGTATAGGACATGCTAACTCCTGCCCCCATGCTTTTTCTAGAAAAAGAGTAGGTATGATTAGAATGAAAACATAAAATAAGTACTTAATGTGGGCTGGGCACTATGGGAAGCACTGAGGATACAAATCAAAAAGCAAAGTGACAGTACATGCACTTCAGCAACATACAAGAGGGGAAGGAAATATGGCTGCAAATGGCTGGAATGGCTAGAAAGGAGGTTTTCCCTTGGGAAGTCACTGGATGGTGAGGGGCATTTCAGAGTCCTTTTCTAAAGCAATTGTAGTATTGGTTCAATGACTGTTGCCAGAGAAAGTTCACGTTAGGTCCAGAATGGGTTCTCTCTGCAAGACCTCTGTCTCCTAGAATCCTGAGCTTCCATTACAGACCAGCTTCAGGGCCACCTCTGACAGGAAACCAGTTGTAGTTCCTCAAGTTACCACTGCTCTCTCTATGTCACATAGTCATTTTGACAATCTTGATCAATTATTTATGTAATGATGTTGAGGGAGAGTTCCCTGAGGATAAGAGCCATTTCTTTCTTTGTTTTTGTCCTTCTATCTGCATTGCCTAGTTCACTGCCTGTCACGTAGTGCAGACATAAAAAATTCTGGTTAAATTGTATTGATTTACTTCGTGCGATACAACAAATCCCTTTTGCAGAATTTCCTATCTTACCATATTATCATTTAACATGTACCTGGAACATAGTATATGCTTATTTTAATTCTTTCCTTTCCTCCCTCTTTTTCTCCCTTTCTTCCACCTTTTTTTCATTCTTTTCATTGCTTTCTTCCTCTCTCCACCTGTTTCTCCCTTCTTTCCTTCCTTCTTTCCTTCTTTTCTTCCTTCCTTCCTTCCTTCCTTCCTTTCTTCCTTCCTTTACTTTACTTCCTTTCCTTTCCTCTTTCTATTTCTCTCCTCCTCCTTTCCTTTCTTTCCTCCCTCGTCTCCTTCCTTCCTTCCTTCTTCTTAACTTGAAACCTGTCTTATAAAACATAAGGAATTCTTCCTTGTTTGTAAATATTACCTTAGATGACCCATAATCCCAACTGATAGATTTGTATGTTATAAGCTCCATATATGTTTCTGAACATATTATTTTCTCGTCTTATACTAACATTTTTTAATATTAAGATTTTTGTGATTTATTGCAGTGGATGCTTAGTTTAAAATGATTTATATGTGTATGTTTCATATACATATATATGTTTGCTTAAAAATAATAATCTTCCTCATGTTATTTGCTTGAGAAGATGCCCAGTATAATGGAAAAGATGCGATGCTTCACCACCTCCCACTTTCTAGCTCAGTGGCTTCAGTCAAGTGACCTAACCTCTTAAAACCTCAGTGTCCACTTCCATGAAGTGGATTTAAAAGTCATTGTCTTCCTCTCAGCTTCCCAGGGAGCATCACTGCATAGTAATCAAGCTCTAGGCTTCAAGCTAGGAACGCGTGGGTTTGAATTCCAACTCTGAGCCTTTCCATCTCCATGACCCAACTTCAGCTTTCTGAGTCTCATTTTCTTCTTGTGTAAGGCTTCCATTAGAAGATGGATGGAAAGAGCTACATAAAAGACACCTTCTCTTAAAATTGGAATGATAACAATAGCTCGCCTTCCTATGTCACAGAGATGTGGGGATGGAAGGAATGGGTGTGGAAGCACTTTGTTAACTAAGCAGTGTGTGGCAGAGATGTTAGAGGGCTAGGCTTGGAGTCTCAAAGACCTGAGTTTGAATCCTACCTTAGACAGTTATTGACTGTGTTCCTGAGAAAGTTACAATCTCTCTGATGCTCAGTTTCCTCATCTGTAAAATGAACGTAACAGCATGTACCTCATAGTATCCTGTGAGGTTTGTTTGAAGTAATAATTGTAAACGATTATTAAGTTCTATAAAAATGTAAGGTAAAATCGAAATCAGCTGATCTCTTTCTTCCTCTCCTGCAAAATGAAGGCATTGGAGTGGATGATCTCATAGGTCCTTTCTCGCTCCAAAATTGTATTGTTCTGAGATTTACTCAACTATTATATTTATTGCAATGAGAAAAAGGGGGTGAAAGGAGAATTTTCAGTTATCAGAAAAATTGGTCATCCAGTGATTTTCCATTTAAGTCTCTCAGTAGCACTAGGGACCTCTGATCTGTCTCATATTGTTCCGCATGAGTCCCAGCCTCTTCTGCAGAGCTCCATCTGTCTTCCATCCAAGTTTCAAAGCCACTGGCTTGCTTAGCACAATGATGTTAATGATAAGGTGGAGGGCTGTGGGTAGGGGCTGAAGGAGTCGGGTGGTGATGTCATGGGGCTCTGGGTTTGTTATCTGCAATGAGAATAAATGGCTGGTCCTGCATGCAGGCAAGAAGTGGCCTATGCACCAGCAGCCCTGGGCTGGGCTCCATTTTCAGGGCTTAAATTTAGATCAGAAGAAAAGCATGCAATCATCATATCCTTTAACTAGAATCAGCCAGACAGGATACAGGTAGCCACAAAATGTAGTCATTGTAAAGAGTAACAAGATCACTTCAAAAAAGGTAATAATCGGCCAGTCTTGCTTTTTTTTGCAACATGTAGTTAAATCTGTTTAAGTGTGGAGAAGGAAAGGAGAGGGAAGCTTACTTTATAACCCCTTAAAATGGCACTGATATTAGACAAGTGTGTTATCAATGGGAAAGACAGAAACTGTGTGCCGGGAGCCTCCCCAGAGCCCTGGAGTTTGGCTCAAACATGTAGGCAAGGGATTGAAAAAGGGGATGAAGGAAGTCTTGAGGCCTTCTTGCCATTTGAATGCTCTGACCTTCCCCCAGTGATCTCAATTAGATGATGTAGAGCAACAGGGTGGACATAATTTAATTTTGTTCATAAGCTGATTTCTTCAGTTTGGAAGGTTTCCTCTTCTTGCATCATCAGAGAGATGGAGGAAGAAGAAAAGAACTGAGAACATCATAGGCCTTGAGTGAAGGCTCTGAGCTCAACTGGTATCCAAGCAATATCAAGGGAGGTAGAGAGAGACCCTCTACATTCAGGGTGGATTCCCCCCACCCACAACCATGAAAGATTGGGTGTAGGAAATGGACAAAAACCTAGAGAAGGGATGTGTTGTTATCTTTGTCATTGGCAGGAGAGTCCACATCTATTAAATTATAGATCCATCTAACTATCCAATATGAGACAGTCCCATGGCATGGATTTCAAGACAGGCTTATGGTTAGAGCTCCCCAAAGAGTCATCTATCGTCGTCCTCATCCTTGTCATTGTTGTTGTTGTCGTCATCATGATCAAAATGTCATGGGGATAGGAGGAAGTGCATGTCGTCCCCATGACCCAGCTCACTGCTGAGGTGAGCGTTGAAAGGATGAACTTTCATTCAATGAGGATAGTGATTTGTCCTGGCACTTATTTGATGTGAACCCTATTGAGTATTATGAGAACAAAATAATGATATTAATGGCCAAATGAACAACAGTACAACTAGAATATAAACTCCATGTTACATTAATTAAACATGGGTTCATCATGTCAAGGCAGATAGCAAATTGTTAACACTTCTTATCAAAAGAAGAGGAAGAAGATTGATAGATGATAAAATAGCTCCCAATTAATGGGCTAAGTTTTTACAGAAAAAAAAAAAAAACCTACCAGAATAAGTAGGCCTTGCTTTACAAATCAATAGTAAAAGTTGGCATAGGTCTACACCACTGAGATTGTCAAACATAACCAAAAGTAGTTAGTAGTTTATCTCTGCACAGAGTCTATGAAACATAAAATCCAATTGTGGACTCAAAGGGCCCTCCATGAGCAAAATCCATATAAACTCTACCAGCAATACATCCAGAAGTGTCTAATAAATAGCTACAAGATGTCAATTGGTTTCGAGAAATAGAAAGATATGGTAATGGTTTAGGATCAGGTGATTACCATGAGAAATTAGAGAATGTTATCTTTCAGGAGCCTCCAATTATCATATCAATGTAAGTTATGTAATGAAATGGTGAAAAGGGGGCAATCTATCGCTGCACTTTGTGAAATTTAGCATCTATATGCCTAGAAAGACACGATCAGATGGAAAGACTTATACATCAGAAGTTAGCAGAGGCTACAAATACAAATCCCCAAATATCCCTGAGAATTCCATAGACCAAAATGTTGCCAACAACTGCCCACACATAACATCGATCCATATAAAATTAAGAACTATGTTTTGTATTAGATATAGTCATGCTGAATATAATCTCCAAACTCTATGGAATGAAAAGATTGAAAATATTGACTCAAGAGCAGAAGAGAGCCCAAACTCTATGGCAACAGAAGGTGTTTGTTGGTCCTCCTAGCCTCACTGCTACTGCTTTTGCCCTAACCTCAGCTTACTAAATCCATTACAAAACAGTCATCTTATCTCCATTTGAAAAGTCTAAAAGGCGTTAAATATGAAAGTATTAGTAACAAGGCAGTGACTGGCAATTGGGTCATTTCTATCTGGACTTGGACTCAAAGGACCTGTGTTTGAATCCTTTTTCTACTTACCAGTTATGTGACCTGGAGTGATTCACAGCCCTTCTCTGGGCTGAAACTTCCACATCACTAACATATAGGGGTTAGCTCAGAGGGCTTCTGAGGTCCCAAAGAACAGGGGAGCTTTCTCCAGACCACAAGAACTGCCAGAACAACAACAACAACAAATCAATGAGGGCATTAACATAGTCAGCACAGGTATTAGCATATGAGTCCTATTTGAGTCCAAAGGTGGGGGTTTTTGGAAGAAGAAGGAATAAGTAGGAGAAATATTTTGATGCCAGGAAAATGGCCAGAGCATATCACTCTATTTTTGCAACATGGCATACAGGAGGCTTACCTTACTTATGATCTCAACAGATATGAATGATTTTGTCATGCAATGAACCAAAACAAGTGGGTCATCTCCAAACAATTCCCTTCTCTAAGAAGCTGGACCACCTCTTCTTACATATATTGGAGATAAGATCATTTGCACAACAAGAGACCAAAAGTAGTTAGTTCCCTCCCAACTCTGGAATCTTGCCAGTCTGTGATCTATGAAACCACCTTTCTTTTTAACCACATGAAAGTGTAGACATAAGATACTTAACTAATGGCTAACAAACTAATCAACTAACCAACCAAATAAATAAGTAACTTAAATGCTTTGGTAACATATACACACACACATAGACACACACACACACACACACACACACACACACACACACGAGGAACTGAAATTTCTATGAAATAGAGAAAGCTGAGGAATAGTGGAAAGATAACTGAATTTAGAAATAGGTTTGAGTCATGTCTGGCCCTTTTGTCCAGATGCCAGCAAACCAATTCAAATCTCAGGTTCCTCACCTGGCAAACAAACGGGCATAAGAATGTTACTAAGCCTACTTGGCAAGCTGTGGGTAAAAAGCACTTTGTATAGACTAAAGTCCAATGTAAATTCTGACTATTGCAGCCTATCACTGATATGGAAGGAAATGTGGCTTATCTTTGTTTCATGGGCACACAAGCAGCTTGGCCTCTACGTGTATGTAAACATACACACAAACATACAAATTGATTGTTTTCATAGGATTAACCAGTAAAACTTGGTTATTAATTTATTAGTGTATGGTTATTCAATTGATTTGAACATTTAAATGCACGCACAAACACATACACATACACACACTTGACTCCAGTATACACAGTCTAAAAGTCATACCATTCTGGGCATTACAACATAATCTTATATCTAGAACAGCAGGCTCGTGGAGTGATATGCAAACACTCAAAACAAGCGGAGGTCTTTCTTGGACCCAACATAGACAAGGAACTGTGCCCATCTATCCATCATGGTATGTAGTCCAAATGAAGTGCCATGACCTCAAAAAAATGGAGTCACTTTGTATTGGAAGAATAGTGAAGCAAGTTCCTTTTTGGTGACAACAACCATCTTATGAATCATATTCAGATTGGCATTTGGTAATTAAAATCAAAGGCTGTGAATCACTTCCTACCTTCCATATTCCCTGGCGATGAGAATCTCAATGCATAAACTTCTCCTTGCCTCCTTTTAAGGCTCATTCTTCTACAAAAAATTCATCCCTGATCTAACCCTCCCCCCATTTTAGAACCTTTAAATCATTTTGCATTGATTGCATTTTTTGTGTATTTTCTAGTTTCTTATAGGTACACATACTGTTTCTTTCCAATGGAGTGCAGTCTAGCTGGGAGAAGATTACCTCTCAACCCATGATTATATTCCCTGAACCTAGAAAGTGCCTTGTTCATAGTAGGCCCTTGACAAATTCTTGTTGAGATGAATTGACTTAAATTAAACTGAATTGAATTGAATTCAAAGTGTGGCCCAAAATCCAGCGAAAGAGAACCCAGTGGGTGTGAGAGAGCATTCGTTTTCCATGCTTTCACATTATCAGCCTTTTAGGTCTAGCAATTGGCCAGTTTTGGGTGTTGTAGGTTGGGCCTTTTTTTTCCTTTATTTTTTGCTGTTTTGTTGTTGTTGTTGTTGTTGTTGTAGTTATTGTGGCTGTTTACCCCAAGACAAGGGGGTGCTTGATCAATTATTGCAGCAGGGAAATGTGTCTACACCTACCAATATGGTTCCCTAGGAAGAATGGATTGGAATCGACCATTCCCCTCTTCTGTGATCACTCCCTTTTTTTTTCTGCAGAGGAGGGTTCCTATTTACATTCTGTGGTTTGACCCTTGTGTCTTTTCTTCCCCTGGTCCAGGATTACACTTTATGATTACCAGGCTATGTGCAGAACCAACAAAGAGAGTAGTGACCGGGCCCACAGTTTATTAGATGTAAGTAGCCTCATACTTGAGCTCCTTTCTAGGAAATAGCCCAGAAATGCTTTGTCACCTCTGCCTTTGTCTCCTCTCTGTCTCTATCTTTGTGGGTTTCCCTTCCTCCATTACCAAATTTGAAGTCCATTATGCATATTGTGTAGATACATTATTTTTGCGTGATAAAAGAGCCTTTTCCACATGAAAATGTTGTGCTGTTGTTCTTTTAACTGATCCTGAAACAAAGAGATTAGACATAAGGAAGGAAAATTTCAAGGGACTAATAATATCTTTCTGAAGACAAAAAAAAATCCCAAAGTTTGGGGGTTCTGTCATTTGGAGGCATATAAAAGGGAGTTTCATTTCCTTTCACAGAAATTAGCCTGCAATCTGGCTTCTGGTCTCTAATTTAATTAACATTTGTATCAAAGAACCCTTTCCTATTGCCCAGAAGCTAAGTAACTACCCTTTGGCCATTCCTAGGGGTAATTAATGCTCCAGTTAAGGTACAAAGAGACACCCATCAATTAACTCCTGTCCCTCTCCCTAGGAGTAAAATACAGAATGTGAAATGTGCAAATAGTACCGTTTGGACCACACAAACATGGCATCTGTATATGTATATACATACACAAATAGGTAGGCATGGATTCCTCAAGATTAAAACAAGTCAAGAACGGAGTCTGCCTAAAATAGCTCAGTAAAGACATTAAATCTATATAGAACAATCAAAAAAACCCAACGAACGTTTCTTTTTTCATTAGAGCAATAGACTGTATATAACAGACATCGGGTAAATATTGCCTTGTTTTTATGCCAAAGATGTCATCCGGAGAGGGTGAAAGAAACAAACAAAAACAATACAAAACAATTTGTTTTCTCAATTGGAATATTTCTGAGGAACATTTGATACTTAGAAAAACTGAAAGTCCCTTCTCTCTTGTCCTTCTAAATCCAGCTTCTCTCAATAGTGGCACTATTTCCTGAATTAAAAAAAATAAACCAAAACAACAACACAAAAAACAGCTCCCAAGATGCTCTTTCACCATCAGGCTTAAAAGCTCAAAGGCTTTTAAATAGTAATATGCATTTTAACTGTTTAATCCTGTATTTACATAATCCCATCCCCTGCCCATGAACTGAACCTCTTAGGGATTTTGGTGAGCTCAGTTTCCCATTGGTTTGAACATGAGCTGCATGAGAGCCTGCCCTGTCACCCTGACCCTGTTATTTATTCACTGTTCATCACAGGCTACTGAGACCTACTAAAAATGGCCTTGCGCAGCCTGACTGGTCAAAGATAGGGCATTTCTCAATGGTCTGACCACTGAGACCTTGCTGAAATATCTGATTATTTTTCAAGTCATAAAACAGAATGGCTAAACCACAGGGTTGGAAGGGTGCGTTGGGTTTCAAACAGCCAGTCACCGAAAGTTCAAATCCTGATCTGAACTTAATGCCTTAGGCCCAGGCCCTTTTGCCTCTATGAATTTGGTTCAAAGTCTTTTTGAGGATCAAGGGAGATATCCACTTGTTCTCTATTTTTGTTTTGGTTTGGTTTGGTTTGGTTTTTTGGTAGTTGAGCTAACAAGATTTCCAATGGCCTTGTTTATTCTCAGCTTTCCCCTTCTAGCCCACAATAGAAAGATGGAGAAAGTAAGAAATCAAAAGTTTCAAGAATAGACAAGGTCTGGAACTGATTTTTACTTTGTTAAGTATTAGACAGCTCTCCAATTTCTGGGCTTGATCTGCATAAGTAAAAGCCTAAAAATTTACTGAACATGTACGCTAAACAATGGTTAAATCCAAAACCATATTTCAGTTTCAGCAGTCCACAAGTGTAGCCCATAAAGGTTCAGACTTCTTTTGTTGGTAGTGT
Source organism: Trichosurus vulpecula (assembly GCF_011100635.1). NCBI lineage: Eukaryota > Metazoa > Chordata > Mammalia > Diprotodontia > Phalangeridae > Trichosurus > Trichosurus vulpecula. Next base: position 195,157,664 of record NC_050581.1, on the reverse strand, counting down.
TTAAGATCACAGACTTTTAAAGCCAATCCTGGCAGATGCTGGCCCTTCATTTTTCCGGAGGCCTTCACGCGGCTCACATATCTGTCATGCCCAGGCACAAAGGCCTGAGTGAAAGAGAGAGTCCATATTTTCCAGAAATCAGGAAATTGAATTATCCACATAGGAAATATCACAAAATAAACAGTCAACTTCTTTTTTTCTTAAATTAAAGCAATTGGAAATAAAGACCAGAATGTCTTTTCCTTCCTACCCCCACCCCCCCAGCCCTTTATGGAATGAAAAGATTTTCTTCAAGGATAAAATCTCTCGTTTGTATGTTGACTACTTAAAAAATAAAAAGGTTAACAAACGTGAGGAAAAAGTCCTAACCATACCCACCTACCCCACTCTAGCATAACTCATTAGCTGCTGACAAATTAAATACAGATATCTTTCTTACATTTCAGTGAAAAGATAGCTTGAAGTGAGAATTCCACATTTAATAGTCTATTCTGTGAGTCCTACTTTTAACCAGTAATAAGAATTACAAGTCTTTCCACATTAGGCTGGGAAATAGTAGCCCCTAGAGGTTAAAACTTTTAGAATCATTGGTTGGACTTCCTTCCCCTTATTCCCCCACCAGGGATAACCCTTGTATTGAATCCTGTATATTTTCCTTGTAAATCACATTTCACGAGGGGCCTATTCAAAGATGGCCAATGCCAGCCTGGGGACACAGTATCTTCCTTTTTTTACCATTTAGATAAAGTTGCTGTTTTAATATCATAGCCATCAGTCTGAAGGAATAATATTGTCTTTGAGAAACTTTTGTTTTTCCTTACAATATTCATTGTTTCTCTACAGCCTTATAATGCCTTCTTTGCTGCAGTGAAATGGATAATGACAGAACTGATCTTGTAAGTAAACCTTTGCTAAGATTTTGTTTTGCTTTTTGTGTGATCTTTGCCTTTGTTCTGCTATAAATTGACCCAGAGTATATAAGAGGCATTCTCTATTGTTGGATTTCCAGGGCATGGTCTATGCTCCTAAATTGCCACATTGGATGCCTTGGACAATCTCACCCCTCTGAATGAATGATTGTAACTTGTATTAAGTGCCTCCTGGTCACTGCTCATGCCCTCCTCGGGCTTTGTTTAGCTGTCTAACAGCTTGCCATCCGCCAACCCAATTTATTTATTGTGGTTACAGTTACATTCCCCATGAATGTCTGGCTGTTTTGAATGCTGCATGGGTGGGCTCTGGGCCATAGGACCAACTGTCATGGTGATTCATTACACCACTTTGGATTGCTTAGCATGTACAGTCACGGGGCCTTTGAAATCATCTGCCAGAACCAAGGGGAGGGTCTCAGGTGTGATTTAATTGTTTACCCTGTCAAATACTAGTCATGTTTTCAATGTCAATTATTCATCAGTGGCTTGAGTCAAACATAGAGTGGTATGAAGATGAAAGCCTGAGCTATTAAAAAAAAAAAGACTTTGGACATACCATACAGGCAACATATCACACAAAAAGGAAGGATTCCATAGATCGACATGGAAGCAAGTCACTTCAAGAGGAACAAACTGGGTTTCATTCCATGTGTGGTGGGTCTCCTCCCCCACAATCCCCAATCTTCAACCCTAGAGATTTAAGGAGGATTACCATGCTATGAAATTAATGAGATTTGTCTTCTATTTCCAACATTCACAAAAATTTTGATACTGTTTGTGAAATGGAGTGGGAAATCATATTATAAGCAGAAGACTGGGCTAAGGGTGGGTGGGGGAAATGACAAATGATACCAGAACTTGGAATGAAAGTGACTTGTTGGCAAGTAGCAGGGACAAGTATGAAAAAGAAATCAGCTAAACCTTTAGCTGTCCCTATTCATTTGAAAAGTCATTTGCTATGACTATTACTTGGGGGGTGATGGTTTCACATTACCTTGAAATGCTGGGGTTTTTTTTTTGTGTAATTGAGGAATCTTAGTTGTTTTAAAGCTGTCCCAAGGCATGTTTTCATGGGGAGAAGTTCATATGTTACATGCACACAGATGCTTACATTGGTAAGCCAGGCCTACTAGAAGCATTGTTAAAACAGGTTTTATTATAGATTGTAGACCAAGGAAAAGAGAATAAAGCAGTTTTTTAAAACTCCTGTACTAAGACTATGGGAATCCCTAAGCACATAGCCCTCTGCTGGGGGCTCAGAGTAGGCAGCATTCTGAAGAATTCTTCTAAATCCTATCTGCCTGTCAAAGGGCTGCAGCCTCCTAGCAGGAGATCTCCCTGCTCAGGGCTGGCACTTGATTAGGGGTCTATGACATGGGATAGCTTGCTCTTGTGTTAATGGCAAAAAACCCCTTTCACTCACAAGATAAAGCCCAGTGAAAATACACCAATAACTAATCCAAATAACCCAGGAACTGTGTCAATAGCTCCAATTGGGGATTTGTTTTTATTTTCAATGGGGTGAATCAATCAGGGAATATATCACTGCTGCACTCCAGTGGTAGGTGGATGTCCCAGGAATGCTGAGCTTTCTCTTGGATTTCTTAGGTTTCTTGTGGAATTTAACTTGTGCAGTTGGTGGCACTCAGAAACCACAGCCAAAGGTAAGTAGATGATGTGTTCTCTTCTATTTAGTGACTTTTTTTAGTTGATTTCTATTATTCAAATCTAAGCCCCACGATTCCATTGGTGTTGGGAACTTTGGGAATGAAAATTTCCTACACATATACAGATTGCCACCTCCTCCGAATTTAGAATGTTACACAGTTGCCTAGGACACTTGAAAGGTTAAATAATTTGGCCACAATCATAGGGCTAGTAAATCCCTGAGGGTAAGATTTGAACCCAGGCCTTCTTGACTCCCCTAACCCATGCTGCCTCTCATGGCCTTGTAAAATCTCACAGGCAGTGACCCAGAGTTTCAACTTTTCATTGGGTCACACAGGTGAGGATTCCCATGTGGAAAATGTCATTCTGAATATGCCTCAGCACACACCACAGTCATGTGCATTGGCACTACCCCACTGCACAGAGTTTGTCAAAACAATCTGGGATTCGTACCTTGGGAAGTTGCTCTATGATCCTGACCCTAAGTCATGCTGAACCTTTGCAGGCTATCAGGGTTTGATCCTTGGGAGCCAACAGAGAAAAGCCAACTAGTTATGGAAGAAATGCTTGGCCCAACTTACCATCTCCCAAAATGTATATTTTTATGAATACTGTCTTATCCCTCAAGCTAGTAATATTTTCATTATTTGAATTGTTTAAAAATGCCATTCTTTCTCTTTTGGTCAATTGTGTAATCTTATTTCAGGTGAGCAGGAGATAAGTACATTAATCAAAGCAACCAGAACACCTTTGTGCAATAAGTAGGTGGGAACAGGGCTGTAAATACTACAAGGAGTTCGATTTCTTATTTATTAATCATGTTGCCTATCAGAATTTCAACTGAGACACTGCTTGGTTAATATGAGAAGCATCAAAAGGGAGGAAATACTAGACCTGAACTCAGAAAAGATGTGGGTTTGAATGCTGGCTCTGTGAGTGGTTACCAATATATATCTTCTCTTGGTTCTTTCCGTGGCAAAACTATGTGCGTATAAATGTCATGGGCTAGTATAAAAACATCTTCCCATTCCAAGTTTGGTTCTTTTTGCCCTCTTCCCATCAGGACACATATTTCCATGAAAGGCAGCCTATGGAGCGCTTTGATTTTGATAGTTTCAATTGAAAGAGATTTGGGTTTTGTTTTGTTTTCCCCTTTTCCCATCATATCAAGCCCAAATTTACCTGTTTGGAACTTCTACCCATTAATACCTCCTGACAGCAAGGAAAATTATATTAATCCTGTTGCAAAACCGTCCTTCTGGTACTTAGAGAGAGTTATCCTTTTCAGTGCCTGTCTCTTCTCTTCTCTAGGCAAACCAACCCCAGTTGTTTCAGTTAAGCATCATATGGGATAACATTTCACTATTCCAATTGCCCCCATTGTCCTTCATAAAATGTAGTTCCCAGTTGGCTATTTTTGTTGTTGTTCAGTTGTCCCATCATGTCCAACTCTTCCTGCCACTATGGACTGCAGTATGTTGGCAATTCAGTCCCTACTTTCTCTGCCCCTTCAAAAACCAGCCTGCACTTCTGGTCATTCTCAGTTTACATATTCTGCAAGCTTAGCTTGCAGAGTCCTGAGCATAACCTTGCTGTTATGTGATAGCAGTAGAGTTTTTATGCAATTTGGATATTCTTTGACATTGTCCTTCTTTAGAATTGAGACATAAACTGATCTTTTCCAATCCAGTGGCCGTTGTTGATTTTTCTAAATTTCCTGGCATATTGAGTGCAGCACTTTAACATTATCTTTTAATATTTTAAATAGCTCAGATGTAAACCATCATCTACACTAACTGTATTGTTAGCAATGCTTCCATTTTATTTCATTCTCTAGGATGTATGGCTCGAAATCGGTAAGCACACCTTTGTGGTTGTTGTGATATTAAGATCCTTCTTATATAGCTCTTCTGTGTTTTCTTTCCATCTCTTCTTAATCTCTTCTACTTCTGTTAAGTCTATAACATTTTTGTCTTTTATCATGCCCTTTTTGCATGAAACACTCCCTTGATATCTCTAATTTTCTTTGTGAGACTTCTATTTCTTTACACTGTTTAAGAAAACTTTCTTTTCTTTCATTCCTAGTCTCTGGAATTCTGTATTCATTTGAGTACATTTTTCCCTTTCTCCTTCGCCTTTCACTTTCCTTCTTTCCTCAGCTATTTTAAGGCCTCATCAGAGAGCCATTTAGCTTTCCTGCTCTTCTTTATCTTTGGATGTTTTTGTTGCTGCCTCCTGGACAATAGTGTGCACCTCTCTATCTGCCAGATTGAATCCCTTAAATCTGTTCATCACCTCCATTTCATATCATAGGGCATGTTGGTTTTCCTTACTTTCTTCAATTTAAGTGTGAATTTTCCAATAAGAAATTCATGATCTGAGCCACAGTCAGCTCCAAGGCTTGTTTTGACTGACTGTATGGACCTTCTCCACATTTGCCTTCAAAGTATATACGTGATCTGATTTTGGTATTGAATATCTGGTGATTTCCATGCATCCTTTCCTTACTGGGAAGTTAAGTGTACTCTATGGGTTGCTGAAAAAGAGTGTTTGCTATGACTAGGGAGCTATCTTGACAAAACCCTGCTTCATTTTGGACTCTACTGGCAAGCTTTCCCATTATTCTGATGCTCTTTTGTTTCCCTACTTTAGCATTCAACGACCTATGATAAGATTGTGCCTCAGTACTGCTTTTCTCACCCTTTCATTGACTATGAAAGCTGCTCCATTTCTTCTAAGGGTTTCTTGCCCATAGTAGTGGTGTAGTGATCACTTGAATTGAACTCACCCTTTCCTATCCTTTTAAGTTCATTTAAGTTCCTTTAAGTGCAACATTAAATCTTTCCATTTCCTGTTTGACTACATCCAGCTTCCCTTGGTTCATAGATCTTACATGCCAGGTTCCTGTGCAATATTGACCTTTGCATCGGTGGACTTTCCTCTTGTTAAAAGATATATCTACAGCTTTGGCCCATTCCATTCAACTTTGGCCCACCAACTTCATTTTTTTCTGGAACTACTTGTAGTCATCCTCCCCTCTTCCTCAGTAAAGTGGTGGACACCTTCTGATGTGAGAGGATCATCATCTAGTGTCATATCTTTTAACATTTCTGTATTGTCCATGGGGTTTTCTTGGCAAAGATACTTGAGTGCTTTGCCAGTTCCTTTTCCAGTAGATCAGCTTTTCTCAGAAATTTCCAGTATGACCTGTCCATCTTAGGTAACTCTGAGATACACAAGCCCCTCTGCCATGACAAGGTAGTGATCCAGGAGGAGGTGATACTCAAGCCAGTATATAATTCTTGAGATGTGATATGAACTGGGGAGAGGGGATAGAAGGACTGATAATGTAATACAAGAGAGAGAATACAGTGCTTGGAGTCAAAGATCCTGGCTTTAAAATCTACCTGTGTTTAATAGAAGCAGCTAGGTATCAGAGTGGACAAAGTTCTAGGCCTAGAGTCAGGAAGACTTGGGTTAAAAGCTGGCTTCAATTACTTCTTAGCTATTTTACCATTGACAAAAAATTTAACCTTTGTTTGCCTCAGCTTTCTTATCTGTTAAATGTGAATCATAATAATATCTACCTCATACAGTTGTGAGGAGCAAATGAAGTAATATTTAAAAGCTCTTAGTATAGTGCCTGGCACAGTGTAGGCACTTCTATGCTTTACAAAATGTGTCTGTGACCTTGGACAAATCGTTTAAAATTCGTTGGCATCAGGTCCTCTTCTGAAAAATGAGGGGGTTGGAAAAAATGATTGTTGAGGACCCTTCCTGTTATTGGGTTGTATGAGATGATTCTCTTCCCAAATATTATGATTTTATTAAAGACGTCAATGGCCATATTAATCTTGTATTTATTTATTGCCTGTCATATCACGTTGACTCCTTTTGAACACAGAGTGCAATAAACTTCCCAATAACTGGTTGTGTTTAAATGAAAGGATGTTATCAAGCCACCCCCATCTTGAAATAGTTGCATTGATCTTTTTTAATCTAAGTAAGACTTTAATTTTATTTTTCTTCTTTATTCTTTTTCCTATTCATTGTGGCCCTAGGCCAGATTGACTCCTCCTGGATCCTTTGGCAGATGCCAAAAATTACATGGAAAGAAACAAGGGTCTCTGATGCCTTTAGTTTTCATTCTTCTCATCCCAGGAAGTCTTTCTTTAAAGACCATTGAAAGCTAAAACTTTTGACACAGTTAACATGCTGTGGACTTCTTTTTCATATTCATGGCACTCTCTTTGCAGGATAATTATTTAAAATGTACAAAGGAAATGCATAATCATATTACATAATTCCTTAAACACTATACATTCTCATGAATTCTCCTATGGCCCAACAGACAAAGACAATTTATAACATTTAAAAGATTATTTTAAAATGCTATTTTAATTATTATAGGTTGTTAAAAATTCATGAAAATACTAGCACCCCTAATCATCTTCATTGGTCCAGAGGATAGGTATGGAAAGATGACCACCCACCCACCCTACAGTATCCATACTTCTTTTTTTTTAAAGTATCTGTCTGATAATTTTATTTTTTGACAGTACATTTATTTATTTATTTAATATATTTAGTTTTCAGCATTGATTTTCACAAGAGTTTGAATTACAAATTTTCTCGCCATTTCTACCCTCCCCCCCCACTCCAAGATGGTGTATATTCTGGTTGCCCTGTTCCCCAGTCAGTCCTCCCTTCTGTCACCCCACTCTCCTCCCATCCCCTTTTCCCTTTCTTTTTTGTAGGGCAAGATAAACTTCTGTGCTCCATTGCCTGTGTATCTTATTTTCTAGTTGCATGAAAAAAAATTTTTTTGTTTTTGAACATCTGTTTTTAAAACTTTGAGTTCCAAATTCTCTCCCCTCTTCCCTTCCCACCCACCCTCCCTAAGAAGTCGAGCAATTCAACATAGGCCACATGTGTATCATTTATGTATAACCCTTCCACAATATTCATGCTGTGAAAGACTAACTATATTTTGCTCCTTCCCAACCCATCCCCCTTTATTGAATTTTCTCCCTTGACCCTGTCCCTTTTCAAAAGTGTTTGTTTTTGATTACCTCCACCCCCATCTGCCCTCCCCTCCATCATCCCCCCTTTTTTATCTTCCCTCTTCTTTCCTGTTGGGTACGATACCCAATTGAGTATGTATGGTATTCCCTCCTCAGGCCAAATCTGATGAGAGCAAGATTCACTCATTCCCTCCTCACCTGCCCTCTCCCTTCCTCCCACAGAACTGCTTCCTATTGCCACCTTTATGTGAGATAATCCACTGCATTCTATCTCTCCCTATCTCCCTCTCTCAATATATTCCTCTCATCCCTTAATTTGATTTTATTTCTTTTAGATATCTTCCCGTCATCTTCAACTCACCCTGTGGCTGCTCTCTCTCTCTCTCTCTCTCTCTCTCTCTCTCTCTCTCTCTCTTTATATATATATATATATATATATATATATATATATATATACACACACATACATTTATACATACACATTCACTTATGCATATATACATAAACATATATAATATATATATATATATGCATGCATATTCCCTTCAGCTACCCTAATACTGAGGTCTCATGAATCATACATGTCATCTTTCCATGTAGGAATGTAAACAAAACAGTTCAACTTTAGTAAGTCCCTTGCAATTTCTTTTACTTGTTCTTTTTCTTGATCACCTTTTCATGCTTCTCTTGATTCTTGTGTTTGAAAGTCAAATTTTCTATTCAGCTCTGGTCTTTTCACTGAGAAAGCTTGAAAGTCCTCTATTTTATTGAAAGTCCATATTTTGCCTTGGAGCATGATACTCAGTTTTGCTGGGTACATGATTCTTGGTTTTAATCCTAGCTCCATTGACCTCCGGAATATCATATTCCAAGCCCTTCGATCTCTTAATGTAGAAGCTGCTAGATCTTGGGTTATCCTCATTGTGTTTCCACAATACTCAAATTGTTTTTTTCTGGCTGCTTGCAGTATTTTCTCCTTGATCTGGGAGCTCTGGAATTTGGCGACAATATTCCTAGGAGATTTCTTTTTGGGATCTATTTGAGGAGGTGATCGATGGATTCTTTCAATTTCTATTTTGTCCTGTGGCTCTAGAATATCAGGGCAGTTCTCCTTGATAATTTCTTGAAAGATGATATCTAGGCTCTTTTTTTGATCATGGCTTTCAGGTAATCCAATAAGTTTTAAATTATCTCTCCTGGATCTATTTTCCAGGTCGGTGGTTTTTTCCAATGAGATATTTCACATTGTCTTCCATTTTTTCATTCCTTTGTTTCTGTTTTATAATATCTTGATTTCTCATAAAGTCACTAGCTTCCACTTGCTCCAGTGTAATTTTTAAGGTAGTATTTTCTTCAGTGGTCTTTTGGACCTCCTTTTCCATTTGGCTAATTCTGCCTTTCAAGGCATTTTTCTCCTCATTGACTTTTTGGAGCTCTTTTGCCATTTGAGTTAGTCTATTTTTTAAGGTGTTGTTTTCTTCAGTATATTTTTCAGTATTTTTTTGGGTCTCCTTTAGCAAGTCATTGACTTGTTTTTCATGGTTTTCTTGCATCCTTCTCATTTCTCTTCCCAATTTTTCCTCTACTTCTCTAACTTGCTTTTCCAAATCCTCTTTGAGCTCCTCCATGGCCTGGGACCAGTTCATGTTTTTCTTGGAGGCTTTTGTTGTAGCCTGTTTGACTTTGTTTACTTTTTCTGTCTGTATATTTTGGTCTTCTTTGTCACCAAAGAAAGAATCCAAAGTCTGAGACTGAATCTGGGTGCGTTTTTGCTGCCTGGCCGTATTCCCAGCCAACTAATTTGACCCTTGAGTTTTTCAGTGGGGTATGACTGCTTGTAGAGTTCCATGCCTGGGGGGATGCGCCAGCTCTGCCACACCAGCACTCCTCCTTCCCCAAGAACCCCCAACCCGGACTGAACTTAGATCTTCAGCTGGCTCTTCATTCTTGCTCTGATCCGCCACTTAATTTCTCTCACCAGGTGGGCCTGGGGCCGGAAACAACTGCAGCTGTACTTCTGTAGCTGCCCCACCTCCGCTGCCTCAGGGGTGGTGGCCAAACAGCGAACTCCTTCCACTCCTGCAGCTTTTCCCACTAACCTTCTCTGTTGTCTTTGGTGTTTGTGGGTTGAGAAGTCTGGTAACTGCTGCACCTCACTGATTTATGGCGCTAGGGCACGCTCCACCTGGCTCCTGGTCTGGTTGGTCTGTGCCGCTCATGCTGGGCTCTGCTCCGCTCCCCTCTGCTCCCAGCTTCGTGTGGGATAGACCTCACCCAGAGACCATCCAGACTGTTCTGGGCTGGAGCCCTGCTTCCCTCTGCTGTTTTGTGGGTTCTGGAGTTCTAGAATTTATTCAGAGCCATTTTTATAGGTTTTTGGAGGGACTCGGTGGGGAGCTCACGCTAGTCCCTGCTTTCCAGCTGCCATGTTGGCTCCGCCCCTAGTATCCATACTTCTGAAATAGGCATACAGTAGAAAGGACCTTGGCTCTGGAGACTAAAGCCCTAATTTCACATTGTGTCTCTGCTACTTGTTACCTGTGTTACCTTGGGCAGGTCTCTTTCTTTCTCTGGTCCTTAGTAACCGCATATGGAAATGAGGAGATTGGCCTTGATGTTGGCCATCTAAATTTACTTCCATGTTTGAACCTCATGTGTAACAGGGCTAGGCATTCACAATCTTCTATTAATTAAGTGGGAAATACACCATTAACACCAGTGGAATCAAAGAACACTCGACCTTATTTTTGTTTAGAATGAAACCTGATATTTATGAGTTGTCTTTTCTTTTTCCATTTCTTCAATTAGTAGAAATGATGGGTGGAGACAAGGAATCTCATTGCAATTGCTGAAAAATGTCATTTTGGTGCATAATTACGATGTGGTCAACTGGTTGAATTTTACATATTGGGTCCAATAGCAGAAAAGCAATGGAAAGTAGATCCTTTCTAATTTTATTCATTCATTTTTGGGGGACAAATTAGTAGTTGCTTCATTGTATGAAACCTCCTTGTGGGGAAACTCTCTTGCATCAGTAATGGTTGGCACCTGTCCTGCTACATTTTGTCATGAGGTGCTGTTCACAGCACTCAGAGTTGAAATGACTGGCTCAGGATCACTCTTGCATTTATGAGTCAGGAATGGAACATACTTCTTCCAGATTCTACAGGAAGCTCCATATCTGCTTCACCACACAGCCTTTGTTCTAAGTATCTAAACTAATTCCCATTAAAGAATCTTGATTATTCACCTCAAAGATTTTCTCAGTACGTCATCATTTTTCTTGATTTCTGCAGTGTGAACATTTCAACATGGGTATGATCACATCCAATCTCCTGATCTCACTAAGCAGGATTCTTGTCCATGCATTCTCACCAGAAGATCCCTAAAGAGTTAGATAGACTCTATTCATTTCAATAATTGTTTCATTTTTTTAAAATTTAAAAATATTGATTGATATCTTCTATCTTTCCACTTATATTTCAAAATGGATCCCTTCTCCCTAAACTTTTCAGGGAGCTACTTTTTTAAATAAGGGATTAAAAAGAGGAGGAAAACGAGTTCAACAAAACTACCCAACACTGTTTGGAATTATCGGCAGTCATCTCAATAGGAGAGGAAGTTATAAGACAACAAAAACATTTTGAATTGTTGCTGAGAAATTATAATAGTCAGGCTTGGCTTCAAAGAAGAGATACTAAAGGCACACTTGACCTTTGAATATTTCAAAGATTACAATTAAAAAATATCCTTTTCTCTCTTTCCATGACCAGCCTATCTCATTTTTTCATGGTTATGTGAATTTTATGATGTATTTATTTCATTGCTTGTATGATAATCACTTTATATCATGTATTATGGTACAATCACACACACAACACACAAATATGCATGCATGCATGCTTGTATATATAAATACATGGACACATGTATGTATGTACTGATGGACTAACTCAATATGACAATCATCCAATGGCTTATAATAATGTACATTCTTCATCCACTAAGTTTTTCCTGTATAGATAGTTAGCAAACTATGAAATTTACCAAAGTCTTGTCATGTGGGATCAAACCCATTCAGCAAAATAGCAGTTGTAAACAGAAGCAGAAACCCTGTGCATAGAATCCTTCCATATTAACTTTCTGCTGGATGTCTAACAATGCCTTTGGCAAAGCATGTTTCTCCCCATTTTATGCTTTGCTTAATAACAACCGTTCTCTCACTCGGTGATACACATACACACATCTGTGCGTGTGTGTGTTTATAAAAATTACATATACGTATATATTTAAATTCCATGCAATAAATTCTGCTTTGGTAGGCTTCATCTGAAATGCTTTATCCATCATAATGACAAGGCAGGAAAACCCTGGGCAAAAGTAGCGGAGACATCTTCTTAATCCTCTTCATAATTCGTGCTACCATCTAGCTTTCCAAATGCTTTCTCCACTTGACTTTCAAATAATGTTCTCTAAGAGTTTTAGCAAACCATGCCAGCAGTACAATATTGGACGCTTAAAGCCATAGCCGGCTATCTTTGTTCCACTGTTCTAACGTCATCTTCGGCCTCTTTCTTATATGAACGTTCGATTTCGGTGCTGCTTTGGGAGGTGGGAGAAGACCCTAAGTGTCTAGCAGAGAACTTGAACCTGGGTCCGCATTCAGACTTTTCCCTTTTGGATTGCCTTTTCTTGTTGAACGCTGGTAACAGAGATTTTTCAGGGTTGGGGATAAAACATGAAGTAAAGACTGAATATTTTAAAATGACAGATTCTAAATCGGACGTTTCGTTCTTCGTGCTGAGTCCATTACCTCTCTGTCAGGAGATGATTAGCATTTTCCGTGATTGGTCCGCTGGAATCACGGTCAGTCACTATACTGATCAGCATTCTTACGCCGTCTCCATTGTTGCTTTTTACAATGTTCTTGTTATTCTGTAAATTGTTCTCTCGACTTTCCTCTCCTCGCTTTAAATCAGTAAAATTGAATTTAAAAAAAAACGAAATATCGGGCAAAGTAGATGTAATGGGGAATTTAGGAGTTTGTGATCGTGGGCAAGGCTCCTAATTCCTCTTTGTTATTAGTCCATTTAAGACTCTATGTTACAAAGGAGATATCTATTTGTTTTAGAAAAAAGGATTTTCCTAGATGGTATAGTAAAGGCAGGTCCTTGCCTGAGCTCTCCCACTCAAAACCTCCAAATACTTGTAAAATGACTCTAAACAAATTCTATAGTAGTAGACCCCCCCCCCAAAAAAAAAAAAGATGGAGTGAAACAAATTCCTGGCCCAAGACCCTTTGGAAGGTTAGCAGGAAAGGGCTATTGCACCAGGGTGAGACATGAGTGCCTTCCAGTGCAGGCCTTGCCAGCACACCAGGCCCCAGCAAATCTAGAACAGTCCTCTGTATGGATTGAATCACTGACAGCAGTGGTAGTTTCCAGAAGTTCAGCAGAAAGGAGCTGTCACACCAGGGAGAAAGTAAAGCCCACGTCAGCACAGCCCTAGGTCCAGGAAACCAGGAGTAGGCCTTAAAAGTGACAGAATCACAGTGGTAGCAGCAGCAGCCACTTCTGGAGCTCTCAGCCCATAGATGGTAAGAGCTTGAACAACTGGTCAGAAGGGTATTACAGGGGTGTTTTCACTAGCACTAAGGCAGGATTCTCTTGCTTTGTCCATTCTCAGGTCAAGGTCATAGTCATGGGTGGCCGTCCTAGGGAAAGAAGGAGCCCTAAGACAGCAGAGCTTGCAGCCACAGTGGAGGGTGGACCCTCATCACAGTTCCAAAGCAGAAAGCAGTGCTTGTGGTAGCTCATAGAGCAGATCAAAGGCCAGGAGAGTAGGACACATGACTCCTTAGAACAAACCAGCCTGGAAGAAGAATCTTTGAAAATAATTGCACAAAACCCCTGAAGTTTGGGACAATGTGCCCTCTACACTGTAAGCAGAGTCCTCATTTAATGAACAATTACAAGTCAAGTCATAGGCTGGGAGGATGAGAAAAGGAAAAATAAGCTCTGAATATAGAAAGTTACTATGGTGACAAGGAAGATCAAAACACACACCCAGAAGAAGGCAACAAAGTCAAAGCTCCTACATCCAAAGCCTCCAAGATAACTATGAATTGATCTCAGACTATGGAAGAAAACAAAAAGGATTCTGAAAATAAAGTATGAGAGGTAGAGGAAAAATTGGGAAAAGAAATGAGACTGATGAAAGAAAATCATGAAAAACAAGTAAACAGCTTGCTAAAGGAGACAGAAAAAAATTTTGAGGAAAAGAACACCTTAAAAAACCAGACTAGGGGGGTGGAGCCAAGATGGAGGCATGAAATCAGGGACTTGCTTGAGCTCTCCCCCAGATCCCTCCAAATGCCTATAAAAATGATTCTAAACGAATTCTAGAGCTACAGAACCCACACAATGACAGAGTGAAAAAATCTCCCCCTCAAAACAACCTGGAAGGTTACAGGAAGGGTTTTCACACCAGTCTGGGAGTGGAGTACAGTCCAGCATGGGTGGCATGGGAGCAGGCCTCAGGGGATTGAACTACTGGCAGTTGAGGCAGTTTTCCAGACTTCTCAACCCACAAACACCAAAGACAAATTAGAAGGTCAGTGCAGGAACTCTGTCAGAACTGAGTGAGAAAAGAGCATGTCACAGCCCCAGCCCTGGGGTGGTAGAGGTGTTGGTGGTGGTGGCCACAGCAGCAGCAGTAACTGCCTCCAGAGCTCCAGGTCCTTATATGGTGGGGGGATCAAGTGGCTGATCAGAGGGGGTTGCAGGGATTTCTTTTCTGGCACTGTGGCAGGATTTTCTTGCTTTGCTCCACTTGGATCTGGGTCTCAGTCCTGAGGGGAGGTCCTGGGGTGAGGAGGAACGCTAGTGTGGCAGAGTTTATGTCAGCTGTGGAGAGGAAATACTCCTCACAGTTCCAAGGCAGAAAATAGTGCTTGAGGTCATTCATAGACCAGATCACAGGCCAGGAGAGTAGTAACAACCTTTCTTTGAATCATACCACCTTAGATGAACTACAAATTTACAGGTCCCTAGATGTATCTCTGATAAAAGCTGTGCAAAACCCCTAAACCTTGGATCACAGCACTCTCTGCTCTGGAAGCAGAGTTCTACCTTGACAAAGAGCTCAAAAGTCAAACCATTGGCTGGGTAAATGAGCAAACATTAAAAAAAATCAAACTAATGAATCTTAATTTGGTGACAAGGAAGATCAAAATATACAACCAGAAGAAGACAACAAAGTCAACGCTCCTCCATCCAAAGACTCTAAGAAAAATACGAACTGGTCACAGGCCATGGAAGAGCTCAAAAAGGAGTTAGAAAAGCAAGTAAGAGAAGTAGAGGGAAAAATGGGAAGAGAAATGAGACTAATGCAAGAAAATAATGAAAAACGAGTCGACAGCTTGCTAAAGGAGAACTAAAAAAAATACGGAAGAAAATAGCACCTTAAAAAATGGACTAATCCAAATGGCAAAAGTGGTCCAAAAAGCCAATGAGGAGAAGAATGCCTTTAAAAGCAGAATTGTGCAAATGTAAAAGGAGGTCCTAAAACTCACTGAAGAAAATAATTCCTTAAAAACTAGAATGGAGCAAATGGAAGCTAATGACTTTATGAGAAGTCAAGAAATTATAAAACATAACCAAAACACTGTATAATCTCATTTGAAAAGCCTCTGACCTGGAAAATAGATGTAGGAGAGATAATTTTAAAATTATTTTACTACCGAAAAGCTATGATAAAAAATAGCCTAGACATCATATTGCAAGAAATTATCAAGGAAAACTGCTCTGATATTCTAGAACCAGCAGGTAAAAAAAAAATTGAAAGAGTCCACCAATTGCCTCTTGAAAAAGATCCCCAAAGGAAAAGTCCTAGGAATATTGTAGCCAAATTCCAGAGTTCCCGGGTCATGAAGAAGCCAGAAAGAAAGTGTTCAAGTATGGTAGAGCCACAGTTAGGATAACACAAGATTAAGTAGCTTCTATGTTTAAAGGATCAGAGGGCTTGGAATATGATATTCCAGAGGGCAAAGGGACTAGGGTTACAACCAAGAATCACCCACCCAGAAAACCTGAATATAACAATTCAGGGGAAAGTGGATATTCAATGAGATAGAGGACTTCCAAGCATTCTAGATGAAAAGACAAGAGCTGAATAGAAAATTTGACTTTCCAATACAATAATCAAGAGAAGCCTAAAAAGGTTAGCAGGAAAGGGAAGTCATGAGGGACTTAATAAAGTTAAACCGTTTACCTTCCTACATGGGAAGATGATATTTGTGGCTCATAAGTACTTTCTTATTATTAGGGTAGTTAGAAGGAGTATATATAAACAGAAGTACAATTGTGAATTGAATATGGATTCTATTTCAAAAAAATAAACTCAAGGGGTGAGAGAGGAATATATTGGGAGGAAGAGAAAGGGAGAGACAGAATGGGGTAAATTATCTCACATAATCTCTATCACAAAAGAGATTTAAAAAGGGGATAAGACCTATATGTACAACAATATTTATTGCAGTTCACTTCTGGGATCAGAGAATTAGAAATGGAGGGGATGCCCATCAGTTGGAGAATGGCCAAATAAGTTATGGTATGTAATTAGGATGGGATACCACTTTTACTATAAGAAATGATGAGCAGGATGCTCTTAACCAAATCTAGCAAGACTTGCCTGAATTGATGCAAATGAAAATGTAAGGTGTACAAAGTAACAGCATTATTATAAGGTGATTAGCTGTGAATGATTTAGCTATTGGCAATAAAATGATCCAAGACCATTCTGAAAGATTTGTAATGAAAATGCCATCCATCCCCAGAGAAAGAACCACTAGTGTCTGAATACAGATTGTACAGCTTGAAGCACACTTTTATTAAACTTTATTTTTCTTGCAGTGTTACTTTGTCTGTGGTTTCTTTCACAAGATTGCTATTATGGATACGTCTTGTGGACTACTATGTACAACCTATATCAAACTGCTTGCTTTCTCAATGAGAAGCATGATGGAGAGGGAGGAAGGGAGAGAATTTGGAGCTCAAAGTTTTAAAAACAAGTGTTAAAATTGTTTTTTACATGTAATTGGAGAAAAATATTTTTTAAAAGAAAGTTATGGAGAAAATATCAATAATGCTGATTAAACTTTAAAAAAGAAAAAAAGGATTTTCCATGCCAGAAGGTCCCTATACCACTGAAATCAAGAGCCTGGATCCATCATGACAAAGAAGATGTCTGTGATAAGAAGGATGAGAGTCATTCACATACACATCATGCTAGATATTTGCAAAGCTTTCCTCCAAACTGCTCTATGGAAGTATGTATCACACCAAATTTGTTTGGTTGGCCCAAATCTTTGGTTTCATTTGTAAGGGGAACCTTAGTAAGAAATTGCCCTGGACCAGTGGAGATAGACAACTTCTCTGAAGCTTATAGTCCCTGAAAATTGCCTGAGGCACTGACACTCTGAATAAATTGTCCAGAATCTTAAAAATCAATATATGTCAGAGGCGTGATTTGATCTAATTCTTCTGGATTCCAAGGTTGGCTCTCTATAGACTGTGACACTTGATAATTGCCTGAGTCTCAGAGAGCTTAAGTGGTCAGAACCAGGTTTCATACTGAAGGCCCAATTATCTTTTCCGCCTCCCAGTGTTTCCCCCCTTAACAATGAAGCATCTCATTTGAAACTATGATAGGGAATAAAATTGAACTGAATTAATCTGTAAATATATGGGTAAGTTAATAGTTACAAGTGCTTTACACACAGTAGGTATTCACAAATACGGATTTTGAGTGAGCGTGGAGAGCTAGCCAGTCCTGTCCATGTAAAGAGCAGCATATAATTCAGGACCAAGCATAACATGGGGCTGGTTTGTTTCTGTCATGAAAAGAAAATAGATTGTTTATTCAAGGTGTGACACTGTCATTTTCCTGACACACTAGTTATGAAACTGCAGAGTGACTTCTCCTGCACACTATAAATATATCATGTAATCTATACATGATTATGCATGTATGTGCATGTATAAGAACAAGGCTAGTTATAATTTCAGAAACTTATATTTGGACCATGGAGTGAAACTCTTGCCATGTTTAAGCAGATGATAATGACCATATAACACCCTATGGAATAACAGTTTACAGAGTTGCTTGACAAAGTCCTTGACTAAAATGAAAACAAAGACTCACATAATTTCAGGGGAGAATCATAGGGTGGTAGATACTGGATGGCCCTCCTATCCATTTGGTGCTAATGCTGGTCCTATCATCTCCTTTGGACCTTATGTTATTTTTTCCTGTGTCCATAGCCCAAAGATTAAAGCAAACCCTGGAACCCTGTGATACAGAATATCCAGCCTTTGTCTCAGAGCGTACCATCAAGGAGACTACAGGCAACATCGTGTGTGAAGACTGCTCCAAGTAAGCCCTCCATTCAACATTTGAGGGAATTGTTGGTGTTTATGACAGCCTCATTCCAGGTTCTAGATGGAGCTGGCCTCTCTGTTCACTGTTTGATGTAGGGAGGTATATGAACTAGACCTGGGGGGAGGCCTTTTGTCACAATAATCTCATAAAATTTTGATAACATTCAAAAAAAACCTGTCATATGCTGGGATGTATGAGGAAATTATTCAAATAGCTTGAGGGTTTTTTTGGGGGGGAAGAGGGTTGATAGGGTGAGGGAAGAATTTTCCAATAACATAGGTATTTCCAGCTTTTTCAGCTGTCAGTCGGAGTCAGGATTTGGAGCAGAGAATATCATCCTGAATTCCATGATTTTTTAAAATGGTTCCTTTGTAATGCTCTACATTTTATTTTATGTATTTAAAACTGGTATTCTGAGGCATCACCAGATTACTGCCAAAAGATATGTGATGAGAAAAGGGCAAGAAGTCCTGATTTAGAAGGGAGTAATTTCTGGTGAGGGACAGATACAGCCATTAACCAAAGCAAAATGCAAGTCAGAGACATACTGCTCATGGATCTGGACTTGTTTTCCCTTTTGTGGTTTTATTCCCAGGGCCTAGCAGAGCTCCTATTGCCTTGTGACCCAGGAGTGGGGGGTGGGATTGGGGGAAGATGGGAGGGAGGTGGGCCAAACCTGGGATTTCTTCACTGTAGGAGACTACCAGTTTGACCAAACCTCCCTGATGCAGACCCTCACATTGTCTGTAACTGATCATCTTTGAAAGCAGCCTGGAGCACAGAGAAAGAACACCTGATTTGCCCATGTTCACACAGCTAGTAAGAGTTAGAGGCAGAGCTCAATCAGCATTTTTCCTGGCTCCAATTCTGGCTTACTGGCCATTGTGCACCCTGCCTCTCACCTCTCACAGAATAACTCCTTGATGAAAGTTTGTTTAGTTTAGATACAAGTACAGTGGAGAGAATGCTGAATTTAGAGTCAGGGGTCCTGGTTCAGATCCTGGACCTACCACTTACCCGCTGTGTGACATCAGTCAATTCACTGAACCTCTCTTAGCTTTAGTTTGTTTATCTGTAAAATGTGGAGGCCAGACCAGATAAGTCCTAAAGTGCCTTTCAACTCTGGAAGCCACTAGTTAATAGTGCATAGAACACTGAACTTGGAGTCAGGAATACCTGTGTTCAAATCCTGCCTCAAAACGTACTAGCTGTGTGACTCTGGGCAAGTCTCTCTGAGCCTCAGTTTCCCCTCTGTCTGGTATAATAATAGTAGCTACCTCTCAGAGTCATCATGAGGATCATATGAGATAAGCTCTCTCTCTCTCTCTCTCTCTCTCTCTCTCTCTCTATATATATATATATATATATATATATATGTATATATATGTAATATAAGCAACCTAGTATATAACATAATTTATATTCTAAATAGTAAATTGTATTACATCAACATAATAAATGCCAATGATGATAATGATGATCTTTTTTAATAATTATAATACATTTATAAAGTAATTTAAGGTTTGAAAAGTGCTTTTAGATAAATAATTGTAAAGCTGACTTTTCTGAATTGAGTATAATCTCAGCCTAACTGAATATAAGGAAAGCTTTTAGCATTTTATTATGTAAGTAAACAAAGTGTTTTAGAAGCTTATGTAACCTCTTCAAAACATCCTTTACAAATGTGACTTGACTTAGTGGCAAGCTTAGATGATTTCTATTACCTTGCTTCTACAGAATACAGAGTAGAAAATGAGGGAAAGAAAGAGTAAGCCATCAGGGGATTGGCAGTTGCCTCTCTGGCTTGGTATTCCTGGACTCCTCGACACTGTGAGTGTCTGAGATAGAATTCTTCTCCGTCTCAATTGATGATTGAAAATCTGAGCCCATTAATTTCATCCTAGACCAAGTAACAGTTCTGATTTCTAAACCAATTCGATCCAACAAACATGGCTTAAGTGTTGCTCAGCTAAAATCCAACTTCTGCTCATTTAGGGACAGTCTATGCAATAAAGAGGTCTTTCACAGAGTCCCAGTGCATAAGGGAATTCCTGTAGAGGATGAGGTCCTTCAGATGTCCCTGTTGGTGGATAACATCATGCTGATTGTACCCTTCCCAGCATATCCAGTAAAGCAGTCTCCTGTAAGGGATTGGTAATCACTCAAAGGAGTCAAGTTTGACCATTTCCATAGGAAAAAGAAGTGGATTATTAATGCACAGGATCCAACATGCATGTGGGTGAACACCTTATAGAACTTGTCCAAAAGTATGAATATTTGGGTTATTCATTACAGACGGGCATTAGGTTGGGTTCAGAATTAAGAGAGGAGAATGGGCTCCTCTTAAAAAGGAGGTTAATTTTGGGATATGGCAAAGAATGTTTACTGACCCAAAGATTCCTATAAATGCAAGAGGTGATGTTTTGATTACTAACATTTTATTTGAGTTCTTTTATTTTAATTAAAAATAGAATATCACTTCCCCCCCAATAAAGATGAGTTTCAAATAGAAGGCATGGAGAGGCTTGAGCAGAATGCATTGCAAAGGCACTTGGGAGCTATGGAGAAGAACTGGAGGAAAGAAATCAGATGAAATGAGGGAAGTCTTTAATGGTGGATTTTTACTGATGAATTTTAATGAGAATATGGATTTGAGTCTCATGGAATGGCCAAGAATTGATGAGTAGCCATCTTCGTGGTTGAAGGAGGAGCCCCAAAGTGATAAGGTCATAGACCCATTAGAGTATTTGAGTTCCTAAGAGAATCCTTTGTACTAGGTACTGTGCTAGCTGTTGTAAACAGAAAACACAAAAATGAAAAGCTGTCCCTGTCCTCAAACAACTTGGAGTCTACTATAATTTTCCAGTTTGCATGATCCCCTTGAGTGGATAGATCTTCTGTCAAGTAAAAAGTATAAATTATATCAAAAGTGGGCATTTTAACTATAATTTTTAGGAATGTATTTGTTTCAATAAAATAACATCACAAAGAAAAGATAGAGACAAGACAGCAGGTCTATTCTGTGTCTTAGGAACGCATTCATTTTAGGCCCCTGGGCAATGTCTGTCTAGACAGCCATACATAATTCATGTGAAAAAGATCTGAGGGGGTTAGTGGACTACAAACTCCGAATTAGTGAATTATGTGACATTGCAATATTGAATTCAACTCAAAACACTATGCATTCATGTGCTTTCTATAAAAGGAAAAAAAGACACTTAATGCTATCTTGGGCCAATGAAGTCTTCCTTGTGTTTTATTGAGAGGTAGTGTCCAGAACTTAGTAGTGATAGCGCTCCAATCTGGTCAGATCCCCTCTGAAATATTGTGTTCCAGTCTGGGAGTCACATTTTAGAAATATGTGGATAGGCTAGAGTTCATTTGAATGAAGAAAATCTGGATAGTAACTAATATTTAGCATTTAGATATTAGGTTAATGAACAGTCATGGCATAGGAAGATGAATTTAAGGAAATGGAAATGTTTAGCCTGGAAAGCTGTGGGAGGAAGCATGATAGAAGAGGAATCAGATTTGTTGTCTAATCCCTGAGGGCAAAATTTTGAGCATTGGGTAGAATCTTACAGAGAAGCAGGTCAGTTCAACATATAGCAAACAAATTAAGAATTGGTACTATCTCAATGTATAACAGACTGATTTGGGACAGAGCAAGTCTCCTCAAATCATTAATGTTTTCCAAGCAATGATTGGATGACCACTTGTCAGGGATATTACATAAAGATATCTCATTCAGATATAGCCTGTACCGGATGACTTCAGAGGCTCCTTCTATCACTGAAATTCTGAGATTCTGGGATACTCACCCTATCTTCTGGCAGATGACTTACCATTTTCAGCTTATAAAACAGGAATAATAACCTCTAATGGTTTCCAAGGCAAGTTACAACCATATAGTTTTGCATAATTTAAGAGCTTTTCTATGTTGGAATAAATGCACTATGTAAGTACAAAAATAATATTATTTCATTATGGTGTTCTTTCCTTTTCAATTACCCCAAATCAGAACCAATATTGTTTCACCACTATGACTGAAAAGTCTGATGGAGAACAGAAAGCCAAACCTAGGCATGTTGTTGACGTCTCATTGGTCCAGGAAGGTTTCACCCTTTCTCTGGAAATAATGAGATCTAATGGGACATTATCTCAGAGACAATTGCAGATTTCCACCAGCTTTTTTTAGGTAACTTCAGGTCAGAGGCAATAGCATTCAAAAATAACATAAGCCTGCAGTGACTTGGAAACTGAGTTTGGTGAAAATTATAGTATTTCAGAAATTATGCACTAAGATCTTTTTCATAGAAAAAACATCCAGAGTCCCACAATGGAACAAAAAAAAGTTCTCTGTACATTACAAACTGGTCTCAAGGCACCCATTATTTTTTTCTCCACAAGCAATGGCAAAACCAAGATGCAAAAAGCTCCAAGAACTGTTGAAGGATTCCCATGGGAACATGCTTCATGCTCCAATTTACTCTTGGACTGTCATTAGCAATATGCCCATCACTTACAAGATTTCAAACTACTCTGATGTTTAAATATTTTGTTCCAGTCCAGGAAACCATTGAAGGTAGTCTTATACTGGACAGCAAAGACTTCTTTGGCTGCCAAAGTCCTTTGAAGTTTCACTGCTTCTGTCTTTCCCTTCAAAGTCTTCCTTTCATTATCTTTGGCTCCTTGGAGATGGAAACTCGACTGCATGGGTGACTCAATGGCCCTCAGTGGAAACTTGCAAATCCCTTTGCTGAAAGAGTACATATCTCTCTGTCTGTAGCCTAGGCACATATGCTATACTGTATAGGGATAATTTGCAATGTTAAAAAATGATTTTTAAAAATATAGGGTTTATTAAGAATGTGGGAGCCTAAAAGAAAATAAGAATTAACATAAGAATGTCATTAGGGTTGGTGGTTTGGCTAGTCCAACCAATAATTTTTGTCATTCAATATCCCAATGATTATTAAATTAATCTGTTATTCAAACAGCAATCAAAAACAACTCAACCCATATTTTCTGGGCATTTGTGACTGTCAACAAGTTAACAAAATTGGATATCTTCAAAAATGAAATGTTTTAATATTTTCCAGTAAGTTTATCCCCTTCTCCATTTCCCTTCCCTGCTTTAAGGGGAGGCCATGAAGGTTCCTTGGGAAGCTGAAACTATTGCAGTCCTAGAGAGAGCCATTATCAACATGATTAATCCAATTTAAATAGATGTACTCTTTTCAATGACAGTGCTGGATTAGCTTTTCCAGTTCCTGTCAAATGTCACAAACCAGCAAGGTCATCCCTCAGATGGCAAATACATATTGGGGTTGTAGTATTATACATAACTTGTCATTATACTAGGATGCTTGGATGGATATGGGGGCTCCCTCCAACAAAGCAGATCATAGCCCATTTCTGCCCTTGCACACTGTGTGGCTCTTTCCATGGCTTCCCATAAATCTTCCTCAGGACTTTCACCCAACATGCTTTGCTCACATTCCCTTTCCATTGTGTAGATATCAACAGAACATATAAGTCCTTTATAGGTTATGCCTATGAACACCACATGCCCAGTTTTTTTTATTAAGGTTATACTCTGATACTCTTCCAAAAGTATGGTGACATCAGTTCCCTTTAAAGAACCTTTGCTCTTCTTACAATAGCTCAGTCCGTCGAGCATGTATTCACTCTCTTCTTTTATGAGGCACTGTTCTAGGTGCTGGAGCTAGAACATCAAAACCCAGGTTCTCAAACCCTGAGGCTACATTGAGACTGTCATCATTATGAATTTCATCTGAAAGGGGAATCCTAACATTTACATGCTAGAATGTACATGCCATTCTCCACAGACCGTACGCTCCTTGAGGATAGAAGCGCTGTGTGCGTGTGTGCTTGGGAATTTGCATTGTACTTATCCACAGTAGAGGCTTATTAAATACTCATTGATTAAATAACAGAATAATTTAGTATAATTGGCCTACAAATCAGTACACCTAGGGGTGTAGTGTTTCTAAGGAATATTGTAATTGCTTTCTTCTGCATCTCATCAGATCAACTGCACTTCTGGAGTGTTGGGGATGTGCTTCATGTGACATGATCCAAGGACCTCAAGTCCAAATATAGTGTGGGGAAACTTGTTTCAAAATGGCCAGCCCTTAGCATACAACTAGCTATGGTTTCTATGAGTTATGGATCCCAAAAGAGTAAGTGGACCCACTACCCTCTATATGCCCATTCTACAGATCTGAGCCTAGGTGAAACTATTCATTCATTTGCATAGGCATGGCTTTTGGGTGGATATTTAGCCTTGAGAAAAAGACATAAGTGGGGGTAGATAGGGTGGGTTTGATACCTGTCTTCAGGTATTGAAAGGGCTGCCACATGGAAGAGGGATTAAAGTTTTGCTTGCCTCCAGAGGACAGAACTTGGAGCAAAGGGCAGGAAGTTGCAAAGAGGCAAAATTAGGATTGGTTTTGAGAAAGTATCCCTAATAGAGTTATCCCAAAGTGGAAAGGGCTGCTTCAGGAGGCAGTGAGTTTCTCCTCTTTGGAGGTCTTGAAGCCAAGACACACATGAAATTTTCTTTCAGATGTGGCCCACTGAGAATTCTTCCAAGTCATGAATACTGTGATTCTATGAATCTTTATCTCATGAAACCAAGCTCTATCAAAAGTCTAATGGTAAGGCTTTACTTAGTATATCCCTGTGAAAAGGTAGCATTTAGTGGACTCTCATTTCTAGACTTTTTCAGTAATTGATTCAGCGTAAATTTGTGATTTGTCTCCAGGAATATGCTCATACATCTCTGAATCTCTACAGGCTTGGCTTAGCATATTCACATTTTGCCAGCAGGACCGTATTAACATTGGGCATGATTTAATTTCCAGGTGGCAAAATATAACAAATTTTAGATCACTTACCTTGGAAACATATAGAGATTTGCTGAAATTCTTGTGTATTTCCTATTCTGGAAGGTGTTGCCAAGACACTATGCTGATCTCACTTAGGCTGGGGATGTCAATATCCAATTCAACTTGCTATGAAATAATCATTTGCACCTTTTATGTATTGCTCATTTACTTGTAAACAAATCAACTTGCCACATGAAAGGCAGACAAAATGCTTGCTTGGTTAGATGATGCCTAAGTTTCTTGGTTTTTCCCATGGGTTTTCCTTGGCATAGATTAATCCCAGTATTTTGTCATGTTGGGCGGTAAAATGCATAGCTGTGGATCACCCAAAGCTAAGTGGTTTCTGTCACTATGTTCTTTACAATGTAGATAATTGGGTGGAGGTCAGGGGAAATCGAAATCTGGTCCCTGATCATCCTTCAGGTCTTCTGCTGTCAGCTGCATGAACTTTATCTGCATCCCCAACCTTAAACAAAACCTCTCTAGCATTCACGAGTAAGAAATAGAGGCAATGGACCATAATTAGTAGAATCCTGGACTTGGAGTCAGGATGATCTGCGTTCAGATACTGCTTCAGACACATGCCAGGTATTTGACCCTTGGCAAGTGACTTACACTCCCAGGTGTCAGTATCCTCAGCTTTACATTGAGGTGGGGTTTGTGCCCCGAAACACCTTTTAGCTCAAAATTGAGGATCCCAAGACCTCATACAGATGGAAAGATTCTTCATAATAATGTTCCAGGAGATTTTAATGATGAGGTATTCATGTGATTTTATGATATATATATATATGCATATATATGTGCATATATTTATATAGGTGTGTGTGTGTGTGTGAATGTGTATATATAGCTGTAGAGATAGAGATAGATAGAGACAGAGATAGATTGAAATCAAGATAGGTATGAAGACATAGACACAGATAATAGTAGAGATAGATATAGAGATAGCTACTATATTTCAATATAATTGGTTTCCTGTATATTTTATTTTACCTGTGTATTTTATTTTATGCATTTAAAAATATATAAATAGGGATGGGATGGGGGTGGGTATGCTTAGAAGGGAATAGGAATATGAAAAGGGGGTAAATTCTTCCAACCATGATATTTTGTTTTAAAATATTGACATACAGCCATAAGAGGAAAAATGGAGTGGAAGACCTCAAGGTTGCTAGGAACAAACCCCTTGGCAAGTCCCACCAGGGAAGCCCATCCTTCATAGGACACACCACGCCACACCATGACATGCCACCCTATAGACCTGAGTTTTCTGATGCACATCAAGAAGAACTTGCACTGCAACATCAACTTAATTCTCTTCCTGCCACTCCAAGGAAAAGATTTTTTTTTCCTGTTTCCCTAAGCAATGATGATTACAGCCTTGATGATCCAGCCAGAATGGGAAGCCAGGGAGGTGATGGTGTCTCTCCCCTTTGATAAGCAGTAGTTGGAAAGGTTCTGTGCAGGAAATGTTGCAAATTACTGTTTTCACTTACTGGTCCCATGATACAAAATGAGAGGGTACAGTAACCCGGGCATTCTCATTAGACGGGTCTCTACCTGACATGAATTAGTCTCACAAACAGTTTCCCATTTATATGTTGTTGTTGTTTTCTTTCTTTTTTAATGTGTGGGAAATGGGAATTAAAATGAATTTACACTGGGTAGACAATCCAAATAGTGGGTCTTTCCTCTTCCATGCTGTAGAAGAGGGCACCAGGCCCCAACAGTATTTTTAGAAAATGTTTATTTGTGTGTTGAATGGGGGAGTGCAGAAAGGCATCCACACTATTAACCCAAGAAAGCACATTTCTGTGGCTTGTTTTTTTTTTCTTTTTTCCCCTCCATCCTGATGACTATAGGGGCCATGTCTCCAATCTCTCCACTCATGAAGAGTGGCCTCGATTTTTTACTTGTCTTGCCTTGATACTGCACCTGAGCTGGCTTAGGCTGTTGCCAAAGTCCCATAGATTTGTGTTTATGAACTCTCTGACTTGCCCTCCATTTGTTTAGGTTGGAAAGCATTTACATGTATGTATGGATATTTTTTTAAATCCTTCTGATGCATTAAAGAAACTCCAAGGATCAAAGGAGAAATGCTGCATGAAATATTGTACATTTAATATATACATAAAAATTCTGGACACAGCCCACTTTTCAAAGGACATTTTGTATGTTTGAGAAAGAAATTCCTTTCTTAGTGCTCAATTTCTCTTTGCGACTTGGAATTTGTCTTCTCCTTCACATCCATCTCTCCATTGCAGGCCTCTCGTGAGTTAGCCAAGACGACCACCAGGGCTGAGTCTGGTTTAGCACTGCTGTGCCACACCCCTAGAGCCATTTGCTTGCAGGGAACTCAACCAAGAGCATTAATCAGTAGAAGAACATGGCTCCCTTACTGGGTTTTTGTTTTTTCCCGGGGGGAGGAATGGAAACTGGTCAGGGTGTAAGATACAAGCAGATACCATTCAAGTGAATGACTAGCTCTAAGTGGGCATTCTCCCTGCCTAAAGACAGACATAAGACTGTGAGATCAGAAAAGCATTAAGAGACCCTGAATGCAGACATTCTGATCCCATCACTTCATACAATGAAGCTGTACTTTCCATAAATAAATTCCAGGGCTATGGTGGAGGTTTCTATTCACAGTGGCAATTTGCCCCTGTCCTTGCCCCTACCCCTAATGAAAATTACCCACTCCCAAACCTAGGGATTTCTTTAAACCCTGGTTATACCAGCCCTGCCTTTTTAGTACTGACAATCCAATACCTGAAATTAGCCTAAACAATAGGTGACCATATGCTGGCTATATTTTTTTCCTGGAAGACCTAACTTAGGGAGCAGAATTATTTTTATTCCTTTTACCCTGACAATAATCCATTTAATCCTAGGGTCCTTAAACTGAGTTTCCATGAACTTTTAAAGATATATATTTTGATAACTGTATTTAAATACAGCTGACTTCCTTTGTAATCTTTTGTTTTATTTTCTGCTCTTAAAATGTTACTCAGAGAAAGGGTACAAAAGTTTAACCAGAGTTCCAAAGGAGTCCATGACATCTAAAATGTTAGAAGCCCCTGCACTACTACTTAATGGTTTGCAAAGTGCTTTCCTCATGACCAGCCTGTAAGGCATAAGAACTTTTCCAATATACAAATCATAGGATAGTAGATTTAATGTTGCAAAGGATCTTAGAAGTCTCCCTACCCCTCCATTTCATTTTGTACATAATGAAATTGAAGCTCAGGTGAGAGATAAGACTTGTGTAAGACTATCTAGAAGGAGGTGGAAGAGCTGGAACTTGGCAACATCCTTGATTTAAATAGGGTGTGAACTGACCCCATTTAGACAAATGAAAACATTTCCCTCTATACACATGAGTGTGTGTGCTTCCAGCTAAAGACTGGAGAAGTATGGAGTTTGTCCAGAGGAGAGAGAACTATAGAATGGCAAAATTGGAGGAATCTTCGCAGTCATTGAGTCTAATCCACATAGCAGGGTAATCCTCCCTAGAATACATTTGATGAATGCATATTCAATCTCTGTTTGAGGACATCCCAAGAAGGGGAAGCAAGCACCTCTCAAGCAGACCACTCCATGTTTGGGCAGTCCTAATGCATAGGGAGATGTTTGTTTTTTTTTTTTCTTCTTGACATTGAACCTAAATTGGCTTCTTTTTGCCTTACCCCCATTCCTTCCTCATTCTAGTCTCTAGACAAAAATAGAGGATTTAATCCTACGTATTTTATTTTATATATTTAAATACTTTCATTGGAGAAGACAACCATAGGCTTCCAAAGACTTCCAGAGGGATCCATGACATATAATAGTTTAAGAAGCCTGCTCTGCAGAAAAATGCTATGCAGCCATTGATGGAACCCTCAGTTCTACTGGTCCTTTATTTGCTTGATAAGAGAAATCTGTTTGTAATTTAGCAGGAAAGCTGAAGGGAAGCATCTGGATATATCGATGGTAGGCAAGGTTCTTTTCTTGAGTTCATAGGCTCCACCAGAATTTTTGGCAACTTCCAAAAGGCAAAGAAATTCATGGACCCCATATGATCATGGTTTGGCTATTAATCTATTAGCCATTGAAAGAGGAGATGTGTGATAACCCAAAACTACTAAAAATTCAGGAATTATTTCAACGAATTTGTGTCCTATCTAGAGCATCAGCATTTATCTATGTTTGAAAACTAGCCCAAAGGGCATGTCTGAGATGTGCTGTTTATTCAAACTGAAGAAGATATCACCTCTAGGCATACTATGCCTGGATGGCTCAAAAAAAGAGATCAAAATGGCAATGATAATTATCAGTATTTATAGAGAACCTTGAAGCTTGCCAAGCCCTTTCTAGATGTGCTTAGTTGGGCCTCACAACTACTGTATGAGGTAAGGATAATAAATCTTGTCTCTGCCTTTTCCTGAGGAGGCTGCTCAGTCTCAGAGAGGTTAGGTAACTTGGGGTCTCCCAGCTGGTAGTAAGTGTCAAAGATAGCATTTGACATGGGGTCTTCTTGACTCAAAGGCTACTACTCTGCCAGCTGGGTTAAGCTGCTCCCTCCCTTGTAAAGAAGGCTTCAAATTTATTCCAAGCAAAGCTCACTAAGCAGAAGTACACACTACCCCACCCTTAGGGGGAAAAGTCAGTAGGATTAAAAGACATCCGAGTTACTATATAGAAAAAATATTTAATCATGGAAAACACCATGTGGCAATGGCTAATCTATTTTGTAAAATTGCTACAGTGAAAGGCTTAATAACACTAGGGAACAATCATATATTGTTTGGAGAGGAATGTCCGCCTCTGTAAACTTATATGCACACTAAACCCAAACCAGGGAGCCCAAAGTCAGCAACAACTGGGTTCAAGTCCTGAATTGGACACATCCTGGCCATGTGACCCAGAGGGGGTTCATCTCGCATCAGTGCCTCAGGAAACTCTGTAAGACCCTTAAAGCAAAGCAATGTCTTCCTGCGTTGATGGAGGCAATAGTGCTGTAACCATTGAAATAAGAGCGATAATAGTAACATTTATATGTGTCAGGCAGTATGCTAAATTTGTGCTACAATTTCGAAATTGCCAGACCCGTCCCCAATTTGATCTCCAACTATGGCTTCATAGAATATTAAAGAGGTGATCCTCACAATGATCCTCCAAAATAGTCAATAGAATTATGTCCATTTTATGGACAAGGAAACTAAAGTTCAGAGGAGTTAAGTTCTAAGATTTCATTCATCTCAATAGTAGTATATGTTGCTTTACTTTAAACACAATTATCACACTGTATTTTACGCACGATTTGAACTCAGGACTGTGTGGCCTCAAGTCTGGAGCACTTTGCCATGCTGTCTGGTATAATATTTGACACGTGCATTTTCAGATCACTTGTACATCTTCCATCGCTCCCCTCAGGGGTTCTCAGCCTCCACATTGGGAAGCTCTACTTGGAAGCTTTTCTTTTCTCCTGGCCATTTGTCTGGCAGGCATAGTGGGGATTCCTTTCAGCTATAGACTGAACTAGTAAAGATGATAATAATAGCAGTGATGTATATGTTACTTAAAGCTTTACAAAGTGTCTTTTCTGTCATATCTCATTTAAGTATCACACCAGTCCTATAAGGTAGGTGCCATTACTTATGACCATTTCATAGATGAGAAAACTGAGACTGAGATGGATTAAGTGACTGGTTCAGCTAATAAATGACTGAGGGGCATCCACTGAACTACATCCCAGTGCTCCCATTCTGGGAATCTGAAATGTTGTGCTTTCCATTACATCGTATGTCTATTACCCTTTTGTGTTGAACCTAGAAATTCATTCTAGACCAGGTCTCTTCTCAGGAGCCAAATTAATTCTTTCATTTTCCAAGGAAGTCGTATTAAAATGGCATTACCCAGGCTCATAAAGTCTTCAAAAAGACTTGTGGATGTGTGAACTTGGCTACAATCACCACTAATCAGTAAAATTAAAGCAACTGTGAACAATTGTTTAGATTAATGAACCCTGATTAAAACTGGATCAAATGCCCAGGGTCTATTAAAGTCAAAAAGTGTTAGGAACAAGTCTGATGATTCCAGAGGCCTTGATTTTGGTAAAGAGAGGGCTTCCAAATGGATTTTGCTAATGCTATTGATGAAAGGGACTGTCAGGCTGGTCTCTTCATCTCCCCTTCCATCCGGTCTCTATCATAAAGGGCATGAGAATTAAATAAACATCTAGTTAGGACAGAGAAGGACTGGAGGGAGGTTTTAAAAGATAGTTAAAAAAACCACCCCCTTGGATGTACTAACTAGAAGACTGTTGGGCTGACTGGAGAAGAAACACCAAAGGATCACCCCATTGTATGAGTCTTTAGGGTATGGCTTAAGATGTTTGAAGGTTGTGTCCCTACATGCAATATGAAGTGGAGAATTAAGATAATTACCTTAGTAATTCATAGAAGAAGGAAAAAAAAACAACAAACATTTTAAAAAACTCATTTACTAATGTTTCAGCCTGACTTCTTTTTCACGTGGGTCTTCCACTACACTCAGCTCCAGGAACACTTCAGTCATGTTCCACAGAGTTTCCTCAGGATATGTTGGAATTAGCCTCCCAAACTACTGTCCTTCCAGGCCAGTGCAATTGGCAAGGGCAGTACATTGTGAGGTTTGCTCCACAGCTTAGCTCTATCCAGGCGGTGGCTTGCATGACTCCCCAGCAGAAGCCATCAAACTTGGCCAGAGTTGAGAGCGAGTGTTTAAATGGGATTTAAGGCTCGGGAAACATTTTCCATATATGATCTCTTTTAATCCTCACAACTGTGCTCTGTGTGGAAGCTTTCTTATGCTCATTTTAAAAATGAGAAAACCAAAGCTGAGAAAGCCATACATCCTTGACAGTGGCTACATCACTTTTAAGGATATGAATCAAGATTTGACCCCAGGACTTCCAGATTCAAAGTCTGGTGCATGCTGTGTTCGTACAGTGCTGAAACCAGAAGGAAGGGGTGGTAAGCTAGAATCAAAATAAAACAGCAGTAGTTTTTAAAAAGAACATCCCAGAAGCCCTGAAATAAGCTTAGTTAGAAAGAACCTCCCTCATAGCTGACCACCGCACTCAGAGACAGCCCCTACCACTTTTGGACAGCTCCAATCATTAGGAAATTTGTTTTGTTTTCTGGACATCAAGCTCCCCCCTAGACAACCCCTCCCCCCACATTATTTGTGGTTCTCACCTCTGGGGCCAAACAGAGCAACTTAATTTCCTGTTTGGTGGAGCACAGCTTCAAATACTTGCAGTCCCATCATTCTGTACAAGACAGCTAGGTGTCATCTAGGAGCCAGGAATTCTTGAGTTCAAATCCTGTCGCAGATACTTCCTATCTGTGTGAACCTGGACATGTCACTTAACCCTGTTTGCCTCAGTTTTTTCGTCTGTAAAATGAGCTGGAGAAGGCAATGGCAAACCACTCAAGTATCTTTGCCAAGAAAACCCCAAATGGGGCTACAAAGAATCAGACATGACTGAAAAATACCTGAACCATGGTAAGATCCTATACTCCCTGCCTCACAAACTTTCTTGTCTTCCCTCTAAGACTAAGCCTAGTTCCTCCACTATTTTTGATAGGGCATTAATTGAAGGACCTTTACCATCCTGTTTCTCTTCCTATAGATGCTGTCATTTATATGTCAGGCAGAACTGAGCAAAACCCTCTAGTTGGGATCTGACCAAGGTTGTGTCCAGATTTCCCGCCATCTCCTTACGCTTGCTTAAAATAGCCCCAGATCTCATCCCCTTTGTGGTTGTTGTTTTGGGAGAGCGGGGAGGCACAGTTCACACTATTGTTTTGTAAGAGGCTGTAGCTCATCCCTCACCTCTCCCCCCAGTTTCTTTTCAGATGAAAGTCTGTCCAGCCACAGGGCTCCTATGGTCCTGGTACGCCTGGGGCTTCTATCGCTCTGAAAAAGCCTGAAGGACACAAAACCAAACCTACCCCAAAAAAAAGGCATTGGAAGTTATGGCTTGGAACCCAGATGTTACGATGTTATTTATCTCTCATGAATCCCATCTATTTGAACAGGCTTGGGTGATCCTTGGATCCTAGTTCTATCAGGGGAGTGGCAGAAAGAACCTCCTGAGAATAAGTAATAATGATAGGCTACATTGATCTCAATCTGGAAGAGTCAAGAATCCCCCCAAAGACACCTCTGCCCTGCTTTGGAGCTCTTGATTCGGAGATCTCAGACCCTCCCATGAGAGCTTGGTCACTACAAGGAAAGGTCTGTCTGGGAATGGGAGGAAACTCAGTGGATCATGACAGAACGAAATCATCAGACAAAATCAGGAAGCACTTGAAGATAGTGAAATTCCATGGGCTAAAGTAATGAAGGTGGGGTCCGAGGTCTCAGGCCTCTTCAGATTACCCTCTGCAGGATTTAAGGCTAATCCCTGACCCTCCCAGGGAATGAACTTCCTCATCGCCAAATCAAGTGTCAGGTGAGATGGCAGCACCCAATGATTAGAGCGCTGACTATCCAGCCAGTCAGAGGAAATGGGTTCAAACACCGCCTCTTAGGGATAATGGTTTTCTATCCTTGGGGGATTCATTACAATGCTCCCGCTGCTTCAGCTTCTTCATGTAAAATCTGGACTTTCAGCACTGGATCTACACTAGCTGCTGCTGCTGCTGTTAAAACCACCACACTCCTCCTTCTGCTCTTCCTCCTCCTCCTCCTGCTGCTGCTGCTGCTGGTGCTATTACTACCACTGCTACCATCACCACATTACTAGTACTACTCTTGCTACTGCTGTGGCTAAAAGTCGTGGTGACAGTAACTGTCACTTAGGCACAGCTTTAAGATTGGCAAAGTGTTTGACAAATATTCTTCCCTTTGATCCTTACTACAACCCTGGGAGTTGGGGGCAATTCTCATCATTGTTTTACAGTTGAGTAAGATGAGTCAGAGGATAAGTGACTTGCCCAGGGTCACATGGCTAATAAGTTTCTAAATTCCGATTTGAACTCAGATCCCCTTGCTTTCAGGCTCAGCTCTCTGGCTATGGCTCTCTAATAGTAGCCCAACTTTCTAGAGGACTTTAAAGTTTACAGAACCCTTTAAATACATTATCTCTATCTATGCTGTGATCCTCACAGCAACCTTATGAGCAAAGCACTATTATTATCACTCTCATTTTATAGATGGGGAAATTGAGGCAGAGGGAAGTTAAATGACTTATCTAGTGTCATACAAACAGTAATCTGATTTTAAATTTTGGTCCCCTGACTCCTGTTCCGGCAGTCTATTCACTATGCCATCTACTCCCCAGTGAGGGATAATGGGATCATCCATTGAGAGCTAGAAAGGACTCTCCCTCCCAGACCATTTAGTCCCACCTCCTCAATCGATAGGACTGGAAATGGAGAGCCAGAGAGGGGAAGTGATTTGTCCAAAGTCACATAGGTGACAGAGGCCAGATTTGAACCCAAGTCCTTTGTCTCTAAATCCATTCTCTTTGCACTTCACTAAGCTGTCTCCCAAGATGGTTAAAAGGCTTCAAAGATCCTTTGTTATTCTACAACCAGGTTTCATTCATCTTGAGTGTTTGCTGGTGGAAAACAAA
Organism: Trichosurus vulpecula; assembly: GCF_011100635.1. Taxonomy (NCBI): domain Eukaryota; kingdom Metazoa; phylum Chordata; class Mammalia; order Diprotodontia; family Phalangeridae; genus Trichosurus; species Trichosurus vulpecula. Next base: position 195,123,076 of record NC_050581.1, on the reverse strand, counting down.
CAAAACAAATCAGCCTGTTTTGAAGCATGGGTTTCTAGCTCAGGTTAGCTTCCTTGGTAGGAAGAATCTATGTACTTATCCTTCTATCCCAATCCATACCCATCCATCCATCTCTTCATCCTTCCCTCTCTCTCTCTCTCTCTCTCTGTCTGTCTCTCCCTAGGTATCTGTTTAATGGGTTGTGGTTTCAGATTTGGGTTTTATTTTCTGTCTGTGATAATGGCCAATATGATGTCATTGATTTCCATTCCCTTTCTGAAGCTACCAATGTATTTTCCAAACCATAAAACAAACCTCAAAATGTTTATGGAGGTGTGTGATTCTGTCCCAGGATCAGATTGCCAAACCAAAAGAGATTTTTGTTTTATTCAGCTCTGGGCCTGTGATGCTAAGCTCCCACTTTAATTAAGGTTACTCAAAAACAAAACACAACAAAACAACAACAAAAAACTCCAGCTGCTGCAAAAATTCAAAAGGAAAACTTCTTATGTCATGCAGACTAACTCTTAAGGAGCCTGGATTTTCAAAGGTACATCTCTCATCTCTACAACTGCAGAGCCCTCCTCTTCTGTTGACCTATGACCTGAGGTCACAGGCACATCACATCAGAGCTGGAAGGGACTTTAGAGATGCATCCTCCTCATTTCACAGATGAGGTAACTGAAGCCCAGAGAGGTTGGCTATTGCTTAAATGCACACAACAACTGAGACTCAGAGAGGAAGCACCTTTCAGGTCAACTGCTCCAAGCCCCTCTTTCCATAGATGAAGAAACTGAAGTCCAGAGAGGTTGTCCATTGCCTTAGGTCACACAGGAACTGATAATCCCAGAGATGAAATCCTTTGTCCATGAACCATAGGATCACAGATTAAAGGCTAGAAAGGACCTGAGAGAGGAGCTAGCTCATCCCCCTCACTTCAGACATCCAGAAACTGATTTTTCAAAGGTCACATAGAGAGCAAGTGCAGAGTTTGATTCTGAATCCACCTCTCTTGACTCCTAATCTACAAGCCCTCATTGATATAATTCTATACCCAGCTTATGGCCACCTTCGGCCCTCCCCTGACACTTGGAATCACAGTCCTCATTCCCCTAATGTTATGCTATTCCATGGTCTGCAATCCCACACAATTCCTAAGGGTGTTTTGGTAGTAAAGAAAAACAATTTTAATAGCAAATTGCAGTTTGGAAGAGCTGGAGGTATTGCTAGTATCCAAAATGAGATCGAGCCCCCTCTTCATCATGTTCATTTCTAAGCAAGTTCATTGTCTATTAGTGGTGCCTGTGTAAACTATGTTCATTTAATGTGTAACCCAAGCATCTACATGTCACAGGCTGGATGAGACATAGGCACCACTTTAGAAGTTCATTGCTAAAATGTTGAGTGTTTGAATGTTCTGAATATTTCCTTTAGGACTCTGGGACAAGCCCACCTCTATGGTTTTCCCAGAAACTCTCAAAATGACCTCAACATTCATCTTTTCCTTGGGAGTAAAACACCAGCCGAGCCCTGTCACTAGCCTCGGCCCCATAATTTATCTTCAGGAAGTATCCTGGGCTCTCCCCGAATGGTCTTTCCTCATGAGCAGGCAAATCTGAAATTGACCAGGAGGACATGAAGGTGTATAAGGTCAAGGGTCACATGGAAGTTGACAGATGGCTGGCTCCCTTTGCTGGGCCCCATTAGCACTTCCTTCCCAAGTAGGGCTCAATCCCAGAGCTGCTCTCCACATTGATCTTAGGTGGGGGAGGGCCATTTTCTCTCTGCTTCATTTCTTGACCATGTTTATATTTTAATATTTGACTGGACAAGAAATAGATCCTCTCCTCCCCACCAACAATCTTAACCTCCTTTCAGAGACTGTCAGGTATACATGATTCATGCATCCTATACCATTTATGGTCCTCGGTCTTTTATCAAACCACATGAATGAGCCTGAGACATCTGGGAATGAATTACCCTGGGTTTTAGTTCTTTCTTTCAAAAAAAGCAAACTGTAAATGTCTATGGACATATTAAATTAATTCTGTTGAACTGTTTTAAACATGTCTAGGAATTAAGAGTATATGGGCCATGTGTTCATTGTTACTACCTACTGTACGTACGGCGCATGGAAAAGTGTGTCCGCCTGAGCACAGAGCATGATAATGAGAACCTGCCTTTTGAATGTCTAAGAATGTCAACAGGCTGAGATGCCCCACTTTGCATTCATCTATTGTGATGAATTAACGATTGCCCAAGTCATACATGAAGAACAGCCCTGACACCTAAGAAGGGAGCTCAGTTCAGGGAAGAGGAACAGCAACAAAGGATAATGGGTTCAGTCCTTTGTCAGCATTAAAAAAAAGCTTTTGATAAGAGAGGTGCATGGGGAGGCTTGGGTGCCTCTGAAAGTGCCCCGGGAAACGTCACTGAGGCACTGAGGAAGACGTCGAGAAAAGTCCATCCCTCCTCTGAACTCTCTTTCCTATGTGGTTGCACGTCTCACAGCCTGGCCCCAAATGGACAGAAGAGCTAACGCTGTTTTGTGCTCATCAGCCTCTTTGGTCTTTGGAAGCTTTTGTCTGTTGTCCACTATCTCCTTCTGGGTAATCTTTCATTCCTCAGGTTTAGAGATCCATGTCCTCCTGGATCTTCCATGACCTCCTTAATCTTTCCTTTTATGATGCATTTGCTGCCTCTCCCTTCCTTCCTCCCTTGCCTTCCTTCCTCCATTCTTTTCCTTTCTTCTATTTTTCCTTCCTTCCTTCTTTCCTTCCTTCCTTCCTTCCTTCCTACCTTCCTTCCTTCCTTCTTTACTCCCTTCCTCCTTCCCTCCCTTCCTTCCTCCCTCCGTTCCTTCCTTCCTTCCTTCCTTCTTTGCTCCCTTCCTTCCTTCCTCTCTTCCTTCTTTTGTTCTTCCTTCTCCTTTTAACTTGAAAGCTAACCAAAAATCATCTTCATTAATGAATTAATTCATTCATTCCTTGACTTAACAAGCATTTATGAAGGATCTGCCACAGGGCAAACACTATGCAACAAAGACAAAAAAGAGACAGCCCCTGTCCTTGAAGACTTTACATGATATTCTCTCCTTAGCTATTTCATGAGCAGAGATAACATTGCAGACCATATTCTTGGATGTTGATGTTCTCTGTGAAGACTGCCAGGTTTGCTCCCTAAGTCTGTTTGTAAAAAATCTCCTTCCATACTAGGAGGATTTGCAATTGTTGACCTTGAATCAGTAGCTGCTGGCACAGAGTCTGGCCCATAGTGTGCACCTAGCAATGCTTTACTGAATTGTATTTTCCAAAAAAGTAGTCAATAACATTCTCCTCAATGACTTCATCAGTGAAGCATTCATACTTTCATTGTCAGAAGTTATTAGATTGCTTATCACCATATTGGTCAATTAATCCAATTATCAACAAGCATTTATTAAACTCTCACCCAAGGCAAAAACAAATGCCCTAAAGTAATTCACATAGCAGAGTTCTCTGAGTAAAAAATGATTTTTTCCTATAGTACTATAGCATAAAAGGAGGTCAACTAAGATCTTACAAAGGGGTTCCAGAAGCCTAAGACAGAGGCTTTGTGGTCCATGTAATTGCAGAAAACCAGACTCAGAATCTAAGCACAGTCATGTATGGATTTTCAAGTCATCTCCACCTTGTTTTCAGTAGTAAAGTCTTCTGCACAGCAGTAAAAGCCTCCAGAAAATGCCAATCATCCTGACAATGCTGGTACCTGGTGCCACACACTCCCTCCAAGGTTAGAGGGAAATTGGGTATGTCCTAATTCCTGGGGATTATCTGGGGACATCAATAGCACAAAAAGAAACCTGCCCACAATGAAGTAATACATTTTCTTATGGTAACTGTCTTTTATTACCAATTATATTGAACTCCCCTTCCTCTTGGGATGGCCCCTCTCTTGTTTCTCTTGCTGGCTTTTTTTTTCTTTCCATTTCAAATGCCTCAAAGGCACCTGCCTTTTGATAACAGTATCTTGGACAGGACTCCCTGTCCAGGCTGGTTTCAAGGTGTGCATCTGTACCATTAATGCGAGCTGAGCTCCTGTGGGTCTAGGCATGAGTTGTAGCTTCTATTGACTCAGTCTGTCTCCAAAGTAATCAGCATGCCAGCAGGACATTGTGCTTTCTAGACAAAGTTTCATCCTCAGCCCTTTATATCACTGCCTGCATCAATGAGGAGCCGCCACAAAGGGAATGGCATAATGCTTCTATTGTGGACATTTAAAAAATAATTGAATATAACAAAAGATGTAGACAATGGACTGGAATCATTTAATCTCCACACTCAACTTGGAGGACATAGACCTTTTCCTGTGTGTGTGTGTGTGTGTGTGTGAGAGAGAGAGAGAGAGGGAGAGAGAGAGAGAGAGAGAGAGAGAGAGAGAGAGAGAGAGAGAGAGACTGCACAGCATCCCTCTGGCTGAGGTGTGTCTGATGTGTGGAGATGTGGGATAGGACCGGAAGGAGTGTGGTGATTCCATGAGAAAAAGAATTAACGAAATGAAATTCTTGAGAACAGAGAGCATTGTGTGCGGTACTCAAGAAGCTTTGGTTTTTTTTTTCCCTTATAATAATCTCATCCCTCAGGATGGTTTTGGTTTTTGCTGTTAATTTGTTTTTGTCTTTCTTTGTATCCCAAACACTTGGCACAGTGCCTTACTACATGCGAGGCCTTAATGAATGTTCATAGAATTGACTCAAATTGGATTGGATTGTAGAACCCTGTCTGGCTGTCTATGGTCTCTTTCCCAGTAGTTGTGGGCTCCAGAGAGGCTGAATTTTCTCAGGCTCCTGATGGGACCTTTTGAGGACAATAGTAATGGTAATACAAATATGAATATGAAAAAATGAATGCAAATATACATATCAGCAATAGTAACCAGATTTGGAGTGAGAGAATCTGGTCAATCCCTAGCTCTACTGCTAATTCCCCGTGTGACTGGGAACAAGTTTCTGAATCTCGCTGGGACTCAGTTTCTCCATCTATAAAATGAAAAGGTTGGCCTTACAATCCTTAAGTTTCCTTCCAGCTATAAGTCCTGAGAAACTAATAATGCTAATTTCTCACCTTTTCCATGAGGGTCTACAAAATATTGTCCTCCCAAAAATCCCTGGAAGGGATTTCCCCCTTTTACAGAGAAGAAAACTGAGTCTGAGAAAAGTTAATTGACTTGCCCAGGTTCATAGAGTTAGGTAATATTAGAGACAGGAACTGAACCCAGATCTTGCTGACTCCCCAGCTGACCATTACAGCATCATTTCTTTAGAGCCAGATTGGACTTAGGAAGGCATTGAATCCAACCCCTGCAGTTTTCAAATGAGGAAATGAAAGTTCCAAGAGCTCTAGTGACTTGCCCAGGGTCACAAAGCTAATAAATGTCAGAGGCAGGATTTGAGCCTTGGTCTTCCTCTTGCCACATCCATCATGCTGTAACCAATGCTGGTATGAAGCACAGAAGCAGGATTCAAACACAGGTCTTCTAACTCCCAACTATGCTCTTTCCACATTCCTCCATTTGGGAGTGCTTTATGCACAGAAGTGATATTTTAATCCAAAGAAATCTGATGAGAGGGTTCTCCCTATTTTCTCTGCCCACGTGTTCACATCTATGGGATCTCTGTCTTAACTCTGCTTTGTCTCTTGCCTCCACCTCTATCCCAGAGTCCTGCTCTCAGTCATCACCGACTCACATTTGCTGGATGAATGGCTGAGCCAGCTGCTATGAATCCAAAGCTGTAAACTGGGGCTTGATATCAGGAAAAACATCCTGTCCCTTCGAGCTCTCCTGAAGTCTAATGGGCTCAGGAAAAAGGTTCCCCTCTCCATTGTAATTCTTCAATCAAAAGCTGGTGATGCCCACCAGTTGGCTTTGTGGCCTCAATGGCCACCAATGTCCCTTGGAACTTTGGGACTCTGATTCTTTGTCCCCTCCTCACTGAGATGGTGAAGTCTAGTGTTGAACTAAAATGACACGAGAAGAGCAATTAAGCTGTGCCGTAAGTGGGCAATATTCTGGGTTGTCTTGGCATGAGAGAAGGAGCACATGCCCTTGTAGCATGGCCTTGGTGAGGAAAGAGGGTCTTCGTGGCTGTGGGTGTCATTTTTTAGTGGGAGACCACCCTCCCCTTCTTTATTTTGTCACAACCTTAATCCGGGCCCTGCTTTGAAGAGCAGCGTTTTAAAATAGGGCTGATTCCCTTTTCATCTTTCTATGATATTCCCTTTTGAAGACCTCTTCTGAACCAACCCTTCAATGACTGAAAGAGGAACACCACCTGAGCTTTGATTTCAATCACCCTGACTCAAAATATGTTTTACAGCTAACGAGGTCTATGCCAGGTCCGATGAAAGCTTCCAGGGAAGGAAAAGACATGATCCCTATATCAAAAAGAGAATAACCAGAGTGGGGGCAAGAAGATACGAGTGCATTAAAAACCTAGAGAAGGGGAAAGGGAAGGGAAATAAGCATTTATATGGAATCTACTATGCGTTGGAAAGGGCAGCTCGGTGGCGCAGTGGATAGAGTGGAGGGTCTGGAGTAAACAGGACCTGAGTTCAAATAATGCCACAGACCCTTGCTAGCTGTGTGACCCTGGGCAAGTCACTTAACCATGTTTGCCTCAGTTTCTCATCTATAAAATCATCTGGAGAAGGAATGGCAAGCCACTCTAGTATCTTTACTAAGAAAACTCCAAATGGGGTCAAGAAGAGTCAGAAATGACTGAACAGTAACAAAAGTGTGTTGGGTCCTTTGCTATGTACTTTATAAACGGCATCTGGAAGGTAGGGGCTCTTATTATGCCCATTTTATAGATGAAGAAACTGAGGCAGATCATGGTTAAGTTACTGCCCAGAGTAGCACAGCTGGTAACTATCTGCAGCTGGAGCTGACCTCAGGCCTCCTTGACTCTAGACCCAACTCCATATCTATCCATTGTGCCATCTAGCTGCCACCAGGGAAATCATAAAGGAAACAACGGAGAGCTATGCTTGCATAAGCACTGCAAGGGCCCCCATAAAGTGGCAGGGATGCCATTCAGCACTACGAAGGACATACATGGGGTTTCCAAAAATTCTCAATATTTCCTTATGTTCCCAAGGATCCTGCCTGAGGTTTTTGTCTCTCCAGTTCATGGTTTGGGAATTCTACTTATTGGCCCCAAGTGTTCAATTTCAGGGTGTAAGGTATGTACTTCTTGATTTATTCCTTTGTCAGACTATATGACTTCCCAGGCACCTTCCAACTCAGATTCTATGACCCTAAGTCATGAGGTCTTCTGGGTCCTCCAAATCCTGCCCTTAATGCTTTCAGTGATCATTCAGTCATTCAACAAGCATTTGCTATGCCATCCTCTTTGATTTTCTGGAGAGGCCATGAGGCACACTAGAAAGAAGAATGAATCAGAATCCACTCCAACTAAGCGGCAGGCACTGGGGCTAAGGGCTGGCTGGGCATGCAGTAAGAAAAATAAAGCCATCTCTGCCCTCAAGGAGTTTACCCTCTACTGGGTATGGATAGGCAGTTAATATAGAAAAGTAAGGTCAAGACGATTCAAGAAAGAAGAGGGTTGTAACCTTGGGTATGTAAATCGTCTTTCTGGGTCTCAGTCTTCTCATCTGAAGACAATGATAAACCTCCTTGCTTAGCTTGCTGTGAGGTGAGTGCCTTGAGAAAGCAGTCTCTGAGAGGGAGTTGTTGGGCGATGGAGTTGAGGGCTTTGTTTAGAGTGAACCTATCTTGTGGAAGGACAGGGAAGGACAAAAAGGAAATGAGTTGAATTTCTCGAGCATGGCACCCCAGCTGCATCTCACCCACTTGTCCATAGATCCACCATGCCTAGAAAAAAATTCACCTTAGGAAGACTCTGGCACAAAATGTGATACTGGTGGGGAAACCTACCTGCAGAATGTGTCACTGAGCCGTGAGCATCTTTAGTCTCACAATCCCTCCTGGTTCCTTTTCTGTGATTCTGGGAAAAGGAAGGACTGGCTTGTTTCAGTCCTGGGAGTGGACATATCAGAACCGCCTCCCTCTCTTCCCACCTCCCCCACATGCACCCACTTTGGGACCTCATTTATTTTGAGCTGTTCCTGCCCATAAACTGCTGTTGTCATTCTCTGGTCAGGAATGTGCTTCCTGGCCTTTTTATGGGCCCCTATTCTCCCACATGCAAGGCCGCCAAGGCACAGATGCTCCATGACGCTGACGTCAGCCCTGCTCCTTGGCCCAGCTGGTTGGAGGTGTGCTTTATAGAGTTCAACTCTGCACACTGGACCATAAAGATATAGCGTGCACAGAAACTTCCAGCTAACATTGCCCAGATCCCTCCAAAGAATCATTTTAATGTACAGATAGTAAGTTTTTAAAATATGGAAAAATATTTAATCTTTCCATTGTCAAAACCTTTGTATTGGCCATACTGTTTTGCCCCTTCCAAATAGAATGTAAAGAACTTCCCTTACCCAAAGAGAGTCGTAATGAATTTACTCTAGTTCAATTTAATAAGCATTTACTGAGCACCTACTGTATGTCAGTGACTAGAAAGACAAAGATTAAAAATAAAAAGGAAATAGCTCTTATCCTCAGGGATCTTATATTCTACCAGGGGAAACATCATGATCATAATTGCTCAATACAAAACAGACACAATTACTGCAAGGTCATTTTATTTTAAAAAATAATTTAAATAAAGTAATGAGGTAATGGGGGGGCTGGGCCTGTACTTAGGGAAATTTAAAAAAAGGCAGTTGTAGAAGTTATTCCTAAACTTGGCCTTGAAGTGACCTAAGCATCCTAAGAGGTGGCAGGCAGGCAAGAGAGGATTTGAGCCCAAGCAAAAGTGTAGAGGCAGGCTATGGCATGTCACATACAAGGAATAGTAAGCAGGATGGTTTGGCAGGAGTGGAGAGTGTGTGTGTGTGTGTGTGTGTGTGTGTGTCTAGGAAGATAGGATTCGATGAATGGGTAGGGTAGGAATAGAGAAACTTTTTAAAAATACATCTACTGCAATAAACGTAGTACTAATAATAAAAGCTTGCATTTATATAGTGATGCACAATTTGCTGCCTTTAACATATTATTTCATTTGATTCTCAAAACAATCCTGTCAGGTAGAAACTTTTCTTATTTAACTAGATTTTACAGATGAGGAAACTTGCCATGCGTGTAAAGCAGGCTGCTAGGTTTGTCTTTAATAACATTGACTAAGTGATTTCCACAAAGCGATATTTATATCATGTAGAGTACTTTATATTTTTCAAGCCATGTTCATGTTTCTTAACTCTTCTAATTGATATTTAGAGGCATACACCCAAGCAACCAGGAGATACTTAAAGAAGAGATTGCTAGCTCCATTGTGGAATTGAGGAAACGGGCCCAGAAAAATGAAGGGACTTCAATTTAGTGAGCTTTATTAAACATGTTCTATTTCAGGACTGTGCTAGGTATATGTACTAGGTATATTTGAGAGAGAGAGAGAGAGAGGGACAGAGAGAGAGGAAGGGAGAAAGAGAAAGAAAGAAAGAAAGAAAGAAAGAAAGAAAGAAAGAAAGAAAGAAAGAAAGAAAGAGAGAAAGAAGGAAAGGAAGGAAGAAAGGAAGAAAGAGAAAGAAAGGAAGGAAGGAAGGAAGATAAAAACAAAGTTATTTCCCTCAGTGATCTTAGATTGTATTGCTGGGGTGGGGGGAAGAAATCATATTATTATCATTACAATTATCATTGTTATATTATTAATATATCATAATAATGTTATTTAATTATGAAAAGAAGCTATTTTATCCAGCTGTGTGATATTCTATGCAATTTTGACGATAAAAGGGGTATTAAGAGAATATTGACTTGGCCCTGAAACATTTCTATCTATACCCTAAAAAAATGAGTCAAAAAAGATTATTATCATAATCATCATTGCTAAAAATTCCATCGGGGTTAAGATATTTAGCAGCCACTGTAAGCTCATTGATAGCAAATAGGTCAGGAAAAAAGTCTGTCTTTTCTTCCTATGTTTAACTTGAGTGGTTTCAGAAAATAATGATTTGAAAGAAAACCCAGCAGTTACTATTCTTGTTGGCCTCTGGATACTGGAAGAAAGGATTCTGGAGCAATCTGAATATTAGTTAAAATGACCCTAAAACCAATCATATATTTGAGCCTAAGTGTTAGAGTGCATTTGGTCCTGTTAAGTGTTGAGTTTATTCAACACAGCTGCAGCGGCTTCTCTGAACTTAACCTCGAAAGCGATAATTCATTGGTGGCAGGAGCAGGGTAGAGTGGAGCGGGAGACTCCAACCAGGCAGAGAGTGCAGGGCTTATCACATCCCTATTTCATGGGGCTCCCACGCTTTTAGTCCAGAGAGTCAGCTGGGGTACGGGCATCACTGCACCAAGGGTGTTTCTGTTTAGAGAAGACGGATTTTGACGGAGGCAGCCGAACGTTGATGTCCTTGGCTCCGACTGCTATATGAGTCATGGAGCAGATTCCTCTGGTGTGTGAGTCGCTGCAGAGGGACCCAGGGTTTAGCAAGGTCAGGTCGTTGTGCTGTGTTGTACAATGAAGGGAAGCAGGAAAACCAGCCAAGAGCAGGGAAGGTTGGCTCGCTCGGATTGTAAGTGCAGACGCGGGTTTGAATATCCAGTGCTTTTATGAAGCAGCCTTTTCCTCAGTATCTTCCAGCTGTGGGAGGTAGATGCAGTCAGCTTTACTTGGGCTACCCTCAGAGAGTTTCTTAACTCACTGGATAGAGGAAGGGAAGAGAAAATGAAATGGGCATTTTAAGTGCCTACTATGTGCCAGGCACTGCTAAGTGCTTTACAAATATTATCTCGGTGTATGCTCACAATAACCCTGGGAGGTAAATGCTATTATTATCCCCATTTTACTGATGAGGAAACGAAGGCAGGCAGAGGTTAGGTGACTTGGCCAGGGTCACACAACTAGTACAGTATCTGAGGTCGGATTTGAATTCTTTCTGCCTCCATCCTCAGTCCCCTGTGCCACTGAGAATTCCAGCACTAGTACCTAGCCCCACCTGGACCTTGTATTTAAGTTGGGTATATTTTGTATTTGTGGGCAGCTAGCTTGTACAGTGGATAGAGTACCAGACCTGGAGTCAGGAAGATTCATATTCATGAGTCAAACCTGATTTCTGACACTTGCTAGCTGTGTGACCCTAGGCAAGTCACTTAAAACTGGTGCCCTCAGTTTCCTCTTCTATAGAATGAGCTGGAGAAGGAAATGACAAACCACTCTCTGCCAACAAAACCCCAAGTGAGGAAATGGAAAGTCAGACACAACAGAAGAATGATGGATTCACATATTTTGTATCTGCTTTTGTTATCCCCATTGGCCCTCCACCCCCACCCCACTCCAAAGAATATAGGGTTCTTAAGCATAGGGCTACTTATTTCTGTCTTTCTAAAACCAGCACTTGAACCAGAGCCCAGAGTTTAGCATAGTGCCAGGCATATAGTAAGCACTTAATAAATGTTTGGTTTTGACAGTGCCTGAATGTTAAAAATAATAAAATGATGATAATAATTGTTTTTTGGACCAGATCTGTGATTTCATTGCCATAGGAACTTCCACAGAGAAGAGTTCCTCTGCCCATGCAGGTCAGCTGCTTTTCTACAACTTAGAATCCCTGAGAACTGTCCGGTGGCACTGAGATCTTAGTGCTTGACCTAGTGTCATAGGGCCATATGATGTGCCAGAGGAAGTACTTCAGTACAAGTCTGCCTGGCTCGGAGGCTAACTCCCTATCTACTATGTCACCGTGCCTTTGAAATAGCTATACTGCAAAGTCCTATGTGGGTTAAAATTGTTCCTTAGATACATGATAATGGAGATATGGGTCATTAACAGTTCATGGGGGGGGAGAAGTCCCAGTACATTGGTAGACTGAGGCTAAACCTGAATGAGTTAACTAGCTTTTCTTCAGCAGCTACTATGCACCAGACATTGTGCTAAGTTCTGGGGCTACAAAGAGAGGCAGAAACAAACAAACAAAACTGGTCCCTGTCTTCAAAGAGCTCACAATCTAATACAGGAAACAACACACAAACAACTATGTAGAAATAAGATACAGACAGGATGAACTGGGGTTAATCTTGGAGGGAAATCACTAAAATTAAGGAGAACTGGCAATGGGCCATTGAGAGAAGAGGAAGATGAAATGAGAGGAGATGACAGAAATGATCTGGAACAGGATGATCTGATGGAGGACTTGAAAGGAGGAGATCTGTATCTTTGTCTTTGCCTTTAGCTTGTCGAGATGTTTCATGAAGCAAAAATTACCTTGGGTGCCCTTAGTTTTTCTATTTACTTAAGACCAGGCTTTCAAAAGACAAGTCCAAATGAGCCACTTGTTGTCCAAGAAGATTATTTCTGTCTGGTGAATAACATCGATAGATGGAGATTGATTGACTTCTGGTGTTCTATAATCTGGCATCACTCTATCTCTCCATCCCCATTTCCTATTCCTTTTCTCCACATACCCTATCCTGTGGACAAATGGTTCTTTTTTTCTTAGTAGTATTTTTTCCAATTACACGTAAAGATATTTTTCAACATTCACTTTTATAAGATTTTGAGTTCTAATTTTTTTTCTCCTTCCCTGCCTCCCTCCCCAAGATGGCACGCAATCTGATATAGGCTATACATGTACAATCATATTAAACATTTCCACATTAGTTTTGTTGTGAAAGAAGAATCAGAACAAAAAAGGGAAAAAAACACAAGAAAGAAAAAAAAACCCAGAAACTAGCATGCTTTGATCTGCATTCAGACTCCGTAGTTCTTTTTCTGGATGTTGATAGCATATCCCATCTTGAGTCTTTTGGAATTGTATCGCTGAGAAGAGCCAAGGCTATCAGAGTTGGTCATCACACAGTGTTGCTGTTACTGTGTACAGTGTTCTCCTGGTTCAGCTCACTTCACGCAGCATCAGTTCACCTAAGTCTTTTCAGGTTTTTCTGAAATTCGCCTACTCATCATTTCTCATAGAACAATAGTATTCCATTACACTCATATACCACAACTTGTATAGCCATTCCCCAACTGATGGACATCCTCTCAATTTCCAATTCTTGGACACCACAAAAAGAGCTGCTATAAATATATTTGTACATGTGGGTCCTTTTCCTTTTTTATGATCTCTTTGGGATACAGCCCTATAGTAGTATTGGACAGCTTTATAGCTCTTTGGGCATAGTTCCAAATTGTTCTCCAGAATGGTTGGATCAGTTCATAACTCCACTAATAGTGCATTAGTGTTCCTATTTTCTCGCATCCTCTCCAATATTTTTCCTTTTCCTGTTTTGTCATATCAGCCAATCTTATAGGTATGAGGTGGTACCTCAGAGTTGCTTTAATTTGCATTTCTCTAATCATAGTGACTTAGAATATTTTTATGTGACTACAGATAGCTTTAATTTCTTCATGTGAAAACTTCCTATTCATATCCTTTGACCATTTATCAATTGGAGAATGACATGTATTCTTACAAATTTGACTCAGTTCTCTATATATTTTAGAAATGAGGCCTTTGTAAGAGATAGTGGCTGTAAAAACTGTGTCCCAGCTTCCTGCTTGCCTTCCAATCTTGGTTGCATTAGCTTTATTTGTGCAAAAATCTACCTAATTTAATGTAATCAAAATTATCCATTTTGCATTTCATAATTTTCTTTATCTTCTGTTTGGTCATAAATTTTTCCATTCTCCATAGATCTGGCAAGTAAACTGTTCCTTGCTCTCCTAATTTGCTTATGATTATCATGCTTTATATCCAAATCTTATACCTATTTAAACTTTATTTTGGTATGTGGTGTAAGATGTTGATCTATGCCTACAGCTCATTCTTCTTGCACCTCCCTCTCCATACTTCACATTTTCCTGACTCTTTGACTTCTCTCGTTTGCTTTCCTAAATGTGAAATGCCTTTGCCCATCCACCTTTCCTGTGGAATCCCAACTCATTTCTAAAAGACCAACTTAAAAAGCATCTCATTCAGGAAGACCTCCTTGATTTCCCCAGTCAGCTTTTCCCACTCTTATCTCACTTGACACTTTGCATACTTGTTAATACCATGTAGTAGGCACTTAATAAATGCTTTTTGACTTCATGTATAACTACACCATATTTCTTTACTATACTTTGGGCCTCCTAAGATTTCTAAAGCAAAGGTTAAGTCACATTCCCTCTTTACTCTTGGGCTTCCCTCTTGTCTCTAGAATAAACAATGACTTCTTGTTTGGCATTTAAAGTCCTTCACAGTATGGTTCTAGCCTTCCTTCCAAGGTTACTGTACATTTTCCCTTCACATATATACTATATTATGGACAAACTGGACCATCTGTTGTTCTTCATGTACTGTGTTCAATTTCTCATCTCTGTGTTTCGCATAAGCTGGCCCTCATGATTGGAATGTATTCCCTCCTCACTTCTTCCTCTTAGAATTCTGACTTTTCTTCAAAACTAAGCTCAAACTATCTCTTGCATGAGATATGTCCTGATCCTCTCACCACCCCAGATATTAGTGTTGCGTTCCAGCCAAAATTGCTTGTGTGTGTGTGTGTGTGTGTGTGTAAAGTATTTGCTTTTCAGTGGACCTGACATCACTCCTCACAAGGCACCAGCAGAATTTTAGTCCTTAAAGGCAATACAAACTTAGTTGGTGGCTTTTTTTCCTTGTATTTATACCTCCCAATATAATGCCCAGAACATAGCAGGTACTTAATAGGTACTAGTGGAATCCGTTTGAATTGTTGAATTTAATGTATTATATCTCTATGATTTTAGCTGTGGTATATCATATGTTTTTTTTCTCTCTACTATAAACTCTAAATCTATGCTTGTTGAATTTGAACATTAACTCTCCATTCCAGCATAGAAAAAAGAAAAGATATAATATGAGAGCCTAAGAAATGGGCTTTTAGGGTGGCTCCAGTAGGCAAACAGCTGTTGAGACAAGGGTTTCTCCATTTTTTCATCAATTTCCCAGCATTATGTTTGCAATTTAAGAGAGTCTGATAGAGTGCTAGAAATTAAATTAAGAATAACTGGATTGAAATCATGCTAGTTTTCTGACCATGTGAAAATTGATCAACTCTCAGCACTTCAGGCAATTCTCTAGAATGATAAGTGACGGGTTGAGATTTTAATATTGGTGGAGTGATTTCCAACACTAACGAAATCGCAGGTCCTTGACATCTTGATGCAAGGAACAATGGCTCCCTTATGAAACTTACTCATGGATAGAAGACAATGAATTTGAGATTTTCTGTCTTTTACAGGTCCTTTGTCATTCAGCAGATCCCAAGCAGCAATCTGTTCATGGTGGTGGTCGATAACCAATGTGCCTGTGATTCTGCGTCACCCATTACCATGGCTCCAATTGAGATCAGGTATATCCTTTCCTGGGCACTCCTGAGCACCTGCGGAAATCACACATTCACACATGCTACTGCTTGTGAGTGAAATTGGAAGGAATTATGGAGAACCAGCAAAAGAAAACCTTCTCATTTTGGGTCTGATGAGCTGTTGGCATGAAATCCAATTATTTAAAGTAAATCAGAATTCATCAAATTACATGGCTAATTCCTAGAGTATTCTGGAGTTGTAGGGGGAAAGAGCACAAGATACTATTTCAGTCTTTCATTGGGGTGGGGGAAGGGAAAGAGCTAAGGGAGAAGTCCTTAAGAGAGTTTATGTCCAGTTCTAGGCTCTCAAAAACTGTATTCAAAAGTAACATACTTAAGATTGCTCCTTAACTATAGTAAACATAATGAATCCCTTAAGTGTGAACGCTTAAAATCACAGAAAATCAGAAGGCGGCCAGAATCCTGTCATGGCTTTCATCCTGAAGTAAGTCATAACCTGAGTGTGTGTGTGTGTGTGTGTGTGTGTGTGTGTGTGTGTGTGTGTGTATTGGGGGATAATAATCAGGGGCTAAGTAATTCTCTTTCTCTTCCTACCCCTTCCTTACAGAAGACACATGCTTCTGATGAGGTGTGGCCCCTTTTGTCTTCAAGAAGAGGTCAAATAAATAAATATAAGGACTTAAAAATGAAAGGGACTTAAATATTTGTATCACATTGTTATGTCATTTTCACTGTCAATATATTGCTTCCCCTCCCCCACTTACAGCTCTTGAAACAAAGAAAAAAAGAGAGAAAAAGAGATGGGGGCAAGTAATTCAGCAAAATTATCTAACCAAGATTACAAATGAACCCAAAGTGCCCTCCTATAAAGAAAGGAGGTACAATCTCATATCTCTTATTGAGTCCAAGTTTGTTTATTAAAATCACCCAATTTTTAGTGTATATGCATATGTATATGCATATGTATATGTATATGCATATGCATATGTATGTGTATGTGTATGTGTGTATGTATGCGTATGTGTGTACACACATATATACACTAAACATTATATATAGTATATATACACATATAGACATATGTATGTGTGTATATATGTAGATGCATACACACATGTGGATGCATGTATCTGTATGTGTATATCTATATGCATATGTATATCATATATTTCTATATAAATCTATATATTTTTGTATATATGTGTATTGTACATCATATACATGTACACATATATACGTGTAATATATGCACGTATGCACATATTTTTTCTATCTTGGGGCTTTGAAGGGTATGTACCTAGTGTAGGAATGTCTGATTTAAAGGAAATTTACAATTCTGTCATTTCCTTTGTATATAATTCTTCCCAGAATAGTTGTACCCATTCACTACTCCATCAATATTTCTTTCATATAATTTGTCTTTCCAAGATGCCTCCATTGTTGACATTTGTTGGAATGTGAGATGAAACCTCAAAGATTTAAAAAAATTAAAAAAATAAATCTCTGAAAAGCCTTTCATTTGTTGATTAATAGTATACATTTTTCAAAAGACTAATTATTTATATCATCTGACCAATTATCCTTTAGGGGAATGTCTCTCCATCCCTCATCTTTGAATTGGTTATTTAATCCAGATAAAGCAGAGAGAGAGAAAAAAAAAAGAAAAATGTTCTTTGTCATTTTCTTATTATTCCAGGTTCTAACTATGCCTTCCCCATTCCCTTGCTCATTCCTTAAAAAACTCTGCCTTTCTTTCTTTTTCATTTTAGTTTCCTCTAAAACTCTTATCAAGATAGAAGACAGAGAAATCTAAATGTGAGAATTTCAATATTCTCCATTTTCAACTTAAACAAGCCTCCCTCCCATTGCTCCCAGCCCTTCTAGTTATCCTACGTTAGACCTATTGGAAACTTGTGAATTCTCATGAAGATGATTTACACATGATCTTCTCCTTCAGAAGTGGCCCCCCTCCCCCACCTAAACACACCCACTTACTGTATTCAAGGAGCACCATCCTGCACTGATGGGATATGTACTTTTTTAATTAGTCTCAATAGACATGTGGGAAGATGACTTTACTGCCAATGTATGAACTCCATGCCAAAAGAAAGTTGAAATTACTTCTACCTTATGTGTTTCAAGGGAGTAGCTCCATCTTTAGTGTGGATGATGGAGAACATAGTTAGGAAGAAATGCATCCTTTAGTACTCTCATCTTTGTTAATCAGTGACTAATTAGCTCAACTCTTCACAAGTAATCAACCATCTTCTGGAACAATCTGGTCACTTTTAGATCCTCGCCTATTCTTAGACCTCCAAGTCTGAAGAGTTGGGGGAATATAAGGCTAATAACTAGCATTTGCATAGAGATTTAAGATTTTCAAAGTACCTTACAAATATTCTCATTTTGTTTTCCCTCACAGCAAAACTGGAAATTAGCCTGTTATTGCTATCATCTTCATTTTGTAGATGAGGAAACCGTGACAGACAGAGGTTAAGTGACTTGCTCAGAGTCACATGGCTGCCAAGTTTATTAGGTCAGATTTGAACTCAGGTCTTCCTAACTCCAGGTCCCACTCTCTACCTTTGGCACTGCTTAGCATACTTTAAATGCTAGTGATTTAAAGCAAATCTTAGGATCATGGGAATTACTATCCTGGCTCAAACCCATCATCTAAATAATACAATTATTAATTATAAACAGGGAATCAATGAATGTTCCATGGAAGAGTACAATTGTATTTAATTTTTAATTTTATTTTAAAAACAATTTTGAATATTGATATATCTACTAAACTCACTCAATAATTATTTACATGCAACACTTGTTGAATGTAACTACGTTTTAGTCTCTTCTTTCAAATCCCCATCAGGATTCTTTGAGTAATCATACAAATTTGCTTTTTCCTCTCAAATGTTCATAGTCAGCTGGATACAAAAAGAAAAGGGGCCCAACATGAGGGACTCCACTAAACTATGCTCCATTTTGGTATAAATTCAGTTGCCATAATGATTTCCATGTATTTGTATTAACCCCTCATCCTAGTTCCTGGTTAAGACTTATGTTATACCTTCTTATATGATCATCTGTGTCCTCACAATGAGACTATGAGATATTGTAAAACCGTATTTGATGCCTGTGCACTATATCTTTTTCTCTCTTGCAATGAAATATTTTTATCTTTTACTCTACAAGAGTTTATGATTCAGCATAACTGCCCTCACTTTTTTCATTTTTTTTGTTTTATTTTACATTAATAGATTAAAATTTTTGTCGTTGGAACTCATTTAAGTAATAGACATTTTCTCTGTGTGTCCATAGATCTTTGCCTGACATACCTAGTACCATCGATGAATACTATTTTGCCTTGACTCAACAATTATGAGCTGTAGGGTTTCTCCATGACATTACTGTGTGTTTCATTCTTATAGTTCTCCTTTTTGTCACTTTACATTATCTCATAAAGTGTATAGGATCATAGGAGGAAACTTAGAGGCAAAGTAGCCCAGCCTTTTCAATGAACAAAAGAGAAAAATGAGACCAAGGAGGGTAAGTGACTAAGCCAAGTTGTCATAGGTAGTAAGTTCGAGGCCAGATTTGCAATAGATCTTTTGCCTCTAAATTCATCGCTCTTCTCATAGTAATGCACTGCCCTTCAGTCTTTTCAGGATTCTTTGTGTTCCTCGTAATAACTGTTCCATAACTTTTTGGATCATTTTTGCATTGTTGGACATCTAGGTTGTCTAAAGTTTTCTTGAATATATATGATTACAATATAAAATCTTTGGATAGTTCATTTTTTTAATGAACTTTTTAGAGTATATTTTTAGAAATATGATTTTGAGGTCAACAGATGTATTTCTTTTTAATAAAATTCCCTAATTACTGCCACATTATCCTACTGAAAAATATAAGCTTACAGTTCCTTCAGCAATGGATGAGGATACTTGTTTCTCCCCAAACCCATTTAGTTTCATTACTTTCAATTGTTTTGGCCAAAATTTGGTAATTCTGAGATAGGAATATCAAATGGCTTTATTTTTGTCTCTTTCATTAATACTTGCCTGGAGAAGTTTTGAGTTATTGATAGTTTATTCCCTTTTTTGCACAATTGTCTATTGATTTATTTTGCTCATTTGTCCACTGTGATCTGGGAGATACTACTGTGATTTTAAAAAGTGATTTCCTGATATAGCTTCATTTTTTTAGCTGTCATAGTGGTAAACATATTCTTCTATGAATTTACTTATATTGCTTTTGTTATATAATATTTTACTTATTTAAGTATGTTCAAACCCAACTGTCTCCTAATATTCATTGTATTTACTTAAATTTGTTTAAAGTTCTCCCCTCCATAATTTCATTTTTAATCTCTTTATAGTTTTTTAAAAAAGTTTAAGATCATCATCCTGCTAGAATTTGCTGAGGTATATAGTCTAAGATATATGTTAAAATCACCTTTTCCTAGTTGGTTATTTCTAACACAATAGATTGTGTTTTCTCAGTTGACATTTGTTTCTAATATCTACAAGTTTCTCCAAATCCTAACCCTGTCCTATTTCCTGGTCTTATTCTATTACATGTATCTGAAAGTAAATGGTTCAAAAGGTTAGTAATTTGAAAGAGAACAATCGAAGACTCGCCCCAGCCCTTACTCCTGTCTTTAATAGATAGTCAATCTATGAAGCGCAAGTAGAATTTGTTTATATCATTTTGTTTTGTTTTATTTTATTTTATTTACCATAGAAGCTTCTCTTCTTAAAGTTTAACAGTACATGAACACTGATTTAAGCTATCTGAGACATTTATGTAAATTCAAAATTTCCCTTCTAGAGCCCAGTGAGGTACAGACAAACATATTTCACTGCATTATTAAATCTTAAATGTCCTATTCATCATGGTGGTGGCCTGGGGTTCTGAAAAGCTATAGGTTGGAATGCAAACTCTGGAGGGTCATACCCAGTTGGAAAAGATGGTGGTATATGCTTGTGCCAGACTGTGTCTGCTGTCTAAGACCCAGTCTTCCTAAGTCTAGAGGGACCCATTCCTTGCAGTCTGGTCACTGGGTAACCATTTTGTTAGCCATGGCAACACCTGAAAGAAAGAGAGAAAAGTCAGTATTGCAGTATGAGGTGCCTCCCTGGAGAGTACTGTGTTGACTTTGCCAATAGAGTCCAGAGTGTGCCTTGGAAATTACTGAGGCATTTCAGACACTTCCAAGCTAACCAAATGGCATCCTTATGTCTTTTCCTTTAGGAAAATGCAAGAGAATGTGGGGGAGCCCTGGGCCTCTGTGCCAAGCCTCTCCTCCTTCTGAGCCCGCTGCTTCTGACGCTTTTCTCAAGGTGACACGGCCTGGTTTGTTCCCTTGGCATGCTAATTACATGGATAAACTGTGAACTGAAATATGGTGCAACATAGACAACATGAAATATAGTCCAACCATCAGCATTTCATGATTTTAACTGTGCGTGATATAAACTCTTAACAATATGTCAAGAACAAAAGGTTATCTTTTTACTTTGCCAGTCATGCAAATGTGCATTTGCCGTATGATAATCTCACTTCATCAAAAACAGGACAGCAATTGATAGACAGGTGGTGGTCCTTCTCTGCTTTGTCCCATTGACACCAATTTACACCTGTGTACTTTTTAAATAAAGTATATTAAAATCATAGTCACCTTGTCTGAAGTGAGTATTGCAATGTTTCATAAAGTATCCATTTAAGAAAATCAAATTGCTCACACCAACCTACTAATTAGGAGCTGATCTGTTCTTGTGGCAAGGGCAGGCAGAACTTGGATTGGCCCACATGAGCCATTAATAGCCTGACAATAGCAAGATAATGCAAAGAAGTCTGCCAATAACTTGAGTGGACTCTCATTAGCAAATTAATGAAAGGCTGTGGACCAGGCAGACAGGATAGACAGGCATGGATGAGCTGGGGTCTACACGAATGAAAGGAAGACTGTCCTTGATGTCATCACAGATGGGTGTTGAGTTAACAAGTCATAAGTGTTTCAAAAGCCACAGGACATTTTGTATGTATTATCTCTCTGGAGCCTCAAAGCAACTATTGACTGTATCAATTATCATTAAGCACCTCTTGGAGAGATGGGGAAACTGAGGCCCAAAGGGTCGTACAGCTAAAAACTGCCAGGGGTGCATTTAAACCAACATCTTCCACTCAGCTAAAGAGCAAAAAGCTTTATTCCATAAAATAAAATGCAATGGTTAGAAGTTATAACCATAGCTTTTATCATGTTGACTTTAAAAAGTCCTTTTAAGAAAGATTCACTGATGCTGGTAGCTGGAATATACTCCAAAAGGAACCAAAGCATTGGAATGTTGACCACAATTGTTAAGGACGTTTTGTACATTCAAAAACACAGGAGAACATAACAATGATTATTAAGGTAAATTTTGAAAAGTGATTCGCATGTTATCTCATTGGAGCCTCACAGCAACTCTATGAGTTCTTACTCATTGCGTTGTATAGATGAATGGCTCGCTCAGGGTGACCCAGCTAGTAAGTCGAATTGGTAAGACCTGAACGCAGTTCTGCCTGCCTGAGAATCAACAATCTTATCGAGTGCTTCAGCTTAAGAGACATACCTACTTACAAGAATTCGTTTAGTGTTTATATTTTAAATATATATATATATATATATATATATATACACACACACACACGCATATATATAAACACACATATATGTATGTGTGTATAGTGTGTATATGTGTGTGTGTGTGTGTGTGTATTTACCCTTCACAGAAGTAAGAGAATAGTAATGAAGAGAGTAACTAAAGGTGCCTTCCTTCCTTAACACTGGACCGTCATGTGTCTCCATGCCTGGGAGGCAAAGTTGACACCGATGTATGAATGATGAAAAGACCCAGCTCCTCCTAACCATTATAAAACTTAGGTCCTACATATAAGACAATAGTTCTCACAGTTTCATTATTGAAAAGTAAAGTCAAATCCTAATATCAATGATTCAAGTCTGGAAGGGACCTTACCATTCATTTAGCCAAGCCAATGTCTCATCCAATTTTATGAGTCTATGATTTGATTTTTCTTGTGTAGTGATAAAATTAAAAAAAAATTCCCTTCAGAGCTAAATGAGGAAAATAATAGCTCCTAGAGAGGCTGCATAGCATACCCACAGCCAGGAAGACCCAGGGTTAAAATTCCACCTCTGACATAGTCAGTTTTCCTTGTTGGATCTTTCTCCAGATCACTAATTGTGAGTGTTCCCCAGGGCTCTATCCTGAATCTCTTCTCTTTTCCCAGTATCTTGTTTGATGTTCTCATTAGTTCTTTGGAGTTTAATTGTCATATCTATGCAGATGATCATCAGTTGTATATCCCAGTCTTAGGCTCTCTCCTGACCTTCAGTCCTATATCACTATCTGTCTTCCATATCTCAAACCAAGTATCATATGAATACCAACATGTCCAAAACAGAACTACATCCCCCCACTACAAATCCTTGTATATTCCAAAATTCCCCATGTTCTTAAGAGTATCATAATCCTTCCAGTCACCCAGCTTCACAACCAAGGTGACATCCTCAGTGTGCCCCTTTAACAAAGCTGACCTATCTAATCCACTGTCAATTCATGATATTTCTACTTTCACGGCATCTCTTTACTACTGTGCCTGTGTCCCTTTACTCATGCAGTCACCATGCTGGTATAGGTCCTCATCTCCTGTCAGCTGTACTATTACTAAAGTAACCTTTGAACTTGTCTCTTTGCCACAAGGTTTTCCCAATTCCATCCATAGTACACAAATTTCCAAAGTGATTTTCCTAAAATACAAGGGCTCCCTGTTACCTGAGATGATGCATAAATACTCCTAGCAGTGAAAGCTCTTTACAATCTGTTGTTCTTCAGTCACATCTGCCTCTTCATGACCCCATTTGGTGTTTTCTTGGCAAAGACACTGGAATACTTTGCTATTTACTTCTCCAGCTCATTTTTTTCTTTTTCTTTTTTTTTTTTTTGGCTTTTAGGTCATTATTTATTTATTTAATATTTTTAGTTTTCAGCATTGATTTTCACAAGAGTTTCAATTACAAATTTTCTCCCCATTTCTACCCTCCCACGCACTCCTAGATGGCATATACTCTGATTTCTACATTCCCCAGTCAGCCCTCCCTTCTATCACCCCACTCCCCTCCCCCATCCTCTTTGCCCTTACTTTCTTGTATGGCCAGATAGATTTTGATGCCCCATTGCCTGTATATCTTATTTCTTAGTTTTTGCATGCAAAAACTCTTTTTTTGAAAATCTGCTTTTAAAACTTTTCGTTCCAAATTCTCTACCCTCTTCCCTCCCCACCCAACCTCCCTAAGAAGGTAAGCAATTCAATATGGGCCACAAGTGTATCATTATGCAAAACCCTTCTACAACACTCATGTTGTGAAAAACTAAGTATATTTTGCTCCTTCCTATCCTATCCCCCTTTATTTAATTTTCTCCCTTGACCCTGTCACTTTTCAAAAGTGTTTGCTTTTGATTACCTCCTCCCCTATCTGCCCTCCCTTCTATCTTCCCCCCTTTTTATCTCCTTCCTCTTTCTTTCCTGTGGGGTAAGATACCCAATTGAGTGTGTATGTTATTCCCTCCTCAGGTCAAATCCAATGAGAGCAACATTCACTCATTCCTCCTCACCTGCCCCCTCTTCCCTTCCTACAAAACTGCTTTTTCTTTCCACTTTTATGTGAGACAGTTTACCCCATTCTATCTTTCCTTTTCTCCCTCTCTCAATATATTCCTCTCTCATCCCTTAATTTGATTTTATTTTTTAAGATATCATCCCTTCATATTCAACTCACCTGGTGCCCTCTGTCTCTCTGTCTGTCTGTCTCTCTTTCTCTGTCTCTGTCTCTCTGTCTCTGTCTCTCTCTCTCTCTCTCTCTCTCTCTCTCTCTCTCTCTCTCTATATATATATATATATATACATATATATGTATATATGTATATGTGTGTGTGTGTGTGTGTGTGTCTGTGTATTCCCTACAGCCACCCTAATAATGAGGTCTTATGAATTATACACATCATCTTTCCATGTAGGATTGTAAACAAAACAGTTCAACTTTAGTAAGTCCCTTATGATTTCTCTTTCTTGTTTACCTTTTCATGCTTCTCTTGATTCTTGTGCTTGAAAGCCAAATTTTCCATCCAGCTCTGGTCTTTTCACTGAGAAAGCTTGAAAGTCCTCTATTTTGTTGAAAATCCATACTTTGCCTTGGAGCATAATACTCAGTTTTGCTGGGTAGGTGATTCTTGGTTTTAATCCTAGCTCCATTGACCTCCGGAATATCATATTCCAAACCCTTCAATCCCTTAAGGTAGAAGCTGCTAGATCTTGTATTATGCTGGTTATGTTTCTACACTGCTGAAATTGTTTCTTTCTGGCTGCTTGTAGTATTTTCTCCTTGATCTGGGATCTCTGGAATTTGGCGACAATATTCCTAGGAGTTTTCTTTTTGGGATCTTTTTCAGGAGGCAATTAGTAGATTCTTTCAATTTCTATTTTACCCTCTGTCTCTAGAATATCAGGGCAGTTTTCCTTGATAATTTCTTGAAAGATGATATCTAGGCTCTTTTTAGATCATGGCTTTCAGGTAGTCCAAATTTTATTTAAATAATCTCTCCAATGATATTTGTCACATTATCTTCCATTTTTTCATTCCTTTGGTTCTGTTTGATAATATCTTGATTTCTCATAAGGTCACTAGCTTCCACTTGCTCCAGTTTCATTTTTAAGGTAGTATCTTCTTCAGTGGTCTTTTGGACCTCCTTTTCCATTTGGCTAATTTTGCCTTTCAAGGTATTCTTCTCCTAATTGGCTTTTTGGAGCTCTTTTGCCATTTAAGTTTATTTTTTAAGGTGTTATTTTCTTCAGTATTGTTTTATGGGTCTCTTTGAGCAAGTCATTGACTTGTTTTTCATGGTTTTCTCTCATCACTCTCATTTCTCTTCCCAATTTTTCCTCTACTTCTCTAACTTGCTTTTCCAAATCCTTTTTGAGCTCTTCCATGGCATGAGACCAGTTCATGTTTTTCTTGGAGGCTTTTGATGTAGGGTCTTTGACTTTGTTGAATTCTTCTGGCTGTATGTTTTGGTCTTCTTTGTTAGCAAAGAAAGATTCCGAAGTCTGAGTCTGAATCTGAGTCCATTTTCTCTGCCTGGCCATGTTCCCAGCCAACTACTTGACCCTTGAGTTTTTTTGTCGGGGTATGACTACTTGTAGAGTAGAGAGTACTTTGTCCCAAGTTTGAGTGGCTATGCTGTTGTTATCCGAGCTATTTCTACACAGCAAGCTCTGCCACACCAGTGCTCCTCCTCCCCCAAGAACCGCCAAGCCAGACCGTGACTCAGATCTAAGCAGACTCTGTACTCCTGCTCTGATCCGCCACTTAATTTCTCCCACCAGGTGGGCCTGGGGCCTGAAGCAACTGCAAGCTGTAGCTCTGGAAGCAACCTCAGAGCTGTACCACCTCTGCCACCCCCCAGGGTTGTGGCCAAACCTCAAACTCCTTTCACTCTGTCCCCGCAGTTTTTCCCACTGACCTTCTCTGTTGTCTTTGGTGTTTGTGGGTTGAGAAGTCTGGTAACTGCCATAGCTCACTGATTCAGGTTGCTAGGGCCTGTTCTGCCTGGCTCCTCACCTGGTTGATCTGGGTGAAGCCCATGCTGGACTCTGCTCTTCTCTGTTCTTCTCCCAGCTCCATGCAATAGACCTTACCCAGCAAACATTCAGGCTGTCCTGGGCTGGAGCCCTGCTTCCCTCTGCTATTTCATGGGTTATGCAGTTCTAGAATTGGTTCAGAGCCATTTTATAAGTGTTTGGAGGATCCCAGGAGAGAGCTTTAGGCAAGTCCCTGCTTTTCAGCCACCATCTTGGCTCTGCCCCACCTCCAGCTCATTTTTTATGAAGAACATTTTATTTTTTAATATTTTATTTTCCCCCAATTACATGTAAAGACAATTTTAGCATTTAAAAAAAATGAGCTCCAATTTTGCCTTTCCTCCCTGAATCCAATACTTATGTGTGACCTTGGGCAAGTCACTATCTTTTTCTGGGTCATCATTTTCTGTTGTGTAAAATGAATGGAGTCATTGGACCAAATGACCCCCTAAGAGTCTCTCAATGTCTAAATTTATAATTGTGTGATCTTTTTCCTGATTCTATGACGTTTCCAAACCAATGATCAGTTACCCAACCAATTAGGTCTGACATAGTGCATTCATTGGAATGCTGTGGCCACCCGTTCAGCATACTATTCAAGGGAAGGAAGCATGGACCAATCTGGGGAAGGCCAACATTAGTGAGGGGCATGTGTTTGTTACCAGGCCTCTTTGCCAAGGAAACAACTCCAGTGTCCCTGTCATTCCCAGCCCCTGCCTCAGTTGCCAGAGAAACAAAGACAGTATATAATTAGAGGCTTTGGGATGGGTGGCAGAAAGCCTGCTTGTATTTTTCCTTTCCCCATTTTAACTGCACTATCATCCCTACTTTTCGGCCCCATGTCTCAATCCCTTCTTCCCCTTTTCCTTGTGCATGCTCCTTAACCACATTCCCCACTTCCTCCCTCAATCCAAACCACACACCCACATGGTCAAACCTTTCAAAAGTAATTGTCCCTGTGCACCCTCCCCAGTCACCGAACGGCTTTGCAGTGGCGGTCTCACTGGCTAGCTCATTGGCAGGTTTAGACCTAAAAGCCCAGCCCCAGGAGAACATGGGAAGGATGGCTCTCTGCTCCAAAAAGGCAGAGAGGAGCTTGCCAAGAAAGAAAGAGGAAATTTGGACAGGATCACAGTTTACATTGGGTTCTACCCAACTTTCCCTGGATGGCCTCAGATTGTATTGATATGTACTAGCTCGGTCCTTGACTGGCTTGTAGGGCCTATGTCTTCAAAAATATTGGTATCCTTGGCATCTAGCTCAGAACTTTGCACATAGTAGGATCCAACAAATGCTTCATGATGAGGATGACTCTGAGGAAGAAGAAAGTGAAAGAGGAAAAGAAGGAAAAAGGAACAGAAAAGGAGAAGAAGAGGAGGAAGCCATGAAGGAAAAAAAGAAGACAGAAAGGAGGAAGTGGTGAAGGAGGAAGAAGGAGTTTTCTTGTCTCAAGCTCCTTCCTGCTCCAATACATACTTCACCCAGCTGCCAAAATAAGTTTTCCTAAAGTGCAGATCTTTCCACGTTCCACCCCTGTTCAATAAACTTCAGTGTCTCCATATTAATTCTGGGATCAAATCGGCAGTTCTATATTTAGCATTTGAAGATCTTCACCTTGGCCTTTCCAACCTCTTCAGGCTTCTTAAACTTTATCGCTGTTACCCTTCTTTGGCTCTCATCAGCTCTTGCTAGGCCTATAGCAATAACCTTCCCCCCGTTCTCCCTGTCCCAAGGCCCTCCCTACCCCAGCCAATCCTCCTCCCAGCTGCCAAAGCCCACATCTTGTTGCATCGTCCTCTTACTTAGGACCATACAGCGATTCTCTCTTCAAGGCCACATCAAATAGAATATCTGAATCCTTCGTTTGGTAGTCAATGTCCTTTACAATACAAGACTTTTTTGCCTTGCCAGTCTTCCTAAGCTTTGTTCCCTTCCACACATGTTACTGGCCAGCAATGCTGCCTCTTTGCTATGGGCATTCATCTCCTATTTCCTTGACTTTGCCCTGATCACCCCCCTGCCTGGAATGTTCTCCCTAATCACCTCTGGCTCCTAGCTTCCTTGTTTTCCTTTAAGACTCTGATCAAATCTCCCCTTCTATACAAGGCCTTTCCAGTCCCCCACCTCCTCCCCTCTGAGCATTTCTTTCATCCATATGGTAGCCACCATGCATTTGCCTAGAAATTGTCTCTTCCAGGAGAATATGATCCTATACCTTAATATCTCTATCAGTATACCTAATGTGTCATTCATTGAAAGGCTTTGAACAAAATTCAACTAACCTAGATATCCAAGTAGGGAAAGGGTATTGTACTCCAAGGTATTGGATGAAATGAAATGATTCTACACAGGAAGCATATTGGGAGTGGCTGAAGAGACTCAGCCAGGACTGGTAGGTTTTGCACAAAAGAGTAAGTCAATTTGTATTGCAGTATTTCAAAATTTGCCCTCTTTGGTGATAGAAGCTATTCCAGACACATTTGTGAGGTGGGTGATGAGAAGAACCTTGGGCTCCTCCTTCTACCATGAAGCAGAGGAAGATTTTGTGAACTTGAAAAGATATAGAAAAATTGAACTTGCCATGGGTATGCTAGTAGTGTCCCTAGACAGCTAATGGCATTCTCTGTGCCCGGAGCTAGGGACAAATTAGACACACTAAGGAAAGGCAGCTTTAGGACTCTGGGAGGAATCTACAAAAAAGCTACACTAGCCATAAAGGGAACTATGTGAGGACCCCACGAGGAGGAGGAAAGCAATTCCAAGAACTATGAATATCACACACACACATACATGCACACACACACACACACATTTTCGCCTTTGCCATATTTCATGCTCTAAGTTTGTATGTGTTATGTCCTATACCCTATATGTACATATTGAAACATACATTATCAGTTTGGTGAGGATGAGGGGTCAAGGTGTATTTTGTACCAATTGTTCTTACTCTCTTAGTACAATCCTTTCTGAAAGTTAATTAAATCTCTCTTGGTAATTGATAATAACTGATCATCATTGGAGAGACACACAGCAGTTGGAGCTCAGGAGCTATGTAGCATTAGATCATGCCCAGGCTCTCAGATGAATCCCTATAACCCCTAAGGAGTGGGGAGAGTTGTAGCTTCCCTCTGAGAACCCAACCTTCAAATATGGATGGGTGTTGGGAGAATAAGACCAAAGCATGGATTGCATTTTTCACCCCCAGCACATAGCACAATGACTAGACAGAGTTTTTAATAAAATGCTTGCTCACTGATGGAGAAAAGAAAGGAGGAGAAAAGAGAGAGGAGGAGGAACAGGAAGGGGAAGAGGAGGAGAAAGGAGAGGGGAAAGGGAAGGGGAGACAGAAGGGAAAGTGGAGGAGGAATGAAAAATATAAGGTATTATTGAGAGGGTACTATGTGTTCAACATTGCTAATTGCTCTCCTAAGCTCTAAGTCCAAGCCCAGCCCCTCACAATTGTATGATCTGGTTGGAGGGATGCCACGTTGGTGTCTCAAACTCAACAGGATCAAAGAGTACCCATTACCACTCTCCTCAATCTATTCTTTTTCCTTTCTTCTGTTCAACCATGATCAGAGCTCAGTTGTCCTATCAAGCCTCAGTCCTGTTGTCATCACTCACAGAAGTCCTTTTCTATCTCCTGCATTGTCAGCATCCATCCCAGAGTCACTTCGGATTTGGTTTTATACAGAATGTATATGTATTTGTCTGTGTACATGTTGTTTCTCCCTCTTCAACTCCCTTCAGGGCAGAGTTTGTTTTTCCTTTGGCCTGTATCTCCCAGGTGCTGAGGACAGGGTCTGGCATAGAGTTGAAGCTCAACTGATATTTGTTGATTTTAATTTAATTGGAATTATGCTCATTATAAATAAAAGAGAAAGAGCTGTGTGGGCTAATCTAGTCAAGGAAGACTTCTAAGAAAAGGTGTGATTGAAGATTTAAAACATACCAGAGTCTAATGGCTAGAGTACCAGTTTAGAAGACCAAGAAATACTGAGGTTCAAATCTCACATCTGACATTTACCAGCTTTTTGAATATAAGCAAGTTACCAACCCTGGGTTTTCTAATCTGAAACATAAGGTTAGATTAGATTATTTATAAATTCCCTTTTAGAAATAAATAGATAATCCTATGAGTTGGCCTTATGGAAGACTAGGTTTTAATCAGGTTATTAAATGGGAGTTCTTTTCTCGTATGAAGAAATAGCATGAAATAATAATCACAGAGGTGTGTTGGCAACCAAAAATGGGCTCCTTAGCACTTAGTCAACAAGTGCCCTTGACTAGTTTGGCTTTTTCCCCTGAACTGAATGCTGTTTGTATGTTGGACTGGAGTAAGCTTGTCGGCCCCTTCACCTTGCTTCCCTTGCTTAAGCTGATGGAAAGAACCTGTGCTTTCCTGGTCAACCCCTTCACCTTGCTTAAGCTGATGGAAAGAACCTGTGCTTTCCTGGTCAACCCCTTCACCTTGCTTAAGCAGATTGAAAGAACCTGTGCTTTCCCCAGCGTACCTTACACCCCCGCAGAAGCCGGATGGTTAAAAGCAGCTCCCGTTGGAGCCAGAGGCTGCTATAGCTACAGCCACAGCCACAGCTGAAGCAGGAGCTGCCAGTAGCAGAGCTGACCTACGGGAGGAAGCTGAACAAGGACTTGAAGCCAGTGGGTAATCTTTTTGCCATAGAGGGGGAAGCATGATTTTGCTTTACACAATCATGCTTCTCTGTGGCCTCCTGGTTACTCTTTCAAGGCGTACTTATTGGGCCTGGAAGCTTTTGATCAATATATCAAAATGGGGTTGCTGGTTCATGGGTTGGTTACTGTGGAGTCTAAATATATGTTTTGATTCTTCTGCCTTCTACTTTGAGAGTTTCTTATATCTGGTGGTTCCGAACCTTTCAGACATGTTTATGATCCTCTTTGAGATTATAAACTCTGCCCTCCTAATACACAGAGGTCAAAGGGCTTCTAAAGGAAATGAATGGCTTTCGAGGGGAAAAAAGTATGAATGTTAGGGAAAATAAGGTTGGACAAATAGTTAGGAACCAGATCATGGAAAATACTCCAGGTCAAGCAAATGAGATTGGACATGTGCAGTATGGTAAAGGAAGCCATCACAGGTTATAGAGCAAAGGGATGGCATAAAGGAAGGAGTATTTGGGGAATCTCAAGTGGACAGTATTAAGTAAGATAACTTGGAGGAGAAAAAGCAAAGTCTGGGAGATTAACTAAGATGTTATAGTGATCCATGGGAGAAGCCATGAGCACTGGAGAATAGTCACAGTTGTCTTTAATAATAGTGGGTGCCCCATTCAAGGAAAGGCATTGATCCACTGTGGGCCATCAAGGATGGAGAAATACCTTGTGTCCGTACCATATGGGGATTCTTTGACAGAACCAAGAACATTAAGCATAGAAAAGAGACACCTTTGGAGGCTGTGAATGGAGGGAGAACAGGAGAGTTGTTTTCAAATGTCTGAAGGCTGGTCTCCTGGAAGAAGGGTTAGCTTTGTTTGCCATGCCCTTATGGGGCAGAACCAGATTAACGGATGGAAGGCTAAGAAATGAAGTTGGGCTTGATCAGCGACACCACCACCACCAACGAAACGGACTAACAGTTAAAATTGTGTAAAATGGAATAAATTGCCTCAGGAACCGGTGGGCTATTCTTTCTTGGAGGGCACTAAGCAATGGCTAGAAGAGCATTTGTTGGGTATATTGTAGTGGGAATTCCTTTTGTGTATTGGCTGAGCTAGTCCCCCACTGACAATGTTGCCAATTCTTTAATTCTGTGATCCTTTAACCTACCACACCCCACTCCCAAGTCACAAATGAGTATGTCCAGCCACAAAATTAAAAAGCATTTATCACATGCTAAATCTTTGCCAAGCACTATGAAAAGCACTGGAGATTAGAAACAAAGAAACAAACAGAAAAAAAAACAACTTATAATAGTCCCTGCCCTCAAGGAGTTTATATTCCAAAGGGGACCAGAAGTTTGAACCACAAGGTAGGAACCATAAATGAACTTGGGCCTTCACCCATGAAAGTTTCTGAAAATTATTTCAGTGAAGATATGAGAAGAATTTGTGAAAATATTTGAAAGACAGATGTATGAAAACCTCTCCTAATGAGCCACAAGACAGAAGTTCAAAATTCACTTGGGTTTTAGAAACCCAACAATCTGAAGACTGGGAGTCATTGGTTATGGGGAAAATTAAAGGTGTATTCATAGAGAATCATCTTACAAGGCTGGAAGCCTGGGAATCCAACTTTCAAAGCCACTACAATTAAAGTGCAACCTTTGTTTGTAGACTTATACAATTGTGGGTTGAGAATTCATTTGAATTGAGTTCCTTCCAGTTACCGGTAACCAAACACTCAGGGCTATTATGCAACCATGACTCAACAGGACCTTTAGAAAACACATTTCCAATATGATGGAAATTAAAGGACAAACTTTGTTTGTAAATATTTGAAATTGCAGGTTTAAAATTAATTTGAGTTGCTTGCCTGCCAGTAACTTATAACACTTGGCGTTTTTATGTAATCATGCATACCACTCATGACTTTTAAAATAAATCATTTTAGGAAAAATGACTCAACTCAGGGAAATCCATTGGCTCTGGCTGCCAGAATAGATATTGGTGTTGGTCACACATGGTGATGAAAAACTAAGTAACAAGCAGAGCTTCCCCTAAAATGTTTGGGTTGGCTTTCATTCATTTAACTAGTGTACGTAAAGCATTTATTATTCACCAGGCATTGTGCTAGGGGCTGAAGGTAGGAAGGTGAAAATAAAATAATACTTTCTCTCAAGAAGTTTTCATTCTATTACAGGAAACGAAAGATACATAGATCAATATGAAATACGTGCAAGACACATTGAGATATAAACAAATGCATGGCACAGGATGATGGAGGGCTGGAGGGATCAAGAAAAGATGTATATAGGAGGTGACACCTGAGAGGAACCTTGAAAATGGCTAGGAATGCTAAGAGGCTAAACTAAGTAGAGAACGGATTCTAGGCCCACATGCCTGCCTATGCAAATTAACTGAGGTAATAGATGCAATGTTGCATTTTGTGTCATGGCTTTGTGGAGAGTCCTGATGAGAAATCAAGTTTGAGACTCAATTCAGCCACCAAGTAGAGTGACTTTGGGTAAGTCATTTCCCATCCTTCCAACTATAAATTAGGATGGACAAAAAAAATCTCTTAAAGTTCTTTCCTAGTTTAACACTCTGTGATTCTCTGTGGATACCTTGTTTAAACCCCATCACTGAGACACAGATATGAATTTTCTGCTGGATTAGGTTTACTTTGAAGTTAATTGAAATTAAGCATGAAACTGACCTTTTTTCTTTCTGGCTGCTTATCTGACTTGTTTGGGGGTACTCCAATGAAGAAAGATGAAATATTTAAGTAGCAAATGAAAATTGGAGAGAACCATCCAATGGGGGTGCAAAAGTAACATAGGAGTATTTTTTTTTTTTGTGGAGACGTGAGACTTGGCTTTCAGATTATTTTCTCAGATTATTGAAGTTTCCAATGGCTCCTGGAGGGTTATTCACTTCCCAAATTTGATGTAAAGAATGAAGAACACATAATATTTGTTCTTTTCTTCTCATCTTGGTACCCTTTTTGGAGAGTCTCCTGGCAATTCTCTAAGAATCACCAAAAACTCTGGGGCTGGGAAACATTAAATGTGGTTTCAAAGAAAGCTACAGGGCTAATTAGTCTACAAGAAGGGTGATTCAACTTGTGGTCAATGTTACTTCACTTAATGGGGCCATTTCACTGTTGATCTCTTGCCACTTGGCTCATTGAGTTAGAAAATGAGGGAATTGAATGAATCCAAATCTATACTTCAATCCAGTTCAATTATAATGTATTTATTAAGTGCCTACTATGTGCAGTCTCTCGACTTTGGGCTTCTGGTTCACAATTACAACTTTCCCAGATTTGACTTGTCTTTTATTACCAAAACAAAGAATGGGTACGGTGCTCTACTATAAGAGAAGCGATTCCTCATGTACTGCCCCAGTGGAGTGGGCTGACATTCCTATGTTTCATACAGAAAACAGAACATAAGGGATTATGTACATAATTGCTCCTTTCTGCCACAGCACCAGGGCCCCTCTATCTAATTATGGTTTTGAGGTTCTCCTTCAATACTCCAAATCGCTACGTGCATTCCTCTAAGTCTCAGGATTTCAGAGCTGCCACTTCAAGGAATGGGTTCTATAGCTTGTAGCCAATACTTTCCCCCCACCTTGACTGGTCAATCTTCTTTTGTGATGATACATTTCCTGGTCGTATTATTTGAGTCCAAGTCAACAATGATAGCATTCAATGTCTCTCTATCACACTTTAAGTCAGCTAAATCTTCCAAGAAAATGATGGTCTATCTTAGCCACCCACAATCCCCGAGGGAATATTAATGTAAAGAAAATATGTTTCTGCTTTGGTTCATTGAAAATGCTTTTCTTTGTGCAACAATAAAATACTGCCAACATTTTTCCTCTGTTCACTGATGGACCAAACTCATTGTCTATCTAAAGACTCTGTCCAGCATATGGAGGCTTATAGGCTAACTCATTAGGTACACATCCAACTTCATATCTTGGCAATAAGTATTTTTTTAATCTACTTGATTTTTCCAGTATAAATCGTTAGGTCATTCTCTTTGTGGATCTCTTTGAAGAAGTGCTGGACTATTTGGGGGCTTCATAAAATAAGCATCTTCAAAGAATCTGTCTCCCATTTGGACAATGTATGGAACTTCATTTTTAATAATGGTGACTGACTTTGGCAAGCATATGACTCCCTCTTATACACTTCATTTGATGTTGCAAATCAACAGCAATTTGA
The DNA here is from genome assembly GCF_011100635.1 of Trichosurus vulpecula. Taxonomy (NCBI): domain Eukaryota; kingdom Metazoa; phylum Chordata; class Mammalia; order Diprotodontia; family Phalangeridae; genus Trichosurus; species Trichosurus vulpecula. The sequence goes on along the minus strand of NC_050581.1, from coordinate 195,088,108 downwards.
AGGATCTGTGACTGCATCTACCAAGGAATCTTGTAGGATCTGGATAAATTTATGGTGGATCACATGGTAAAGGACAATCTGTAAGATTGCAATTTACCCTATCAGTGGTAGGAGTTTTTTTCTAAACCAGTAGCTCATGAACTTGGATATATGTGTATTTGTAAAAAATATGAGTGTATATACACTTATGTTTTTATATATAGGCACACATGTTCATGTATGTATATGGACACACATGCATAAATGCATATATGAATGTATACATGAACAATAATAGGGATATGTATATGTGCATGTAGGCATATGTGTATACTCATTCTTATGCATGTCGATAGATATGTCTATATATACATGTACTTGTTTTGATATACACAAATGTAAATATAGATATAGATAGAATTATATTACAGTGAGAGAGAAGTGGGGAGAGGGGGAGGAGGATGGAGAGAAGAAGAGGGAGAGAGAGAGAGAGAGAGAGAGAGAGAGAGAGGGAGGGAGAGGGAGAGAGAGAGAGACATGATACTTATTAAGGTTAGGATCATAGGGTCATAAATTAATAATTGGAAGGATTTCAGGGGCATCTAAAACAAGCTCTTCATTTTTTTATAGTAAGAAACTGGTTCACCAAAATGTTAGGTGACTAGCCAAAGGTCACATATATAGCAGGAAATGGAGATGAGATTTGAATCCAGATCCTCTGACCTCAGAGCCGGTTTTCATTCCATTGTGCTTCAAGTGCAGTAGACTGAAAAATCCTCTGTATTTTGATGATGAAAGAGAAACATCTCCCACATCTTGTGCTGTGATTCCAACAGACCTTTCATTGTCTTCCTCTGTGCTCACTTTCACTTTGAAGTCATTGAATATCAGTTTATATGTTGAACCTTCTTAGAAATTCAGGTCATATATTTCACAAGCCTCTACATCCTCTAAAACAGATGTTGGTTCATAAGTCATGGCTACCTACATACTAGTTTGCTGGCTATCATTAAGTATCTACTATATACCCAGTACTACTATGCTGGAGATACACATATGTATGTATACATATATGGATATGTTTGTATATTTATCCAGTGATGACATAGGTATGGATATAGATATTAGATATACATATATGTATACTATACATATGTCATCACTGGATAAAAATAAACCTGCCCCAGATGTCATAGGGCTTACATTCTATCCCAGGAGTCGACATGTACACACATAACTTTATACTTAAAAAGATGAAAATTGTAAGGCAACATGACTAGGTTCCGTGTTGTTCCATTGTTGTCACCTTTGAGCACACAAAGAAACCAAATTGGGGAATTGATTCCTTCATCTCTCCAAGGAGAAGCTGTGACTTGTCTTTCCATTACTTGAAGCTTCCTTAGGCCTTTCGACTGTGTTTACAGCAAGAATAAGAAAGCTTCAATAAAAACATGGTAGTTGGCTTCTGAATACAAGAACTCAGTGATGCCTTACTGGGAAAAATATCATCTCTCGGATAATCCAAGGAAAGGAGAAAGTAAATATCTGATGCAATCAAAGCAAATGTGAGCAAAGATCTGATCCAACAAAGGACTCATGTATGAGCCCTTCTGTTACAGGATTCATGGCATCCAGTTGGGACTGAAGTGAAGTATTATGCAGTAGGAGTGAGGACACCTGAGATCTAGTCTCAGCTTTGCCATGTCCTTGCTTGGGCCAGAGTTAGTATGAGCAATTTGGGTGGCCAGGGCAAGTGACACAAAGTATTCCATTAGTTTTACTTCATAAGACTATTTGATTCAAATAAAAGGCAAGGAGAGCAAGGTGGACCTGGGCCAGGAAGAACTCATCTGAGTTACAGCTGTACAGAAGACATTACCTTGGGATGGTCTCTTATTTGAACTAATTCCTCATTCTAACCTATTGCTGAGCTTGCTAACCTGTTGCTAAGTTTGGGCAGGGTGGGATGTGGTGTTGTTGTAAGCTGCTGATGGAGGGCTTCTGCAGTGTCCTTTGAAGCTCTGTGTCCAAGAATACACCGATTGTCCTCCCCAATTATGGTAATAGGAAAATCATTTTGCCTTTCAAGTCCTCAGTTCTGTCTTCTGTAAAATGGAAATGTCAGACCCTTTGACCTCTGTGGCTCTTCCCTCCATGAAGATTATGTTTGTCATCTCTCTAATAAAGAGTAATAGATGATGAGCTGGAAGTATTAATAAGAGGATTTGAAGGAGTGATGACGATGATGATGGTGGTGGTGGTGGTGGTGGTGGTGGTGGTGGTAGCAGTGGCAGTGGTGGTGGTGCTGGTGGTGGTGGAGGAGGAGGAGATGATGATGATGATGATGATGACGATAAGAATAGCTAACAATTTCTGTAATATTTAAAAATTTTCAACATCTGCCAGGAATGATGTTGTACTTCCATGAGATATAAAGTTAAGGCTTTATAGTTTGTTTATTTTTTCTGGGAAAAGAAAAAAGAGAAGCAAAGACACCCCTCAAATTCCCAGCACACCCTGTGAATTCTGACACCATCCATAAGTACCAGATTTCAGAGAAGCTAAGGATCTCCAGAGATGAGTTCCAGCCTTGTCCCTCATAATTGTCCCTATATCACAGTAAAAGCTGGCATCACACAGAAAGCTTCAGTGACTTGCCCAGGGTCACATTGAAATTAAAAGGGTAAAGGGACACCATGCATGTTTGCTGCCTTTTAGCATGAGCTGCATAAGCTTGCACTGGTCCACTACACAGCCCATGACACCACTGGCTAGTCCACCAATGCACTGAAGGTGCAGAGTTCTCTGGGCACCCTCTCAGTATTTCCTTGTCCAAGAATCAGATTGCTTTTTAAATGGGAGTTACCAAGAAGGCATTATGCTTTTGGAAATGCTATAAAATACCAAATTATTTCCATTCAATGAACATTTATAAAGTGACTATTATGTTCAAGGTACTTTGATAAAGACTGAGGACATAAATACAAAAATAACACAATCATTGCTCTCAGCATCTCCATATTGTGCTAAGAAAATGCTACTACATGATCAGTGAGTACAAGGGAATTTGAAGAAGGACTGAGAAAGTATGACCAGTGTGTCAGGCAATGGAGGAGTCAGTTAATTCTTCAGCTGACCACTGAAGGAAGCTAAGGATCCTGAGGCAAGAATGAAGAGTAAGTGCATTCTAGGCATCAGGAAGAGCTTGTGCAAATGCCCAGGGTTTTTTGGCTTTTTAGCCAAGTTTGGCAAAAAAAACATGGAGTATCTGGAGAAAAATAAAATGGAGTAAATCTGGAGAGATCATGGTGGAGTAAGGGTTGTACCACACTCACTCACACACAAACACACACACGTGTGTGTCCATGCATATGTTTGTGAATATATACATAGAAACAGAGATACAGAGAAAGAGAAAGACAGAGAGAGATGAAAGTAACTAAAGATGAACACACAAGTTGAGAAGACAGAAACACTGCAAAAGTTTGACCAAAAAATGAAATAATTTCACTTATGGCTCTCACTCAGCATCTGCACCTCAACCCCCCAACTACTCCATATGCTGAGTGCAGCGAATACAATTAAGCTGACAGGCTTGTAACTGGTGTCTTAACTGTGGGGATCTCTGCTAGGCTCTTTCAGGGCAGTGACTCTCAACCTTTCATCACCCCTAAGAGGTGGCAGACATTGATCTTGCCCCGTCATTAAAAGGAAAGAAGAGAAATCAGAGATTCAGGGGCAAAAAGCAATAAGGGAAAGCTTCCATATGAAAGCAAGGCACTGGAAACAGAAGTGGCAGGTGGGTGAGTAAAGCCCTCTTCCCCTTAGTATGTTTTGGGCAGGACATAGGATCAAGCTGTATAACCTTCAGTAAAAGGAGGCTGAGAATACTCAGCATTCCCATTCTCATGGAGTCTGTGATGTAATAAAGTTGGGAGGGACCAAAGAATGAAGAGGGAAAACAGAGGTACATATTTCGGATAAGAAGAAACTTTTAAGAACAAACACTTAAGCTGAATAAAAACTTCATTCATTACCAAATAAATACACATTCATAAACACAGAAAGAATTGGTAAAATCACAAAGTTGTCTTTAATATTATGAATAATTATTATATTGTTAAAGAAAATAAACTAGAGTTACCTAATTGAAGAGAGAATCCTATGGACACTCCAGTGACTATGGAGCCAGCATAAGAAGTTCCAGAATGATTAAAAAGAGAAAAGAACTTAAAATAATAATTTAGTAATATGATGAAGTAAAAAATACTGAAGTGGAAGACAATTGGTAGAAGAGTACCAATTAAAAAAATAAGGGATCACATGTTTTTTTTATTGAACAAAGTAGATAATATATGTTGACAGTGTTGACTTAAGAATCATGGCTCTCTCAGAAAAAAACCTGACAAATTTAAAAATGCTTCAAGAAATAAGTTAATAAATTTATGGAGAGCTTTTGAATATAGACAACAAAGAATTGGCCAATAAAATCCCTGGACCACTGACAGAGGAGAAAAATAAAACTGAACCAAAAATACCCTCCAAACTATAAGGCATGTGGTGATTAAAATTCAGTATTTCAGTAACAAATAAGAGATTATGAAAGGATCCATAAGAAATGCCTTCAAATATAAAGCAAAACATTGCAAATTATTTGGGATTATTCCATAGTCAGAAGAAATTACAGAAGAGAATGGACTAGTATTTTCAAAAAAGCAAAAGGAACTCAGATTGTAATGCAAAATAATATTCTACAAATCTGTCCCAACCTAGACAATAAATTAATAGTTAGATACATAGCTAAATAAAAGAAAGATAAAAAGAGGTAGGAGTGATCATATTATCCAATTTACAAGTAATACATATGGCAGACACAGAAGAAAAATAAATGTAATTATCAAGGAAAGACTAAGAAAAACTCAACTTATCTAATGTTTATAATCTATTGCTTTAAAAAGAAAAAGGTTTAGCTGTGCAGTATAAACACACAGACACACAGACACAGACACATTCATTATCATGTGATGAAAATGACTAAAAGATGTAAAAGATTTTAGGAGAATGTAAAGAATCCAAAAAAGGGTAAAGGAAGAGATGGATGAATGGACCAAATCTCTTGGCCATCTATAAGTGAACTTACTTCTTCTGTGGGAACAGAAAACTAAATGAGAATTTGCAAGAATGGGGAAAGGCAAGAAGAAAAATGTAGAAGTAGGTAATCTATAGATGGATCATCAAATCCATAGATGACCACTCAAATCATAGTAATTCCTAGAGATTGTTAAACCATGATGGGTTTTATTAGAGAATAGCATAAATAAATAGATAATGATGCAGGAGGAGAAAAGAGTAATATCACCTTTGCAAGGCAAAAGGAAATTGTCCCAAGAAATCACAATGCCATTATGGAGGATGAGGTATGTATGTGGGGTTCATTTTGGGGAAAATTGTGTAATTTAAGATCATATTTTCTGAGAAAAAATATTCACTTACCAGGATTGAATCTTACCACAAGAGAACAGATATAATATTCTTTAAGGATAGCTAGGATGCAGAGTGGGAAGAAAACAAAGCACCAGGCATGGTACATAGCCTTAGAGCTAGAACATGATCATAGCAAGCAAAGGGTGTAGGACCACACCACCCTGCAGTAATAGATAAAAAAAAACTTATCCTAGCTGTCTTCTCAGCAGAATATGCACATTACAAGACCAACTTTTCCAAGAAAGGATTATTCAATGGATAATATCATACCCCAGGAGAACTGGTTTACAAGATATTTCTAAGGACAGCCTGAACCCAGAGTTGTAGAGGGAACATAAAAAAGGGATGGAATGACATGCCCTAGGAACATTGATTGATTTTGGGAAGCAGGGATTAAAGGTATACTTCATAATTTGGGGCACATAAGGGATTCCTACTATATGACATTGATTTCATTTATCATTGCTCCTTCCCCACATGATATTTCTAAGAATAAGTTGGGATGGAAATAGAAAGAATGGAATAAAATATAAAAGAGCAGTAGCATAGCTATGGGATAGAAAGGGGAGCTCACCTTTTGTACTTCAAAAACTGTATCCTATTCTGAGAGAGAATAAAGAAGGATAAAGTAAGGACATAGTCCATTGACTAGATAACACTCATAACACACTAAAAGAAATAATAAAAGAGAAAGAATAAAAACAAAGGAAAAGAGAGAAATCTCCTTTGAAAAGGTACAACAAAAGAAAGTTACATAAATAAGAAGTAATGAGGATACGAAAGCATGTGTTTAGAAGAGGGAAACAATTATAGGCAAATGAAATAATAGAGGAAATATAGGTCTAACGATGATAATTTAAAGGCAAATGGATCAAACAATCCTAGAAAGAGAGAAACAGAGAAACAGAGAAGCAGAATGATGAGAAAATAAATCTGAATAAGCTGTTTTATTGAGTAAAAACATCTAAAATAATAGATACATAAAGAACTAAAACAGAAGACTAGATGAAAACTTATTATGCTTAAGACTATTTTTAAAGCATGAATTGCTATTATATTATCATAAAAATAAAATAAATAAAATTTTGCAATATCAAAGGAGATAAATAGAAAAAAATATATTGGAACCATAGATAATCATCGACTTTCACTAAGCATATACAACCAAGTGGAGTAACACTTGAATTCCTAAAGGGAGTGTTAAATGAATGGAGGATGAGAACTATAGATAATTTTAGGAACATTACTATTAATTTCACTAGTTCTCCATATCGGAAATTGATCTTTTTAGATGTAAAATCTAGCTAAAATTCTTCTTTGACATCTGGCCTTACGACATCTGCTCTGGGCCTATCCAGTGAGAGTTCTCTACAGTTCATATAACGCAGCTATTCCTTGTTGAATCTGAGCTCTGAAGACTATGTTTTGCTCTACCAACTCGTTTTTTTCAATAAACAATCAATAATGACAGACAGATACTATATTCTTTGTACCCACAAGAGGGCTCAGTGATTCTGGAGAAGAAAACAATACCTCAAGATGTCAAGGGACCATCATTTCAATTCAGTTGATATGAAAATTTCCTTCAATTATTCATTAATATTTTAATCAATTGCCTTTGACATTTTTCCTGAGGCTCAGAGTTGTTAAGTGATTTAGTCATGACCACGTAGCTTAGAAATGATATTTGAGTCCATGTCCTCCTGCTTCCATGTCTAGCACTCTGCAAATATAGCTATTAGTGATGTGTCATCTGGAATAACAAGGTAGTTCACAAAACATTCTATAAGTTTGTTTATTCCTCTATTTCCCCTTGTTTTTTTTTGTGACATTCTATCATACCAAGACATCATGTGCGCTGTTCATGAGATATTCTTCAATTTGGTCAAAGACCACTATTATGTGAGGTATAAGGGGGTGTGGATGGGAGCTATGCTTTCTGATGGTCATTTGGATGCTTTTTCCATTGAGCCACACTGCTGACCTTTGTCTTGGAATGACTTAGAGGAGGGCTTGTGTCCAAAAGCATTAGGGGCCTTCATGAGCCCCAGAGAATAGCATGATTTTTCTATCTCCTGTCTCTGGACAAGCAGCCTTACCGGCCACCTGAGAACAAAGGGCAGTTTTTGCTTTCTGCTTAGCATGAGGGAAAGATGGGGAACCAGGAAGGCTTGGTATTCAGCAAACTCTGATTACCATATTTCCTTACGTTCTCCTGCAGGCAGTTCTCAATCTCTGTTGTAATCTATTCTCTGGGCTGATGGAACCATTTCATACTTTTTTAGGAAATCCTCATTTGGGAGAGACAGAAAGGGAGGTGGTGTTCCATTGGGAAGATGCAGAGAACAAAGGCAGATATTTCATTATGCTCCTCCATTACACCCATTATACCATTGATGATTATGTCATTATCATTCTCATGAAAGGCAGGACTAAGGAAGTGGGCCCAGAAGGAGCTAATTTATTCATGACTTTTCTCAGCTCCTACTCTATGTTTTCCCTAGAGATGGGCATAGCTAGGCCATTGCCCTATACCTTTAGATATTTGACAATGTAGGTGAAATAAAACTTGAAAAGCATGGAAGGGGAATCTCAATTAATCAGCCGCTCAATCCTGAACCACAGACAGGAGACTGAACCCCACTCAGCCATTTCTAATGAGCCCATGGCAAAGCAACTGTCCTGAGATCTTTAGGAAAGTCAAGTGGCTTCAGGAGGAAAATCTGCAAGACCTAGAAAGCTCAGGAGTGGTGATTTGTCATTGGTAAGGCCTCAGATACCTATAAAAGGACTGTTGGACGGGAACACTTAGCAGAGTATTGCACAAGTCCATTTTGAAAGCCACGAAATCCTTTTGACATATGGCAATCATTAGGCCTCTTCAGCTGTCTATCTTGCACAACTTGCTCCCCCCCACCACCTTCCCAAAGGAAAGCATTATGAGGCCTTCCACTTAACATATTTTACAAGAATCCCTTAGCCGTAAACATGGCTCTGAAGTCGTCTCGGGAAACACGGAACTCACCGACAGCTCCTGAAATGCTGAGGCATGATTGCATCTCCCAGCTGGGTACCTCCAGGCGAGGCTGTTTCAGATTAGGATGGAGCATGAACCCCTCCTTGGTGTCCAGCATTAGAGGAAAGCCTCAAGCCTCAAACGGCCCAAAGAGTGGAACACAGCAGCCCCTTCTGATCAGCCCTCCCCAAGTCACAAAGAATCATGGTACCTCCTTAGAACTCCTAGAGATTTTTAGAGACCAGACTCTGAAAGGAAAACAATTAGGAGGACAAGAAAAAAGCAGGAGCAACTCTAGTGTGATACTTAATTTGCTTAAAAATTAGGGAGTTCTCCATATCTCAGTTTGAGCCATACCAAAGGAATCTGGTATCTTAATAGGGATGAAAGACATTCACATCCACACACACACACACACATACACAAACCAGAATAGTTGGTAGGATTTATTTGTACCATATTCTTGGAAAAATCTCCATTATAATTTTGGGTGTGGTACAGCTTCCTCAGTAAAATCACCCAGTATTTCCTGGGGACATTAAAATAGTTGGACTCAATTACTATTCTAAACTCTGGCAGGAGCTATAAAAAAGCAGTTTATTCCTTGACCAAGAGAAGGGGGAAGAAGCCTTCGGAGAATGGATGAGGCCTCTCATTGCCTTCCAGAGATACTATTAATTGGTAAACTAATTGAAGGGAATTCTTATAAATCTTCAAACTCCAAGAAGGTTAAATGTCCAAATAAAGGCAACATCACAAAGCAAGAAACAGATGCTATGAGAATGGCCTAACCCTGCTCCCTCAGTGGAGGAGACTCATTGATTTCCTAACACAAGCCCTTCCGTAGCTGGCTCCTACTTACATTTCCAGGCTTGTTTCATCCTCTTCCCCTTCATACATTGACCATGTTGGTCAAACTAGCCTGATAGCACTTCATATACATACTTTTGCACAAATGGTACCCCATGTTTGGAATATGCTCCTACGTGGATTAGCTCCCACCTCCTACACAAGGCCTTACCTGATGCCTCCAGCTGCATGTGTGGGTGTGTTTTTAGATTTTGCCTCTCTGTGCATATGTCATACCCTAACTCCAATAAAATTTAAGCTTCTTGAGGAAGGGGATGTCTTTGAGCTGTGCTTTTCACATAGTAGGTGCTTAGGAAATATTTCTCAAATTGGATAGTATCATTTTTTAATCAGATCACTTAATTCAATCAATGAAGATGCATTTACTAAGTGCTTCCAATGTGCCAGGCTTTGCCTCAAGCTCTAAGGATAGAAAGACAAAAATTAAGCATGCCCTTCCTTCAGAGAGATTCTGTTCTGTAGAGAGGGACAGTATATACATATGGAAGTATAAATTTGGGCATTCACTGTTCATCATATACCTGTCATGATGGTAAAATTATATACATACTTGTATGTATTTGAACACACATATACATATACGAATGTGTGCTTATAGTCATGTACATACACAGACACACACACATATATATCCACATATATATTTAAACACACAGGCACATCTATATTTCAGGTTGTTAGTATCCTTTACCACTGATATCGGGAAGGGGATGAATGGTGAAGAGTGACTTAAGGACAAGGCTGGAGCATCTGGGAGGTAGTCCTGGTGTGTCCATTGTTTCATTAACATGTGGAATTCAAGCTGATAAGTACTTTCAGAGTTTGTACTGTTGAATTCCAAATCTGTAGTCTTCATGATCAAATATGTCGGAAAATCTTATTCCCATTTTTTTCTTCATTCTCTCAAGACAAAAAATTGAACTTTGGCCTTCTTTACATCTCCATATGTGTCTTCCAAGGGATTTTTCTTGCTCTCTTTTTTTAATATGAATCTGTATCTCTAGGGCTTTCATTCCATTTTCCTGGAGTGAATTAAACATCTTTTACAAGAACATAAATCTTGCCTTGTTCAGGAAATCATCTCCTGGATTTCTGTGATTGAATTAGGCGATTTTCTCTCTTTATCTCTGTCACACAAGCTAAGCTATATCCTGAATTTCCTGGAGAATTTCATTGGGAAGATTGTTGAATGAGATGTCCTTGACTGGAGTTGGGTAGGTCAGGGATGGAAGCTAGCTTTGTTTGGTGAGCCATAGGCTGGAATTTCTAATGAGGAATTGACATCTGTCACAAGATGTTAATCCCTCATTTGAAAGGCAAAAGACAATACTCTTTGGAGGAGCAAGAGGTTGGAAAAGTTTTATTGTCCTAAATGCTATTCTAATTTGAATTCTTAAACTAGGGAATTAAATTGGCATTTTCTTAACTAGCCTTGGCTAGTTAATTGTGGGGAGGAAGAGTAGAAACAAATATTGAGAAGAATAATTCTGTTTAATTTGGCCCAATATATTTGTAATGATAGAGGAGAATCATTTAGAGTTGGATAATTCAGTGTGCCCAAACTTTAGAGATTTGAATTTGGGGGGAGGAGTGGGGGGATGGAATCATTAGTTCTTTATTGCTGAGTCATTTTAGTGGTGTCTGGTTCTCCATGACTCCATTTGGGGTTTTCTTGGCAAAGATACTGGAATTGTTTGCTATTTCCTTTTCCAGATCATTTTACAGATGAGGAACTCAGGCAAGGGCAGCTATGTGATGCAGTAGATAGAACCCTGGACTTGGAATCAGGAAGACTCATCTTCATGAGTTCAAATCCAGCCTCAGACACTTACTAGCTGTGTGCCCCTAGGCAAGTCACTCAAACCTGTTTGCCTCATTTTCCTCATCTGTAAAAGTAAGCTAGAGAAGGAAATGGCAAATCACTCCAAGAAAACCCCAAAATAGAGTCACAAAGAGCTGGACATGACTCAAACAACAATAACACCAAAAAACTGAGAAAAACAGTGCTAAGTGACTTACCTGGGGTCCCATAGCTAGTATCTGTAATTAGTAATCAGTTTCTCAACCCATCCTAAACTGGCAATTATTCAAAAGTAGCACTTCTGTATAGGCACAAATGATCCTTATTTCAACTCACAACTGTACTGGTGACTTAGGTCCCCTGAGAGTTGTTAGGTCATTACCTTCTGGGTCTAGAGGCACATTGTAGAAACAGTGGGGTTCCTCTAATGCTATTGGCTTGAGTCCTCAATACCAATTACACCTCAATCCCTTCTCAGTGCTAGTTAATATTTTCCCAGTATCCTCTTTCCATTTGATATGAATTAACTTTGATAAAAGAATATTTACTAAAAGGACCCAAAGAACCCAAATAAAAACCAAAGTAGAAAAAGGTCTAGAAGCTGGCCGCAGGCTCCTCTGTACACCTAAGTCCCTGGGGATATTGCACTCCAATTTAAAGTGGTTGTTGCACAGCATTCCTCCAAGCAAGTTTGCTTGTGAGTATGGCAGAGCCAGAGGATGAAGCAATCCCCTATGTGCAGAAGGTCATGCCTTCTCAGTGGCTAGGGCCGTTAATGGCTGGACTGGTCCAGCAGGGTGCTCCTCAAGGCTGGTCCCTCGTATGGCTATTATGTATCCTACTAGCTCTTTGGGTTTGTCAGCTACCAAGGTTGGGACCTACTAGCATCTGTCTCTGACACTTATCCACCTTATGTGAGGGGAATAGCAAATAGAAAGAGGTTTTAAAAAGGTAAAGAAAGAGTCAACACTACATATAGCAAAAGTGGGAGCAAGGCTAAGGCCTTCCACTTGCTGAGGCCCCACAGCTATTCTTCCTCCTACTTTTCTTCCTCTCCCTCTTCCTCCTTTTCTTCCTTTTGGGATATTGAACATTATTCTTCTTCATGTTCTCTATTCTAAACTATTGAAACCAGCTGTTCTTTGAATTTCACATTCCATCACCCAACTGTGAGCATTTGGAGTTTTGTCCCCCCATCCCTGGAATACTTCCCCTTGTATAGTGTCTGTCATGTGAGAGTAACTTAACAAATGTTTGAGAATCAATCTAGTTCCACTCATTTACTTTACCATAGATATTAAGTGATTCATCCAAGGTAAATCAGTCAGTGGTTGCTTAAGAATTCTGAATGGCTGCTTCAAGAAAGAAAGGCACCCTGCTAGAAGAGGCCCATCAAAAATATGGCTTCCAAATGAGCTCCAAATGAAAATGTATTCCCTGGCACCGTGGAGAAGGCCTTTTTAGAGCCAAGAGAGGCGCCTGGGTTTGAGGCTTAGGCAGGATACCCGGGACCCACTTTGTTCTTATCAGTGGTTGGGGAACAAGAGAATATAGCAAAAGAAAATGGAGCTGAGAAGAGGAAACGAAACCTTGAGCTGGAGTGGTGGGTCCTTTCTGAATTAGAGACGATTTTATCTGTAACCATCCTGTCGGTGGTGAAAACCCAGTCTGAATAACTGCATGTTAGAATCAAAGATGTGCTGGATTACCTCACTGGAAAATGAACCCAGGGAGCTGCTCCCCGGCATCAGGTGTCCAGTGTTTGAAGATGTGCATGTACATTCAAGATACTTTCTCTATCTATCCAAGCTCATTTAACAATGACTCAGAGGCAAGCAATTCTCATTCTTGCTTCTACAGAGAAGGGAACATGAATGCTGGTCAAATCCCATTAAGAGGGAAAATGACTGCACAAGGGATCTGTGGAGAAACCCCAGGCTATGGAAGCAAGAGCCAACATGCCGCTTCCCAGTACACACAGTGGGTTAGCAAGATCACAAGGACCCAGTTAGTTTGGGCCTGATTTATCAACAAAAACAATGGCTAATATTTTGCTTTGAGATGTAAGATGATATTATCTTATTTAGAAAGACACGTGTCTCTCACACACCCTCCTCATTCTCACACACGTGCCCAGCATTCTTGGATCTAGGGCCAAAGAAGTAGGAGATCCTCCAGAGTTAACAATGCAGTTAATCAAGTAATCCAAAAATATTAAGTGCTTACACATATGGGGCACCTGGCTAGGTGCTGGGCATACAGTCAGAAATGAGACCTTTCCAGTTCCCAAGGACCATCTAGTCTACTGTGGAATACAGGACATCATTAGGCAACCAGCAAGGATTCATTCAGTACTTAGCATAGGCCAGAAAGGTCCAGATACTGGAGACTCAAAGACAAAAATGCTACAATCACACCCTTCAAGGAACTCACATCTTAAGGCAAGAAAGAGTGAACATATAAGTATATTCAGAATATAATAAAAAAATCAGTACAAGTAAATCCACACAAACCAATCCAATGGGGAAAGAATTGATTCAGGTAGTGAAATGTTTAGGGTCCTGAACTGGGCTCAAGATGAGGGGGCTAAAAAGACTTAAAATACATTTAAAAAGGACCATGGCCTCAAGAAACCATTGGTCAGAAGTGGGAGGGCAGGTACAGAATCTATAGGCAGATAAGTAGATAGATATATGGAAAATCGGAGGAGGAGAGAGAGAGAACACATAAGTTAAAGGAATCAGGAAAGGATTCCTTAGAAGGTGGCCTTTTGCTAAGCCTTGGAGGAAGTAATGGATAGTAAGATGTGGCAAAAAGGTGGGGAAGTTTTCCAAGGATGGGGTACAGCCAGTCCAAATACTCACAGGCAGGTGAGGGAATGTTAAATTCAAAGAACAGCCGGTTAGGACAGTTTAGCATAGAGTACATGAGGAGGAGTAACGTTCAATCCCATGAGGAAGATAAAATCGGGCCAACTAATGAAGGGCTTAAATGTCAAGATAAGTTGTTTTGATGTTATCCTAAAGGCCATAGGGAGCCTCTGGAGGTCCTTGAGCAGGGGAATGCCACAGTGAGACTTACACTTCGAAGAGGCTGTCATGACCTAGTGGAGAGGAAAATTTGGAGAGAGGAGAAATTGAAAGGCACAAGCTTAATTAGGAGGGATTTTTAAAAATAGTATGGGAAAAAGGTCTGACTCTTGAGGAATTTATTCTTGTCATGTGTTCTAGAGGCTGCTAGGTGGCACAGTGGATAGAGCAATAGGCCTGGAGTCAAAAAGTCCAGAGTTCAAATTCAGCATCAGACACTGTGTGATGCTGGGCAAGTCACTTAACTTTTGTTTGCCTCAGTTTCTTCAACTACCTCCCAGGGCTGTTGTGAGGATTCAATGATCTAACCACTGTGTTAACGAGAATTTCCTGAGCTCCAACTAGTTCCAACCAGCAGTGAATATTGACTATGTGCCACATTGGCCTTGGGAGTCAAACGGGCTTTGCTTCTTTAATTTTTTCATGGAAATTTACTCTCATTGGAATCTGGAAGAATGTGCTCCAGTTCTGTCTCTGGAAGAGACTAGCTGTGTGACCTTGGGGAAGCCAGCTATCTCCTGGGAACTTCTATTGTGATCTGTAAATTGGGGATAATAATGGGCTCTGCCTTATAAGGCTCTTACGAGGACCAAATGTGATGTTTGTGCGTGAAGCACTTTGCAAACCCTAAAGTGACAGGTGCTTGTTAGCCATTGTTTCATTATTACTAATTATTATGCATAATGACTATGTCGATCCTCAACTTCTTCATCAGCTCTGCAAAGCTCTCAGTTGTTGGAGGGTCTCAGCATCACTCCGAAGTGATATTCCCAAGAACATCTCTGGTGGTGAGCGCGGGCCAAAGAGAATGAACCCGGGCCATGGACCTCCAGAGCATCCTTTCAAATCCCTGGATTGTAACAATAGAAATAATCACAGTGGATACGTCTGTAACACGCAAAGATTTGCAAATCACATGTTTCATACACATTATCTGACGAGCCTCAAAATGATCCTGGGAAGCAGATGTCATGAACGTTATTATGCCCATTTTATTGAGGTGGAAATTGAATTTCTGAGATACTTGATTTGCTCTAGTATTGCCCTGAATACTAGGAGAGTATGACTGACTCAGCTCTTTGACTGGCCGCATGCTATAAATATGGAGAAGGAAGCCTTCCATGATTTATATGAGGATAGGTTAAAAGTCCCCTATAGATGCAGTAAATATGTTGCCAGGGGTTGAACAGAGAATGCACAGAGCTAGTCTCTATTTCCTGCCGACCGCATGAACTAGCTCAGCCCTTGGGTACTTGGGGGATAATGAAATCCAGTATCCACTTCCAGATATCCGTAGGCATGACTCAGAACTGAGGGTTAATGGTGCTTTGAGATGACAAAGCATCCTTATTATCCACTGAGAAGGAAGAGTCAATGACAGTGGACCTTTTCAAAAAGAAATGATGCCAATGCTGGCCCTCTTTTCCTTCACCCCTTCAGGTGGCTTTCACATAGCCGTAAGTCTTCACGTGAGTGTTTAGAGGGCTGGCCTTTATCCACACCAGCAAAAAGATGACTGCTTCTTTGTGACTCCTAGAGCAGTAGAGCTTCAGACTGTCTGCCTTTTCTGAGTTGGGTTTCTTTTCCTGAGTAGGTGACTCAGCATAGACATGTCTGGGGCAGGGGGTAACCTTATAAGTTCAAGAGGTCCAAAAGGCCTGAGTTCATTCAGTGGAGCTAACTGGTGGCAAGGGAAGTTTGTGCATCAGAGAAGCTGACAAATGGCATTAGGCAGAAGCCATCCCCTTGTCCTGGCTGTAGACATTGTCTTAGAGTGGTACAGTGCTGAGCTGAGTTGAAATAGAACAAAACCTATTCACTCATCCCACAAATTACTTTATGTTCTCATGAGGTTTAAATCTTAACATCTCAGTAGACTATAACAATAGTTCCTACTGCTGTTTGCTTAGTTTAAGTCTTTCTATCAATGCATACTGAGGGGGTTTTGGGCAAAGCATTGGGTGTGTGTGTGTGTGTGTGTGTGTGTGTGTGTGTGTGTGTGCGTGTGTGTGTGAAAGAAAGAGAGAGAGAGAGAGAGAGAGAGAGAGAGAGAGAGAGAGAGAGAGAGAGAGAGAGAGATACCTGCTCAATGCTTGATTCCTGTTTTCTATTGAATACCTTCCTACTCTTTCCTTGAGGTAGAGGTCAACCATTATATAAATCATAATGGGGTGCTGCAGTTGGGGGAGTATGAGTAGAAAAGTATGAGAAAAGGAAGTCTAACTGCTCTCATTGGGGGAGGTAGGTGGTGCTGGACCTGGACCCAGGATGATCTGAGTTCTAATATGGCTTCAGACACTAACTCTCACTAACTCTCTGTGTGACTGTGGACAAGTCACTTAACTCTGTTTGCTTCAGCTTCGTCATCTATAAAATGAGCTAGAGAAAGAAAAGGAAAACAACTCCAGTATCTTTGCCAAGAAAACCCCAGATGTGGTCACAAAGTCAGACACAACTGAAACGACTGAACAATACTCTTGCTGTCTTCTTCCACATGATTCCCTTCCACACATACTTCAGTCTACCTGCGTGGATCTTCCTGTTCTTCACATGTAACACCCTGTGTCCTGTCTCTGAGTCTTTGAAATGGCTGTAGCCCGTGCCTGAAATGCTCTTCTTCCTCACCTCGAACTCATGGACTCCTTTGACTCCATGACCACTCAAACCTCCCTTTCTGCAGCATGCCTTTCATGATCCCTGAAGCTACACTCTCTGTCCCTCTTAGGGAAGCTTCTGTGCATACTATATGTATCTGGCGTTCTCCATTTGGGCATGACCTCCTTGAGGGTAGGTACTGTTTTGGTTTTCTTTGCACTTCCATTACTTAGAGTGTATGTCACATCATATGTAATAAGTTATTCTTTTATGTAGCACTTCAAAGTTGGTAAAATGTTTTATAAATATTATCTCATTCAATCTTCGCAATGGCCTGTGGTGGGAGGTACTATTAATATGTCCATTCTGCAGATGAGGAAACTGAAGCAGACTCTGATGAAGGGACTTGCCTGAGGTCCCAGAGTGAGTGTGTGTCTGAGACCAGATTAGAACTCAACTTTTCCTGACTCGCAGACCAGAATTCTAGCCACTTCTTCACTTAGGATCCTAGCAAATGCCCAGTAAGTTCTCATTGATTGATTGATTGTAACTTGATCTGTGTGTAACTGATTATATTACATCAGAGACCCTTTCACTATTTTTAACCACCTGTTAGGTGCCAGGCATGGCGCTAAGTTCTAGGAATACAGAGACAAACAGCCTTGTTTTCTGAACAGTGAGAGTTCAGCCAAGGGAGACAACATATGGACATCACATATAGGTATATACAAAACAGATGCCAGGTAGTCTTGAGGAGAAAGCTTTAGTGACTGGGGGCCTCTTCCTGAAGAAGCTGATTGACAATAAACAAGTAAACGAAATCAAGAAGAGAGACAGTGTAGATACTGTCTGTGTAGAAAATTTTCCTGGTATATACAGGGAAAAATGAGTATTTATACATGTATGCAGGGCATCCTCAATGAGGATATTGATAAGGAGCAGGAAGGCTTTCACAGGTGATAATCCACAGTAGATTAGATCTTTAACATAAGAAAACTGATTCAAAGGCATAGACAATACACTGTGCTCATTGTATATTGAAAAACAAGCAAAAATGATTCTGTGCAGAAAACTGCCATCATAAAGGTTTTCTCCTCACAAGGTGTCTTCCAGCCCCACACCTAAAGATTCATTGAAAGACCTTAACAATAGAGATACTAACCTTGGTCAACAACCCTTTAACTACAAATACCCAGCTAGACAAAAACAAAAGATCTCACCTCTGCTGGATGCAGATGGAAGAGGGATTCCTTATTGTCCAAATCTTCTTATTTGAGCACAATGTTGTACTGGTTGCATTGCATCATCAACAGGGCATCATACATCTTCTTGTAAGGGATCCAAAACTACTCATAAATCTGTCCTGAGCATCCAAGGTCAGGAAATACCAAATGGATGAAGAATATCCATTGCCTAGATTACAACATGCAAAGGGGATGATAAGCTGTTCATAGAGCTCACCCATTTATATTCATATCTATATCCTCTACCATCTCCTCCTATTATCTATCAATACGTTTCCATATTTATGTAACCTAGTTCTATATTTCTACCTATGTTTATATCTAGATGTCTAAGACAGGAGACATGGGTGATCGATAGGGCTAAGAGCTAAACACAACCAGAATACACTGCATTGCCTTTAGGAAATTTGAAAGCTCCTTTCATGAAATGAAAACAGTTTCACAGAAGAAAAGGTCCATTTGTTTTTGGTAAAATATCAATATTGTATTATTGGTATAACATGGCTGTGAAATCAAAAAGAATTGCGTTCTCTTAAGAGCTGAAAAGAAGTACACCATAGTGTGCAATGGAGAGAGGCATGCTGCTAAGGATGAGGAATTTAAAAGAAGTACCAGATCCAGATGTCATCATGGAATTGTATGATCACAAGAGAGAATGGGCTAGGTTTATATCAAGAATAAGTTATCACCAGCAGATAATCTGTCCTCCTCTGGTATTCTCGTGATGTCAGGAGGAAGGGAGGAAGGTCACTTTGTGGCAGCCTTCCTCATGGGAGGCCATAGGCAATACAGGCAATGGAGCAAGGATGGAGCAAGATCTCAGGATTAGGACCAACATCTTTGTAGGAACATGCAAATCTACAAAATGATTGGAGTAAGTCAGAAAAAAATAAATACTAATTAATTAAGAGAGGAGTTGTATAATAATAATTTGGACAATGAGCAAATTCTTCAAATAGGAAACAATACTGAGCTGAAGTCGTACAGGGCAGGGTGCCATTATGGTCCCAAGTCTGCCATCTGGAAGAAGAGGTCTTTATTTGGAATTGTCTTTATCAGTTAATATTTATGTGACAATGGTAAAGTAATTTCCCTTTTCTGGAAGGAACATTAATACTGATGAGATCACAAGTTCTCTTGGTTATTTTGAGTAGACATGTGAAAGCACTTTCAGGTCAATTCAACATGAAATTATTATCTATCTTTTATGTATCTGGCCCTGTGCTTGTGCTTGGCAATCAGAAAGCAAAGACAGCAACGAATGACATCTGGCCTTCAGGAAGCCTACATTCTACCAGAAGGAAACAACATGTACAAACATAAGTTAATGTAAAATATATGCAGACAAACACAAAACAAGTTTGATGGCAGTGACAAGATAGTGATGGAAGACAACTGGAAGAACCAAGAATGGCATTTTGTACGAAATGATCCCTAAGATGAGGCTTTGAAGGACCAATGAAATACAGGACACAAATATACAGGGAGAGCCATCCAAGCCCTGGGGACAACCTACGCAAAAGATATAAAAGGAGGTATAAAGCACTATATAATGGGAAGATGGCAGCACATTTGTCTAGAATAAGCAAATAGATTCTGTATTCCCTGCACCCTCCCCAAAGCTCTGGCTTATAAAAGAATTGAGCAAAACCAATAATCAATGTTGTTTTTCAGCTTTATCTATCCTTCCATCTACCTACCCAAATATCTATCATCTACTATGCTTCCACCTATCCATCTATACTCTTTCATTTATCAAAAGTAAATCACTTTGAAGGACCTAATCTCATATTTTACCATGTGACCTTGGGAGAGTAATAGGCTTCTAAGTTCTTGGTTTCCTTGATATGCTGCCATATCAAGATTAGATTTCCAGCAACATCATATTTCTATTTTAATAGGCGAGACTAACTGCTAGTAGGAGGATGAGGACAGCCTCAACTTCTTTCACCAGATGGCTGAATGTTTATACTACCTGGTCTGATTGCCCTGAAAAAAGAATGGGGCTAGATTTAATATTCTCTAAAGTCCCATCCAGCTACATATGTATGAGTTTATATTGCACTTGATACCATACAGTGACATGTTGCCTCTGAACACATGTGGCAATAACACCATGGACTGTTAAAGAGATGGCATGCCACAGAATGGTGGAAATTCCATTCTGCCCTCTTTAGATCTACCTTCAAAAGAGGAGACCTATGGAGAAGTCTATTTCCTGCCCAGAATTCCAGCAAACTCTTCACTTTTGGTGACCTAGGGTCATGCAACCAAATCAATGGGTGATGAACTTATAGAATTCACTTGCCCCCAAGGGTGGCACATACTGAACATGTGAATAGGTTGAGGAAAGGTTTGAGATATACTCATGAATGAAAGACTTCTAGCAGAAAGTTAAGGACAGATGGCAGTAGACAAAAATTTTTACTTCAAATTAGGAGTACTGGGATTATATTCAGATTTGCAACATGTTATCTATGTGGTTTTGGGAAAATCACTTAATCCCCCGATCTTCATTTTCTCCATCTTTCTAGTATTTGCCGTTATCTTCCCCTGTAAACCATCTCAGTGGATGGGCTAAAGTAGGTTGTGGGTAACTGACAAGACCTAAGCCTGTTGGTGAATTAGGGAGAGATCAAACCCAAGAATGCGAAGACTTTCCCCAGTGGAATGGGCAGATGAGAATAATTTGTTCCAATATCCATGAAGGCAACTGAAGCAGGCTTTGTGGGATGCTTAGAGTTTGGTGAGGGATCTAAGATGCCAATGTCATCCATTCCATCTCAAGGCATTACCAATTGTCCTGACTCTTGTCTTGCCACTGGACTTTGATAACTCTGAAAGATAATGAGCCTGATGACTTTGTACAGCTCTTCCTCACTTAAATCCAATTCATGTGAAAGTCAAGACATCACCCAGTGATGTTATTGGTCCTCTTTGAAAACAAAGGACAAACAAAAACAAAATGAGGGAGATGGACTAGATGTTTTCAAAAGTTTCTTCCCATTGAAATCCCTGTCACTAACCTTTTGAAGTAGATTTCAAGGAACCCAATTGTATTCACCCACAATTTATCCCTCTCATTTCCTTGTTGTTGTTGCATTCTGACCTGATTGGGCTACTTTCTTCATCAAGGATGACATCCCCTTATTGTATCCAGATTTCTGAGCCTCCAGGTACCCTGTGGCATGACAGCTGCCAGATATGCATCTACTTCAGCAGCAGGTGGAGCCAAGTCCAACACTCAAAGAAAGATTACTTGGGGATTCTAAAGGATGAAAGGGTCCATTGGGCTAAGGTCATCCACTAGAATTGAGAGCTGTTTGTTAGCTTAGTCTTTAAATTATGCCCACTCATGCTTTGACACATCATTGAGGCAGAACTTCTTAAACAAAACTGGAGTGGGAGTAGGCAGATGTGAAAGTAATAGCACAACACTTTAATTAAGCTCTCTCTGGGCTGTGGGTCTTGGAGAGCTTGTGGAGGGAAATGGAGCTTGCCAGGCTACTTTTTTTCCAAGTACTTAGAAGACCAATAATATAGTTTGAAGTGAAAACAAAATACAGAAGCTTGGTTAATTTATGTCCACTTCCTAAACTCTGTTTAATGCATTAACTGTTTCCTTAACTTATATGACGGTCTTGATGATTGGTCATCAGAGAATAATCCAACTGACATCTTTGTTTTTTATTACCAGTTGCCTTCTAAGTAACAGTGACAATTCCAAGTTGATCTAAATGTAAAAATTTTTTATTTGTGGAAAGAAAAAAATATACTACCAACAAAAAGGCCCTCTTCTCGATCTTTCCACCTCATCTTTGGCCTTTTATTCCAAAAGCCAATTGTGCATGCCAAGTTATGTCTATTACATTCCAAATGAAACTCAAAGAACATTTGATGAAGCAGGGCCCCTTTGGAGCAAGCAATGGGACTGCTCTATCCCACAGTGTAACGGACAGAATATTAAGAGCAGATGGGCTGGAATAAAGTAATTGAATATGAATTAACATGAGGATGATGACATCAAAAGGCAGTGGGAGCAGAGGAAAAGGGACGTTCCCGTGCATTTATGGGGTCATAGAGATGGCTAGATCAAAGCGGGCAGAAACCACAGAGTTCCTTTCTGATGAAGAAAATATTGCCTTAAGGATTTGGATTTGATAGAATGATCCAGGTCCAGGTAGAATAGTTAACACTGTTTATCTCACCTCTGACTTCTTTAGGGAAAATTTCCCACAAAGATAGGGGAAAAAATTCATTTTGACTAAGTGGGAAATGCCTATACTGAAGAATAATACCTTGTGGCAAGCAAACCACTCTGTCACCCTCTTTTCTTCTCAGTAAAAATGAAGGGGTTGACTTCGATGGCCTCTGAGGTCCCTTATAGTTCTAGATTTATGATTCTCTAGATCACCTTCATTTCATCAGAATAGGCCATATGCCGTGCAATAGCTATACAAATAAACTGTGTCAGAAAGAAAGTAAAGTCAAAGGTAGGAATGAAAACTTTCCAGTGAAAAGGAACCCTATATGAATGTGGATATGGAAGAGAGGGTAAAGCAGAGTGGTTAGTCATGTCCCCTCTGTAGTATACATATTCTTAGCGACTTTGACATAGTCATGATTGATTTGTGCCATGGAGGTAGGAAGGCTGGGTTATTGGATGCTACACAATGGTTGAAAACTTTGTTGATTAATGATCTACCAAAGAACATGAATGGACCAATGATTAATCTTTATGGCTTTCATTGACAATCAGAACATTGCTAATTCAGTTGGAAAAGACCCAGAGCCGGGAGCTGTGAATCATTGAAACAGAGACAAATGTGACACTGAGAGAAGCTGGATTCCTTCAGTAAAAGGAAGATATTCATCATAGGATTCCTGTCACCCAATCTGAAAGCCTTCAAAATAAAGGTTGAGGAGAGAAATGGCTTTCTCACAAGTTTTATAAAGGCTAGGAAAAGCCATGTCTCAAGAGACAAAGACGACAAACTTTGTGCTCTGAAAAGAGAGGGGGCAAGAATTAATGAGAGTCTGAACCAGGGAAAGGAGGTCAAGACATAACTTGGATGCAGAAAAAAGGGTTATCAGTAATAAAGAAATTTTAAACAGAATCAGTTATCAAATCAAAGACAAATTTTGAGAAAGATTCTTCTCAAATCTATTAAGACATTTGGCAAATAGAAATAACAAAAGAAAGTTGGACTTACTGATTTTTTTAAGAAAGAGAATGGATGCACACAGTCCAAATCTTCAATCTGGAAAACATCATGCAGCTGTGAACTGTTTGAGAGCTTCTTAACAGGCCTCATCACCAAAGGAGGTATGGTGAGGTTTGGGAGTCTCCTTTATCCAATCTTGATATAGAAATTAGAAGGAGAGAGAATATCTTAACAAATAAAGTTATTCCAAGGTGGAATAGGCTTCTCTCTAAGACCTTGAGTTACCAGGACTTGGGGAAAATTTCAAATTTGTGAAAAAGTTTGGACTAGATTTTTTCTTAGGGTCTCCTTCAAATCTGGGGCATTATGATCGATTTACTGTCAAAATTCAGTCTCTTTCATAGAGACATGTTATATTAACCAGAAATTCTTCATATAATCCCATTCCTACTGAAGCTTGGGACAGTTTTCCTTAGGGTGTCTACCTCCTAAAGTATTCAGAACTGGAACACTTAAAAATATAAGACACTTCAGAGAAAAGTATCAGGAGATACCATCTCCAGAGGCAAATATACTTTTAAATGGTCAACAAGATCCCTTACCATTGTGGACATTTTGGAAAACATGGCACCTCAGTTTGTCCCTTGACTTCTCAAACTCACAAACTTAAAGACTGCTAAGACTAATCTCCCCTTTGTAAGATCAATTTGTTTTCTCTCCATAGCTGGCCTATAATGTTTTATCTTGCTCCAAGTCAAAGATGTCTTTTGCAATTGTCTATTCTAATATGTAAAACTACCTCAATTTCTGTTTATCTATTTACTTTGATAAAGAAATATGCTAGCTCTTCATTTTGACCTGTTGTGCAGCCCCAATTTGGCTGGTGGGAGTCTAACAAGCAATAGTTAAGTACTACTCTCTCCTTGAGAGCAATCAAGGAATGTTGCATTTTTTCTGGGGCCACAAAGTATTGTACCTACAGGACATGAACATTTGAGCTAGGGTAGATCAATGTAATTCCAGACCTACATACCTCTTAGAGATAGGCAAAGGAAAGATCAAATACCCAGTGATCAGTCTCATTCTGCACCCCACAAAGGCAGAGATCATAGTTTCCCTTGTAGAGAAGTGACCTGATCCCAGCTCAGATGCCACATGTTAGCCAGATATTTTGTGATGGCTCACAACGTGAGTCATCATTTTTAGATGGGAATCACACATATATCCTGTTCAGTCATTTTCAGTCATGTCTGACTCTGTGTGACCCTGCTGGGGGTTTTCTTGGCAAAGATCCTGGAATGCTTTGCCATTTCCTTCTCCAGCTCATTCTACAGATGACTTGCCCAGGATGACACAGCTAGTAAGTGTCTAAAGCTGGATTTGAACTCAGGAAAAAGGTGTCTTCATAGCTCTAGGCCTGGTGCTCTAGCCATTGTACCACCTAGCTGCCCTATGTCCTATGTTGGGCCACTCCTGAATGCTGTGGAGGATAAAAAAGAATGAGAAAATCAAGCTATTAACCTTGAAAAACTTCTATATTACTTATTAGCAGTTTATAATCCAAACCAAATCTAAAGGAAAATGGAAGGGAATCCAGATATAGAATACCCCCTCAAGATAGGAGTGATGAATGAATTTTCTTTCCTTTAAATGAATTAGGGCAAAAAGGGAAGTGTAGACCTCTAGAGTGATACAGGGCAAAGTCCATATTTGTTTGTTAAATGATCATATCTGCATGGTACAGTCAAAGTATGGAGTGCTAAGAAGTTACCTTGTGCAAACTCTTTTCATTTTATGTCAGGAAATATACAGCCAGGGAGGTTCACTGACTTGGCAACAGCAAACAGCAATGCAGTAGGTAGCTATATTCCCATCCTTCTTGAAGTACCTGAATGGTCCATTGACATGGGAAATTATTATTCAAGTCATTTTCAAAGGGACATTTTGGATGCAAATGCGTATGATAGATTTGTTTTGTTCAGTTTTCAAATACTTTAATTAGGTCTTTGACACAGAAAAAAAAAATATTTTTTTCTTGAGGTGTGTCAACAAATCCATTCAAACCATCCAGATACCCCAGATACCTTTCGAATATATTTCTTGTTTAAAAAAGGAGAAACAAAAACTTGGCCCTTTGTAATTTACATATTCAAATGCCTGAACTCATTTCCTGCTTCTATTCCTTCCTTTCTCCCTGGATTTCCCCACTATACTTTAGCTGCCTTCTCCCCAAAGAAGATCCCTCCACCAATGCAGTCTCTTTCTTTAATTGGTGTGCCCCTCCCCAAACCTCTATTTTGGGGAAGTGCTGAGGCCAGAAATACTTTATTCCTCTTCTAGCTCCACATTGGACTCTCTAAACTAGGTCATCATACCCCATATGAATGACTCCTCTTCCACCTGGACAATTATCCAGTGATTAGAGACTTTATTCATCATTCTTCCTTTAGTGATATTACATGGCTGTGAATCATGTAACTTTATAGTTTTAAGGATAATTAACTTGAGGGATCATCCACAGAATGATGGAAACTTATGTAATGGGACTTTTAGGTAGATGGTCAAATGGAAGGGAAAATGTTACTTTCTTAATGTGTACCTCAAAGCCAAACTAAACCAAAGTCAAACAGCAAAAGGAAGGGAAATTGCCAGAAACAGTCAAAAGATAAAACAAATTTGGTAAAAAATAAGGAAAATAAAGAAAAGCTATAACAAAATGAAAACAGTATTACAAATTAAAAATACCTGTGGAAAAATGCCTAGGGGAGAAAAAATATATAGTGGAATAATAATGATTCTAGTAGTAGTAGTAGGAGTAGGAGTAGTAGGAGGAGGAGTAGGAGGTAGAGGTGAAGGAGGAGGAGGAGGAGGAAGAGGGAGAGGAGGAGGGGGAGGGGGAGGAGGAGGGGGAGGAGTAGGAGTAGTAGCAGGAGTAGTAGTAGTAGTAGTAGGAGGAGGAGGAGGAGGAGGAGGAGTAGCAGCAGCACTACTAGTACTAGTACTAATACTAGTAGGAATAAGGTTATAGTCATTTCCAGGAAGTTTAACATGCATAATTAATACACCAAAAAATTTAAAGAATGATTCAATTAGAAATAAGTATAGGTTGAAGCAAAGTAACCAAGTACAACCAAGGCACCTAAGGAAACTATGATGAAGAGACTCCACAGCTTATAAATATTTAGAGATATAAACAAATCTAAAAATTATCAATTCATATTTTGTTGGAGGAACGAATATGAGAAGACAAATAAAACATGAAAATTACTTGGTTGGGACAAGGATATTTGGAAGAAATGTAGACAAAATTGATAAATATACTATACAGACCAAGGAGGAAAATTTTATGACTTGTAGAATTAAAAACAAAGTATGTTGAAAAAAGACAATTATCTGGCCATTATTTTAGTAAACCATACAATAAAAATTCTCAGATATATTATAAATGAGCAACATATTGAAAATAGAATTCACAGATTTCTGCCAGGGTTAATCACAAAACTCAATTCATCCATGCACAATACAATCAAGTTTCAAGATTTTAATGACAAAGAGATTATCTTACAAATAGCAAAATAGACCAATTAAAACTCGTTGAGATTTTTCTACAAAATAAGAGCAAATGTGATTGCCAAAAAGTTAAGAAATTTAAGAAGATGCCAGAATCAAATATCCAACAAATTAAAATTGTCTCCCACCCTGACAAAAACCAATGGTCTGTGTTAACAATGTTAGACCTTTATACCCAAAGACAGTGAGAAAGAGGGAAAGAACCTATATGTACAAGAATATTTTACCAACTTCTTTTTGTTGTTATTAACAAAGGACTAAAACCAAAATTATGCCCATCAATTAGAGAAAGTATAAACTAACACACACACACATACACAGATATATGTGTGTGTACATATGTATACATATGTGTATGCATGTGTGTATGTTTGAGTATATTTATGTAAATATACATATATTATACACACGTGATATATAGATATATGTGTGTATATGTGTTTGTGGGATATTATTATGCTGTAATAGATTATAAAAAGAAGTATTTCAGAGAAAATTGAGAAAATTTGTGTAAATTGATACAAAGTGAAATGACTAGGATCAGAAGAAACTGTTACAGTAATACTAAATTATAAAGAAAAACAACTTTGAAAGACTGATGAATGCAATGATAAACTTGAGTTATGGAGGACTAATGATGAGGCATGTTAACTACCTGCAGAGAGAAGGATTATTGATAGAGGGGAAAAATGAGACATGGACATTTGTTCATGATATTTGAGTGGATTTGTTTTGCTTGATTATTCTTTTTGTTTCAAAGATTGGGTTCGTGTTTAATCTGAGGGGGTTAGAAAAGGAGATGGGATCTAGTAACAGTGTTTCCAAAAAGAAAAAAAAATAAAGAAGGGGATTAGCGGGACATTTCTAAGATACCCAGTGGACAACAGAGGCAGATTCAGATGGATATGAACATGGGCAAGCCAACTTTGACAGTTTCTTAAGCCAGTTGTATGCAGGACGGAGATTCAGGTTTCCTATATTTTTATTATAAAAAGTTGAATATTTAAGTCTTAATTAATTATCTAAGCAATTCATATAGTATTTGAGAACTCTGAATTAGAAAATTAGTAGCCAACAGATTTTCTGGAACAAAGCTAGAGTCTGTCAAGCTAAGTGCTTTAAGTGAGCAGGTATATCATAGTTGTGATTAAGTAATGTATATCAATTCAGGAAATATCAGATTATATAAACAAATAGTACCTCTATTTTGATTCACCAACAAAGGATGTAATGAAGCTTGAGAAGGAAAAAAAAAGTTAAGAATGAATTAAGTGATTTTAAATTTGAAGATGGGGGTAGTTGTGATTGGTTCCTTCTTTTGGCTCATTTGAAGTAAACTCAGGATGCAGAGATCATGAGAATTTTATGTGACAGAAAGATGATAACCCTCTGTTCTCACTTTTTAAAGTATGAACATCTCTATGGTTGAATAAGAAAGGAGCAATACATTGGGCAAATTTAAAATGAGTAACTCTTTTAAAGAACCTTAAACAGTTAAGTCTTGGACATGGTTAGCTTCCAGTAATTTGGGTAAGTCAAAGAGAAAGCTATCCTTTGGAGACTCAAACTCCGAGTGCATGTGCAAATTGGAGGAAGGCCCAAGGGAGAGTTCCAAAAGGATAGTAAAAGAGCAAAGGTAAGGCAGAAGAATGAATGTGACAAAGGTAGGGAGGATGGAATCTTGGAACACATTGTTGGGAAGTGGCAAGTTTTTGCAATATTTACAGATGTAATAGTATATAGCATGGGGACTTTGTTTAGTATTTTTATCTTAAAGTTAAGTTTATGAGAGAATTAGTGAAATAAGGAAGACTCTATCTTCTTCTATTCACACTAATCATTTTTAAATGATAGTGGAGGATTTCAAATTTAGTTTTCATAACCTTAAACCAGAGTGGTGGAGCTGCACCGGGGTCATCTGATATACTGCCTGCACTAAGTCTGGCATTATTATAGTTAGCTCTGAGAGCAGGGGACAACCAGGCTGCCTAAAGAGGAGCAAAGTAGCTCACACATAGAAAACAGACAAGGCCAAAGCATCCCAGTAGTAGATAGGTTTTATAAGAAGCCAATGCACTTCCAGCATGGATAAGATATAGACATCCAGTCTCAAAAAGGAAGAGAGAGAGAAAAAGGAAAAAGGAGAAAGAGAGAGAGAGAGAGAGAGAGAGAGAGAGAGAGAGAGAGGAAGGAGGAATGGAAGGAAGGAAAGGAAGAAAGAAAGAAAGAAAGAAAGAAAGAAAGAAAGAAAGAAAGAAAGAAAGAAAGAAAGAAAGAAAGAAAAAAGAAAGGAAGAGAAAGAAAGAAAGAAAAGAAGGAAGGAAGGAAGGACATTCTAATGTATCAGTTAAATATGATAAATTAAACAAAAAACATAAATTCATAGAGACTGGAAGAAACTGGAATTCATGTTTATGGAGAACAGTGAATAAAATATGAGACTGATTTTTCTTTTAAATGCATGGAATATTCAGAAATTGGGAAAATTCTGGGGAATAACGAATATACAAATAAGCAAATAATATTAATGTATTTATTCATTCACCAAAAATAAAAATGTTCTGGGCTACAAATTAATTATATGTAAATCCGAGAAGGCTATATTTTAAGCTCTATATTTAGAGGTCATGGTAAAACAACAATAACATTAAAAAAGGAAAATCTAATCCAAATATGCCAATTATGGGGAAAAACTTGATTAATAGCTGATAAAGAACAAATTAGAAAAATAATGGCGTATTAGGATAACCACAACATAAATCCAACCTATCAAAATTTATGGACTAGCACCCAAGCAGTGCCAGAAACAACTTGGTATTGCTGAATGTTCCACTTGTCTCTCCTGCTTTCCCTCTCATTCACATCCCAAATTCTTGCATTCTGCCTCCCAATCCCACCACTTATTGAAACTTCTCTCCCCATGGTTAGCAGTGTGACTCTTCCTTTTTTTTTTGCTTTTTAATTTTGACCAGTAACCTCACAATTATTAGACCATTATGATTTTCTCAATCCTCATCTTTTGAGATTGAACAATCTTTACTCTAGAATGTTTTCTCCTTCTCCTCCATGATCATGCTCTCTTGGTGCTTTTTCTTTCTGCTACAACACTTTTTAATTGTCTCTAGATGATCAACAGGCATCCCACCCCCAAGCCTGGGGCACACAAAAACTCTATTTCCTTTTCTTTTCTCTCTATACCCCTTAAATTTGAAAATAAAGAGTTTGTATTTTATCCTGGCAAAAATGAAGAATCATTTGAATATTTTCAAGATGGTGAATGATATCAACAGACCTGTGACTTAGGAAGATTAATTCAGTAGCATTAAACAGAAAGATTACAGAAGAGAGACAGTTTTTCCTCATAAGCTCATAAATGAAACTTACTGAGCAAAATAATTCTAAAGAAGAAAATCCTGTCTTTATCTGAGGCTAATTCAACTCTAATTCCAAATTAGTGATGAGAAATGCATTGAAAAAACTTTCATTTATTGCCCTAGAAAACACATAAAGATCATTGCAATATGATCTTTAGATTAGAGTTATACTAGAGGGAAATCGTGAGACCCCAAACAATTCCAAAGGCTTCCCAAATTTTCAGAAGAGAATCAACTTGGAAAGCTAAACTGGATCTTTATAGAAGATCCCCATAAGGAAATGCCCAGGCTCAAACTAAAGAATAATATTCTAAAAATCTGAATGTTTACCTTTCTAAAGAAAGACAAGCTCCTTGAGGGCAAGGAGCACCTTGGTTTTGTGTTTGCATGTCCAGCACCAAGCGCTGTGCCTGGAACATAGTAGGTGCTCGTCAATTCTGCTTGAGTGATTTGCTCAGGGTCTTCCAGGTCATAAAAGGTAGAGCTAGAAAAAAATCCCCAGTTCTCTGATCCCAAACCCAAGACTCCTTAACTAAGTTCTAGGAGGTTGTTGGGGGCAAGGAAAAATTAGTGACTTGTTCAAGGTCATATAACTAATAGGTGTCCAAGGTGTCAAGACAGCTACCCAAGCATCCTACTGACTATGCAAAATGGCATATAGATTGTTGTGTAATGCTCATAATAACCTTTCAAATGTCAGAACTCAACTGTGCAGTTGCTGCTATTTGGAAATATGTCATTCTCTATGTGCATATCATATTTTTTTTCTTAAGAACTATTAGTGAAATATTTAGGAATTCTAATTCTGGACCATGTGGAATGAGTTACCTCCCACAATTAGGAGAACTACTGTGTTACCGACTTGCATTAGTTGCTCTGTAACTAATGAACCATATCATTAATTACAGACATTCAAAATAAAAATGACAGCAAGGCCAGCCAGATATTTAAAACAAAGGGAAAGGTCAGAAGTTGTGGAGTAGCTGGCTCATTCTACACCAGTTGTCTTTTATTGAGTCTCTCCTTCTCTTCAGGTTTAATTGAAAACATTAATTTGACTTATCACGGCAGACTGGGAAGGGTCTTTCAGTGCATATGGAGTGGAGAGCCGTAGAGAGCTAGCAATCTCAGACCATGAAAGGGCTGTCATTGAGTGCAATCCCAAGATTTGAGCCCTGCTTTGTTCCTGACCTGACAATGATAGGTGAACTATGGGAGATCATGCTTTTACAAAGATTCTCCACTTGTTTTACAAAATGGCAGGCTGGACTTCCAAATGAAGAGATAATTAAGCCAACCAAATGGCTCCTAACTGAATCAAATTTTCAACATCAAACACAAATCAGGGAATGAATTGCTGCATTTGAAGACCATGAGACCATGAGGGGATTCATCTTACCTAAGAAAAACTTTTTGAAATTTGTTTATTATCTTTTGTTATTGTAAGCCTACTGCCCCCAAAAGAAGGAATTAAGAAAAATTCCTAAATTCTCCAGGTAAAGTAGAAATAGCACTGGACTTGTAACCCCAACCCCTGGGTTCAGATCCCACTTCCACGACTCACTATCTCCAAAATAATCTTCTTAAAGGACAAGTCTGAGAACATTGCTCCCCCATTCTAAAAGCCCCCGAGCTCCCTGACCCCTTTAGGATAAAATACAAAGTCCCTCTGATTGACATTTAGAACTTTTCATTAACTCCTTCCAGTTCAGTTTTCCAAGGTAATTTCACAATGATCCTCTTCATGTGTACTATATATCAGACAAACTGATTGCTTTTCTCTTCTCTACATCTGGCACTTCATGATTGGCATAAGTAGTCCCCCAACACCCTTTCCTCCCCCACCCTGCCTCTTAGACTCTAGATTCCTAACAGGCTCAGGTGAGACACCTGATAACCTACTGAAGATCTTCCTGGCTCATCATTCTTTGTTACTCTCTCTCTCTCTCCTTAAGTGTTTATGTATATTTAACAAACAGATGGGCCAATGGGAACTCCATTCAGAGAACATGTGGGTACAGCCATTTACACAGAGAAGTAAATATAAATTATTTGGGGGATGGGATGCAATACAGGTAGAGGTAGAGCTATGTAGGCCACTTGTAGGAGTCATAGGAAAGGGAGACCACAGACTTCACCAGAAAGAAGTAGAGTGAACACAGTTGTCTAGACATTGCCTACAAAAACTACATTCCCTGGAAACTTGAAGAGCCACTTCTCATAACAGAAGGGTATGAGTCAAACTTGACTCAGATCCACTATGTAGAGGCTGAGGGCCAGAAGGCCCAGAGGACCTTATTATAAGGTTGTCTCCTGCTGGACTCAAGACCACAGAGAATTAAGTTGTTTCTCTACTTTGCTTTAGCCTTGGAGCCAAGGCCTAATAGAGGGCACAATCTTGAGTAAAGAATGCTTTCTTGGATTACTTTTCTTGTCCTTATAATACACCCTAGGTGTTGGAGGTCCTCCAATTTCTATGCTCAGTATTCTCTTCAACTTCTCCCTCTCTCTTCTCTCTCTCTCTCTCTCTCTCTCTCTCTCTCTCTCTCACACACACACACACACACACACACACACATACACACACATCTATAGATAGATCAATATCTATAGATACAGATATATTCACTCTTTGAAGCCTTTCCCTCTCCCAGATTCTATCGACCAACTCTGCAAACGACTCACAGATCTCTGTATCTAGCCCTGAGCTCTTCCTCAAATACTCCTTCTGTCTGCTGGATCTCTCATTCTAACAATCAGCATTTATACAAATTTTGCTATGTGCTGGATATTGGAAATACAGAAAACCTGAAACAGTGCCTGCCTTCATGGAGCTCACAGGAGAGACAGTGGGGCATGAGAAATAGAGTGCTAGACCTGGAGTCAAAAAGACTTGGGTTCAAATCCCAACTCTAATATTTACTAACTGTCTGATCATAGGCAAGTGCCTTCATATCTCTGATCTTCTATTTCCTCACCTATAGGAGGAGTCAGGAGATTGGATGAGCTTACCCTAAGTTTATGATGCCAGGCTCCTCCTGGCACCTCAAACACTGCAGGTCTAAGAAAACATCATTCCATCACCTCCTCAAACTTGTTCTTCCTCCCACCTTTCTGAACTGGGTTACTAGAGGGTTGAGTTTGCAGAGTCATCTTTAGCCCTTCCCTCTCCTTCAGTCTACATATCCCTGTACATTCCAGATTTTGTCCATTACTCCCTCACAATCCCATCTTCCCCCTCCTCCCCACTCCCAGGACACCTGCCTTAATTCACATTTTCATCATTTCCTTCTTGGATTAACATCTTCCTCTCTGCTTCTCACATCCCTTATTTCCAAACCACCCATCACACAGTAGAGACAGTAGTCTTCTAGTGCATAAGACTGACTAAGCCATTCTCTTGTTAAAGGCAGAAGCAAAAAAAACCCAGTTATCTTGTGGTGGTTTATCATAGATGATAAAAATAGCTAGCATTTATGTAGCACTTTGAGGTTTGCAAAGCACTTTGGAAATGTTAGCTCATTTTAGCCAGTGTGTGCCAGGTACAGGACTTGAAACTGGATCTTCCTGGCCCTGCAATGAACGATCTATATATGGCCGAATCATAATTAATAAGTAAATAATACTTACACCATCCAGACATTTATCCAAGTCATTTTCTGTAATGGGCAGAGGCCTAAATTTGCCATCCTTCTGTGACATTGGGCAAGGCACTTCACCTCCATGAGCCTCAGTTTCCTCATCTGTACAATGAGAGGGTTGGACTAAATGGCCTCTGAAATCACTTATAGGTCTATGATCTAATGGTCACCACCACCACCCAGGCCTCATTTTCATCTGAATAATTAGTTTGGGGATAAACTGATCTCTAAAGTCCCTCCCAATTCTAAATTTGATAAACCCATGAACCTGGTGCACAGTAGAAGAATAGGACAGATGGAGAATGGAGGGAAGTCAGAGGATGATAACATCAATGATAGATCTACATTTTATTTTTTTTCTGTCAGTTTAACCTCTCTTGATATGACATGCTGGTCCCTGAGTGTCACATCATATGCTATCCCTTCTAACAAACATTTTCAATCATTTTAGAAACCAAGTTTTTACACATACGTTGACTTCCTCTTCCCCTGCTCTCTCTTTCCCTTCACTCTGCAGAAAACCACAATGCTACCTTTCCAAAAGGCAGACAGCAGTAGACTAGGCCAATATGCCAAACAGATGGATGTCAACATAGTGGTTTTCCAATGAAAATAACCACATAAAAGTCCTCAGAGCCTTGTCCCCACTGCCTGAAACTTTTTAGTGGTTGGGATGATGGAGATAATAGCAGAAACTAGGTATCCAATGTAAATTTATAGAGAAGACAGAGGCAGCCAAAATGACTCTACTTTTGGGAAGCCAACAAATGTCCTAAATTTACCAAGTATCCCAGTGATTTTCATTCTGATTTTATGATGTTCTCATACATTTTCCAAATGCTCAAAAAGTGCTAAAAACAATAATAAGAAGGACACAAAGACTAGAGGAAAGGTCATCTCACCCAAGGAGACTAACAAGGGACAAAGATGATGGTTCTACAAAGTTAAGTTTAAATCAGTGACTGCCCAAGAAATCTGTCTGAGAAGTGCGACCAGTGGTTGATGAGTGGAATCTCAAGTCAAAAGAAACAAGACAGGGTACTGGGGATGGTGTGCATAACAACTTGAATTGTGCAGCTCTAAGGTTGGGAGGCAGGGAGGTTAAGCCAATCTTCTTCCCTCCTCCAACTCTACCAGGTCAATAAGATCCTCATGACCCCAGCTCTTCCACCAGGCACCTGACATAAAATAAACACAGGAGAGGAAATTTACTGCCCTTGTGACATGGTGCTGCATGTGACAGGAGGCCTGCCTCTACCTCTGGTATAGGCCCTGGATGTTCTGACCCTTCTCTGCTTGGGAGCTGGCAAGTGGGTGACAAGTCTATCAATGTTTAAGAGAAAGGCCCATTGTGTTGCCTGCCTAAACCCAGTGTGTGCTTGTGTATATGTATTGTGAATATATATGTATGTATGTGCCTATATGTATGTAACGGGAAGAGGGGCGAGAGGATGTGAGCTTAGAAACCTTAAAAGTATTGCAATCAACTCAAATGGAAATGTGCTAATCACTGGGCATATTAAAAAAGGCAAAGAACAGTACCTTCCCTAAGTGAGTGAACATTCTAATGGGGGAGACATTTAACTGTCTAGGGGAAGATAAGATTAGATGATAGATGGATAGGTAGATAGGTATATAGACAGACAGACAGACAGATGGATAGATAGATAGATAGATAGATAGATAGATAGATAATGAAGATAATCTAAAAGGTGAAGATGGTAGCAGCTAGGAGAACCAGGAAAGACTGCCATGATAAGTGAATAATCTTGGAGAGTTCTTGGGAAAATTCTAGGATACATCATTAAAGGTCATAAGATCATTGATTTCGAGCTGTTAAGGACCTCAGGGGACATCTAGTTCAATGACTTGTCTTTACTGATGAGGAAGCTGAGACGCAGAGAGTGAAGTGAATTATCTAAAATCACATAGGAAGGAAGGTGCAGAACTTAGATTTGAACCCAGGCCCCTAGCCTGTATAGAGAGAACACAAAGGGAATTTACATGAATATATACATTTACAATGTGTCAGCATCATTAGACGGGTTGATGAGGAAATGTCCATATTACATATTCTGAAGGGCATTCAGGTAGGGTACACTCAACATCTTTAAAGCCAAGATGGAGAAGTGCCGACTGATTGATAACAATTAGATGATTTTGGATCTTGATGAATGATTTGAAGAACAGTAATTAATGGGTCCTGCTGAAAGGAGATGTCCACTAATGTGATACAGAGTTCTTTCCTTGGCACTGTTCTCTTCAATATTTTTATCAATTAACACCTCACAGTTATTAGAAATGCTGAATGCTGAAGAGGAAGGGGGAAAGAGATACACTAATGAACTGTTGGTGGAGTTGTGAACTGCTCCAACCATTGTGGAGAACAGTTTGGTACTATGCCCAAAGAGCTACAAAATGTGCATACCCTTTAACCCAGTAACAACACTACTAGGTCATTCCAAAGAAATCAGAGAAAAAGGAAAAAAAAGGCCCATATGTAAATGTGTGTGTGTCACACACACACACACACACACACACACACACACACAAACACACAGAGCATTTTCTGAGTGTTGGCAAAGAATTGGAAATTAAGGGGATGCCCATTAATTGGAGAATGGCTGAACAAGTTATGGTATATGATTGCTATAGAACACTATTGTGCTATAAGAAATTACAGAGGGGATGGTTTAAGAAAAATCTGGGAAGATCTTTATGAGCTAATATAAAGGGAAGTGACAGAACCAGGAAATCATTGTACACAGCAACAGTGATATTGTGATTAACTGTGAAACACTTGGCTATTCTGCTCAACACAATGATATAAGACAATTCACAAGAATCATGAAGAAAACTACTATCCATTTCCAGAGAGAAAATAGATGGACTTTGAATGTAATTTACGCAATATTTTCTCATTTTCTTTATTTTTCCTTGTTTTTGTGTGACATGAATACTATGGAAATATATTTTTCTTAATTTTACAAATGTAAGGACAATCATATTGCTTGCCTTCCAGTGGGGAGGGGAGGGGCTGAAGGGAGGGAAAGAATTTGGAAATCAATTTTTAAAAATAATAAAAATGAATACAAAATAAAAAATAAAGGCAAGCAACACCAAAAAATTAAAACAAACCCTATGGTATTGGTTTATAAAAAATAGATCAATGAAACAGACCAAACAAGAGACATTCAAAAACATTAGACCCAATAAACCAGTATTTGATAAAGTGGAAAACATTAATTAACCAGGGAAAAAACATCTTGTTTAGTTAAAAATTGGTAGGATAACTGGAAAGTGGTCTGGTGGACATTAGGCTTAGACCAGTACCTTGCAATACATTCCATGATACATTCTAAATGGATATTTGACTGCATTATTAAAGATCATACTGTAAAAAGTTAGAAGAGAAACAGATCACATACTTCCCAGGGCTATGGGTAACAGAAATATTCCTAACCAAATAAGAGATAGATGTAAGAAAAAACACTTTCACAAATGACTTCGATGAAGACATAGATCAGACTCAATTATTTGAAGACATTGCATGGGAGAAATTTTAGACTATGAAGTATCTCTTGTACAAATACTCTGATGGAGAGAAACAGAGCTGATCAACTGTGCTTAGGTAAAAAAGCAGACCCAGAAAAGCATAGGCTCTTGACCCAATCTACTGCCTCCTATAAGACTTAAAAACAGAGTAAATAGGGGGTTTATTTAAGGAGAGAAAGGGCATGTGGACAGTGTAGACTGAATGGAGATCATTATTTCTACCACCTCAATGTGAATCTTGTCTCAGTCACTTAGTAGCTGTATGACTATAAAGAAAAGTCATTTACCACCTTAGCCTCTGCTTGCTCATCTATGAAATGGGGATAATAAGGGCAGCTACCTCCCAGGGATTTTGTCAAGATGAAAAGGGATAATACATTTCAAACTAAAGGCATCATGTATGTCGGGGTTTGGGGTTTGTTCTTCCTCATTACAATGTGCATTTCTTGAGAGAAGCAATTTTTCATTCCTCGTTTTGATCGCCAGTGGCTGACACATAGTAGGATTTTCATGAGTGCTTGTTGCTTAGTTGATTCAAATCCTGTCTGTCCCATTTCTCTGGTCACTGACTAATCGCTCTCCTCCCTTTTCAGAAAACCACAAGGTTATCTCTCCAAAAGGCAGATGGCAGATTACACAAACAAACTGAACTGATGAATTGTAACACGTCAGATAGCTATAATAATATTAACATACATATAGTGCTTTGCAAATAGTAAACACTATGTGAATATCGTCTGTTAGAGTTATTCCTGAAAGCCAGTGCAATACGGTAGAGCGCACAGGTCACAAGGCCTGGAATGGAGGAGGGGAAGGAAATTCCCATTGAGATAGCACATATTACGTGTCAGGCGCTGTGCTAAGTGCCTAGTGAATGCATTTAAAATGAATGAATGAACGCCCTGAAAATGAAGGTAATCTTTATATGAAAGATATTCATTATTGTAAGAAGAAAGTGAAGGGCTGGCTCTAGCCCAGAGTGGCTGCCAATCTAGGGACATACAGGCACATGGGAAGGCAGGCAACCCTGGTGAGCACGAAGGAGGAAGCTGAGGTTGGCTCAGCATCAGGGGCATGTGGCAGTAGACAGAAGGAAAGGGGCAATCTGAGCAGTGTGTTAATTCCAAGATGGTGTGACAGCAAATTGCCCGGTTGTGGGCCAAGCCTCTAGTCCCTCAGAGGACTAACGAAAGCAGCAAAGGTCCCAGAGGCAAAGTAGCTAAGTAAAGGGCAGAATCCCAAGACAGAGACTGAGGCAGAGAGGGGATAATAGAAGGGATCGATGAGAAAAAGTAGGGTACAAGAGAAAGGACAATGAGCAGGGAGCCACACTGGATGAGTAATAGGCCAGTTGAATTGGGGCACAAGGGAAGAATAGAAGCAGACATAAGACTCACTTGATACTGAAGTCCTGAAACAGGGGATTTGTGACTTTTTTATCTCTCCTGCCTCAAGCGGTGATTGGCAGGGTTAAGTGGCCCCAGATATGGGGATCAGAGGGCAGCAAGGTCAAGGGGCCTTCCCAGTCATCACATTCCCCTTCCAACACCCAAAATGATTCTGTCCTTCCTGGAAGATGTCTCACAAATGAGATTTTAATACCTCACATTCTACAGTTAAGGTCGCATTCACTCAGCACCCTCCCCTCAGTTAGTTAGGAATAAATATGAAATATGAACAATTCAGGAAAATGTGATGATATTATATACAGAGGAATAGGAAAAAACACAGGGAAAACCATTTCAAAATGAGTGCAGTGATACAAAGGGAAACCACTGTGGAAGACATCAGAGCTTTCATCAATGCTGGCACTAAATGGGATTTCAGAGGAAGATGGGAAGTAAGTCATGGACGCCATCACAGAGCACACAGGTGCTGGGTGACACACAGAATGTGGCCTCTACTGTCAGACATGGCCAAAATTTGGGCTTTTGGCCTTAATTACATGTCTTTGCCACTAGGGAGGGTTCTGTGCTCTTTCCCAAAGAGCCTTCCTTTTAGCAGTGTTCTGATACTGTATTTGATTTGTCCAGAGTGGCTATTACCCTCTCCCTGCTTCCCAGTGACCCTGACTCCACAAGCAAAGTATCAGTTTAAGTTACAAAGACGTAGGCTTTCAAAATAAAAAAAAAACAGTATTTGCTAAAGCTAATTATTTTCTCCTCTAATTTTCCATGAACCCATGAGCTCATTCATGTGGTTTCTCCCTTGACTGAGATGGACCAGAACCCAGAAGCAATATATTCCAAGTGTTGGCTTTGGAGTCACAGAAGCTGGGTTCAGATTCAGCCTCTGCCATTTCTACCTATGTGATCTTGGTGAAATTACTTCAACTCCTAAGGGCCTTAGTTTCCTTCAATGCACATCAAGAGTTTGAGGGTATATGAAAGGATTGAGGAGGAACTTAACTGAAAAGAAATGCTAAGAAAACTGTAAAAGCAATTTGGCAGAAATTGGGTTTAGACCAACAATTTATCCATATAACAATAATATCAAAAGGGGTGTGTGGTCTGTACATACATATGTACATATATTCACATACATACATACGCATGTATGTATATTATAATGTATGCATAAATGTAAGTTAGTGGACTGCAGGGAGATAAGGGGGAAAATAAATAAGAGAACAAGATGATCACATAAGAAAAAGCAGACAATTTCGATTACTTGAAAATGATAAGCTTTTCACTAGATAAACTAGGAAGAGAAGCCATTGGTTGGGGGGAAATTGTTTGCAGCAAATATCTCTTATAAGGGAATCATTGCTTAATGGATAAGTGGTCATAGGAAAAGAACAGGCAGCGTTCAAAAGAAGAATTGCAAACTATAAACGATCCCAAAATTTCTTTTAAATCAGAAATAATAACAGGAGAAAAATAAAAGCATTGCCAAGTTTTCACCTTAAGCCCAGCAAATTGGCAAAAATTATTAAAAAACTATGTAGGGTCAGTGTGGAGAGATTAGAAAATATATGAACTTTACTGCACTGTTGGTGGAGCTGTGAATTGATCCAGCCATTCCAGACAGAAATTTGAAATCAAACAAAGAAAGTCACTAAAATGTCTACACACTTTTACTGAAAGGTCTAAAGGTGGTCAAATATAGAAAGAAGTTCCCATAAACACCCAATTTTTTTATAGAGGTAGAGTAGAAAACAAGAAAGATGGTCAATGATTCAGGAATACCTAAACAAGTTGTAATTACTGTATTAGAAGATACGATACATGAAGAATTCAGAGATGCTAGAGAACATATATGTACTGATATGAAATCTTGAGCACAATATACACAAAATTTAACAACAGGTCAAAGAACAAGAACAAAGAAACAAAATATGTAATTTTCTTTTTTCAAAAAATATTATTTATTTATTTAATATTTTTATTTTTCAGCATTGATTTCCACAGGAGTTTGAATTACAAATTTCTCCCCATTTCTACCTTTTCCCATTCCAAGATGGCATATATTCAGATTGCCCCGTTCCTCAATCAGCCTTCCCTTCTGTCACCCAACTCCCCCACCATCCCGTTTTCCCTTACTTTCTTGTAGGGCAAGAAAGATTTCTATGCTCCATTGCCTGTATATCTTATTTCCTACTTGCATTTAAATAGTTTATTTTTGAACATCTGCTTTTAGAACTTTGAGGTAAAAATTCTCTCACCTCTTCACTCCCCACCCACCCTCCCTAAGAAGGCAGGCAATTCAAAATAGGCCACATGTGTATCATTATGCAAAACCCTTGCACAATACTTATGTTGTGAAAGACTAACTATATTTTGCTCCTTCCTATCTTATATCCCTTTGTTCAATTTTCTCCCTTGACCCTGTCCCTTGTTGAAAGTGTTTGCTTTTGATTACCTCCTCTCCTTATCTGCCCTCCCTCCTACTGTCCCCCCTTTTTAATCTCCTTCCTCCTTCTTTCTGGTGGGGTAAGATACCCAATTGAGTGTGTATGTTACTCCCTTCTCAGGTCAAATCTGATGAGAGCAAGGTTCACTCATTTCCCCTCACCTGCCCCCTCTTCCCTCCCAACAGAACTGCTTTCTCTTGCCAATTGATGTGAAATAATTTACCCCATTCTATCTCTCCCCTTCTCCCTCTCTCAATGTATTCCTCTCTCATCCCTTAACTTGATAGTATTTTAGATATCATCCCTTCATATTCAACTCAACCTATGCCCTCTCTCTCTCTCTCTCTCTCTCTCTCTCTCTCTCTCTCTCTATATATATATATATATATATATATATATATATATATACACACACACATATATATATATATATATGTATATATGTAAATTCCCTTCAGTTACCCTAATGCTGAGGTCTCATGAATTATACACATCATCTTTCCATGTAAGAATGTAAACAAAATAGTTCAACTTTAGTAAGTCCCTTATGATTTCTCTTCTTTGTTTACCTTTTCATGCTTCTCTTGCTTCTTGTGTTTGAAAGTCAAATTTTCTGTTCAGCTCTGGTTTTTTCACTGCAGAAGCTTGAAAGTCCTCTATTATATTGAAAATCCATATTTTTCCTTGCAGCATGATACTCAGTTTTTCTGGGTAGGTGATTCTTGGCTTTAAT
Source organism: Trichosurus vulpecula (assembly GCF_011100635.1). NCBI lineage: Eukaryota > Metazoa > Chordata > Mammalia > Diprotodontia > Phalangeridae > Trichosurus > Trichosurus vulpecula. The sequence goes on along the minus strand of NC_050581.1, from coordinate 195,046,139 downwards.
CCTTGCTCCATTGACCTCTGGAATATCGTATTCCAAGCCCTTCTATCCCTTAATGTAGAAGCTGCTAGATCTTCTATTATCCTGATTGTGTTTCCACAATACTCAAATTGTTTCCTTCTGGTTGCTTGCAATATTTTCTCCTTGATCTGGGAGGTCTGGAATTTGGCAACAATATTCCTAGGACTTTTCTTTTTGGGATGTTTTTCAGGAGGTGATCAGTGGATTCTTTCAATTTCTATTTTACCCTCTGGCTCTAGGATATCAAGGAAGTTCTCCTTGATAATTTCTTGAAAGATGATATCTAGGCTCTTTTTTAATCATGTCTTTCAGGTAGTCCAATAATTTTTAAATTATCTCTCCTGGATCTATTTTCCAGGTCAGTGGTGTTTCCAATGAAATATTTCACATTGTCTTCCACTTTTTCATTCCTTCGGTTCTGTTTTATAATATCCTGATTTCTCATAAACTCACTAGCTTCTACTTGCTCCAATCTAATTTTTAAGGTAGTATTTTCTTCAGTGGTCTTTTGTACCTCCTTTTCCATTTGGCTAATTCTGCCTTTCAAGGCATTCTTCTCCTCATTGGCTTTTTGGAGCTCTTTTACCATTTGAGTTAGTCTATTTTTTGAGGTGTTGTTTTCTTCAGTGTATTTTTCAGTATTTTTTTGGGTCTCCTTTAGCAAGACATTGACTTGTTTTTCATGGTTTTCTCGCATCCTTCTCATTTCTCTTCCCAATTTTTCCTCTACTTCTCTAACTTGCTTTTCCAAATCCTTTTTGAGCTCTTCCATGGCCTGGGACCAGCTCGTGTTTTCCTTGGAGGTTTCTGTTGTAGGCTCTTTGACTTTGTTAACTTCTTCTATCTGTATGTTTTGGTCTTCTTTGTCACCAAAGAAAGAATCCAAAGTCTGAGACTGAATCTGGGTACATTTTTGCTGCCTGGCCATATTCCCAACCAACTAACTTGACCCTTGAGTTTTTCAGCGGGGTATGACTGCTTGTAGACTAAAGAGTTCTATGTTCCACGTTGGGGGGGGATGTGCCGGCTCTGCCACACTAGCACTCCTCCTTCCCCAAGAACCCCCAACCTGGACTGGGCTTAAATCTTCAGCAGGCTGTGCACTCCTGCTTTGATCCACCACTTAATTCCTCCCACCAGATGGGCTGCCCCACCTCCGCTGCCCCTGGGGCTGGTAGCTGAACCTTGAACTCCTTCCACTCCCACAGCTTTTCCCACTAACCTTCTCCACTGTCTTTGGTGTTTGTGGGTTGGGAAGTCTGGTGACTGCTGCAGCTCACTGATTCAGGGTGGTAGGGCACATTCCACCCGGCTCCTGGTCTGGTTGGTCTGCGCTGCTCACACTCAGCTCTGCTCCTCTCCACTCCCAGCTCCCAGCTCCCAACTCCCAGCTGCGTGCGGGATAGACCTCACCCAGAGACCATCCAGGCTGTCCTGGGCTGGAGCCCTGCTTCCCTCTGCTGTTCTGTGGCTTCTGCTGTTCTAGAATTGGTTCAGAGCCATTTTTTATAGGTTTTTGGAGAGACTCGGCAGGGAGTTCACACTAGTCCCTGCTTTCCTGCCGCCATCTTTGCTCCACCCCCCGAGTTAGTCTATTTTTTAAAGTGTTATTTCCTTCAGTATTTTTTGGGTCTCTTTTAGCAAGTCATTGACTTGTTTTTCATGGTTGTCTCACATCACTCTCATTTCTCTTCCCAATTTTTCCTCTACTTCTCTAACTTGCTTTTCCAAATCCTTTTTGAGCTCTTCCACGGCCTGAAACCAGTTCATATTTTTTTGGAGGCTTTTGATGTAGGCTCTTTGGCTCTGTTGATTTCTTCTGGCTGTATGTTTTGGTCTTTTTTGTCACCAAAGTAAGATTCCAAATTAGGAGTCTGAATCTGAGAGCGTTTTCACTGCCTGTTCACATTCCCAGCCAAGTGTTTTGACCCTTGAGCTTTTTGTCAGGGTATGACTGCTTGTAGAGTAGAGAGTACTATGTCCCAAGCTTGAGGGGCTGGGCTGTTGTTTTCAGAGCTATTTCTACACAGGAAGCTCTGCCACAGAAGCCCTCCTCCTCCCCCAAGAACCTCCAACCTGGACCTAAGCAGGCTCTGCACTACCACTCTGATCTGCCACATAATTCCTCTCACCAGGTGGGCCTGGGCCCACAAGCAACTGCAGCTGTAGCTCTGTAAGCAGTTTCAGAGCTGTACCACCTCTGCAGCCCTTCAGGCGGTGGCCCACTGTGAACTCCTTTCATTCTGTCCCTGCAGTTTTTTCCCACTAACCTTCTCTGTTGTTTTTGGTGCTTATGGGTTTAGAAGTCTGGTAACTGCCACAGCTCACTGATTCAGGTTGCTAAGGCCTGTTCCACCTGGCTCCTCCTGGCTGGTTCCGCCCTGGCTGGTTGGTATGGGCGCAGCCCACGCTGGGCTCTGCTCTGCTCCCAGCATGGTGAGATAGACCTTACCCATCACATATCCTAGCTGTCCTGGGCTGGGTTCGGCAGTTCTAGAATTTGTTCAGAGCCATTTTTATGGGTATTTGGAGGGCCCTGGAGGAGAGCTTTAGGCTAGTCCCTACTTTCCAGCTGCCATCTTGGCTCTGGCCCCCAAAATGTGTAATTTTCAAAATAAAGCTTGACCCAGTAGAAAAATAAAGATATAATGCACATCTCTCTTTAATGTAAAGAAGTGGAAAATGATGGATGGAGAAAATTTCAGGTACACTCAAACTTTTTTGATGTGTTGGTTAGTTTCACTGATCAATTTCTCTGTGTCTCTGTCTCTGTATCTCTATGTCTCTGCTTCTCTCTCTCTCTCTCTCTCTCTCTCTCTCTCTCTCTCTCTCTCTCTCTTTCTCTCTCCCTCACTGTCTCTCTCTCTCGTTTTGGAGATAAGATGGTGAAAGATTGGATCCTTTGATTCTTTCCAATTGGGTCACCTCTAGCATACAGTTTTCTGTGTGAAATAGATCTGGTGCCTTCATTGTTCCCAGGTTGATTTGAGCACCATTTCTACTTCTTCATAGAGCACATCTGCTACCAAAGTGTTAAAATACAAATGTCTTTCCATCTTCTGGGGCATTAATAAGTTGGCATTGTAGAGCTTCCTGAAAATTTATTATTCATTACAATGCTTCTTGTTCCTCTTCTAATTTCATCCATAAATTCTCTTGGGATAATCTGACTTGGTTGAGTCTCATGCAAAACGTTGTGCCCATTCCCTTTTCTATCTATTTCTCTTCCTTACTGTAGGAAGCGGTACTATTCATAATTTTTCATTTATTTATTAATTTTTTTCAAATACTATTGCTCTTGGATACTATATATCTGCTTTACTAGGAAATCAATTGTTCACTGCCTCATGCTTTCAGAATTTCTTCGGCTTCTTTGTTGTGGCATTTTTCTTTACAACACTTAAAATTCAATAGAAAATAATTCATATCTGACTTTTCCTTTATTGTTTTTTGATGTTTAGCATCAGTGTCTATTTTTAATAGTTCTGAATGGCTATTCTATTAGTTATCATAAGATCATACTCTCATCTTTCTTTTCTTCTAATTTTGTCCTGATAGTTTCCATTTCCCTCGTCTAAAGGAATGATGATCTGACTCCACATAGACTGCTAATTCAGAAAATGCTCCCTAAATAAGCACAATTGAGTCCTGTCTACTAAAATATAATCAACTTCATTTAGTCCAATCACATATTAAGCTCTCTATGAATATTAGCTGTTATTTCTGGGGCATGGGAGGTGGTGCAGTGCATAGAGAGCCCTGGCCTTGGAGCCAGGAATGCCTGTGTTTACATCTCACCTCATGTATTTCCTAGCTGTGTGTTCTTGGTCAAGTCATTAACTATTCTTAGCCTCACAGTTTTCTCATCTGTACAGTGGGAGTAATTATAGCATCCAGCCTACAGGGTTATCTTGAGGCTAGAATGAGATGACATACCAAAACATTTTGCAAGCCTTAAAGCATTGTACATGTGGCAGTTATTTATGAGCTTTGGGAAAATTATTCACTAGCCCCAAAATATTTTTAGCAGAAATAATCATCACAAACATTACTAAGTGAATCCACAAAGTCAGATTAAAAGGAAAAAATCTACAGGCAATTTAGAGCAAAAAATAAGAGAATGGACCTGTCATGGGCTCCACTGTCCCAAACACTTCACACTCCAGGGGCCAGGTAACCACCTTGACATGTGCTCAGTGTAGAATTTAGAGTCAGCTGCTCCTCCTCAATTAACAAAAAAGTGTCCATAGGATATGAATCAGGACTAGACTTGTCAGTCACTCAACAAGCATTTATTATGGGCTTCCTGAGTTCCAGGAGCTGGGCTATGCACTTCTAATACAATGAAATTGATAACCTAGCCCCCGCCTTCAAGGAGCTGATAGTCTAATGATTTCATTGGCGACTGGTCCAGGGAGTGCCCAAAGAGGAATTCCATCTACTAATGAGCTGCTAGGTACTACAGGGGTTAGAATGTTGGACTCTAAGCAGGAAGACCTGAGTTCAAATCTGGCTTCAGCCCTTTATGGTTGAGCACAGGATCTAGAACATAGTAGGCACTATGGGAATGCTTATTCCCTTCCCTAAAAGCTAGCATGTGTACAGGGCTTTAACATTTGCAACACACATAAAAATAGTCATATATACGCAATGTATAGTGAATGACCTTTTTGCTTTTCATATATATACATATGTATATATGCAAATCTGACTCTATCACTGAGTTCCTTACTTTTCCATTTCAAATTGGATGATTGTGCCATCTGGGCCTTTATCCAAGTCATTGATAAAAATGTTAAGTAATGAAAAAAGGCCAAGCAAAGAGGGCACTGCACTAGAGATGTCTCTCCAAGTTTATATTAACCCATTAATGATTTTATCCATCAGTTTAATTTGACCACAGTACCCCAGGGCACTGGATTTTCTACAAGTGATCATTTGCTCAGTATGGGATTGGAAAGGAGTCCAGAGAGGGGAGGAAAGTGATGCCCAGAGCAGATTTAGGTGCAATGAAGAGTTCATTTAATTATCTGTTCTTGAGCTCACTTATCTACAAAAGTGAAACATTCTTCCCTTAAATGCATTCTTTTTATTCTTCTAAAGAGATTTTTAAAATAGCCCCCAACCTTAATGCATTTGCAAACAGTCCAATGATTGAAACATAATCTAGAGAATCAGGAGACATTTTCTGCTTTCAAATAATTATATTGGGATGGTCCAAATAAGTCACGTACTTGCATATATGATGGAAAACTGTGCCAATGTTTAAAAGCCCCTTCTATTACTTCTTTCCCTTATGATTTCCAAAAAATAGCTCCAGTCTTTCAAATACATTTTGGACCATTTTAATAAATACAGAAATTATAGCTTTTGATAGCTTACCTGTAGATGATAAATCACAGGAGTAAAGCATCTTTTCAAATAATTGGAGAGAAGGATACTTTTATTCACTGGGTCTGAACAAATGGTAGTAGTCAATGTATCCCCACTTACAATTGGACATGATGACTCTAACTGGGGTCTACTTCATGGCTCTACTTAGAATCATAAATCAGAAGGGATCTTAGAGGTTATTTATTCCAACTCCATTTTACAAATCAAACAACCAAGGGCCACAAATAAAAGGTGATTTGCCCACATTCATACAGGTAGTAAATATTAGAGTTGGGATTTGAACCTAGGTTCTTGGATTCTGGATCCACAGTGCTCCCAGCACCACACTGAACCCAAGCTAGTTGAGTATTTTAAAACAGCTCCAAAGCTATTTAAGTAAAATTCAAGATGATGAGATAAAAAAAAATCTTCACGGTTCAAAACCTACCTTGCATTGCTAAAAACGTGTTCTCCTAGTTACGGTGCTGTCATTTCCAGAAGATGTTCACATAAGCTGCACCATATCTAATGGCAGTGTGTTCCCATCAACAGAGTCAAGTAAGCACCTTACAACCCCTGTCAAAATCAGGAACCATTCTTGGATGATATGTTTCAATAACAAGAAACAGTTGAGAAAATTGGGGTTGTTCTCACTGGGAAAGAGTCAATTTTGTGGTGGTCTAATTGATGTTTCTTAGCATGCAAGGAAGCCTGATCAAATTAAAATAGACAAACTTTTCCCTTTTGCAAAAGAAAAAAAATCACCCCAAGGAGGTGACCTAATTTATTGCATAGGAAATAAGGAGCAGATAGGAAAGTGACAGAGAGAGAGGAGTGCTTTTCATCCCAAGGCCAGAGCACACACTGAATCGATTACCAAGGAGGGCCCTTGAAGTTGGCAAAATCAATTTGTTCAAGAGATAGAGGAACTAGAGAGAGAGAGAGACGGTGAAAGGCTACAGGGAGAAAGCAGTAAATTAAAATCACAGAGTGAGTTGAGGGTTCATTTGGTCACTATGTTCCTCAAATTCCTTATGCTTCTATAAATCCAGAAATATGGCAGTAGGAAATTGAAATATAAGTGAATGGGGGTTGAATTCTGAAACACCAGTATGTGGGATTAAATTCATAATTATTTTCCATTGCCTAGGAGAGATCTTTTTTCCCATAAATTTGAAGGTAAGAAATTAAGTTGAAGCAAATTAGTTGTAACCACCCAGAAACTTGGACTCATGGAAACACTTTGCAGGGAAACACCAAGAGTTCATTTCCGTTCTGTCTGTCAAGTCCAGCACATTGAGGGGACTGAAGAATGAATGGGTCTCCTTGCTCCCAAATCAGGAAAAATCCCTTTTTGTAGCCTCATGACTGTACCAGATGAGCCAAAAGTCACTCAGCAGTATCCATAGCCATCAGAATCTTTCAACACAGGTCCTTGTTAAATATTTTTTTTTTCTCTTGTCTTCCTTCTGGAAACACTACCATCTTTCCTATAGCCTTCTCTATTCGACAATTTTTTTTTCTTTAAAGCAAGGCTGACAAGTGAAACATCCTCTTTGCTTCCCCCAACCAGGTTATAACTGAAGTGAAAATGGCACACAGGTCGCACAGCGAGGATTGCTGGCATTTCGATTTTCCACTAAGACCTAAACAACTATTATTGCAGAGAGACCTGAAGCAACTGGGAACACTGGGAGAGTATGACAGAAAGTTTCCAATGTCCGCTTGGAGATTAGCTGAACAGAGAGAGGATTCAGGCAAAACCGACTTCACCGTGACTGGATGATAAACTACCACTAAAGTTTCTTTCTTCCTAGTGGCTGGATGCCCAGTCTTTAGGAGAGAAGGATTGCCTCATCTTCCAGGAATTCTGATTAAATCTTTAATATCAATCAATCAATAAGTATTTCTTAAATACTTGCTATGTTCCAGTCACTGTTCTAAGCACAGAGAATACAATGAAAAACATAAATACAGTCCCTGCCTTCAAGGAATTTATATTCTTTTGGGGAAATCGACAGAAAAATAACTATATGCTTGTGAGACATAGAGAGAGCAGACAGAAGATAAACTGGGAGGGAAGTCACTAGAAATTGGGGGGATTGTGAGAAGCCTCTTAAATGGATGTGAGGTTTAAGATGGAAAGGTGGGGAAAATAAAAACCTAGGTCCAGGCTTAGGTTCTTCACCTGGCCTTTTACTAGAGATGTGAATAGGTAAGTGTCCCAAGCTGTGCTTACCCCCTCAATCCAAAGGACCCACTGGGCCTTTGGGCCCTACCTCCTAGCTCCAACAGCAGTCAATCAAGCTTTTTCCTCTCTCTTCTTGTCCTCCCTTTCCTTCTTTTTTGCTTGTTCCTTTTGTCCCACTGAGGCAGAAATTGTCATTAAAAAGTACTGGAATTTATTATCACAAATTATATTGTTATAAAAGAAATGTCTAGGGAGACTCTGGAGAGGAAAAGGGAAGATCTTGCTCTCTGTTTACATTTGGACAAGCCAAATACCTTCTCTGGCATCAGTTTCCTCATGTCTACCTGAAAACAAGCACTAGAGAAGCCCATCATAGAAGTCTGAACACTAGACAGTGAGATCCTTTGCATGGAGTCTCAGAAGAATGGCAAAAAAATACAAAATGGCACCCAGTCCTGTGAAGTTCCCTATCTCTTCTGCAGTGATGGTGACTAAAAGGTGGAGAGGGGTGCAAAGGGTGATAAAATCTGCCCAATCATGAGACCATCCATGAAAATGAACCTAATCACTGGGGCTCTGTATGCTCGCTCAGTCTTTATCAATAATCAAAAAGTGGACACACCATTGAAGGGACTCAAATATAGCAAAAAAAATTGCTACCATTTGCATGGTGCTTTAAAATTGTTAAAGCTCATCACATACATTATCTCATTTGATCATCACAATAGCACAATTAGCTAGAACTTACATTTATTATCATCCATATTTTATTAATGAGGAGATAAGGTCCAAGTAGTTGTGACTTGACAATGATCATAGTAATATGTCTATAAAAATGCAGTGGAAGCTAGATCTTCCTCAGTCTAAATCAAGTATTCTATTCATGACAAGATGTTGACATCCATGTCAAGAAGAAACAATAGTGCAGGGGAGAGAGCCTTGGATACAGAGTAAGAGGACATGAATTTAAATTCTAAGTATGCTATCTACATGACTTAGGGCAAGTCATTTAACTTCTCTAAAACTATTTCATTCTTTGTAAAATAGGGAGGTTTTAATATATGACCTCTAGGGTAGATTCCAGTTTTAATGTTATGATCCTATGATATTCTTACTACAAATAAAATCAGTAGATACAAGCACAAAATGGAGGAATTGCTCACAGATTCTCCCAGATTGATGAGGAAACCACATGGAGGAGATGTTCTTATCTACCTGGCAAAGACAGCTGCAAGCAACATTTGAGGCATCACTTTGTCATCTCACCTTGGATCACTCCCGTGAAGTATAAACAAAGAGACCACCACGAAGTTAATTGTGGCTTACATCCCAACATCTATTCAAGAGGAGGAAGAAAAGAGATTCAATTAAGACATGGACAAAATACTCTAATAGAAATTAACATCTACCTTGATAGAAAAGGTCTTCTATGTGGAAGTGGCCTCTGGGGAAGACGGAAAAAATGTTGAAAAATAGGTGTGAGATCCAGAACTTAAAGTGACAAAAAAGAATGTAGATGAACATTGTTGTTGTATCGCTGACACTGACACTTTATACAACAAGAGGTTGTGGCTTCTCGATTGTCATCCACCTTGGAATTCCTTGCCCTCTTTTCCTATCAGAGCTCATGATGTGCCTAACGTCAACTTACCAACCAACACTTGCTCCTTTCCTGTTCATTTGTTGCTGAATGTATCAAGAAGTCACAAAATTGTGCTGACTAGATCCGCTACAAGTTATGTAATATTCAATGTATAATAGATATGATTTGATGACCTTTCCTCATTCCTCATCCTTCTTGACTGTTCTGCAGCATTGGAGCCTGTTTACTATCTACTGAATATCCCTCCTCTAGGACTGCCCATGATATAGGATTCTGTTTATTCTCCTGTTTGCCCTCTCATAGTCTCATATGCATCATCATTATCCATACTTGACCCCCAACTTCTCAATTGAGCACTCATCTCTTTCTATTGTCTTTAAAAATAATTTTGTACCTTTAGTTTCCACATTCCCTACATTTCCCCTGTATCCTTCTGTCTACCACCTCTACTCTCTCTCGCAGTGACCTTATTAGTTCCCATTAACTGTCAACTTATAATTATGACTCTCATGTCTGTATAGCTAGAGCTTGTCTCCTCCTCATCTTCCTTTTCCTTTTCTTCTTCTTCTTCTCCTCCTCCTCCTCCTCCTCCTCCTCCTCCTCCTCCTCCTCCTCCTCCTCCTTCTTCTTCTTCTTCTTCTTCTTCTTCTTCTTCTTCTTCTTCTTCTTCTTCTTCTTCTCCTTCTTCTTCTTCTTCTTCTTCTTCTTCTCCTTCTTCTCCTTCTTCTCCTTCTTCTCCTTCTTCTTCTTCTTCTCCTTCTTCTTCTTCTTCTTCTTCTTCTCCTTCTTCTTCTTCTTCTTCTTCTCCTCTCTTCTCTTCTTCCTTCTCCTTCTTCTTCTTCTTCTTCTTCTTCTTCTTCTTCTTCTTCTTCTTCTTCTTCTTCTTCTTCTTCTTCTTCTTCTTCTTCTTCTCCTTCTTCTTCCTCCTCCTCCTCCTCTTCCTCCTCTTCCTCCTCCTCCTCCTCTTTCTCCCCTTCCTCCTCCTCTTCCTCCCCCTCCTCCTCCTCTTCCTGCTCCCCACCCCTCCTCCTTATCTTTTTAGTCTGTCAGGATAAAGTGACTATGGCACCTTCTAAAATTTATATTCCATAGACATCTCAAACTCAATAGTTTCAGAAATGAATTCAATATCTTTCTCACCAATCCTCTTATTTTACCTCCGTGTTACTATCAAAGGAAGTGCCATTCATGTGTTCTCCCATGTCTATAAACTAAGGACAAAGCCAGGACCCTACTTCAGGTGGTCATAACCTCTTGACTGGCCTAATACAATGGCCTCCCACTGGGTCTGCTACCTCAAGTGTCATTCAGTTTGGATCCATTCTTCACTCAGCTACCAAAGTGATTTTTCTAAAATGCAGATTAGACCATTTCTCAATTTTAATCAATAAAATTCAATCCCCTTTTTGGGATAGATTTAAAACTCCATTGTAAGACTTTTAAGGCTCTTTACAACTAGGCTTCAACTTACCTTTCCAGTCTTATTACATTTCCCCCTTCTGACATTCTACAGTCTAATGAATCTTATGCATGATGTTCCCTCCTCACTTCTATCTCCTGGCTTCTTTCAAGACTTATCTCTAATCTTATTTTCCTGGTCCCACCTGATGCTCATATCTTTTCTGTGAGCTTACTTATCATTTTTCTTAGATAAATAGATAAATATAGTGATATATCTATAAAGGTGTATATATGCATAGCTGTATATTTATAGATAGGTATGTGATAAGATATAGATAGTTATCTATATATCTATAGATAAATATTCATATAATCTATGTATATATCCATATATTTAGATATACCTATATTTATTTCTCTCTAAATATCTAGATACCTGTATCTTGTTTTTACATAATGTTTTCATTTTGTCTCTCCAATTAAAATGTGAGCTGCTTGAGGGTAAGGAGGTTTTTGCTTTTCTTTTTTATCACTAATGCTTAGCACAGTGCCTGACACATAGGAAATTAATAAATTTTATTAAGTTGTTGATAACTCAAGATTTCTCTCTTAGGCTGTAAGATATGAGTTTCCTAAATCAATGGACTTACAGGTCCAGGACCTGTTAACATCATTTGGATTGATGTAAAAATGGGCTAGACAAAAAATAGTGATCATATATCCCTGAAGAAAATAGAGGAGTTTGCAGATCACCAGAAAAAGGAAGGAAATAAAGAAGGAAGGAAAGAAAGAAGGAAGTAAGGAAGGTAGGAAGGAAGGAAGAAAGGAAGGAAGGAAGGGAGGGAAGGATGGAGGGAGGGAAGAAAGTAGGAAGGGAAGAATAAAGGGAGGAGGGAGGAAAGAAAGGAGGAAAAAGGAAAAAAGCAAGTGTTTGTTAAACACCTATTAGGTGTGAAGTGCAGGTGAAAATGCTTTGCAAATTTGGTATGGTGGCAGCCAAGTTGTGATTTTAAATTGACCACAGTTAAATGTAATTAAATAAAATCATCATCAATTTTCAAAGTCTATTATATCTATTTCACAACTAGAGAAACTGAGTCAGAAAACTGCAGAGTTTGGGAAAGTTGCATACTAGCTGGCAGGAGTTCTGCATTAGAGTTCAGATTTCCTTACTCTCAACCTTGAGTATTTTCTGGCATAAATTGAACTAGAATTCTGTCATCTTATTAAAGACATACAACATAACATATCAGCTCCTTGAGGGCAGGGACTATTTAATTTTTATCTTTTTAATCTCAGATACCCAGAATAGTACCTGGTGTATAGCACTGATTGATTCCCTCTCCTTTTCATCCTCCAATATTTTGCATTTACTTTTTATATATTTCTGGGGACACGGTCTTAAGGCACATGTTCCTTGAGGAAACAGATGATTTTCATTTTTGCCTTTGGTTCCTCAATAACTAACAGAATGCTGGCACACAGTAGGTACTTAAAAATCTCTGAATTGAATTTGTATCATCTGGTTTCCTCCCTTTCAGAATCTTTCTCTCCCTTGAACCCAGTTTTATATAACTTTCTGTGAGGAATAGGGCATTCTCTGGCATTTCCTTATTTTTCTACAGGAGGTTTTATGAATTCCTCTGCTGCTGGTAATTAGGTTTGCCCATCCTGATTTTAAGCAGCCTTTCTTCTATTGGACTTTATCTAATATGCGATGCACTTCTCATCAATTACATAGGGTATTTAACAAATCAGAGGGATTTTTTGTTAATTTTTAAAGACAGTCACATTGTTTTTCATTATTTACTATTTTTTGTGATGTTATTTATTTGAAAGGCCAGATATCTCACTCCTTACACCAACATCCAAGTCATTCTTCTAAATAACAAAAAAACCTGGACTCACTTAACTGCATTTCAAAGACTTCCCCACATGAAATTAAATGGAATGTTCTGTGTTTTTCTAGTATTCATCCATGATTTAATTTTAAATAGTAGTGTTATGTTCCCTTTCTAAAGTATGATGGGATCTCTCCAGAAATGAACAAGGTTATAAAAATAAATGATAAATTGCAAGAATGCTAAAGTTCCTCTAATTTCTGCTGATTATTATAAGCACTTTGGACTCAATTGTTTGGCTTTTGATCCTTATCATTTTAGACTCATCAGTGCTGCAGTAACTATTTGTGATTCCAATAGGAAGGCTTTCAGTGATTTCAGCATGACTACCTTGGTCCAAGGTCTGGCTTAGAATTTTCTGTTCTCTTCTTTGATGTAAGACATCTCCATCAATATGGTGGCTAGTCTAGGCTTTTCTTCATAAAAGCAGTGACATTGTTTACTGTTCATTTATTCATTCTACAAAGCTTAATCAAGGGTTGTTTTGTACCAGGCCTTCTGTTCTATGTGCAGGTATATATCAAAAGACATAACTGTGCACCACCAGTCCGGTGTTGTTGTTCCTCCTTCATTTTCAAAGAGGATGAGTGACATCATGGTTAATGTCTTGACTCGCTGCTAAGTTGGATGTGAGGGAATCAAAGTTGTGCAAAGCCATCAAGCCTCACTCTTCATGGGTCATTGAAATCCACTGGCAGGACAAAAGGCAAAATGACTGGTAATGACCCAGGAGTCAGTGAATGACCTAGGTATCTTCAATGTCTGACAAAGCTCTAAGCACCTATTACAGCCACCTTCATGGCCACTGGAACAAACTCTTCTTATCCACTCATTCCACCTGGGGAAGTCTTCACACGTTTGGGGTAGACATCCCCCTAACTCAGCAACAGATCTGAGGCCTGTCAGTTATGCTCAATGTAGTTTAGCCCATCTGCCAAGATGATTTACCAGAGTGTGGCAGCTGTGTAGGCTACAACTTCTTGGAGCCACAGCTGGACTCTAAGATCAGAAGATCATAATAGCCTATACTTAGAGCTACAAATGACCTCAGGGATCATCAAATCCTATCTCACTTTAGGGAAGAAAAGAATTGAGGTGCAGAGAAGTTAAATTACTTACCCAAAGTCACGAAGTTAGGAACAACTAGAGTCAGGATATGAATTCAGGTTCATCATCTCCATCATTCTTTCAATAGTACCATACTGTCTCCTCAAGTTAAAGACAGTGAATTCAAATTAACAAGACTTCATGAAGAGCCTTCCTCATGCCAGAAGGTGTGCTTAAGATGAAGGCTTCCAAATAAAAGATGAAAAAAATCCCTACCCTCAAGGAACTTATATTCTATTGGAATTCCAAACATAAATGTGGGAAAGTAGACCGTGAAAGGCCATATAAACAAAGGGCTGCTGGATTCACCAGAGTCTGGGAAATATGGGAAGGCTTCATGAAGGAAACATTCTTTTATCAAGAACTGAAAATATAGGTAAACTACACAAATGAATTCCCAGGTAGTGACCCAACTTGAGTTCCTCTTGCTGCTGATGTATTTGAAAATGAAACATTTAAACTCAATGCTACAATGAGCTCTTCTGTGATCTAAATCCAAGGAGGTGAACATCAGATAATTTCCCAAGAAATAAATGGTCAAGTGATATGATAAAAATATTCAGAAGCAGAAATGTAAATTATAAGCAATCCTATGAAATATTGGTCCAAACAACTAACAAAAGGAGAAATGTGAATAAAATCACAGTACACTCAGCAGAAAGATATCATAGTATGAGGGAAAAGAAAAGGGAAAGGTCTATCATCTCCCTGATTACTTTCCTCCAGACGAGTTTCCATTGTAAGGTATGAATTAGGTTTGATGAAATTAGACTGTTAGTCATTGTCTGGCAAAGGATCATGTCTCAGGTGAGTCTTTAAAAAGAGAGACGCAATCTCTATGGCGCAAAAGCTGTTAGTTTGAGGCAAGAAATGGCTGAATGTGATCCTTTGAAACTGAGATATTCAGCTATGAAAGAACTTAGTCCTTGAAAAGGAATCAATCCTTGACTCTTATAGGGGATGATGGAGAGGAGAGTTCTCTCCCCACCCCCCAATCCATCATGTTGTCTTACAATAGAACTACTCTCCAAGTATTCTTCACTGCACTCAGCAGAGAGTTGAACCAATCAGAGTAATAGCAGGAAGTAGTCATGTTAAATGTGACCTCTGGCAGTAGAGAAGAGAGCCAACCCAAGTTGTTGAAATTAAGGTGAAGAAAGAAATATACCAGAGAGCCCAAATGAGATCCCCAGTATTTTACAAAGGCACAATGAAAGGAGGAAAAATAAAACAAACTTGGGACCCTAAAGTACTAGAGTTGTGAATATTGGGCCACATATGTTGCTACTGTGGATACTTCTCTGCCAGAGTACTCCATATTTGTGCCCACACTGCCCACTGATTGTCTGGCTATTAATGGAAACCCACTCCCTTAGTTTATGGAGGAAATGTTGAGGAGCTAGTGTGCTTACTATTCCACATTAGAAAATGCCTTGTCCTTACTGACTGACTACTAAAGCAATACAAACTGAGAGTACCATAAACCCAGGGTAACGCTAACCCCCTCCCCGCCACTGGGAAACTTCACCAAAGAGTCAGAATTGACTGGAGACCTAAGGGGTTGATACACAGATAAAAGAGGAGGAGCTAAGATCATTAATCTACTGTTGGTGAACCCGGGAATTAGGACAATAATTTTGGAAAACCAAATTATGCTTTAAAAGGGACAAAATTGTTTATGCCCTTTGCCCCAAGGATAATATTACTGTACATATACATTAATGGAGATCAGAAAGAGAGGAAAAGGCACCATATATAATAATATGCTTATAACAACATATTTTTGTGCCATCAAAAAATTGAAAACAAAATGTGTAGCCCCAGATAGGGGAAGGGCTGAAGAAACTATGATATGTAATCATAATAGAAAGATTATTTTACCACAAGAAGTGAAAATTGTGGAGTATTCAAGGAAACCTGAAAGACTTTAGTGAAGTAATGCAGTGAAATGAGAAGAATGAAGAAAATTAGATACAACATGACATAGTATATGATAAAAATGTCACTAAAAGAAACTCATCGAAACAGATCAATGCAGTTATTGACCTAAGTTATGAATGGCAAAACACACCTATAGCCCATTGGCAATGAAGGGGTAGACTACTAGTGTAAGATGAAGTAACCACCGGCAAATATGGTCGAGTTTTAGGAGAGTTTGTTTAATTTTGCTTATTTATTAAAGGGGAACATCCTATGTGGGAGAAGGGGAGCACGTTTCAAATTGAGGAATTTTTTTTAAATGAAAGTAGCAATAAAATATTGTTCCAGATAGGTAAATTCTATTAAATGACTCCAAATGGAATTCTTTGATAGAAAATAGAAAATGGAACTTAATTCATGATTCACGGTAGTTAAGCTCCAAATGGAAACATTCTGTCTGAGAAAAATCATGGAAATTTAGAGTTGTAAGGGGTTACACATTTCATCTAGCCCAATCAACAACTGAATAAGAATCACCCTTAATGCTACTCAACAAATCTCTTTACTTGAAGACCTCTTGATGGGGAGCCAGCTACCAAGACAACACATTCTATTTTGGGACAAATCAAAATTTTAGAAAGGTTTTTTTTTTCTGACATCAAGGGATGAAGGCAAGCTATGTGGCAGTGTGGATAGAGTGTTGACTCTGCAGTCAGGAAGACCTGAGTTCAAATCCTACCTCAGACCTTTAAATGTGTGTTTCCCTGGGAAAGTCAATTAACCTCCCTAAATCTGGAAAATGGGGATAATAAAAATAGCATTATAGCAATAATAATAATAATAATAATAACCCTTCTCTGGTTATTGTGAAGATCCAATAAGTTAACATATGGAAAGCTTCTTTGCAAACTTTAAAGGACTATAGAAATCATAGCTTCCATTATTATCATAACCAAGTCGTTACCTGCTTCTTTCTAACTTGCATTCATTTCTCCTGTTCCTGCCCCTTTTGACAGGCAGAATGCATGGAATTCTCTTCCATATGACAAGCCTAGAGATACTTTTATTGTGATGAATCATACTCCACCCCCCAAAAAGTCTCTTCTTCTCTGGATAAAACATCACTAGTTTCTTCACCTGATCATTGCATTGCCTGGTCAGCAGTTCTCACACCATACTGCTTGCCTACTTTGGGACAGTTCTGGCTTATCAATGCCCTTCCTATCCATGCCCACATTTCCTACATCCTTAAAAACCTCCCCTTAATCCTACTATCCCTCTTATAAACAAACCTGTAGCAAAAGCTTTCACTCCACATCTTTGGCTCCCATTTCACTTCACAACTTATTTTCAATGTATCTTTTGATCTCTACATCTGAATAAAAGTGTTGTCTCTAAGGAAGCATTTCCTGCCCCATTCCCTCCAGTGGTCTCACTTCTAAGCTACCTTATATTTACCAATCTTATTTGCATATGTATTTCTTAACTTTATATTTATTAATTTAGGTACTTCATATATACTTATTTTTCCCATTAGAATGTAAGCTCATTGCAAATAGGGATTGCTTTAAACTTGGTAAATGTCTCCCCAGGACCTAACAAAGTAGCACATATTAGGTTACCAATACTTTATCACTAAATCCAAATCTTTATCACAAATCCAAATAACTAAATCCAAAATCTTAATTACTAAATTCATTTCTTTAATCACTAAAGGTTTTCTAACTCCTATTCTCTCTTGACCTCTCTTAAGCACAGGACACTGTTGGCCATCCTTATCACCTTGTAGACTTCGCTCTATCATCATTCTCTTGACATCGATCTATCAAGGTTCTATGTCAATTTCTCTGGTCCATCCTTCTTAGTTTCCCTAGCCAAATAATTGCTCATGCCCCACTTTCTTCCTATGCATAGCTATATACTGGGACACTCTAATCTCATCAAGATGATCAAACACCTAATTAAATTGCTCAGGGACTCATATGTAGTTATGGCCAGGAACCAGAAAAAAATGTAAATAAATCCTTATGTACTCAAAGATAGCATGATTTAAAGGGAGAAGCAATGGACTTGGAATCAATGGATCTGAGTTCTGACTCTGTTATTACCTACCTATGTGACCTTCAAGAAGTAATGTAGCTTTTCTGGGCCTTAGTTCACTCAGTTTTAAAATAGAGGCAGTAGACTACTTATTTTTCAAGGTCCTTTGGAGCTATATATCCTAAATACCTAGCATACTTTTTTTTTCCTAAGGGAACATGGACAAACACAGTTTTAAAAGACTTTTTATTAACATGGATTTCAATGTCAGCCTTCATTGAACAATAGAACTCAGTTAACCAGAAAAACCTATTTTGGGAGGATTCTGACTAATTGATGCCTGATATTGGATAACTCTCTTTCTCATTCTGTGAATGTTCTATCATCTCACTGCTATTTTACCAATACCTCTTCCAATTCATGGAACTTACCTGTTTCATTCACATAGGGTCAACCCTTTCCTTTTTCCCTCCAGCTGACCTAACTTCAGGACAGGCCTCAGATTTTCTGCATAGCTGAGCTGCATTTAAGTTAGCCACATGTACCTTCAGAACAAAAAAAGGCCAAGAACAAAGGCTGCATCTGTGAGGAATTCCAGTGAATTGGTTTTCCACATGCAACCAGAAATTAGAGGGAGGTTTAAGGGAATAGTATCTTTTTATCATAAGGGTGCCTTTTATTTATTTTTTGTGAAAAAAATAATTATGAGGGATATCATGTTGTCACAGTTAGAAAGACTGCCTTGGAGCCAAGAGATTCTGGGTTCAAGTCTCACTTTTTTTTAAATAAACATTAGTTGTTTGAGTGTCGGCTGGTTATTTCATCAATCTGTGCTCCCAGCCAAATCATTGAGAGTCTATATTATAAATGAGTTGTCAATCTGCACTAGCAGATGAAGTTTCTACACTACGAGTTCTTGATATTGTGATGACATCACAGATCTGGAAAGAATTTGGTTTTTTATCATTATACTTTTGGGAGTATTCTCAATTTTGATAAGTGGAATATAACCAAAATGCAAAGCTGCCCACCAGCAATTGAAAGGAAAATCAATTCAGAGTATTGGCTCTGCCATTAAGCATAAGAAACCACTTATATTTAGTTACATAATAATAAGGTAACTTCCAAAATTTCTTAGTAATAACAATAATAACAGCAACTTATATTTCCATGTCTCTTAAGGTTTGCAAGTCACTTCACATGCTTTACCTTAATAATTAATATATTTGGGACTGAGTTGCCTCTTTTAGATCTTGACATGGATGGATGGATGGATGGTTGGATGATAAACCATCTATTAGTGTTCTTAATAGGCAGGCACTCTGCATTATTGGGGATAACAGAAGAAGTAAGAAAGACAGTGTCACTGGAGATACAAGAAAAAAAAAGCATGAAATTCCTATGATCAAGGAGCTTACATTCCAATGAAGCAGGGAGATGGCAGATAATGAAGAAGTAGTATTAGAAGACAAAGGAGACAGGCATGGTCATAGGGATTGGAAATAGCTAAGAAGTAAGTGGTATTATTCCAGGAAAAAGAAGGTGAGCATTTAATTATCATATTACCTATCAAAAATGATACAGGATAGAGAAGTAATATTTACTCCTCACCCCAACCTTGTCCCCAAGAAAATAGCTGGGTATGTGGAGAGGGATCTGGACATTTCTATTGATTTGGGAATCATGGAACTGGTGTTCAAGTTTCAGCTATAGTACCTGTGTAATGTTGAACATGTCACTTAACTTCTCAAGGTCTCAGTTTCTCCACCCATTAAAGGAAGAGATTGAGCTTAAATGGCCTCTGAAGCCCCTTCTATCTCTGAATCCAGGAATCCAAGTCCCCATTACCCAAGTCATTCTGATCCCACAGTGCAATGATAAAAATGCCATTTGGTGAAGTTACATTGTATTACATTATTTTTCCCAAAATATTTATAGGGCCTGATTAAAAATAGATTATAGGCTAGAGTATGATACAGCATGAAGAACCAGACAAAAATTGGTGGGAATTCTTTAATATACCAAAAGGGAATGTGTGTGGAGAGAGATAGAGACAATAAATAGAATACAGACAGACAGGGACAGACAAAGAGAAAGAGGCAAAGATAGAGACAGAGATAGAGACAGAGAGATTTAGTTGATGCTGAAAAGCAGTTCTACAAAACTGAGCCTCCCCCAGAATCATGTTGTGAACCATGAACATGACATGGAGCAGGTGAATTTCAGCACCATCACTTTAATAAAACCATGGTTTCTATATGCTGCATAGTAGCCATGCTGGATAGATCTTCCACCTGGTGAAAACCCCATATGATTCCATAGACAAGCTACCTTCCCCTCTCAAAACCAAGTTTGCATAAAAAATTAATGATGTGTAATAGAACTCACTTTTCTAAGTAAAGCTGAGTATTTTTTAAAATAAATTTGTTACTGGACTGGGCAACACCTGGCAGCCAAAATAGTCATGAAATTGGTGGGATGATGTGGGTGGTGGTTCCCTGAATAGTCCAAATGTGCATGTAATTACACTGAAACAGAGGACCTCTCATCACCATTCTTGGAAAACACAGGGAGTGAGAGGCAAGGCAAGCTTCTGAAGAGGGCTGTCATGCTGAAATTACTCTGCTTGAAGGCTTAGAGCTGAATGAATTAGAGGGGCTTGTGTTGTGTAGTAGGCCAGTCAATAGTCATGCAGTACAAGGCTGGGGATGGCAGTATTTTCACTACTAAAGGGAATCATATTCCCTGGATATGTGTCTGGCAGGAAAGTTGCAGTCTTTCTCCCTTAGTTATGACCCTGTTTTAGGAGTGTTCTCAGTGTGTAAAGTGAGATATGTAAGGAATCTTCATTTCCAGGATGTGGCTTTTATGCAGATCAATTTGGATATACCAAACAACAGGAAAACAGAGATAAGTGGAGGGGGTCAGAGTTTGGGAGTAAGAAATTGGTGTTTCTTCCAGAGTTTAGCAGTGGAGCAAAACCATCAGAAATCTGCATCAGGCCAAGGCCACACCACTTGTCATCAGTGCTAGAAACACCAAAGACACATTTTGTATTTCTTGACTCCATGGACATTATCATTCAGTGAATGCTCCCATCCTTTATTCCTTATCAGGAAAAAAGGGGAAATTTCTGGTTGAAATTACTGAGGGTTTCATTTTTGGCTTTTTAAACATAATGCCCATATGGTACCTGGTTCATAATGGACCTCTCAAAAATTCCTGTTCAATTGACCAGAATTTCCTTCCATTTCTTAAAACTGGACATTGATAACACAAAAATATTCTTGGACACTCAGATTCTCTTAAAATCAATCATTGACATCAGTCAGACATGCCCTGGCCCAGCATCATACAGAAATCAGGAAAGGAGAATGGCTTTCTGGAGGTGAGAAAGCCCCTTTCCAGTGAACTTTCCTATTCTTTGGCTGAGATGTCATTTACTACAATGACACGACTCTGCCCACACCTGGTACACATGCTTCATTTTCGTCAGTTGCATCCAGCTCTGAAACAGCAGCTAGCCACAGCCCCTCTGGATAAAAGAAAATTCCTTGTATTTACCTCCAAACTCTCTGTCTCTCTCTTGCTTTATTCCTCCCAGTGACATAGACCTGCTGCTTTCTAAGCTACCTAATAGAATGTGCCCTTATCTAAAAGTTCTCAACAAATAACTTTTGTATTGTGCCAGATGCATGTTTGGGAGAAGAGGCACATGATTCTCTTTCACCTACTGGGGGCTCTGGTTTGCAAGAAAAAAATCTCCTCATTGTCTTATGAAATAATATTTATATAACAAGTCTGGGATGTAGTTGGACCATGCTTGTTCCTTTCCCCACCTTTGTTTCTCCTGGTTCATAGATTTGGAAATAAAAGGGTCTCCAGATGCCATTTAGTCCATTTTTTGTCCTTTTAAAATGAGAAAACTAGCTAGCAAGTTTATGTGACTTGTTTAAGGTCACACAAGCACCGTAAGTGCAAGTAACAAGAACACAAATAATAATAATGATGATGCTAGTTAATTATATATGACTAACTTGAATCTCACAATCAATGGCTATAGCCATTTTACTGAGACTGAGAGGTGGCCCTTGCTAGAGTCACATAGCAAGTGAATGTCTGAGCCAGGATTGATATCCAAGTCATCAGCCCCACCCCAATCCCATGCCGAGGGGGCTTCCCACTGCACCATGATCCCCTGATATTTCTGTGAGTGTCATTATGTGTCATAATGATGTGTCATTTCTTCCATCTCCAATAGGTTGCCAGTCTGGGGTACGGAGAATAGAGAGTCTGAGACCATATTTGAAAGCTGAGATGATAGAGTTGAGCCTTTGGAAGACAGTGGGACTGGTACTGTGAAACTTTTTTCTAGGACAGAGTTGTTAAACTTGGAATCCATGGACACCTAAAAAGCCCATAGATAGATTTCAGGAGGTCCATGAAAAAAATGGCGTTATTTTCACCATTATTTAACCTTAGCATTTACTTCAAGTATGAATTCAGGCAACAATACATTATTGTAAGAAAGGTCTACAGGCTTTCCAGATTGCTAGTAGGGCCATCTCTCTATTTCTCTCTCTCTCTCTCTCTCTCTCTCTCTCTCTCTCTCTCTCACACACACACACACACACACACACACACACACACACACACACATACACACACATGATTAAAGAGTGTGGTTTAGAGCAGTGATTGTCAAAGGCATTTGCCCCATTCTTCATTCTTCTTTAAATGGCCCTGGGCCATCCAGCATTTTTATCAGTAACTTGGATGAAGGTAGAAATGGCATGCTCAGCCAATGTCATGATGACACAAACCTGGAAGGAATAGTTAACACATTAGAAGACAGAAACAGGATCCAAAAATATCTCAACCACCTCAAATGATAAGCTCTATCTAATAAATTGAAAATTGATGGAGATTAAAGTCATGCTCAAGTTGAAAGAATTAACTGCATATGTAGAGGGAAATTTTAGACTGTCTGTACCAAGATGAAAGTTCACAGGGAAAATCTAAGTGTTGCAATGGATGCGAAAGCAACAATAGTGATACGACCATGGCTGCATTTAAGGAAGGTCAAGGCCTCATCAAGGACATCTGGAGCATCATGATCAATTCTAAGAACAAGATTTTAGGAAAGACACTAATACGCCTGAAAGAATGCTTGAAGAGCCCTCATGTGGGAAATATATTTGGCTAGGACTGCTTGGCCTCAAAGAGAAGAATCAAGAGCAACAGGGAAGAAGAAAATGATTGAGAGGAAGTTTACATGTCACAGAATGAACAGAACCTTCCTAGCCAGTAAAACTGCTTCAGGATCAAATGGGTTGCCTTACAACGTGAGGAATTGACCATCAATGTGGGGGTACTCTAGTTAAAGGAGCGATGACCAATTACCTGTCATTGACTTTATAGAGAGTGTTTCTCTTGAAGGAGGGCTTAGATGAGGTACCCCTCTGAGGCTTTGGTTAAGTCATCGATGACAATTTTGAGTTAATCCACCAATCAACAAGCATTTAGTATCACACACAGTGTGATAAGGCACTGGAGACACTAACAAAAAGGAAACAGTCTGAATCCTCAAGGTCTCATATTCTCCAAGGACTGATGCTATGAATTCATCTAAGCATATTCTGAATTTTTACACAATAACTTTGAGGTAATTTTGGCAAAAGGGCACTAAGTGTTGGGGCAATCAGGAAAGGCTTCATGCAGGAGGGGGTGTTTGGCTGAGCTTTGAAGAAAACTAGACACTAGAATAGAATTATTTCAAGTACTACTGGATGGACACTCAAGAGCTTTGCAAATCATTATCAGTCATGGAAACGTAAACAATTTATGAATAAACAAGAGACAAAGAACAGTATGAGGTATAAAATGGATACTTCGATTACACTAAATCAAGAAGTTTTTGTACAAGTAAAAGAAATGTAGCCAAGTTGAGAAGGAAAGCAGAACATTTTTGGGGGGAAATTAATACACACATATGTATATTATATATATACATATATGTGTGTGTGTGTGTGTGTATATACATAGCTTTGTAAAATCTATAAGAATGCAAGTCACTTCCCAATTGATAAATGGTCAAAAGATATGAACACACAGTTTTTCGATAAAGAAAACAAAACAATTTATAGTCATATGAAAAAGCTCTAAATACTTGTTGATTAGATAAATGCAAATTAAAACAACTTCAAGATATTATTTTACATTGATCTGATTGGTTAAAATGATTGAAGGGGAAAGCAACAAATGTTGGAGGGCTTATGGAAAAAATTGCCCATCCATTGGGGAGGGGCTGTACATGCTGTCGTATATGGTAGTGGTGGAATACCACCGTGCTATAAGAAATGATGAGCTCAATGAGCATATTCTTCTTGTGGAAAAGATGGAGAGGGGCAGGCTCTATGACAAATAATGTAATTACCAATAACACTACCACTAGCTGAAAAGTGAGGCCGCCAAAATCTCAAATCAGGTGGAGGTGTCTGGAGGAATGGACCCAGGGATTTTCAGTTGGCTTGTTTTCCTTAGAATTTTCACCAATGATTTGAAAGTGACATAGTTGACAATGTCATTATATTTGGACATGGCACAAAGTTGGGAGGAAGAAAGATAGGATAAAAAAAAAGATCCTGAAAGTTTAGGACCATTGGATTAAATAGAGGAAGATGCAATTTATTAAATCTTATACTTATGCTCCCAAAAATCAATATCAAAAGTGTAAGTTGAGCAATTTCATCTGAAGAAGAGGTAGGTGTATTAATAGGCTACACGTTCCATGTGATTCCATAGGGCAGCGGTCCTTTGCTGCTAGTGAGCAGCAAAGGAATCAAAGGTGATTTGAGGCAATGTTTTGAGCCATAGTGCCTAGGAATAGATGGGTGATGGCCTCTCTATACTCTTCTCTGATCAGACCACATTTGCAGTATTCTCTGCAGTTCTGAATGATACCCTAGAGGCTGTCCAGAGCAGGGCAACCAGAATAGAAAAGGAACCTAAATCTATGCTGCACGAGGATCATCCATTTGAAAAGTTAGCTGAAAGCTGAAACAATTATACATATCTAGTTTGTGAAGAAAAGACTTGGGGTAAGATGGTGTAGGACAGCTTTTTTCAAGTATTTGCTGTCACAAGAAGATAGAATGGACTTGTTCTGCTGAGCTAGGAACAGAACAAGGAACAATAAATGGAATTCCCACAGAAGAGGTTCCCACAAAGTAAGCCCCCATCTAGGATTGATGAAAGGAAAACAACTACCACAAGTTTTTATTAGAGTTATCCCAAAGTGGCATGGGCTGCCTTAGATTGTGGGCTGCCACTCACTGGAGGTATTCAAGTAAAGGCTCAATGAGTAATTGTAGGCATGTCGTAAAGAAAATTTTTGTCCAAGAACGGGTGGAACCATGAAGTCTCTACTAGCTTTGAGATGCAATGATTGTCTGAAATGGATAGTTAGTGACAGCAGTTGGATGTGGGGGGTAAAAAAAAATAAGTCTTTGAGGATTTGAGGTTGCATTTCTGGAAATATTGCCCTGTCATTAACAGAAGAAAAAAAATGAAAGTCCATAGAAGCAGATGGTTTGATGGAAAGGAGTAGTGGGGAGAAAAGAAGGTTGATATATTTCCAAGAACCCCATTGGGCTCTTGGCAAAGAAAAAT
The DNA here is from genome assembly GCF_011100635.1 of Trichosurus vulpecula. Taxonomy (NCBI): domain Eukaryota; kingdom Metazoa; phylum Chordata; class Mammalia; order Diprotodontia; family Phalangeridae; genus Trichosurus; species Trichosurus vulpecula. Next base: position 195,020,914 of record NC_050581.1, on the reverse strand, counting down.
ACTTAAAACTTGCTGATCCAGGAGGCTCTCTGAGGTCATGCTGCCATGGGCTTTGGCACTAGACTTCATCAGTTGGATTCAATGAAATCTGCTCCTTATTCTTAAATCCTGTGTCAAGGGAAAAAATATGTTCGAGGACAGAGTATGTACCCAACGGGCAATTTTCTTCCTCTCTCCATTTAGCCATTGCAGGTACATGGTCAAGTTCTCATTTGAATGGAGCAGATTAATATAGGGTTCTTTACAAAATAAGAGCAAAGAAACACTTGTGGCTGAATTTCAAGGAATATTGTCTAACGATGAAATTGAGAAAGTGGAAGATGCATCTAACAAGGGAAGTAGTGCAATACTTGAGTCACTTACAGCATTGTTAAAGAAAACAGTGAGGAAAAAATGGGGTGTGGCAGAGGAGAGGGGAGGACATTGTCCTCCCCAAAAGTGAGAGATGAAGCCAAACAAAGTCCCTCTGTTAGGTTCTCAGGAATTTGTTTGGTTTTTATCCAATAGAGTTTGAGTGTACTTGATTTAGGAAGGCCTTTCTTGCAAACATGAGCACAATTTTTGTTAGCTTTTAGGATTGTCTTCTCATAGGATAAACGCACCATATTGATGTAGCTTAAGCAACCATTCAGTCAATAAACATTTATTAGGGAATTGTCTTTGGTTATTTATTCTATCTTCCTCATGGTCCCAAGACTCATCACTTAGACTTCGTTATTTTCAGGCTAGATGATCCTGTCCTCTAATCTTTGGGTACCATGTCCAAGGTGAAAAGAGAGGGGAAAATAGCCTCTTAGTTCTCCTATAGTCTCCTCTTTTATACTCCTCTTGTCTTTACCATTTTCTTTTTCTCCCTTCTTTACCATTCCCACCCACCATTTGCCAGGGCCAAGTCATTTAATAAGAATTATTAAGTTCTTACTGTGTAATAAGCATGCAAGTTCACCAATACTCTCTCTTGGACCTCTTTACTCTCTCTCTCTCTCTCTCTCTCTCTCTCTCTCTCTCTGTCTCTCTCTCTGTCTCTCTGTCTCTCTCTCTGTGTCTCTCTCTGTCTCTCTCTGTCTCTCTGTGTCTCTCTCTGTCTCTCTCTCTCTCTGTCTCTCTCTCTGTCTCTCTCTCTCCATATATACATATATATATATATATGTATGTGTATATGTGTATATGTATATATGCATATGTATGTGTATATATGTATATTTATTTTATATGTATATGTGTGTATGTATATATATAATCTACTCCCTACAACAGCTCCTATGAGTTGAACTACAACCTCTATGCAGATGATTCCCAGATCTAGATAGTCAGCCTCAGCCTCAGCTTCTCTCCTGATCCTTAGTCAGCCATTATTAATTGCCTATGGTATATTTCAAACCAGATAACCTAGAGACAGCTTAAACTCTATTTATCCAAAAAATGAATTCATTGTTTCCCTTGCTCACCCCACTCCCTTTTCCCGACTTTTTTGTTGGCATTACCACTGTTATCCTATTCTACTCAAGCTAGAAATTTTGGTGTTAACCATCAAGATTTTGCAACAGATTTGAACATATGGTGTGAATACAGGCATGGAGGAGAGTTGACACTTAGGTTGAGATACTGGGGGACTGGAAGAAATATGGTATCCTGAATAGTAATAGGGATGCTGGGAAGAAAGGGAGGTTTGAGAGAAAACCTAGTAAGTTCTGTTGGATATGCTGCATTTAGGCAAGCAGGGAGGGCTAGATCAAGTGAGGGTTTTTAAGAATGGGGAAGACATTGGCAGGACTGGGGAGGAAACATGTTCTGGGTGCATTCCCTTAGAGTATGTCTTTCCTCGTCAAGAAGATGGGAAGAAGCCTCCTAGGAGCCCTATTGTGAAACATATTGAGGCTGTGAAACTGACCCTTTCTCTGAAAGCTTCACAAAATGGAGTGACCTTGCAAACCCTCTTATACGAAGAGAGTCTAGAGCGAATGTTCATCCCAGAGGGGCTGTGTTACAGAGCTGGTCCCTCAAGAAAGAGAATGTCATTTGTCAAAAGAAAAGGAAAATTGAAAAGCCAAGGAAATAGATAACAGAATCAGTGTATGAACCTCTACCACCTGCTCGGAGCTGATGAGAGCTTCAGGAAGCAAAGCTGCAGAAGCTGGAATCGGGAGTAGCAACTAGTGATGTTTGTCTATGAAGAACTAGAGCAGCGTTTCTTAACCTGGAAACAACTTAAAGAAATGTTTTGATAGCTATTTTAATAAAACTGGCTTCCTTACAAAAAAAGGATGGGAAGAGAAACACCTCTATTTCTTCTATCATAAGCTCTCAGTATTCAAGCCAGGTTAGGTGAAATGGGCCCCTCACACATGTATGTGGAGAGCCTCATGGGATGGGGGTGGGATGGGGAGAGGGGAAATCTTGGGTAATGTAGGAGAAAAGAGACTAATGTTTATATCTGAAAGTCACTGAAGGATAACTGTGGCTTGTCTTAGGTTCACATATGATTTTAGATAGGATGGTGAAATATGGTGGCAACTGAAAAAATCCTTAATTATCCTGGAACTAATTAGTGGGTCACACTTTGAGCTAAAAGACTCTAATTGTGTTTAATTAATATCTCTAAATAGAAGCCCACAGGGCATATTCCTTATAGGAGTCAATGTTCATTGACCTTTTGAAGCTGATAGCCTAGAACCCAGACTCTCATGACGACCTATTTGGACTACTATAAGAATGGTCCCAAATGCTCTCCCATGCCAACCTATGTTTCATGCTGGACCATCAGTATTTGATTTGGAGCCAGAGGTGTTGGTTAAAAATCACAGATTGATCATTTTCTATCTGTTTGGAGAGGGGCAAGTAACTTCATCTCTTGAGGCCTCAATTTCCTCCACACGATTTCATCTGTAAAATGGAAGCATTGGGCTAAAGAGCCTCTAAAATCTCTTACAGATCTTAATCATTGATCCTTACAACGCTCTCATCATGACACTCTTCTGCTCAAGACCCTTCAATGGCTCCCAATTGACTACGTAATCAAGTAAAAAATCCTTTAAAAAAAACATTGACAACTTCTGTTTCAGTCTGTCTGTTAAGTCAGGTATAAATCCATGTATATGTTTTGGACCTAGGAAGCAATAAATGCTTAATCTATAAGAATACATGCTTAGTCTAAATATCTATCTATTCATCCTTCCATGCAGATCTTTCTATCTGTCCATCTGCCTGGCTCCTTCTGTCTTTCGAAGGCTACCCTCCTCTAAGCCATGTCTTTCCCTGTTACCAGCAGGACAGTATGAGATACCTGCTGAAATGTTTTGCTAAAATTAAAGTAAAACATACCAATGAGACTCCTCTGACTTAGTATCCCTGTCATAAAAGGAAATAAGGAAAGTCTGGCATGTCCTGCTCTTGACGAAGCCAGGCAGGCTCTTTTCAGCCATCATCTCTTAAATGACTTGTTCTAGAATTTTCCCAGAAATCAAAGTCAAGTATAATCCAAAGTAGGATGTGATGGAGAAAGGGTGATCCAGACCCAGTGTTTTGGGAGCATTTGTGGAATCAAAGAACTCTCATTGGCTGTCATGAGACTCTCTTGCCGGGAAGCTTTTATGGGTGAACTGGTTTTTGTGAAGATGTCTCCTCAGTACTTTGTCATCATTAAATTTCCCCATAAAGTTTTTGCAGGAAGAGGAAACCATGCAGAAGGCCAATGGGGAGGACTGTGGCTTTGTGCAGGTTGTGTGTGCTGGCGATGGTCCGTTCCATCTTGGCACCCAGATGTCTGTGAGTCACTGGAAGCCAAAGTTGCGTATCCAAGAGGGCAGCAGGAAACCACAAGCCAGGATTTCACTTCTGTGCATCTCCCAGAAGGCTGTGTGGCTGTGGGAGGAGCCCAGCTGCTCCTCTGATGGCTGCCTTCAGGTTCACTTTTTCACTGTTGATGTTGGCTGTTCAGGACATGAAACCCATGCTGGCAGAACCATTGGGTATCAGGGAGACAGCCATTTCCTGAGTTTCTCAACCTCATATTCCCTGATTCTACAGCCATTTTGCAGAATTTCTTCCCCATTGCATGCAAGCAGGGATTTTGCAGCAGTGTTGAGGGAGGGGGAGCTCCTGCTGGCCCCCACGCCTGTGTTTTCTCACCAAGGCAGCAAACAACTTTTGAAGTGGCATCTGCTCCAAAGTGGAGCTGGGGCCCCCACTTAAATGCTGAGGACCTCGTCCTTGTTTGCCAGGAACATGGTATCTCTGAGGGGAGACAGCCTCTTCAGGCACTTACCCACTCAGGCGCCGGCCACTTCGATGGAAATAGCTCCCTCTTGGCCCTGGCTTTCTCTTCTGTCGAAGCCACAATTCCTTCTCTTCTGAAAATGCTCAAAATCATCCTTCCCAATCCAGACAATCATTAGATAAAAGTTCACCAAAGGCCTACTATGTGCAGAGATGAATTCAAACTATGTAGAAATGCATGAAATATGATCACATTTATTAAGTTTGTATTTCCTCTCCCAATTACAATGAAAGAAATAAATGGTAAAATGCATCAGAGCCCAGGAGATTAGGGACTGAGATTCAAGTCAAGATGACCTAGATTCCAGTCCTGTATCACTAGGTGGGTAACCATGGGCAAATCCCAGGAACTTTCTCATCCTCAGATGATGATAATGGTGATGACGATGACACCTACCCATAGGGACAGTAATCATGACATTGACATAGTGCTTCCTGCATGCGAAGCATTGCACCACGTACTTTACGATGAGGATCTCTTCTGTTCCTCACGACAGCCTTGGAAGACATCATCCCTATTTGACAAATGAGGAAACTAAAGCAGACACAATCAAGCCATTTGCACAGAGTCACACAGCTGGTAAGTGTCTGAGGGTGGATTGGAATTCGGGTCCTCCTGACTCCAGGCCTAGAGCCCTATCCACTGGGACATCTAGCTGCCTGTTATTGTGAGTGTGACATGATATAATGTATATAAAGTACTTGGGAAACTTTACATTGCTGCCAAACGATACTGGGCACTGATGATCGTGGGCACAATAAGGGCTTGCTGAATCAATGCAAAAACATGAACTCGTTGAAGGCAGCTCCTTATTTGTCTTTATATTTTGTTTTTGTCTAGCACAGTGCTTTTCTCATGTTAATAAATACTTGTTTGTATTAAAGTAATTAGCTGATTCAGTGCATAGACCACTAGACCTGGAGTCAAGAAGACCTGAGTTCAAATCCAGCCTCAGACCCTCACTATGTGACCCTAGTCACTTAACCCTATTTGCCTCAGTTTCCTCAACTGTAAAATGAGCTGGAGAAGGAAATGACAAACCGGTCTAGAATCTTTGTCAAATGGAGTCACAAAGAGTAGGACTGAACTGAAGAAGGACTCAACAATTGTTAATTGATGGAAGATGTACATGAAACCTACAAAGTATCTTAACATTTGCCTAATCATCATTTCCTCTTCCAGAAGGAAGCAAAGTGATATAGAAAAGGGGAGTTTGAAAGGGTTACTCTTGGAGTAAGGATGATTTGCATTTGAATCTCACTTCTAACCCTCATCAAGTGTCTATGTGAGAGGAAAGAGAAAACTGGCCATGGAGTCAGAAGAGTTGGGTTCAAATCTTGCTTCTGACATTTCTTACCTGTATGACCTTGAGAAAGTCACCTACCCTCCTTGAGCCTCAGTTCCATTATCTGTAAAATATAAAGATGGGAAGAGAATGGCTTCTGAGCTCCCTTTAACTCTAGCCATAACACTCTGAACATGGACAAATCACTTAATCCCAATTAGCCTCAGTTTCCTTATCTGTGTGCCAGGTAAAGCAAGCAGTCTCAACTGTAGCTTTTCCCAGTCCTCCTTAATCTTGTTGTCTTCCTTCTGAGATTATCCCCAATTCATTCTATTTTTTTTAGGGGCTGCTAGGGTAGTGCAATGAATAAAGTGCTAGCCCTGGAGTCAGGAGGGGCCAAGTTCAAACCCAGCTTCAAACACTTACTTAATGTGTGACCCTGGGCATATCACTTAATCCTTTTTGCCTCAGTTTCCTTATCTGTAAAATGAGCTGGAGAAGGAAATGGCAAAACATTCCAGTATCTTTGCCAAGAAAACCCCAGGTGGGGGATAGGAAAATTCGGAGGCAACTGAACAATAAAAATATCTTTTTTTATACAGATATTTGAATGTTGTCTTCCCAGTTAGACTGGGAAGTCCTCAAAGTCAGAGTTTGTTGTTTTCATTTTATTCTTCTTTGTAAAACTTAGCCCAGTTCTTGGCACATAATAGGTGCTAAATAAATGCATATACAGGTGAGCTCTTATTGGGGACAATTTTTATTTGGACTGGAACTATGAACAGCATTATGACTATATACAACACTGCCTTCCTTGACTTCCTTGACTTTAACACTTTCCTCCAAGACATTTTTCCTCATTATTTTTTTTCACATGATATTTGTTTTCTGGATCTGTGATTTTCTTGAATAGGAGTTGAGGAAATCCCCTCCACCAAGACAGATCATCTTCTTTTTGACTTAGAGACTGAAGTGAGAAGCCAAGAACATAGAAAAGTTAAGTGACTTACCCTAGATTACATGGCCAGCCTTTGCCAGAGACAGGAATTGAACCAGGTCATTCAGAGCCCCAAGGTAAGCCCCAACCACAAGGCCATCTGGCCTCCCATTTCCTTTCTACTTCCTAATCCTATTTATAATTCTGCTCCTTCCTCCAAACCAGACCAGCCTCCAGGGGCCAATGAGGAGCTCTGAGCTTCCTATGAGCTGAGTCCTCACCTTCCTTTAGACATTTTCTGCCTGAACTGCCAAATTCATTCCCCAAACCACATCACATTCCACCTTTTACTCTAACAACTGTAAGAAAATCACTCTTACCACTAGGATCAAACAGGGCCTCCAAACTACCTTCCACACTAATTTATGAGACTTCTCGGACTTCAGCCATTACCTGTCCCCCACTCAGCTTTTCATGTTATCTTCCCCAATTGGAATGTAAGCCCCTTCTGGGCAGGGACTATTTGTTTTTGTACTTGAAACTGATGAAGGGGGTTGGGAAAGGTTTCAATTTGGAGGGGGTACTTAAATTGAATCTCAAAGGAGACAAAAGAGGTGAGGATGGAGAGGTTCCTAGTGTGGGGGAATCCTGAACAAAGGTAGAAATGTGGGGCCTGGAATAACAGCAAGTAAGTCAATTTGGCTGGAACCCAGATCCCATGAAGGGGATGCTGTCAAATAGGCCTGGAATAGTAGGTTGATGCCAGACTATAGAGGGATGGAAATACCAAATTGTTAAATGAAGATTTGATCCTAGAGGTAACAAGGGGTATGTCCAGATGATGATAGCCAAGATGACAGGGCTAGCAATCATGCCATATGCAAACCAGTTAAAAGAATTGGTGGTCCATGGCCTGGAAAATAGTAAGACTTAAAGGGATGTGGCAGCTATCTAGTATTTGAAGAATGTCATTTAGAAGAGGAATAAAACTTCTTCTGTTAGGTCACAGAGGGTAGAAGGTACAAAAAAGGCAAATTTCAACTTGATGCTGGGGGAAATTTTCCTTACCATGAATGCTGATCCAAAGGTGCATGAGTTGACTTGGGTGGCCATGGCCACCCCTTTCTTGGAGGACTTCAAGTTATGGCCCCGATGACCACTTACAGATTTTGTAATGGGAATTTTGTTGGGGTAAGGATTGGGTTAATTGATTACTGAAGACTTTCCATGTTGGAAGTTCTCTGATTTGTGATAGTTGATTCATAATTTGGAAGAAGGACTCAAAGACCACTTGAGAAATAAGAGCTTTCCATACATTCTTCCAGCCTCAATTGTTTTTCCTTGAGATGATGAGAATTCAAAGGTGAAAGGTCTTTTTATAGTTAAAATGAAAAATAAAAAGTAAAAGTTCTTTTCATAGAAGGCATTAGGTCATAAGGGTTCCCTCATCCCTCTAGACCCAGGGAGAGTCCTTGCTTACTTTGTGTCTCCAATGATCAGTTGGAATCTCCTGCATCATCCAGCTTACCATCTAATAGGGGACGAGGGCATGCTCCTGAGAAAATAACAGGTCAACTACTGTTTAGAAGAGTACAAAAAAATTAATATAGAATGGCTTTGAAATGTGGCTTTATAAATATCAGGGAAGGTTTTATGGAAGAAAAGAGTCACATTGGGGATTTTTGTTAACCATAAATGTTTCTCATTCTCCTGAGCCAACACCAGTTCATGTGGGCCAAAACTTTATGTCTAAGCTTTGCATTGCTGCCAACACTAAACACAGTCCTCTATACATGGTATTTTAATAAATATTTGTCCCATTTCCCTTCTTTGCAGAGTTGGGAAACTCCAAGTGTAGGTACTGTGGGACTCAGTAAATATGTTGGTTAGTTTTGCTGAACTGATTTTTTTTCTTTCTTTTTAAATCCTTCGTTGGGAGGGAAGGCTCTCTGGGGAAGGCGATGTTTGAAAATGAAGATGATGTAAAAACAAATGAAAAAAGTCAAGAAAATTCAATGTTCTCTGAAGGACGAATGGTCATGAGGGTTCCAATGGAGCAGAAGTACATGAATTCATTCAGACAGAGGAAGAACATTTTTAAGCAAAGAAAATTACATGAGTCTATGAATATGGGATTATTACTGGAGAACAATAAGTAAGTTGAATAGAGTGGGAAGTCATTAGAGGGTAGCAAAGAAACTCTTTCTACCAAAGCAGCTCCAACCTTCTCTGAAATTGAATTTGAGTTCTAATTCAGCAAAACCCAACATTTTCAGCCTTTCTGAGACTGTTCACAGTATTTCACACTAATGGTCCCCAACATTTATGACAAAGAGTTATTGTGTGTGAGGCAGCATGGTGGAAATAGATTCAGCCATGGACTCAGAGTTGCAAAGCCCTGAGTTCCAGGCCTGCCTCTGACACTCATGGGTATTTTGACCTTAGGCAAGTCACTTAGCATCTCAGTGCCCTAGTATATTCTCCAAAGTAGAGATGAGTGACTCCTCAATTTTAGTAGAGTGAGTTTCTCCTTTGGGAGTTTCCTACGCCAAAAAAGTGGGTCAGGACTAAAAGAAAAAGAGAAACAAAAAAGGGAGAAGGTATTAAGTATGCAAAAATTAAAATGAGATGGTGAAGCAGCTGCTGCCTCCATTTACTATGGTAAGCTAATAGGTCAAGGCGAACTATTGAGAGGGGGGGATACTAGCACATGTCTAAGTGGTGGGGGGTATTAGGGAATGAAAAAGAATAGCTGATGTTATAAAGCACTTTGAGGTTAGCAAAGTACTCATGCACGTGCTCCTACTTGAACCTCACAAAGACCAATCTAGAAGAACTAAAGTTGTTATCATTATTTTTAACTTATGAGGAAATGAGATTTGGAGACATTAAGTGTCTCACCCAGGATCACACAGCTTGTAAATATCAGAGGCAAAATTTGAATTCAGCTATCTTCCAGTCCAATACTCTATCCATGAAGATGTACTGCTTTTTCATGAAGGGAAGTCTATACAGAGAAAGTGACATCTGGGCCAAACTTTGAAGGACGAGGAAAGCCATTTTATCAAAAAGAGGCAGTTACTGGTGGGTATCCTTATTTGGGCATTCATCACCTCAAGACATGGAAAGCAGCCAAGGAAGACCTCTAGAGGATTGGGGTTGATGATAGTTTTCCTCTAGGCCCCACAAGGAGCCCCCAAGCCAGTAAGATCACAGATCTAGTTGAGAGTCTGAGGCAATGAGATTTGCTACAATTTGGCTGAGGTAGCCTGTGATGGGTAGGTTATATCCTTTGTGGATACTTCCTGCACTATGAAAGAGTTTTAAAACCTTCCAACATATCAGCCTCAATTTCCTGTGAATCCATGATTTATGTGAATCCACAATCCATGTGAATCCATGTTTGGTTCTCACCTGGATAACCAGAGTTGCCAGAAGTTGGGAGATAGAAAAATGGAAGCTTCTTAGGCTGGCAGAAGATATCTTGAAGAGTTTCCCCCAGGAAGAAAGGTTTTGAACCAATTTTTCCTAGATGCTGCCAAGAGAGTTGTCACCTTTACGTCACTTGGGTTCCAAGAGCCATGACCATGAAGAATCATTCCAAACTCTAGGTCTTTGGGGCAACAGTCAATGACAGAAAAAAATCCAGGTTGGTGCAAAGGAAAAAGTGCTGACTTTGGAGCCATAGAATTGTAAGAGAATCTCAGAAGCTTATGTAACCTAACTCTCTCACTTTATAATGAAGGAAACAGTCCCAGCAAGTTTACGTGACTTGCCCAAGGTAACACAGGTAATAACTGCCAGAGACAAAAGGCCTGGGTCTGAATCTCAGGTATCCCCTTTGTTTTCTGTGTCTCCTTGTGCAAGTCAATCAACCTCTCTGAGCCTGTTTCCTCAATATAATAAGTAATGATAATAACAAGAACAAAGTATTTATATAGCACTTTTAGATTTTGAAAGAGCTTTTATGTAGAATTTCTCAGTTGACCCTCACAACCACACCATGATGTAGGTGCCAGTATTACTTTACAGATAAGGAAACAGGCAGAAAGAAGGTAAGAAACTTGCCCAGGGTAACACAGCTAGTGACTGAAGCAGGTTTCACACTCTGATCTCCCTGACTCTAAGGCCAGTACTCTCACCACCAAACCACCTAACTCCTTCAGATAAGGACTTTGTACTAAATAGTCTCTCTAGTTCCTTCCAGACCTAACAACCTGTCATCCAAGGATACCTAATTACTCAATAAATATTTATGGAGCTCATATTGTGTCAGAAACAATCTGCCAAGTCATAGCAAATGCCAAGTACTTTTTTGTTCCCTAGCTGGACACTGCAATAGGGACATCCCTGCCAACATAGTTTTGGATTGTCATCCCATGGTGCCAAGGCATGTTGGCATTGAGCCAATAGGAATTATAATCCAGAGTAGTTCTCATGGTCAAAGTTCACAAATTTTGAGGTAGAAGGAATCTCCAAGCCTTGTCAAGTTCAATGCTTGCATGAGGAAATAGGCTCATGATAGTTTAAGTGTCTTGTCCTCATCATAGAGATGGTATGTAATACAGTAAGTATCTGAACCCAGGTTCTCTGACCTCAAACTCACTGTACTATTTGTGAATCATCCTGACCCTCAGATCTTCCTCTAAAACTCACACATTTGCCACAAATTAAACATTGTATAGATTTCTGAAACCCAGAATGTGGATGCCATTGGCTCAGATTCCAAAAGGAAAGGGTACATACAATATCCAGACCATGCTGCATACCAGACTCCAAATGCAGAATTATATTCAGAACTTCCCCTAGAGTTTAAATTTGGTTCATTGGACACATGATTATCCAGAGGTTCTGGTCTGGGCTCTGGGTGTGCTTTCTCCAGAGCCATTCATGCATCACTAACAGATGCAAGTTGATGTTTGTCTAAACACTAGAATTTGGAGCAGCTGGAGACCCACCTATTGAAGTCTGCAGACAGGACTTCCTTCTAGGAAGATATTTCAAAAACTGAGATAGATGATGGAATCATGGTAAATAGGCAAACGATTTTGTTTTTCTTCATGAAACCTCGTGCTGAGCTCAGAGCATCATCATATCTGCATTCTTCAAAAATATAAACAAATTCAGATGTTGCTGATTCATCCAACACTGCCAGGTTCCCTATGTCTAGCCAGATGAAGTGTATGTCCTACACTTAATTTTCCTTTTATTTCCTTAGAACTACATGGAAAAGGTTTCAATATTCAATAAAAGCTCGATATATGGGCACACATTCATTCAAGGAGTATTTATTAAGCACATTCTATATTCATGGCACTGGGCTACATGCTGAGAATACAAAATCAAATATAAAAACAGAAAAAAATCTCTAACCCTCAAAGGGCTAACATTCTACTAGAGGAAGCAATGTGTACACAGTGAAGTAAAAATGAAATATAGAAAAAGAATTTTTCTTGGACAGAGGAGATTGTAAAATACCGACAACTGTGAGGAACAGGAAAAATAGAGCTTGTGTTTTTGGCATTTCTTGAGCTGACACTTCAAGCAAGCTAGAGATTTCACAAAAGCAGAGGTTATGAAGAACACACCAGGTATATGGAATATTTGGATCTGCAGGTGGGAGATGCAATGTGTTCGTACCTCTTGGATATGGAGATGGCCCCAACTTTCACTGTCTGGGTTGACTAGCTCATCTCAAACTGCCTTTACCCTGTCAGGTCTGGGGTTCCTAACTAGGGACACCACCATAGGACTATGAATCAAATTCTCTAGAATAGAAATTCTCTATTCCTAGAATAACCCAATTGTGAAGGGGATATGTTTCTACTACTCACCATTGTAGCTTCTGAGCCCCCACCAATGTAATTCCCATTTATACAAAATAAGTCATCATAACAACATTAGGCCAAACATAAAGCAATTATTTAGTAAGTGAAAAACATGATTATTACATCACAATTAGATAATATAAGACGAATGGAAAAATAATTAATTGATACAGTGTACCTATAAACTTGGGTGTCACTTTCCCATTAACAAGCAGCTTCTGTGAGGCAAAGTAAGCACATACTTTCAGAAACCTGGCAAAGCACAGAAGAGGTGAAAACCATGCGCTTAGGGACAACTGAGAACTTTAACCTGTAGAATTCAATGTTCTTGATCCATTCAGCAACAATCTGTATCACAGAATGCTGTTTCTGTTAGTTTCCACAGTCACACTACTATCTTCTCCTTTTCTCTAAGTCACTCCAGCAATCATTGCAAACACATACAAACACTTCATGTGCATACCAACCCACAATCTGATATCTGCTCTCATTGTACTTTATAAATCTCCTTTAAAAAAACATTATTATTTATTTATTTAATATTTTTAGTTTTCAGAATTGATTTTCACAAGAGTTTGAATTACAAATTTCTTCCCATTCTACCCTCCCCCAACTCCAAGGTGGCATATATTTTGATTGCCGCATTCCCCAGTCAGCCCTCCCTTCTGTCACTCCATTCCCCCCATCCCCTTTTCCCTTACTTTCTTGTAGGACAAGATAGATTTCTACGCCCCATTGCCTGTATATTGCCTTGTCATATATATATATATTGCCCTGTCACATGCAAAAAACCTTTTTTTGAAAATCTGCTTTAAAAATTTCAGTTCCAAATTCTCTCCCCTCTTTCTTCCACAAACTCCCCTGCTTAAGAAGGCAAGCAATTCAAAATAGGCCACATGTGTATCATTATGCAAAACCCTTCCACAATACTCATGTTGTGAATGACTACCTATATTTTGCTCCTTCCTACCCTATCTCCCTTTATTCAATTTTCTCCCTTGACCTTGTCCCTTTTTGAAAGTGTGTCCTTTTGATTACCTCCTCCCCCTATCTGCCCTTCCTTCGATCTTCCCCCCCCTTTTTATCTCCTTCCTCCTTCTTTCCTGTGGGGTAATATACCCAATTGAGTGTGTATGTTGTTCCCTCCTCAGGTCAAATCTGATGAGAGCCAGATTCACTCATTCCCCCTCGTCTGCCCCCTCGTCCCTTCCGACAGAACTGCTTTCTCTTGCCAATTTATGTGAGATAATTTATCCCATTCTATCTCTCCCTTTCTCCCTCTCTCAATATATTCCTCTCTCATCCCTTAATTTGATTTTTTTAGATATCATCCCTTCATATTCAACTCTCCCTGTGCCCTATGTATGTATGTATGTATGTATGTATGTATATGCATATATATACATGTATGTATATATGCATGTATGCATATTCCCTTCAGCTACCCTAATAGTGAGGTCTCATGAATTATACACATCATCTTTCCATGCAGGAATGTAAAAAAACCAGTTCAACTTAAGTCCCTTAAGATTTCTCTTTCTTGTTTACCGTTTCATGCTTCTCTTGATTCTTGTGTTTTAAAGTCAAATTTTCTATTCAGGTCTGGTCTTTTCACTGAGAAAGCTTGAAAGTCCTCTTTTTTGTTGAAAATCCATATTTTGCCTTGGATCATGATACTCAGTTTTGCTGGGTAGGTAATTGTTAGTTTTAATCCTAGCTCCATTAACCTCCAGAATATCATATTCCAAGACCTTCAATGCCTTACTGTAGAAGCTGCTAAATCTTGTGTTATCCCGACTGTCTTTCCACAATACTCAAATTGTTTCTTTCTGGCTGCTTGCAGTATATTCTCCTTGATCTGGGAGCTCTGGAATTTGGCAACAATATTCCTAGGTGTTTTCTTTTTGAGATCTTTTTTCAGGAGGTGATTGGTGGATTCTTTTAATTTCTATTTTACCCTCTGGCTCTAGAATATCAAGGAAGTTCTCCTTGATAATTTCTTGAAACATGTGCTGGATTGTTGAAACAGCTCTTTTTTTGATCGTGGCTTTCAGGTAGTCCAATAATTTTTAAATTATTTCTCCTGGATCTATTTTCCAGGTCAGTCATTTTTACAATGAGATATTTCACATTGTCTTCCATTTTTTCATTCTTTTGGTTCTGTTTTATAATATCTTGATTTCTCATAAAGTCACTAGCTTCCACTTGCTCCAATCTAATTTTTGAGGTAGTATTTTCTTCAGTGTTCTTTTTTACCTCCTTTTCCATTTGGCTAATTCTGCCTTTCAAGGAATTTTCTCCCCTTTGGCTTTTTGGAGCTCTTTTGCCATTTGAGTTAGTCTATTTTTTAAGGTGTTATTTTCTTCAGTATTTTTTGGTTCTCCCTTAGCAAGTCATTGACTAGTTTTTCATGGTTTTCTTGCAGCAGTCTCAGTCCTCTTCCCAATTTTTCCTCTACTTTTCTAACTTGCTTTTCCAAATCCTTTCTGAGCTCTTCCATGGCCTGAGACCAGTTCATGCTTTTCTTGGAGGGTTTTGATGTAGGCTCTATGACTTTGTTGACTTCTTCTGGCTATATGTTTTAGCCTTCTTTGTCACCAAAGAAAGATTCCAAAGTCTGAATCTGAGTCTGTTTTCACTGCCTGGCCATGTTCTCAGCCAACTACTTTACCTTTGAGTTTTTTGTCAGTGTATGAATGCTTGTAGAATAGAGAGTACTTTGTCCCAAGCCTGAGGGGCTGTGCTGTTGTTTCAGGAGCTATTTCTACACAGCAAGCTCTGCCACACCAGCAATCCTCCTCCCCCAAAAACTGCCAAACCGGACTATGACTCTGATCTAAGCAGACTCTGCACTCTCGCTCTGATCTGCCACTTAATTCCTCCCACCAGGTGGGCCTGGGGCCCAGAAGCAACTGCAGCTGTAGTTCTGTAGCTGTACCACCTCCGCTGCCCCCGGGGAGGTAGCCAAACTGTGAACTCCTTTCACTCTGTCCCCACAGTTTTTTCCCACTAACCTTCTCTGTTGTCTTTGGTGTTTGTGGGTTGAGAAGTCTGGTAACTGCCAAATCTCACTGATTCAGGGACCTAGGACCTGCTCCACCCGGCTCCCCCTCTGATTGGTCCTGGTGCAGCCCTCACTGGACTCTGGTCCACTCTGCTCCCAGATCCATGTGATAGACATTACCCAGTGACCATCCAGGCCGTCCTGGGCTGCAGCCCTGCTTCCCTCTTCTATTTCACGGGTTCTGCAGTTCTAGAATTTGTTCAGAGCCATTTTGTTTAGGTGTTTGAAGGGTCCTGGGAGAGAGCTTTAGGCAAGTTGCTGCTTTCCAGCTACCATCTTGTCTCTGCCCCCACTCTATAATTCTCAATACTTTCAGGATCACCCATCCCTGGTTCTCTAATGGTGCCTCTTGCAACCAATATTGCTATCACAAGAAAGTCCTAATGATTCCTTTGTAGTAGGTATCTAGTCACAAGGCCAATGGAAAGCCCTTCTTCAATTGGACCCAAAACTTCTACTTCAGAGGCTATTAAGGTATATGAAATAGTTTGGAAAAGGGGAAGAGTTTAAAATAAATACAAAAGACAGTTTATTGAAGACTGTTTTTTTTCATTATAATGAACTGCAAGGGATTTCTTGATTTCTCTTTTTTCCTCATTCCTCAACAGGGATGGTATAAGAAGCAACCCTGCGTAATTGAATGTCGTTGTCCATTTGGTCCCAGATGGATGAATGGGGAAAAAATGAAGGTATTTTGCAAACATTCTTAGGTTCATAGAATTGTTGATTTAAAGATGGCATGGACCATAGAGACCATCAGGTCAAAATCTCTCATTTTAGAGATGAAGAACATGAAAGCCAAAGAAGTGGTGTGGACAATGGCAGATACAAATCCCTGAATCCCAGAATTTGAGAGTTGGCAGTGACCTCAGGGGCCATTTGGGTCCAATACACCCAAGAAATGATCCCTCCAGCCCCCCATAACATACCGGTGATGGTCCTCAAGTCTCTGTTTAAAGATAACCAAGGAGGGGGGACCAATCATCTCTCCAGGTGGATTTGTATCTCATTGAGGGAGATCTGTAGTGGAATATCGTAGGGCCAACTGTTCTTTGCCCATTACTTGCCCAGTCACAGAGTCAGCAGGTGACTAAAGCACTATTCAAACTGGAGATTTCCTGATTCCAGGCTAAGCCATCTATCCATTATGCTACTTACTAACAGTGATGCTCAGGAGCAAGGAGAAAAAAACCTATTGGACTTTTTTTTTTAACCTGATCTAGTGTCAATGACAGAAACATGCTCAATGTTGAGAAGGGTATGTTTACATTCTTAACTTCTGGATAAACTCATGAATGAATGAATGATATACTGAATGAATGAATGAAAGAAAAAGCATTTATCAAGCCCTTAATACCTGTTAAGTACTTTGCTAAATCCTAGGGCTACAGAGAGAATAAATGAGACAATAATTAGGGAAGGTAATGCATAGCAATGAGTTCAGCTCTAGGTCAAGTGAAAAGCCCTAAATATTCTAAGCATTCATTGCTGAGATATATGGAAAGGCTTAGGAGTCAACAGTGTACTAGGACATACTCCACATCCTTTCTCCATATATGTTCTATGGCTGTCCCCCATTTTTCACCTCTGCCTCCTGGCTTCCTTCAAGTCTCAGTTAAAGTCACACCTTCTGTAAGAAGTCTTTCCTGCTCATCCTTAATGTTAGTGTCTTCCCTCTTCCCTCTGAGATTGTCTCAAATTTTGCATATGCTCACAAACATGTATATGTATATATACATATATATATATATGTGGGTGTGTGTATACATTTATATGTGCATGTATATGTGTGCATGCGTATGTGTGTATATACATATATATGTGTATGTGTATTGTGAATGTGTATGTGTGTTTATGACATGGATATAATTTTGTTTTATTTGTTGTCATTATGGGGGGTGCTGTCTCATTAGATTGTGAGCTCCTTAAGGGAAGAGACTCTTTTTGACCTTTCGTTGCATCTCCAGCACTTAGGAAAAGTGCTTGGTACATAGAAATGTTTTAAGTAAATAATTTCTGACTTGATAACAGTGCCTGGGAATCATGTGGATATAGTTTGAAACCAAATGGTAAAGAAGAGAGATCTTTAGAAACAGTGCAGAGAAGATCAGATCTTCATCTAACTAGAATGTCTGGAATTGGAAACTCCCAGGTCATTCAAGTGCTTCAAATAAACATGTTGCTATTCCCACATAAAAGGCCTTAATAGGTCAGGTCAGCCACGAATCACTGGGAGAAGGGTAAAAGTAACCAGAGTGGAAGGGAGAGACTATTAATTACAGATATCCTACCTGGCCTCAAATTTGAGCTGTAATGCCACCAGGACCAGCGACACTGAAATACCTTCTTCTGCTCTATAAAGATGTATGAAATATAGAGAAAAAAAGATTTCTTTCCTGGAAAAAAGGTTATCTGAGTTAACTGCTGGCTCTGTAAGGAAATTTACAGATAAGCTCCATGACTGGAGAAAGGAATGAGAAGTGATACCCGCTACTGATGGCTGGGAGATACAAAAGAAGGGAGAGCAGGGAGGAATATTCCGTGCCATCTACTGGCAGCTAAGGGCAGCTACAGAAGACCCAATGTGATAGAACTAAGAGAAGCAACACATGCTGAGAGGGGGCCCTATGCAGGGAAGAGCCAAAAGTCCCTGTGGAAGGGTGACATGCAGATTTTCCATTGGCCTTGCTAAGAGTGCTATTGGTTTTCTTCCACTTATCAACAGATTTCAGCAAGATCTCTGACAGTCTCTCACAAGACACAAAGAAGTGGTGTGGACAATGGCAGAATTTGAGAGTTGGCAGTGACCTCAGGGGCCATTTGGGTCCAATACACCCAAGAAAGGATCCCTCCAGTCCCCCATAACATACCAGATGATGGTCCTCAAGTCTCTGTTTAAAGATTACCAAGGAGGGGGAACCAATCATCTCTCCAGGTATCACTCTTAGGTGGATTTGTATCTCATTGAGGGAGATCTGTAGTGGAATACCAGAGGGCCAACTGTTCTTTGCCTGTGCCAAACAATTTTTTGTATGCCAATGACTTGTAATAATACATAGATGCCACTCTTGTCACATTTTGTGCATTATGTAAAATTAGGACAGATAGCTAAAGACATCTCTGCCACTTATTAATGATATGGTCATGGGAAAGCCACTTAATTTCACTGGGACTCAGTTTCCTCATCTGTAAAGTGAGAAGGTTGGACTACATGTACTCTGAGATCCCTTTTGTCATTAAATCTAGGAATCTATTCACTTTGACTCCATTGCGTATAAGATTTTTTCCCCTTCATTTTACAATGATAATCCATTTTGGACATGCTATTTATACCCATCACTGTTTTTCGCTTGACAATTCCTCACTCATATTTAAAGTCATCTTTAAAAAAACTTTGAGAACCTGGCTTGGTTCAGGGAGAAAGTAGGTCATGTGGTTTGTTTAAGTAGTCCTTGAACATTTCCTCCATTATGTGGCCCACTGGACCTTCCCCTGAAGATGTCATGATTCCATTTCACAAAACAATTGTTCATTTCGAACTTCCTCTTGAATGGATGTCTCCTGTTGGCTGGAGATGTTTTCTGGAGGTAACTCACGGCCTCTTTAGTACTTTATCATGATTACAGGAACCCAATCCCATTTCCTTTTAGTCACTGTTGCTGCAGCAGGCAAGTCCAAGAAGAGTCATTTGTTGGGTCAATCTGGATGTGAAGAATGCATCGGGTTTGTTTGTTGTTTTGTTTTGTTGTGTTTGTTTTCTGTGTTTGTGTGTGTGTGTGTGTGTGGGTGTATGGGTGTATGAGTGTGTGTGTGTGTGTGTGTGTGTGTGTGTGTGTGTGTATACGGGGCCTGTGTGGTATTTGGGAAGGTTTCCAGGAAGTACAGAGTATGGAAATAACAGATCCTTCTTAAAACTTCTATAAGTATTTTTCATTATCAAAAGACAAGAGTGATATTTTTAGATGGAACTGTGCCCATTGGCTGGAGAAAACTTACTGCTTTCCAAAAGCCTTGCTGGCACACAGGGCAATGTACTTGAATTTATATTCTGTTGAAAGGGTGCACAGCATTTGTCCTGTTCTTTGCTATCCGATTCTCCTCTGTGCCCCTACCTGACAGTAAGGTCTTGTTCATGGGCCACACGGCAAGTGCAAAAACAGCGGCTCCATAAAGAACCAGAGATCCAAGCAGGGGATTGCAAGATCTGTTTCTTATTGTGTATTAAAGATGATTCTCTGGGACTTGTTGAATAATTTCATGGCATGCCATCCATCACTTTTATGGTGGTCAAGGGAGATGTCAGTAGCATCTGCATGGAGTCTCTTCTTGGATAATGTTAGTATCAACCAAAGGCTAGGTGGGAGTATGTACTTTATAAAGAGCAAACTCTCCTTGAGAAGAGGAGGTCATCTACCTTACCAGTTCCCCTCCTGGAATCAACTTGGTATCTTTATAGTTCTGGAACCCAATACAACGAGGATTGTTTAAAAAATAACCCCCTTGGACCAAACACGACTATTTTCTCTTAAAACTGAATATATTTTTAATGGCAAAGCCTGGTGGGTCTCAGGCTAACAGTAAATTGTCCACAGCTGTTGTAATTTGGTTTATCTTCCAGCAAGATTTGAACTGCTGACCAGATCTTAGAGACAAACTCTTTTGAAATTTGATGTTTAAACTAACTGTACTCTCTGTGTATCTCCTTTGTGCTTGCTGTAACTGGCTAGGTGAATGGAGGCTTGTGGTCAGAGCCTGGACAGGAAACCTGAACTTTGCGGTTCTTTTACTAAATCTTTATTGCACATATTTTGGGACTCTGTCCCTTCCCTCAGACCTCAGTTTCCCCATGTGTAAATCAATTCAATCAGCTCAGCTTGCAGACCTTGTCTGAGCCTGGGTGATGGATTATTTTTCCATCCTCTGTTTGATTATTCTTGAGCTAACCAGTTTACTAAATATGTTGGCCATAGTCCAGGCTTATTTTCCCATTCTGGGACAACACATTATATGAAGCCCAATTATATATGAGTTAAAACCCTAACCCCCATAAAGAACAAATATAGAGAACTTTGGAAGGAATGTTAGGATATAAATAGTACTGGCTCTGGATACTGAGGACCTGGGTTCAAATCCCACCTGTGATACTTACTCTCTATGTCAACTTGGAAAAGTTACAATTTTTCTGAGTCTCAGTTTCCTCATCTTTCAAATCAGAACGTTGGACTGGATGGTTTCCAGGTTCCTTCTAGCTCTGGGTATATGATGCAAAGTGTTCCTATGTAACCAAGAGAACATAAAACATTAGGGGGAAAAAAGGTGCCCTGTGAGGCAAAGATCTAAAATTAGGCTAGTAGACTGTATTCATTGACTCTCCTTACCAAAGACTTCCACGTTTGCTTGGAGGACCAAGGAAGGTGAAGGAGGAAGCCTGGATGTTCTACTTCTTCCTGTCTCTGACTTGATTATAGTTGGCCTACCTACAATGAGGACCACCCCTGGTCTCCAGCTGTTCTGGACCCAATAGTGGAGGAGGCTTAGCAAGAGGATCAAGTTATTACACACAGATCAATGTTTCTTGGGTTAAAACCCAATGTAAACACATGTTCCTTGGGGTAGGGGGGAGGGAATGCATCGGAATGAAGAGATGAAACAAAGCTGACAAGATGAAAGGAAAAGTTTGTATTCTATATTGTTGGCTAAAAGAGAAAGCTAGAAAGGCAAGGCCAACCCCACCCCCAACTAATTGGGTATTAGGCAGCGATAAGGAGCAGCTCAACTCTGATACACAGGAATCACCCTGGTGCAAGACCTTGTCATTTTGCATCAGGACTAGCAAGTTCAGTCCTGTGCAATGTGGTCTTCTTTGATTCTCTCTCTCTCTCTCTCTCTCTCTCTCTCTCTCTCTCTCTCTCTCTCTCTCTCTGTCTCCTCTCTCTCTCCCTCCCTTCCTCGCTCCCTCCCTCTCCCTCCCTCTCTCTAATAAATCTAGCCCATTTCTACCCAGTTTATCATCTTCAAAAGCTTCTTTACATTTTCTTTGCTCCATAGCCTTCACCTGCTAATGTGAATGGTGTTCTTTGACTAGCATTAAAGGCTCTTCACAAGCAAATCTCACTTATTTTTTTTCAACCTAGTGTCTGACTCCTCTATGGGGGCCATCTTTAGAGCCAGTCATGGTGTATTTACTGCCCACCAAATCAACTTGGCTCATTCTTATCTCTGGGATCTTTGCTCATGCCTTTGCCTTATCTCCCTGACAAAATTCTACCTTTACTTTACTCATCCGCAATGAAACTTTCCTTACTACTCCAGGGCACTGTGAGTGTATGCTAGAAAAGGCCAGAGGTCTACAGTTTGAGTGGTCTCCTGGAAAATCATTTGACATTCCTCCCTGAAAAATGGGAATGATAATACTTGAGCTAGGAAATTCATATTGTGACTGGGAATCAGGGATCTATGAATGGAGACTAGCATTATCTCACTGAATATTTGCTCTAAAAGGAGCTTCACTGTTTATCAATGGATCATATGCTTTGGCCCACTGTGGGCTGGGAAAGTGTTGAAGGGCCCAGCGTCAAGGAGGATTGGCTCTGGAGCCATATAAATGTGGACTACTAGGTATTAAAAATACTCAGTGAGTATATGTTAAAAGGAGTGTCTGAACTCTCTGGTGCTTGGTCTTTTCATACTGGGGATGATAGTAAGTGTGTGTGGGGGGGGTGGGGGAATCCCCTCTCCTAAAAGCTATGGAAGCTGGTTTATATATTGACCTCTATAAGTCTGAGTAGGACCTCGAGTCCCTGACTGCCTTTTTATTTTCTGCTCCTTTCCCAAGCCTACATGACTGAAGGCCAATTGTAAGACACAGACTTTTCAGCAGTGCCTACTTTAGGAATCTGGGAGTTCCTGGGTTCCTTATCCAGAACTGACTGTTAGTGGGCACAAGTACATGCTTCTGAGAAGTAAAGATGGCAACCAACAGAAAAATGAAACCAAATACTGGCCTATCTTGATAGAAGACATGGGGGCTGCTTGAAGTGAAAGAGCCAAGGGAAATTGTCATTCAGCAGTCCCACGAAATGCTTCTGAACCACTTAGAGAATAATAGGAGTTATGGTTGCTGTTTCATATTATAAATCATTGTTATCATGAGAAAAGTCTTTTGTGTCTTAAGCATCTGTGTGTGAGTGTGTGGGAAATAAATAGCTGTCCTATGCCTGATCTAAAGCGTGTTTTGAATAAATTTTCTATCCTTTCTATATAAATCCTAGACATGAGTCAATTCTAAGCCTTCTTTTTGTAACTTTCTCTTGGGCTCTGAAGTGGGAGCATAAAAAGCCAAAAACAATGAGAAAAAGCATGATTCCTCCACCAAGGCCTGAACTCATTCTACCTGAGCCTAGAGTTGGGGCTTCTCTCTCCAGCTCTGGCATTTTGTTACACATATAGTGCAATTAAAACCCTGAAAGGGGAAGTCCTTACCATGAGTCCCACATCTGAGAAGTAGCTGAAAAAGAACTCGTTCAAAACCAGGCCTCCTAACTCTGCCGTGGTCTAAGAATTATACCTGGTCTTCTCTCACCTTTGAATCCATGGCATTGGTTACTGTGATGTTTCATATGACAATTAAGCACACAACAACCAATTCTGAAAGTTGGAAGGGACTTCAGTCGCCTTGTGGACCATAGACCACTCCAAAGGAATCCCCAGTGTATCAGACCCACCAAGCGGTCATCCAGCCCCTGCTTGAAGACCTCTGAGGAGGGAGGGCTAGCACCAATCAGGGAGTCCATTCCGCTATAAAATCACATACCAATTCGTTATCTTTTCTTCTTCATTTTTATGAAATAGCAATGATTTGTTCCTGGAAAACTTGCCAAGAGGAAATGGTTTTGTTTGTTTGTTTTTAACTCACTTCTTCTCATGAAGATGATGCAGACATGCGGCCTGGAGAGAGCATTCCCAGCAAGCACAGCAGTGGATATTCTTGATCGGTTTCTGTCGATCTCTTCTATTAGCTTACAGTCACTCTGAGGAGTATATTTCTTCCCAATTAGATGAGAGATGGTGCTTGGATTGAGTTTTGGATGCCACATGTTAGGAAGGACATTAAAATGTTGCAGTTTCTATAAGAGGGCGGCTAGGAGATTGAAGGAGTCTTGCCTCCAGAATATATTTACCAGGTAATCCGGAGCAAGTTACTTAACTCTAACAACTTTCTAAGGCTATGGTGTAGAGAAGGTGCTGATTTGAATTAGTAGAGGGCGTTTCTTCACCAAAGAGTCTCCTACACCTTTGAAATCAACAGCCCAGTCCCTATTCCTGTCATACTTCCAAAAAAGCTAAGCTAGGGATTTATTCCCAGTTCATTTTCCCAATTGGATCTTGTAATGAATGCATGCAATCATTAGAATTTCATCTATTACAACTCATCAATGTTTCCTACAGCAAATTAATGGTCTGAAAGTATGAGGAGCTAAGGATCACAGAATTTCCAGAATGATAGGAATGTCAGTGTTCCATAAACCTTCATCTCCTCTGTAAAGGGGGAATCTTTTTTGTTTATTTGTTTTTGAAGGGGGGAGGGCAGGGCAATTGGGGTTAAGTGACTTGCCCAAGGTCACACAGCTAGTAAGTGTGTCAAGTGTCTGAGGCAGGATTTGAACTCAGGTCCTCCTGACTCCAGGACCAGTGCTCTACTCACTGCTGGCCCAAAAGGGGGAATCTTAATATGTGAACTACTTGCCCTACAATGCAGCTATGAGATGGACTCATCCTTGAGGGGTGCTCCTCTGGTGTTTGTTTGAAGGTGTTCAGTGAGGACAAACCCACTGCATCTTGTGGCAGCCCATTCAATTTTGGTAAAGCTCTTATTGTTAGGAAGATTTTTCCAGGATCAATCAAAAATCTTCCCCTCCACGCTGTCCACCCAATACTCCTGTTTCAGCCCTCTGGGGCCAAACAGAATTATTCTTATCCCTCTGCTATATGATAGTCTTTTGAGTCCTTCAAGACAACCATCATGTCCCTCCAAGTTTTTGTTAAATGAAACATTTCCATTCCATTCAAGTGGTATCCCCATTCTAACATCTCAAACTCCTTCATCATCATAGTGATACCTGTAAAAGGCTGATGTGAGCTCCATGTCTTCTGGATGTAGTTCTAGGGTTTAGGTAAACCCAGTAACCTAAAAAAACTTAGAAATCATTTGGAATATTCTATGCTCATTTTTTGACAAATCAGTATTTGCTGTAAAAATTGAGAACGGGGTCATTTGTTCACCCCAGTTGGGTTCTCCCTCAACCAGACATAAACATACATGTACCTTTCCTGCGTCACTTTTGCTGCTTTCAGTTCTTTCTACTTCTAAAGGCCGAATGGTAGTAAGGAAGAGAGGGCCACATATCCTAATGGAGAGTTTCCTAGTCAGTGTGTGATCGTAGGTCTAATTTGGTTGACCTCATAATCCCGCCAAGCTCCACACTCCTCCTCATTGAGGTCCTCCATGGATTCCTCAGATGCCTCCAGCCATATTGTCATTCATTTGGTGCACATGTGGCTCACCATCCACATAAGTCGATAGATATATACATGTCTCCGTTTTGTATAAACATACTCCCAGCACTGGGTTGCTTCCATCCAGACCTCTGCCATAAATCCAGACCTCCAGAGATACCTCCTAATGACTTAACCATTAGACACAGTAAGAGATTCCAAGGGGACTCGATGAGGATATAATAATGGGCCAGTGTCAGGCAGGATTTATGATTATTATTCATATGACTCAACCATATGCTCTGGCTACTGCAATCAACTCGTTGGCTGTGCTCTGACATCTGTGGTGATAATGAGAAAAGTTGCATTACACCACAGGAGAAGAAAAAAAAAACATCAAAACTCCCACCCAATAACCAGTGGGTTGCCAGGAGAAACACTGACCTTCCTGGTGAAGTCAAGAGATCGTTTGAAAAAATACTTGATGCGTCTCAGAAAACAAGTCTTAGCGATCTGAAGATCTGGCTGCCAGCTGTTCTAACAGTCCTAGAGAAGACTGCATATCAAGCTGCATCCTTAGAACATCTGTATTTATCACCATAGGCAAATAGCAAGGAAGGTGGTATCCCCAGACTGAAACCTGGAGGCCAGCCTGGGTCTCTTAAATTATTTCAGCAAAATGTGCAGGTTTGGGGACCCATGGACTAGTTTCCTGACCTTCACTGACCTTTCTCTGAGTGTGTCTGGGGGAAGGCTTTGGATGTCTTGGTTGGTGACCCATAAGCACAGCCCCGGAGGGTCCACTCAACAGCCCTTTCACCAGCTCCAAGGATCAGAGCTCTTAGTTTCTGGGAAACCAGTGAAGAAATGAAAGATTAATACCATGTCTCTTCTCTTGGAGAGATGGCAGGTGAAGGGTCAAGAATGAATAAGGATAGTTTCAGTGCTGCTTAAGTATGGAAACATACAAGTTATTGGCATGCACTTGTAAAAGGGGCTCCCAATGCTGAGCTGAAGTTGGGATAGGTGGAGTCAGTGGCACCTGGGTGTTTATAGGGGAGCCCAGTATCCCAGGGAGGAATAAAGGAGAACCCTAACCATACATATCACAATATGCAACATCACAATGTTTGGGGTCTGTAAGTGTATGGGGATGAAGAGGGGTCAAGGAATGAGTCTCTTAATCCTAAAAGCAACCACAAATGGCTCAGGGTGTGGTTCTCAGGAACAAGGAGAAAGAGGCTCCAGCAGGGGATAGTAAAATAACACCGAGAATACTAGGAGGCATTAGGAGACAGGGAAAAAAAGCTCTGAAAAGAGAATAAGAGAACCCAAGTTCAAATCCAGTCTTTAAGGACTGTGAGACTTTGAGCAGGTTACTTCCCTGGGCCTCAGTTTTATTATTTGTAAAATGAATGGATTAGACTACATGGTCTCTGGGACCCTTCCTGGCTCTCAAACTATGATATATGTTAAAAAAGACATGTAATTTCCTTAGCATGGGGGAATCCTCAGTAAGGGAAGTCACTCCAACAATTCTGATTATCACCCATCCATGACTTAATAGACAAATCATAGGGCATAGCTTGAAGAACAAAGAACATGACTTGTCCATGATCACTCAGTAATGTCAGTTTTGAGAACAGCTCTTCCTGACTCTAAGCCCTGTAATCTCTCCATTACAGCATTGGCCCATTAAACGCAAGGCAAGTCTCCACTTGGGGACTTCACAGGCATGGCTTCTCAGCGTGGTGCCATGAGCAAGAAAACAGAAGGAGGAGTCCACAGAAGGGCTGGTTGCTTCTGGGGCATTCTCTGAGGAGCAGGTCAGATTTGGTCTGAGAAGAACAACGCTAGACATTTTAAAGGTGTTGCAAAATGTTGCAAAACAGCTTACATGCTGTTTCATTTGGTCCTCCCAGCAAACTTGGGAGGTAGAAGCTTTTATTATTCCCGTATTACAGAGGAGGAAACTGAGACTAAGAGCACTTAAGTGACTTTCCTGTGGGTTGTCGTGAGGGTCATAAAGCTAATAAGTGTGTGAAACAGTGCATGATCTCAAATCTTAGAGTTTTAGCTACTACATCACCTACTTGTACCCTTTCTAAACAATGCCCTCACATGGTTGAGATCATTAACATATGCTTGGGCACCTCATCTCCCCTGCCTCTCCCACGTAGTTAAGAATTTTGTACTCTTCACGTATGGTTTCCTTATCACTGAGGATAACATAATTAAGTACCACCTGGCCCGGGACTGGACTCACTCCTATCCCCATTGAACAGACCTGCTATGTTCTTACTCTGATTGAAGTCTCCCCCTGTAACCTTCATGGAATTGGAAAGTCTGCCTCATCGAGGAAGAAGGCCTCCACATCTGCACCAGTCTGCACATGGGGCTTGCCTAAATAGAGGCTCTCAGGGTCTACATGAGGGCGTCTGAAGCCCTTGACAGTTTTCATCTATCTTCTGTGTCTTTAATTACTTCTTGCTTGCAGGGTGACCTAATCTGAAAAACTCCTGTCTGATGTCCAGCTCTGTTCTCTGCTTTGGTCTCTCGTAGCTCTCATCCCAGCCTCTCATTCTGGCCTCGCCGGCCCACTCCTCCCACATTTCAAAGGACTTTCTTTAATGAGTCCATCAATTCAAAGTCTGCAAATTCCAAGTCACACATCAACTTTTAAAATGATGTTTGCTCAGTGCTGATGGACACACTCGTTCATTGGAATGGACCTTCTTCATATGGGCTGTTTTACAGCTTTGTTGTAGCTTCGTGTGAGCATAGGCATAAAACTGAAAGGGCCCTCAGAGGCCAACAAGTCCAACTTTCTCAAATATAGATGATGAGACTGAGATCCTGAGAAGCTAAGAGACTTGCCCAAGGCCACATGCCTGCTAAGTGGCAGAAGACACATTTGAACCCAGGTCCTCAGCCTCCTGAGCCTGTCCAATGGAGCAAGATCATTTATTAGTACTTGAAGGCCAATACAGTTGGATGTGATTTTGATGTAGAAGAAGGCCTTCTCCACAGCTATAAGATAATGTGGAATTTGTCCCAGGACCTTGGTAGGTAGGGCAGCTTGATGGTACAGTGGGTAGAGCACCTAGCCTGGAGTCAGGAAGACCTGAGTTCAAATCTTTCCTCAGATATTTACTAGCTGTGTGACTCCAGACAAATCATTGAACCCTCTTTGACTCAGTTTCTTCATCTGTAAACAAGAGCTGGAGAAGGAAATGGCAAACCACTCCAGTACCTTTGCCAAGAAAACCCCAAATGGGGTTGTGGAGAGTCGGACATGACTGAACAAAAACAGTTTGGTAGAGATCATGCTCTTTCAGTGGGTAACAAATAACATGCACAACTTACTAGTGAGGTTTAGTTAGAAGTGTTGATGATGCTTAGAGGAAATGGCACCAGATAGGATGGCCTCAGGTAGGGAATGCCTCCGTTAGCATCTTCTGCAGAAGAGGAAACTGAAGCCTCATGGAAAGAGCTATCTTACCTGTGTTCTCTGTGAGGGACTCCACTCCCCTAGGCTTCCTTTTTAGTATAAAATGAGGGGTTTTATTAAGTGGTTCCTGAGGTCTTGTTCAACTCTAGGACTGTGATACTATGAGTCTCTGGCCTTGAGGAGTTGCCTTAACCTCACCTGGGCCTGTTCCTCACCTATAAAATGAGAACATTGCATTGAGTTGGGGTGGGAAGGAAGCAGGAACTCTGTGCTCCCTTTCTACTCTAGATTCTTGGCCCTTGGGTGCTTGTGCCATACCTGAGGTCAGAAGGTTAAGAAGTGGTGAATTTTTGACTCCAAAGAGGGTCTTCAGTTAAAAAAAAAAGAATCCTCCTTCCCTTTCCCATTCAATTACAGTGCCGCTCAGAGACTTCTGGTAGTCAGAGAGAATAACTACCACTAGCCATGCTAATACAAACCACCGGTGGAAAGGCCTAGCCTCTGATTTCACCGATGTTGGGAAGTGAGGAATGGGGAATCTCCCTCTCACAATACAGATCCATACTTCTTCTACTTTTTTGGCTTCTGACAGCTGCCTTGGACTCGGAGGTGGTTAATACCTTCTCCAAGGTCACACAGCCAACATGGCTGGAGGTGTCACCTTCCTTTGAGGGCAGTTCTCTAACTATGACTCCAGGCTACCTCTGAGCAGCCCACAAAGGGATATGGTGCCTCCCAAAGGCCATTGCTGTCTGGATTTTGAGTCTGTACATAGGATGTTACTCTTCTTACCTCAGAATGCCACTCTTAGAAAGGTGATGAGGGTATCGAATGTGCTTTAGACTTACAGTCGACAGATGATTGAGCAAGAATTGCTTCTCAGACACTCACTAGCTGGATGTCCACAGGCAAGTTTTTCAAGGTCTCTGAGCCTCAGTTTCTTCACCTGTAAAGTGGGGTTAGTCAAACCTGTAATGTTTATACACAAGGGCACCATGAGGATTGAATGAGAAAAATCAGTGCAAAGTGCTTTGGCATCCTTAATTCATGAAAGACATGTCACTTCACAATCTGACTTGAGCTTGTCATTCCAAACCAATTGTGCACTACCTCCCCCTCATGAACACTCTGCTCTGACAAACTGTCCCCACCTGCAAAATGCCCTCCCAGCTCCATCCTTTTGCATACATCCTTTTCTCCCATGGCCTCTGCCTTTTGGGATCCATGGGGCAGATAGGCGGACCAGTAGAATATAAGAATTAAAGTCAGTAAGACCTGAGTTCGAATCCTTTCTTAGATACTTACTAGCTCTGTCACTTACTAGCAATCAGTGACTCTAAGAATCAGTTTTGAGTGTGAAATGAGTGGATTGGATGGCTTCTAACTTCCCTTCTTGGAGCCTTCCTCACCTGTCTAGTTGTTAGGACAACACCCTCCCATCCCAAGAAATTACTCCATAGTCGTTTTCAAGAGAACAGGAGCTCCTGAGGTCAAGACTTTGCTGGTTTGGTCCTTCCAAGATGCTAACTTGGTGAGTTACATCGAGCTGTTCTTTCACTTACAGAGATGGCCCATAGGTATTTTCCTCCTCCTACAGCATTCAGCTACACCTATGCCTGAGCAAACATCAGTAAAATCACCCAGGATGGAACTCATCGTGAAAAGACTGTCTTCTAGTTGCTTCCTGATTCAGCACACTGGGGGAACAGATGGCTATGACCTCTCAATCCATCAGGGTCTGGTAATAAACACCCTACAAGGTGGCTACGTGTTCTCTTTACTCCAGGGGCATTTCCTGAGGGAAGCCATGAAAGAAAGCTCGCTAAGAAGAGCTTCCCTTTTTTTTCTAGTTCATAACAAATCTGATTCTCCTTTTACCAGAAATAGAAAATTGTCATTTTAATATATCATAGTGTTATCCTCAACTCTATGTTCAACACCACCCCGCCTCTGTCATGAGGTACCAAACCTTGTTTCTGCCCCCTTATCTCTTGCATCTGACCCCTTCTTTCCATCTCTCAGAGAGCCCTCTTGTTCAGGCCCTCATCCCCTCTTGCCTAGATGGCTGTGACAGCCTCTCACTTCCACTGTGATAATCCATCTTCCAAACAGCTGCCAGTGATTTTCCCTAAGCACAAATCTTAGCTCATTACTTCTCCTCTCAATAGACTTTAGTGCAGAGGGGGAACCTGTGGTCTTGAGGCTACATGTAGTCCTCTGGGTCTTTAAGTGCAGCCACATTTGAGGACCTAGAGGGCAACATGTGGCCTCGAGGCCGCAGGTTCCCCACTTCTGTTCTAGTGGGTCCTATTGCTTAGAAAAGCAAATACAAACTCCTCTGGTGAACTTTTAAAAACCTTCTCAACCTGGCCCCCAACTTACTTTCTAGGACAATACACTCTTCCTAGACTTTTACGATACCACAAACTGGCCTTCTCCCTATTCTTCATACATAACCATCCATTTCCCACCTCATTGACTTTGCTTAGACCTTCCTCCATGGTGGGAATTCGCTTTATCTCTGTCTTTCAAAAGGAGTCCAATCACCACCTTCTACATGGAACTTGTCCTGATTATCTCAACACTCTTACATTTAACTGCTTTATATTTATACAGGCAGCTAGGTGGCGCAGTGTACAGAGCATCAGGTCTGGAATCAGAAAGACCTGAGTTCAAATCCAACCTCAAACGCTTACTTACTGTGTGACCCTGGACAAGTCACTTAACCTCTGTCTGCCTTAATCCACTGGAAAAGAAAATGACAAACCCCTCCAATATCTCCCAAGAAAATCTCACAGATAATATTGGTGTTGGATACAAGTGAACAATACAGTTGGATACAACTGAACAGGATCAGAAATATCTATTATCTTCCTTTTTTAATTTTTTTTTCCTCTTGTGTTTGTTTGTTTGGGGCGGGGGGGGGGGAAGGCAGGGCAATTGGGCTTAAACGACTTGCCCAAGGTCACACAGCTAGTAAATATGTCAAGTGTCTGAGGCCAGATTTGAACTCAGGTTCGCCTGACTCCAGGGCTGGTGCTCTATTCACTGCACCACCCAGCTACCCCCTCTCCTTTTAATTGTCCTTATTTCTATCCCGTTAGAGTGCAATCGCCTTACATTCTCCTTGCCTTGAATCCCCACTGCCTAATATAGCCATGACATGATGGGAGTGGAAAAGATACTTCCTGGACTGGATTAGATTTGGAAAACCTACCTAGAGATTCAGCAGGTAGTTCCTGAATGGGTCCCACATTTAAATCCTACCCAAGCATACTTGAGCTTTAGCGCATCATCCACCTAAAAGCAGCATTTCCGCGGCTTGCCCCTAGAATGTTAGGGCCAGAAAGAAGCTGAGAGATGATCAGAATGACAATCATGCCAAGAGGGATGACAGTCATAACTTAGAGCTGCAAACCATTTCTTAAGCAGTATTTCAGGTGTTACCCCAACAACTCAGGGATGCTCCTTCCTGGGAGGCAGGGGTCTTGCTTCCTTTTGGCTTTGCATAATCTCAATCAGCTCTTTGCATACAGGAGATATTTGCTTGATCTTTGTTAACTTAAATGGCAAAACTGAGGCTGAGGAAGGCTGTGTCTTGTGTACAGTTAATATATAATATTATATAATATTTTTATAATTAATGTAATATATAATTATAGAATACACACATATATACCCATTTGTGTGTTCATATGTATACATATATACACAGAGAAAGAAAAAAAAAACCTAGGTCTCTTACTCTTTATTCCAGTCGTTTTTTCACCTAGACCGTTGGGGCTTGCTCAGGTTTGAAAGATAAAGATGAAAAAGGATCTATAAGGCTTAAAAATCCATAGCCCACAGAATGAAATGGCATTGGTATATAATAACGCAATCTAAGTGACAATAATCATAGAGGGGAAAATCCCATTCCAAATAACTATAAACTGCCAAAAACACTTGGGGATTAATCTACCAAAGCCCATAAAATATTTAGGTAGATACCATAACCACAATGATGTACACAGCACCCACTGTGCCTTTGATCTTCTTTGATCCTCACAACAGCCCTGTGTGCAGATGAGGAAACTGAGACCAATGCAAATTTAGTGACTTGGCCAGGGTCATAAAGCTAGTAAGGATTTGGGGCTGAATTTGAACTAAGGTCTTCCTGACTCCAGTCCCAAGCTGGGCCATTCCAACGGTAAAAAAACGATAATATTCCAAAGTTCGTGCACAATGTTAACGCTAAGCCAGTCAAACTAGCAAAAGATACTTTACCAAACCAGATAGAGATAACAAAGTCAATGTGAAGAAACACAAAGGTTAAAATGGCAAAGAAAATAGTGACAACAGGGCGGCATAGAGAGCAGCGCTCTGGACCTCAGACGCTCTCCGGGAGCTGCAGCCATCCAGACCATTGGCTTTGGTGAAAACCTAGAGGAGATCAGTTGAAGTGAGCAGGTAGGGCAGCATCAGAAACCGTGCCACTCAATTCCCCATTCATTATGCATTAAGCCCCAGAACAATTCTTAGGAGAGAAGCCCCTATTTGAGGAGAACTGACTGGAAAACTGGAAAGTGGTGTGGCAGAAATTAGTCTGCAGTCAACATCTTACCTCATATGGTATAATAAAATCGAAGTAGATGTGGAGTCTTAATACAGGCAGCCAGGTGGTAAAGTGGTTAGGAATTGTAGTCAGCAATTCAAATTTTGCCTCAGATACGTTGTAGCTGTGTGACCCTGAATAAGTCACTTAACCTCACCATGTCTCAATTTCATGTCTCAGGGTTGTTGTGAGATTCAAATAAGATAATATTTGTAAAGCATTTTGCACAGTGCTTGGCACATTAATAGGTGCTTTATAAACAATTATTTCTTCCCCTTCCCTTCATGGCTATGGCTATATATCTAACCACATATATGTGTATATATGTATATATGCATGCATGTATGTATGTATGTATATTGTGTATGTATGCACCTGTACATTGTGTGGTTGTTTTTTGTTGTTGTTGTTAAGACATTTCAGTCATGTCTGACGATTCATGATCCTGTCCGGGATATTGGTAAAGATAGTGGAACAGTTTGCTATTTTCTTCTCCAGTTCATTTTACAGATAAGGAACTGAGGCAAATAAGGTTAAATGACTTGCCCAGGGTCATATATCTTGTAATTGAGGGAGGACATATTTGAACTCATAAAGATGAATCTTCTTGATTGCAAGCCCAATGCTATAACCACTGTGCCACCTAGCTACTACTGTGGCTAGCTACTACACAATACACATATGTACACATGCACACACATGTACCCATATGTGCATACATATGCATGCATACATGCATACATACAACCTGAATAAAGCCATTCCCCAATAAAGATAGGTGATCAGTGAATGTGAAAGGAGAGTTCTCAAAAGAAGAACTGGAGTCTGTTAACAGCCAGGTAAAAGAATAACCCAATTCCCAAATAATAAGAGAAATTAAAATGAAATCACCAACTGAGATTGTACCCCAAACTCAAGAAATAGACAAAGATGAAAAAACTGAGAATAGTCTGTGCTAGGAGGGGTTGTAAGAAGGTAGGCAAGCTGGGGTGTGTTTGGTGGATCTGCAAATTCGTAAAACCATTTTGGAAAGCAATCTGAAATTCTGCATATAAAGTAATTAAAACCTCTATAACCTTAACTCAGAGTTACTACTATTAGATGCACCAAAGAAGTCATTGAAAAAAGAAGAGGCTTCACATGCCCCCAAATGTTCAGAACAGATTTTTTTTAATGAGAGAAAAGAATTGAAAACAAAATGATTGCCCATCAGTTGGGGAATGGACGAGCACATTTTGGTGCATGAATATTGTTAGGCTGTATAAAATTTGGCTTGATGACCAGAAAAAAGCATGAAAAAAATTCACCTGAACTGATGGAGACAAAATACAGCCAGGAAAATTATATCCTCAATTTTTACTACAGATGGAAATGGAAAGAACAAAATGACAGAAAACAATTGAAAAAGAATGCTCCAAAAAAATTACAGTGAACATGATCAGCCCCACAGCAAAGCGAGGACACTGTCTCCCATTCCGACTGGGTGAGGGATGCACGGATGTGGAACTTTGCACATGTTATTGTATCTGTTTTCAATTCATTGATCAATTTGGTTGATGCTTTTCTCTTTTTTGGGGGGACATAGAAAACAAAATATAGCTATAAAATTATTTTTAAAAAGAAAAAAGTCATAATTGGGTGTAAAAAAATTTTAGGATGAAAATAGATGTACGATTAAGTGAAGTAATTTGCCCAGATTCTGAAAGCCATTAGGTATCGAAGGCAGAATAGAACCTGCCTCCATGACTCAGTGTCAAGTTCACTCAGCCCTCTACTAGTAACACTGAGCAAACATTTAGTTGTTCCAAAGCAGACTGAATGTTGAGTGGCAGGCAAAGTTGAAAGAAAGAGAAAGGACAGATCAGTGACAAGGGCATATGATGTTCTAAAAGTCTAGAAAAAAAAACATCACATTCTCTTCAAAATAGAAAGTCTGAAAATCAAATAAGAGATTGCAAACCTTGACAAGAAGGAAAACTAGGGGCTTAAAGAAAAACAAATCTTTATCCCATTTTATTTGAAAAGAAAAAGGAAAATTAAAGGACCACTATAGAAAATGCAAAAGGAGAATTTCTGACAATTTTAGAAGAAATAAGAGAAACCACTAGAAAATTTTTGATGAACTCTACTTCAATAAAGCTGAAAACTTAATGTTAAATGCATTAGTATTTACCCAATTAAAATAACCCCATGTTAACAGAGAAGTAAGAGAAATTTTAAATGACAGAATCCTAGAAAATGATTGAAAAACCCACAAATAAGCTAACAAAAAAAAAAAAAACAAACTCAGGAATGGCAGGTAAAAAGTCTATCAACTATTCAAAGAACAAGTATTTTAATATTTCATAAACCATTTGAAAAATTAGAAAAAGAAGACATCACACAAATGATTTTTATGAAGAAAATATCAACTTAGTCCCCAAGCTGGAGAAAGTCAAAACAGAGAATGAAAACTTTAGTTCAACATCTCCAATATATATTGATGGGAAAAAATAAACACTAAAGTGAATTATTAGCAAAGAGGCTAGAGGAATATATTGAACATATCTTATACTGTGGTGAGGTTAGATTTACACTAAGAACACATAGTTGGTTTAATATTATGACCAATATAATGATAACTGACCATATCAATCACAAGAGAAACAAAATGCTATGATTATATTAATAGTCCAGGAAAACTACAATACCTATTCCTGTTGAAAACTACAATACCTATTCCTGTTAAAAACAACAACAAAACAAAGGAATAAATTGACCCTTCCTTAATATGCTAATTAGTACACATGTAAAACCAAGAGCCAACATTATTGGCAAATGGACAGATTAGAAGTCTGTTGAAGAAAATCACAGACAAAGAAATATCTATTATCACTAGTAGAAGTGATGGTTTATTTAGAGAAACTTAGTCAACTAAAAATTAATTAGTAACTTCAGCAAAGTTAAAGACTATAAATCACATCCATATACATCACCCTCATTTCTATAAATCATCAGCTAAACCCAGCAAGAAGACAGAGAAAGAGAACTCTCATTTTTTTTTAAAGAGAGAGTTAATTTTAAATAAGTACAGAATATATAAAATACTTGGCAGTTTACCTGTCGAGACACACAAAGGAACTATATGACTCTAGTTACAAAACACATTTTATGGAAATTAAGATAGGCTTCAACAATTAGAGGAATATTAATTGTGTAGGGGTAAATCAAAACAATATAATGATAAAATACAACCAAAATTAATTTACTTATTCGATGCTCTACAACTCAATCTTCCAGGGCTTAAAATATTAAGTAGAAAAAAAAATCTGGAAAAACTAAAGGTCAAGAATTCTGAGGGAATTAGTGTCAAAAAGAGGGGGAGGAAGGGAGACCAGCAGGACCACACATTCAACTCCACTATGAAGCAGAAATCATCAAAATGATGGTTACTAGTTCAAATTTAAAAAGGCTCATGGGTGGAACAGATTAGGTACATCACATATAGAAACAAACAGATCTACTATACTAGTGTTCAAAACACCCAAAGTCATTAACTAATGGGTTAACATTCAGAATTTGTCAAAAACTGTTAAGAAAACTGGAGATCAGTCTGGCAGACATTAAGTTTAGACTAATACTTTACAAGATATACCAAGGTTAGCTCCAATGGAAACATGACAAATAAAAAGTCACAACATAAGTAAGAGGGAAAAGACAGCAATTTGCATTCGGTTGTAAGGACTGGAGAGGATTTTTGACCAACAAGGAATTTGAGAGGATGACGGAAGATAAAATGGATGATTTTGATTTCATAATTGAAATGTTTGAACAAGTAAAATCAATGAAATTAAAGTTCAGTTCCTTAGAACTGATTAAGATTTATAATAATATAGATACCAGCAAAAGGATAATGAAGAGGTGTTTTTAAAAAGAAGCAATCAAATCTATCAGCAACCATATAAAGTGCTTTATAACATTAATAATTACAAATTATGGCAAATCTGAAGTTTTCCCATCGAGTTGACAAATATAACAACATCAGAAAAACAGGAAAATTAGAAGCTGTGTTAAAATACCATATTCATCTCCTGTTGGTGAAACTATGAATTAGTAAAGCCAATCTGGAAAACAATTTGAAACTTATTCCAAAAGGTTAGTAAAAGGTGTAAAACCTTTGCACCTAAAAAACCTCCCAAGCCTCCCATATTCCCAAAAAATATCAAAGAAAGAGGAAACAGAACTCGTTTCTCAATCCATCCATCTATCTATCTATCTATCTATCTATCTATCTATCTATCTATCTATCTATCTATCTATCTACCTATCTATCCATCCATCCATGTCATTCTTCTTCTGTTAGCAAAGAACTGGAAATTAATGAAGGTTTATTCAGGTAGCAAACAGTTAAACAAATTAAGATATGTGAAATATATGGAAATGAGGTGATGCAATGGATAGAGTGCTAGGCCTGGAGTCAGGAAGACTCATCTAGAGTTCCAATCTGGCCTCAAGCACTTACTAGTTGTGTGACCCTGGGTAAGTCACATAACCATGTTTATCTCAGTTTCCTCATTTACAAAATGAGCTGGAGAAGGAAAAGGCAAACCACTCCAGTATCTTTGCCAAGAAAATCCCAAATGGGGTCATGGAAAGTCAGATTCAACTGCAGATGACTGAACGATGACAAAAATGTGATGTAACATTATTGTGCCATGAGGAAGGATGAAAAGGATATCTTAAGAAAAAATTGAGAATAATAAGAAGAGAAAATAAAGTTAATAGAAGCAGAAGATGGATCCATACCATTATAAGAACATTTATTCTAAAGACACCTTTGTCCTCTTGTAGGCCACTTCCAGTGATCTGATTTCCATCCTTACAAATGCCATGTTGTTCTTCCTCTCTCTTCCTGAGTTTCTGATCCCTTTGGAGGGAGTCAGTTTGGGGCTTTCCTCCTGTAGCTTTCTTCTTGTCTTCTTTTATTTGATCGTCACTGAATCCAGTGTCTTTTAGAGTACTTTCCTTGGTCTTTTTGTTCATTTGACTAGGAGGTTAACTGTGCCAGGGCTTCCTTACCTTTCCCTTCTTAATGTTGTTTCCTTATTTTTATTAGGACTTGTTGCTAATTTCAAGAGACGAAGGAGCACTGAGCTTAGTCACAAGCATTAACTGAAATCATCTGTGCAAACCATCTGCCGCCGGGCCTTCTTCCACACAAATCATTATATGTCTATCAATCAGTCAGCAAGGCTTCATTAAGGTCATACTGCACCATGAGTTGGGCACCATTCTAGGCACCACAGAACTGGGAGGAGAGACAACAGGAGCTTAGATTCTTCTTGGAGTAGACAACATGCTCACAAATAAATACACAACACAAAAATGTGTGTATATTAATGGGTATAAAATGTGTAATTAGGGTATTAAAATAGCATTCGTGTATATATGCAGACATTGCATATGTATATTTTGATATGTTTGTATATTGTATATGCTGTATACACATAAACACATATGAATACATAAAGATATCTATTATGTGTGTGCCTATATCCCTACATATTTATATTATATACATATAGTGTATATACATATAGATAAATGTGTGCATATATGTGCATATATGGTACATACATGGTGTGTATATATACACACATACATACATGTATGAAGGAGGTTCTGTTTCACTGTATTCGTGGTAAGCCTTCTCTGATCTTTCACTTCTCATGTGATTGACATTTTGAAGCCAAGTGCCACCTTTCTGGATGCTGATTCTCTTATACAAATTCCCTTTCCCTCCAAGATTTGGAACAAC
Organism: Trichosurus vulpecula; assembly: GCF_011100635.1. Taxonomy (NCBI): domain Eukaryota; kingdom Metazoa; phylum Chordata; class Mammalia; order Diprotodontia; family Phalangeridae; genus Trichosurus; species Trichosurus vulpecula. Next base: position 194,982,187 of record NC_050581.1, on the reverse strand, counting down.
TGTGACCACCATCTCTGTCTTCCTTAAAGTAGTTGCTGGAAAGGTTGAGCAGACAGGGCTAGGGATAGATTTTGCAGAGCTCCATGGAGGATCTCCCTCTATGTTGACATGAAGCCATTAATAATATATCTTTGGGCTAATTCCTTTAACTAGTCCCCAGTTCAACTGAGTACACTGCCAGAGGCAGCTAGGGAGCACAGAGGATAGAATTTTTGGTTGGCCTCTAGTACAGAAGACCCCAGTTCATAATCCAGTCTCAGACACTAACTGTGTGGCCTTGGGCAAGTCACTTAACCTCTGTTTGCCCCTGTTTCTTCAATTATTACATGTGCATAATAATAGCACCTACCTCCCAGGGTTTTTGTGAGCCTCAAAGGAGGTAATCTTTGTAAAGAGCTTAGCCCTGTTGGCTGGCACACAGTAGATTCTATAGAAATGTTTCTTCCCTCATCCGCCCTGCCCTTGAGGCCAGGGCTTATTTCACTTTTGTTTTTCTATCTCTGGTGCCTAGCACAGTGCTTGGCTCTAGGACATGTAGGAGTTTTATAAAGGCTTGCTAATGGATGGATGGATTGTTTGATGTAGGGAAATGGAAAGAACTGGTTTTGAAGTCAGAATAATTGGATTTCAATCCAGCTCTGAAAGATGTCATCTACAACAAGACCATGGGCCAGTAACTGAACCACTCACAGCTTCAATATCCACTCTTTCTCCTGCAATAAATAGTCCTGAAATAGAATTCTTTCCTACATTTGCTACTTTATTTTTTTTTTCTGTGAGTTGCTAATTTAGCAATCAGTCCCACAAAGTTTACAGTCAGGTCCCCTCAGGAGATGAGGAAATCAAAAATATTTTAGGATCAAGTCTTGGAAAATTCAGATTGATACAAGGTTACAAATACAAATTTGAGCATGCAGGAGAATAAAGGAAAATTGAAACAGGTTCAATAAATAATAAATGTGATTGTTTTATAGCATTTTCTTTAGGGATCAAATTATGATGGGAAGGCGTTAGGAATGCATGTTCCCAGGATGTTAACGAAATGTAGAAAGCAAACTTGTAAAAATGTTATTTCCCCCCAAACTTTCCTAAATTCCATGTGGCTATGTGTAAATTACTAGAAGATATCACTGTGAATCAGATATTGATAATTTATTAAACGGTGGAGCATGTCTTACAAGTTAATGGCAAAACAAATATAATAAGGGTTTCGATTTCCCAGGGGGCAATGCAGCATTGTCAGAAATGTGCTAGCTTTGGACTTAGAAGGCCTGGGTGCAGATCCTGCCTGCGTAAGCTGACTAGTCACTTTTCCTTTCTGTTCCCCAGTTTCTTCTGATGTAAAATGAGGGTTTGGTCTAAATCTTACCGTGAAGCCCATGAACCCAGAGGGTTCATGGATAGATTGGGTGTGCTGTGTGTGTGTGTGTGTGTGTGTGTGTGTGTGTGTGTGTGTGCATGTGTGTGTGTGTGTGTGTGTGCATTCTTAGCTTGGTAAATAAGATCTAAAGATAATTGGGGTTTTGTGAAACTTACTAAGCATGTCTTTACAAAATCTGCCTAGAATGTTTTTTGACTTTATTTTATTCCTAATTAGTATTTCTTGTTATTTGTCTTACAACTGTGAGTCAAAATAAATGCCCTCTGGTGGACAGTTTATTAGTGAGTTATCCCACTGTCCCATGACAAAAGCCTATTAACTGGAGGGAACCAGGATCTGGCTGCCTTTCTGTCTCTAGGTGATCAAACCAAAACCTCGTTTTACCTTTCATTCAATGCCCAGTCATTTCCTGTATCAAAAGACTTCTTAAATACTGTGAATGCTCTTAAATGTTAAATATTTGTCATTTGAGAAATCCTCATTTTTTTCTCTTTCCCTACAAAATATATTTCCTAAATGAGAATTCAATGATACATTTACAAATTTTAATTTAAGAAGAGAATCACAGTTTCCATCCTTTCTAATTCTGTATTCTTCTCCCAGGAGCTATTTTATATAATTGTACTTCTGCACCCCTCTGCCACCCCCACTAAACACAGCTCTGTAGTTTTATGTCTGTGTATGGGTACACATATATATATATATATGTATATATATACATACATGCAAACACACACATACGTGTATGCGCAACATATAAAGCTGTATCCTTAAGTAGATATTTTAAAATTACACATTTTCAAGTTTAAATTGATTTAAATGAATAATTAACTACATTATTCAAAAATATTAAAGCAACATTTTTTTGTGGGATTCATAGGATAGAATAGGATCCATAGGATGAATATGATGCCACTTAGAATTATATGGTAAAAATGAATTAGGATAAATACTTGTTGATTTATTGATGTCCCAGACTGTCAAAAAGAAAGTTTAATTCTTTAAAAAAAAGACTATAAAAATTAACTACAAAAGACATATGAAGAAAGACACTATCTGCATTCGAAAAGAACTGATAAATAGAAATATACATAGAATAATTTACATGTATAGATATGTGTGCATATATGTGTGTTTGTGTACATAAATCTGTATACATGCACACACGCATTTATATCTAATGGTAGCCATCTCTACGGTGGGGGAAAGGAAGAAAAAAGAAAGAAATGATAATTTTGTCATATATTTGAAAGGAATATGAAGTTGTGCATAGCAGATTTTCAGTTTCATTTGCAATCATTTTTTTTAAATTGTACTCTGTTATGGAAATGCATGTCTTTTTCCATAAATTAAAATTAAATACATTTTGAAAAATACAGACAATTTTGTTAAATCCAGGCTATTTAACCATTCCAGGAACATTGTACTGTAGGTTTCTGTAGATCTAAAATATCTCTTACTAATTCCAAATTCCCAAATGATATCATCTCCTGAAAATAAGATATAACATGAAAAAAATTCCTATGCTAAGGGACCATTGAATTTTCTGCGTGAAATAAAAATGTTTTGATATTTTTTTGGAGGAAGGTATGACCATTAGATGCCCAATTAAAGATCTACTACCCCTTAGGAGAAAGTTGTAGTTCCCTAGCCATTTCCTCCTGAATGTCCAGATTTTCCCCACCCATTCCTGAAACTCCTTGGCATTTGAGGTAAATGTATCTTTAAATCAATGGTAATATCTGGAAATAAGTGAGCTGTGAAGGAAATTCTGTGATTCGAACACTCTAACTTTCCATCAGTTGAGCTGTTTGCTTTTCATTAAACTTTTCCCTACCAATATGATTCTTTCAATGAATGAATAGCTTTTGTCACTTTTCAAAATAAGAGCCCACCGACAGATCCTCCATATTTTTTTTCCCTCAGTTATTTCATGAACGACTCTACCAAATAAAAGTGTGCCTGTCTCTTAAGCTTTCCAAAACACAGCTTGTCGTTAATTGCTAAATTCATGTGCAGTAGAGTTCCCAGGAATTTCCTTCACACACATAAGTTTACCATAGAAGCTGGAAAGGCTATATGGTGGATTTCAAGTGTGGAGGGAGAGAGAGGCGGGGAGGGAAAAAGGGGAGGGAGAAAGCAGCAGAGAGTCAAAGACAGAGTGACAGAAACAAAGAAAGAAGGAAAGAAACAGATACAGAAAAAATACAGAAACTGTGAAACAGACCCAAAGACTGTGAGACAAGAAGGGGAGACAAGTAGTAAAAACCAGATAAACAGACCCTGTGAGAAAGACAGGCTAAGAAACAGAGATAGAGCAACAGACAGAAAGAAGAATGAAGATCTGCAGGAATTTCTTCGGTCATTTAACAATTAGAGTCACCATGAAGACATAACTGTATATTCTACTTTTCAAGCTAGGACTGGAACTAACTGCATTGTTGATCTTCAGGTGGGACAATCCATGTGTCCCAAAACCTGCTTTAAGAGTTTTTTAATGCAATGTAATTGCAGGGGGTGGGGGTGGGGGCTGCATTTCTTTAATTATGTGAAGTAATGATACAGCATCCCAGGGACACACTTTGACTTCTAGTGATGGCTCTTTCCCTGGACAGGCATGTCTTGGGTCTTGATAGTAGAGGAAGTTGTAGATTTTATCCAGAAAAAAGCAACTGCTTGCCTGCTCTCTCCTTTTGTAGAGACTAAGCCTCTTCTTTTATGCCTTTAGCCTCCTTGCTCTTCCCAAACAAACCAGAAGCTAACGAGTCCTAGAGAAATTAAAAATTTATGTCCTCTTGTGTTTTTTTTTTCTATCTTTTAGAATAAGAGGATTGAGTTTGAAATGGAAAATGAAAGCCTTCTATCATAAATATCTACTTCAGTGACAGAGGACTGGCTTGGAAAAATAGATGAAGGATTCCGTAAAAATGTTCTCCGATGATGTAGCACTGGCGGGTTTCATTGGCCGAATTCAGGAAATCGCACACACGTCAGGCAGCTCCATTTTCAGTGACAGTCCTGAGAAACATGCCTTGGCATTGGCTGGCACGGCCACCAAAGGCCTGCGCTGGCATTTTATGGGACGTAAATGATAGCCCTGCTGCTGGGAGTTTGTAATTATTTAATCAAACCCAGACGGTGGAACCTAGAGGGACATTGTGTATCCTTCTAAAAGAGGAAAAAACCAAACTATCCATGGCTTACCAACAATGGAGGAGGGCAACCCCTTAGGCCAGCATGAGCTTTTTACCAGGGATGGCCAAAGGTTTCAGCAAAGCTGCTTCCTGCCCACAGCCTGCCTTATGCTGAAGGAGGCATGTAGTTAGGCCATAACTGGGCAACCTACTCCCTCCCACCTGCTTTGATGTGCTGGTGCCGGTGGAAGGGAAATCAATTACTTCTGTTTCCTTTCAGGGGCTGAAATCAATGCCCAGTTCTATCCAGGAAGTCTCTCTTTTGACAGACTATTTCTCCATGACACACATTTATAAATGGCGCATGCCTCTCACTTTGTATTTATATTTCCAATCTGGAAGATTACAGACCTGTTGGGTTGGCTTCCCCAGCTGAAATTTTGATAATGAACAGGGGTGGGTTCAAAAATAAATCCCATAGCATGGTCTGTTTGGTGCCAGGTTGCGGCATACAGGCCCAGTAATGTTCCCTGGACTCTGCTCTCTAAATCAGCTTTCAATTCTGTCCAAGCTTGATGGAAAAAAAAAGGGGGGGGGGACTTAAAAAAGTTTTCAAAAGCAGGGATTGTGTGTTGCTGTTAGAACAAATTGTTAAATTAAATTAGTGTTACATTTCATTCCTAGCCCCTAGGAGATTCAGGGACTTATAGAAGGTGCTCTCTTGAATTTGGTCATTAAGTGTAAACTTAAGCTTTCTGTTTTCCAGCCCAAAGAAAGGATGCCTGGACTGGTGATGTCATAATGGCGTCCTTTTCAAAGAATATTAAGTTAAAGGAGAACACCATTGGATAAACTGACTTCAATACAATTGTGCAATAGAGAAATAAAAAGATAACGCACCAAAGTGTCTGTACTATTGCCAAGGAGAAATTATTTCACTCTAGACATGGGATCTTCCCTTGACCAGGCAAAGTAGATAAGACCCTGACCAGTGCGTCAAGCCATTAGAAAGAGATTCTGAGTCAGTTTTTCCTTGGAAATTTACCCGTATTCTCGTTGTTCAGGAGATGAAAGGTGGAAGCCAGGAAATCAACTGTTGGGCTTATTTTTTAAATCACATAGATTCATGTTAAGAGAATCCTTCTCCCCCCCACCCCCACCCTCATATAAACTCAGTAAGATGCTAGTTTCAGAAAAGAAGTATGACAGATATTTAGCCTTATGGTTCAATTGTTAGTTTGGTATGTGTTTGTTTCATTTTTTTAGAACTGAACGTTTTGAAGTTGAAAATACCCCAACAACATAGTAAGATGCTCATATAATGGTTCCTCCTTCCTGGAAAAAATCCCCACTGGTTTTACAGATATACCTTCAACTGCTTCCTTTATATATGTAAAAAAAAAACTGTGTCTTAAGAAAATGAACCAAGATGAAATTCATTTTCTTAAAAACAATGTTATTTCCCAAGGAAATAAAAGCCTTTTTTTAAATAAGGGGGTAGAATTGTTTTTCTTTTTTTTCTTTATATTTTTTTAACTTTTCTTTTCTCCTTTTTTTCCCTCTTCACCAGGGTCTGTGTCTTTTCCTCTAGATTGGGCTGGCAGTGGGCATGTGAAGTTTCGTGACTATGAACAGTTTGGACCCAGCCTCCTTACCATAATGTAGAAATGCATTTTTTTTGTTTCTTCTTTAATGGCCTTTTTAACAGGATAATAATCTTCTTTTTGCCCTTATTTTATATACCTCCAGTAATGCTAAAATCATTTATATAGAATCCATAATTAAAGAAAGATGTGGACTCATTTTACAGGTTGCAGTCAACACTCCAATTTTGTTTTATAAATGAATTAAAAGGAATTCCGGTGAGTGGGAGGGGAAGGGGGTGAAGGGGAGTTCTGTTCATGGATAAATGATCAAGCAAAGAAGGCCAAAAGATGCTCTTGAGCTTTTCTGATCCTCTGAAGATCCCTAGACAGTTCATCTGAGAAGAGCTTTGACTTCACCTTGGGCAGGCTCTGCTATCTGCCTTAGAGGATGTGCCCCAGTTTCCAAAGAGCTCATTTCCTCCTGACAGCTTAAGTAGGCTGAGGAAGGACCCATCTGTATATTTATGACTTTTCAAGCACTCTTCTTCCAGCAAAACTGGCCTCCTTTCCCTTTCTTCTAAGTAGTAGTCCATTTCTACGCCTTTGCCCCAGCTCTTCCCCAATGCCTGGTAGACATTCTCTCCTTTGACCCACTTTTTTTTTCTCTCCATCTCCTGGCTTTACTTGCTTTGGTCAAGTATAAATTTAAGTAAAAACCTTCTGAAAAAAGGCTTTCCTGCTCCCCCTTGAGGTTACTGTCTTCTGTCCACTGGTTATTTCCAATGTATTCTGTCTCCATTTTGTTTGTACATGGTTCTTTTATGTTGTTTTTCCCCTTCAACTATGAACTAAGTACATGAGAGTAGGGATATTCCTGTGTCTTTCTTTGTATCTCCAGTGTTTAACACAATGCCTAACACATAGTAGGTATCTAACTATTACTTATTGATTAACTGATTAAATACTGAAATTCCTTAAAAACTTAAGTGTCACCTCCTACAGGAGTCCTGATTTTCCTATTTGCTAATGCATTTTGCCCTTCCCCAACAACAAATCAGCAAAAAAGTTTAGGGGTTGACTTTGCGCATATTGTGTACTTAATTTTAACGGGTGACATGATGTAGTAGAAAATGTGTTTGATTTAACCTCAGATGATTTGGGAGCCCATCTGTCCACATTACTTTGTGACCTTGGGTAAGCTGCTTTAACTACATGGGCCATAGTTCCCTCACCTATAAAATGAGGGAAATGGAATAAATAGCCTCAGATGTCCTTTCCAGATCTAAATTTATTATTCTCTCAATGTACTTCCAAGCTCCACTGGACAAATCATTTTCATCTTAGACTTAGATTAACAAATGATGGGAGGGGAGAGGGAACAGGTTACCCTTGAACCTTATTCTTATTTGGACCAGTCAAAGGAGAGAACAATACACACAGAGAGAAACAGAGATGGGTACTGAAATATATCTTAATAGGAGGGAAAGAGGGAGTGAGAGAGACAGAGACAGAAAGACAGAGATACAGAGAGACAGAGAGCAAGAAGATTAAGGGAGGAATTCATCTTAACCTAACAAATTCTTAAAGAGGATATAGGAAAGAAAGTGTAGGAAAAGTATAAGAGATTAGGATGGAGGGAAATATATAATTAACAATTATATGTGTATTTGAAAAAGTTGAACTCATCCACAAAATAGAAGAGGATAGCAGAATGGATTAGAAAATAAAACTGAACAATGTTCTCTTTATAAGAAATATACTTGAAATAGAAAGATGCACAAAGAGTTAAAACAAAGCACTTGGGTAAAATCTATTAAGCTTCAGCTAAAATTTAAAAAAGGCATGGGTAGCAAGCATAATCTCACACAAAAGAACAGGAAAAAAACAGATTTAAGTAAATAGATAAACAGAGAAACTACATTTTCTTGAAAGGGATACAGAAAATGAATTTCCATCCTTAGCAAACATATGCACCAAAGGATACAGCATCTAATATTTAAAGGAAAATTTAAATAAAGTAAAGGAGAAGTAGACAATAAATCTATGACAGTGAAGGGCCTTAATTGACTCCCTCTCAGATCTAGATAAATCAAACACGCAAATAAAAGGAAATAAAGGATTTCAGTAGATTTTTAGAAAATAGATATGATAGATCTCTGGAGATTGTTGCATTGAAATAAAAAGGAATATACATCTTTCTCAGTTGTATACAGCACTGTCACAAAAACTGATGCTGTGTTAGAGCTTAAAATCTTCACAAACAAATACAGAAAACCGAATAGTTAAATGCATCTTTTGTGGCACACAATACCATATACGTTGTTTTTGATAAAGTGTTTCTAATGAAGCAATTTTTTTTGGAGGGGGAAGGCAGGGCAATTGGAGTTAAGTGACTTGCTCAAAGTCACACAGCTAGTAAGTGTGTCAAGTGCTTGAGATGGGATTTGATCTCAGGTCCTCCTGACTCCAGGGCTGGTTCTCTACTCACTGTGCCACCTAGCTGCCCCAAAGCAATATTTATTGTATACTAAACAACTTAATCCTAAAGAATGCGTCAAAGAAAAAAATCATAATCAGTAATTTCATTAAAGATAACGACAACAGTGTTACAGCTATACAAATTTTTGGGAAAGAGCTAATATATATATATATATATATATACACACACACATATATATATATATACTATATATATATATACACACACACATATATATACTATATATATACACTATATATACTATATATATGTATGTGTATGTGTATGTATATGTATATAGTATATAGTATATATATATATATATATATATATATATATATATATATATATTGCTTTCATCAACAAATAGAAAGAAGAAAGCAGGTCAACAAATTGTTCACAAAACTAAAAATAACTAGAAAATTAACAAAAAAAAACCCTACCAAGATACAAGTCCTGAAAAAATCCAAGAAGAGATTCATAAAATTGAAAGAAAAAAAGAAGAAAAACAATCTTTGTTTTTATAAATGAGATTAAGCTGGTTTTTTTTGAAAAACAACTGAAATACAATAAAGCAAATAATCTTTAGGTTATTTGACTTTAAAAATAAAGAAGAAAACCCATTTAACAATATGAAAAATGACGATCATGATTTTTCAAGAAGAAAAGGAATAAAGAAATTATTTGCTACTCTTTCATACAGTTATGAGACAACAAAAATGGCAATTTAAAGAAAATGGATGAATATTTATAAAAAGTGCTCAGATTAACAAAATAAGGAATAAAGGATGGAAATGATCCAATTGTTGAAACAGAATTAAATAAGTCATAAATAAAATTTCAGAGGTGGAAACAGTGCTATCTAGACTCATAAGTTCTATCAAACATTTAAAGAATAATTGACTACAATACTGTATAAACAGTTTGAATAAATAGGAAAAAAAGGTTTCTGGTTGGATATTTCTATACCATGAATAAAGTCTTGATAGCTAAACCAGGGAAAATAAAAACAGAAAAAAATATACAGATATCCCTACTCAATATTGATGCAAAAATAAAATAAAATAAAATAGCAATAAAGAGCAAATAGCAATTCATCTCAAAGAATTAGCACTAGAATGAAATCAGGATTAGAATAGTCTTAGAGCATGGTAGATAGAGGACTGGTTCTAGAGTCAGGAAGACCTGTGTTCAAATCCAGTCTCAGACAATTACTAGCTATGTGTCTCTTGGAAAGACACTTAATGCTATCTCCCTTAGTTTCCCCAACTGTAAAATGGGGATAATTATAGCTTCTGCCTCAGAGGGTTGTTATGAGGATAAAATGAGATATTTGAAAAATGCTTACCATAGTGCCTGCCACATAGTAGATTTTTAATAAATATTTTTTTTCCTTCCTTGTAACTAGGTTTGATATGTACTAAGACTGAAGGACTAGTTCAATATTAGAAAAGAAAAGTATAAATTTAATTGGCCACATTAATAATGAGAAAAACCATAATTATGGTTATTTTAATAGATGCAAGCGAAGTTTTTAATATGATTTAAGACCCATTCCTGTTTTTAAAAGAGCTAGTAAACATAAGAATAAATGGATCTTTCTTTAATATAAGCAGTTTTAAATAACTTGTTTTTGTTTAGTCATTCAATCATGTCCAACTCTTCATGACCCCATAGACCCTCCAGGTCTTTCTATCCTACACAATCTCCAAAAGTCTGTCAAGGTTCATGTTTGCTCTTTCCATTATACTATCTATCCGTCTCATCCTGTGCCTCCCATTTTCTTCTTGCCTCCAATCTTTCCTAACATCAGGATCTTTTCAAAAATGTCCCATCTTCTCAAAGTATTTAAGCTTCAGCTTTAGTATTTGACATTCCAGTGAATGGCCTGAATTAGTTGTTTTAAATAGCTACAGACAGCAAAAAACACCAAAAAAAAAAAAAAAAAAACAACCAACCAAATAAAAAAAAAAAACAAAAAACCTGGGAGTCTGCTTGTCAAGACATAGGCAGGAACTACATGAAGAAAATTATAAAATACTCTTTTCACAAATAAAGATCTAAATAATTTGAGAAATATTTATTGTGTATGGGGCAAGCTGATATCATAAAAATGACAATACAACCTAAGATATTTTATTTGTTCAGCACCATGCCAATCAAACTACCAAAGTCTGAGGAGTCTTCTTGACTCGAGGTCTGGTCCTCTATCCACTGCTACCTAGTTTATACTGTGTAAGAAATAGAGATGTTTGATCAGCGGAACACATGACATATGGGATATAGAGACACAAATGAGCACAGTAGTCTAGCATTTAATAATGCCAAAGAGCTCTAATTTGGGTCAAGAACTCATTTTGTGATCAAAAAGCATGGAAAAACTGGAAATTTTTCTTGCCAAAAGTAGGTATAGACAATATATCAATCTAAATACCAAGAAAAGCTCCAGATGAATACATGGCTGAAACATAAAAGGTGATATCAAAAAAAAAGATCAAGAAGAAATTACCTTTAAGATGTATGAATAGGAAAAAAATTCATGATGAAATTAGAGACAAAGGATCACGCAAATTAAAATTGATACATTTGATTCTATGAAATTAAAAGATATTTTCCCAACAACACCAATGAAGCTAAAATTAGATTAAAACAGGGAACTGGGGAAAGAAATCTTTTCAGTAAGTTTCTCTGATAATGATCTCATTTCTTTGATAGAGACTGCCTTCAAATTTATCAGAATAAAAAGCATTCACCAAAAGATCAGTGGCCAAAGTATATGAATAGGCAGTTTTAAGAGGAAGAAATCCAAATTATCATCCTTCATACAAAAAAGTGTTCTAATGTGTGACTATCAGTCAGTAAGTCAACCTTCATTAAACACTTACTACATTCTTGGCACTGTGCTAAGTTCCACAGATACAAAGAGAGACAAAATCACAGTAACTGCTCTCAAGGTGCTTACATTCTGATAGGGATACAACACGTCAGCAACTATATCCATACCAGATATACAGTAGAAGGAAGGTAATCCTGTTAAGAAGACTCTAGAAGTCTACTGTCTATAATGAAAAGAATGAAATTGGACTACACGGGCTCTGTGGTCCCTTTTCGAGCTAAATAGATAAAGGTATATGAGTACATGTTGCCCAAACCTCCAATATAAGTTCCTTGAGGACTGGAACTGCTTTGTGTTTCTATCTCCAGTGCCTAGCATAGTACCCAGCACATAGTAGGCTCTCACAAAGCAATTATTGAATATATGAATGTTGAGGGGTATTTTAGGGTACCTTTAGCAGATCGTTTGGTCATGTGTGGCCACTTCGAGCTGCTAATACACAGGATTTTCATGCTTGTGAGTAAAAAACTCCATCATGCTAATTTTGTCATGGTGCAATATAGTCCAAATACCTGGTCAGATGATTGTCTTTTTTACACTGTGTAGGAGGCTATTTTCTTGTCTTCATTGAGCACAGTATAATGGAATAAAAAACAGGCTGGCCATCAAAAGAGTTTGCCTTTACCACTTAGTAGTTGGGAGCAACTGCTTACCACCATCATCATCATCTGAAATGTGAATAATATTCTCTGCCCTTCCCTTCCTTCCTTCCTTCCTTCCTTCCTTCCTTCCTTCCTTCTTTCCTTCCTTCCTTCTTTCCTTCCTTCCTTCTTTCCTTCCTTCCTTCCTTCTTTCCTTCCTTCCTTCTTTCCTTCCTTCCTTCCTTCCTTCCTTCCTTCCTTCCTTCCTTCCTTCTTCCTTCCTTCCTTCATTCCTTCCTTCCTTCCTTCCTTCCTTCCTTCCTTCCTTCTTTCATTTCTTCCATTCTTCCAGGGTTAGAATGAAAGTCACATGACATTCATTCATTCATTCATTCATTCAACAAACACTTATTAAGTATTTACTCTATTCAAGGCAGTGATCCAAAGAGTACACATGCAAAGAAAAAAAGTAATCCTGCTCTAGGGAAGCCTAAGTCTTATGTAAAGTTGGAAGAGCAGCATTAATTTGACAGCTAAATGATATAATCAATAAAGTTTGAGTCTTGGAGTCAAAAAGCCTTGAGTTCAAATGCCACTTCAGACACTTGATCCCTGTCAAGTCACTAAACCTCTCTGGGCCTCAGTCTGCTCACTTGTAAAATGGGGATAACAATAGTACTTACCTCCCAGGGCCATTGTGAGGATCGAGTGAGTGGACACGTGTAATGTTGTTTTCAAAACTTAGTGTTATAACAATGCAATCTATGATTATTTGGGATGCGTTCATCATATGCTGGGTATGATTAGGTAGCAACATATTAACAGTAAAAGCCAGTGGAAATACATGACCAATAAAGGAATATACATGCGAGTGCCATTGGAAAGATGCATGCCCAGGGACAGGTAAAATTGCCTATGCCAGAAACTGAGGAATGCCAGGTGGGTGGCCAGAATGGCTATTCATGGTTATTCATCCTGTGCTTTAGATTTGAAGGAAAGACTGTATTTCTTCACATGCCACCCAAGGGTTTTTCTTCCAGCTGCCCTTCCACCACCCCTATATCTGGAATGCTGCCTCCTCTCATCTCCACTGATCAAAATTCATTCCTTCTGCCTTTGATCAGTCATGGAACTTCCGAGAAGCTTTAAGCTCTCTGGAATTTAATGTCCTTACCTATAAAATCAAAAGTTTAGATGAGATGAGCTGTTAGGTTCACTCCTCAAATGATAGAACTTCAAAGTTGGAAAGGACATAAGGACCTATCTAGCAGGAGTTATATAAAAAGCTTCCTGGCCAATACCCCCAAGGAGGCTCATTGACCCTCTTTGCTCTAAGTCCTCCAAGACAGGCAGGGGGACTGGAATGTGTCCCCTATGGAGGCAATTTGGAAAAATTAATCTACTAGAAAGAATGTTGTTGCATTCTGAAAGCTGAATTGAAATCTGCCTCTTGACACCTTTTACCCACCACTGCTAGTCATTCTCTCTGGGGTAAAATAGAACAACTCTACCCTCTCATCCATTTAACATCCCTACTCATACTTGAAGGCAACTATTAGGCCCATCATTCTCTTCTCCAGGCTAAACTCCTTAGTTCCCTCAAATGTCCCTCTTGTGCATGAACCTAGGATACTGGTTAATCTTCTCTGGATATTCTCCAACTTGTTAATAAATAGAGCACACAAAATGTAATTTGGTCAGTAATTTAGTTATGTCTGACTCTTTGTGACCCTGTAGACACAAATACTATCTATGGGGTTTTCTTAGCAAACATACTGGAGTGGTTTTGTCTTTCCTTTTCCAGGGGATTAAGGCAAACAGAGGTTAAATGACTTGGCCAGGACCAACATTGCTAGTGAATATCTGAGGTCAGATTAGAGCTCAGGTTTTCCCGAGTGCAGGCCCACTGTTCTATCCACTTATCTACCCACCTTCCTCTTTAAAATGTAATACAAAATTCCAAGTATGTTCAGGACAGAGGACAACAGGCTTCTCAATCCTTAGTTTTGGAAGCTGCTGCTGTAAGGGGCAATATGCTGTATTGAAAACATCACTGGTCTTGGAGGCAGGGGTGAGAAGAGTTTGAATCTTGTATTCTAGACACACTGACTGGGTGATCATGGACAAGTCAGTTGATTTCCACCTGCCTCAGTTTCCTGCTCTATGAAGTACTAGTAACAATACCTGTGCCTCTCCATGTTGTCGTAAAGATGAAAGAAACCAATGGGCATAAAGTATCTAAACTCCAAAAATGTAGAAATCTCTTTCATTTATCTTCATATCCCCAGAGCTAAGCACAGGGCTTCCTATATAGTAAAGCACTGATGATTCATTCATCTGAGAGTTCTGATTTCCCCCAAACAGATATTAAAAATAAGCTAAGTTGCCCAATCTAAGATGATAGGTCTAGTCTGCATAGGCCTAGTCCATTTATCAGATGGCTCTGGATGCCGCCAATGCCCCCATTGCTTTTCCATGCTTAATAGAGAGTTGGAAAGGGGGCTGTTGTCAACTGGTATCAAGTTTACTTCCCAAAGAGTCCCTAAAATTCTATTTTATATGCTAACTACTTATATGGATGGAAAATAAGCCTGGAATCTTGGGTCTTTGCCAATTGAAGAATAATGATGGACTCTTAGAATAAATATTTTAAAATCTTATGGATAAAAACTCTCTATTCCAGTTAAAGTGGAAGTTAAAGTTATTAGATTTCTGTTGTCCATTATTTTCACCTCCTACCCCTAAAATATCTTTCTTTCCCTCCTTGTCACATGTTAAAATTCTTATCCCCCAAGTTTAAATACCATCCTTCTATGTTACTTTGAATTTATTTTGTAGTTACTTTTCTGTGGTTTTTAGGTTCATAGACCAAAGATAGACTCAGCAACCTCTATGTGAAGCAACAAACCCAGACCCTGTTTTTGTATAGTGCAAGAGCTAAAAATGTTTCTTACATTTTTTTAATTTTATTTTTTTTACCTTTTTTCTTGGAGGGGGAAGGCAGGGCAATTGAGGTTAAGTGACTTGCCCAAGGTCACACAGCTAGTACGTGTGTCAAGTGTCTGAGGCTGGATTTGAACTCAGGTCCTCCTGACTCCAGGACCAGTGCTCTACTCACTGTGCCACCTAGCTGCCCCTTACATTTTTTAAACACAATAAAACTGCAGAAAAATGTAAAAATCATTCTAAGTTCAGAAGCCATCCAAATGCAGTCAATGGGCAGGATTCAGCCTGTGGGGTCCTAATGTTAATGGTAAGAGTGGAAGGATGGTGGTTCCTTAACTCAACTATTTTAAATCACTCCACTTTATATAAAGTATCAGAATAGATGCCTTGATAGATTAACCAGGTGAGAACACTTCTATATTGAGTCAATCAATCCTAGGCTTTAGATTAAGATCAGGCAAAAGTCTTGGTCAATTTAGATGTTCTTGAAAGCCATGGAGAAATTTGTTTGATGCTGCAAAAGAACACCAATCTGATTGCTTGAGGGATCTGGCCATAACCTGTGGACATCCTATAAGACTAGCCCACTAGTTGGGACTCAGGAAATTCTACAATCTGGTGGCAGAGAGAAGAGAGTGCCAAGCCTTCGAGAAGAAATGCTTTGGGGAGAAGGGATACTGTGGGAGAAAAAGAATAACCCTGTTCTTACATGGTCTAACATTGTGTGGGCACCCCCTTTAATGATAGAGATTGCAGCCTGTCTGTGCCAGCCCACCCAGTGTGACTCTCATCCATAAGCTCCCATGAGTCATTCACAAAGAATGCACCCAATCCAATGAATCCCTTTCTCCAGGTCTCATTTTCTGTTTGTAGGAGTACAGCGATTAGACCAGCCACTTGTTATCCCTCCGAATTAATAAGCAGCTAAATGAAATTATTAATCTATGGCACATATCCATAACCTCAAGTTTGGGTGAATTCAATTCAGTTTCACAAATTAAGGAAAAGGCATTAATCTCAATGGTGAGATAACAAGGGTGAAAAAGTAGAAAGCATTGCCCTCAAGGAGCTTAGAGTTCACTTCAAATCCCTATGCTACAGACCTCATCAATACCTATCTACAAGCAACATTTGTTAAAGTGACTACTCAGGCTTTAATCCAACAAACATTTATTCATTGTAAGGCATCGGGCCAAGTGCTGGGGAAACAGACCAAAAGGAACCAGTCCCAGCCCTCAAGGACATTACATTCTACCAGAGGAAATGACATATATACAAATAAGGATATACAAAATAAATTCTAGTTAAATATTTGGGGGAAAGGCTGGAGAAGATGGGATTGTGAGGGAGGGCTTCACATACAACTTTGTACTATAAAAGTTTTGGAGGAAACAAGGTATTCTGAGAGGTGTCATTGAATGTATTTCAGGCAGAAGAGCATCTTGTGCCAAGGGCTGGAGATGGTATATACAGTGCCATGTGTAAGATTGAGCAAGAAGATCACAAAGACTTTCATGGCAAGTGATGTATGACAAGGTTCTGCATTGACTCTCCAGTCTCAGGTTAAAGGATATGTGTAACTCAGCCCAACTTCATGGCTTAAGATTAGAAAATAACCCCAGTGACCTCAGATAGAGACATCTTGCATGTGGATCTGAGGGTGGCTTAATGCTTTTCCACATTGACATGCAGCACCACAAAATCCAAAAGGTTTTCTGAATGAGGGAAACGATATCACACAGCACAAAAGTCAATGAATTGAGAGTCAGATCCCAGCTTTTTCATTTGCTACAAGGCTGTCCTTGGACACGTCAATAACCTATTGTGGCCTCTATTTCCATACATAAAAAAGGGGATTGCATTAGAACAGGGGTTCTTAAACTTTTTTTGTCATGGACCCCTTTCATAGTCTGGTGAAGCTTAAGGATCACTTATCAGAATGATATTTTCTTGTCTACATTCATAACTGAAGGAAATGTAAAGTGAGTTAGAATTTAATGAAAATAAATTTGCATTTTTCCTATCCAAATTGATTGATTGCCTGAAATATATCCAGTGCCTGCAGGTCATCTGTGGACCCCAGAATGAAACTCTCTGATGTACATAGGACTCAGTGTTCTCTTAAGCTCTAAATCTGCAATCCTATGACTCTATGCTACCTGCCAAAAGATAGACCTTTTTTTTCTTTTCAATTGCCCTTTGCTCTTTCTCCTTGAGGCCAACATATCTAATTCATTTGAGAATCTCTAACCCATTGCAAAGGGAAGGTCTTCTTTAGTTCTCAGTGTCAGAGAACTGAGGGTGAGGTTGTCCAGCCCTTTTGAGGACAGAAAAGCAGAAAACAGGAGCTTCAGAAACAGCGGTTATTTTATTCTTACAGTGGCAGTCAAGTGTGGGGAATCCAACAGTGTTCAATGATCCATTGGTGAGAGGAAACAAAGAAAAAGAGGCTAGTCCCTGAAATAGTTTCCTCAGATGGTAACCAGTCAGAGGAAACAGCAGGTTGTTTTTTTTTTTTTTTTGAGGGGGGTGTTGTTTTTAAGAATATAGCTTAGGTAGCATATTGGCATGATGTTGTTCCAGGCTAATAAAATGCCAAATTGCTAGGAAAATAGGACCCTGCTGTGGAAGGGGTCCTCTTGAAATAATACTTCCATATTAAGTTGGCTTGCTGCGCTATTAGGTTAATATGATACTGTGCTAATGCAGCGAGAGAATCAACTCTGATATGCATATTGGTGTTACGTTGGGTCAATGTCATGCGCTGCCAAAGACTGCACTGAATGATCCCGGATCTGCTAAGACAATGGTAATTTATTACTTTAATACATTGTCCCAGGTTCTGTGCATGGAATGTTATTGTTATAACCTTCCATGGCAGGCCTTCATACTGTTGCCTTAAATTATATGCATTCTACATGTCTCCCTCTTCTCCAATTTGACACTAAGCATGCATTCTGACATGCTCAGTTTACTCAGATCCTCCAGAAGGGATTATCTTCTCTTTTTGCCAGCTGGAACAGAAGACAGTCCATGTGGCAGATTCAGATTTGTGCTTCATCCAGATGTTCTTCTTTAAATGATATCCCTATGTTGATAGCACAGCAGGCCAGTTCCAGACCCTAGTCTGTGGCAAGACTCAAATCTTGCACTTTGTAAAGATGCACCATTTGCTGCACCTTTAAAGATGAAAGAGCAGAGGTATTTTAGAGGAAGCATCAGGAAGCATCGTATCTACTGGATTCTCTGTCTTTCTCAATTACAGATGTGAATATTCACCCAGGCTTTCCCTCCTAAGCCTTCAAAATCCATCACAGGGTGGCTCTATTTGTAGTACAAGGACATTGTTCTGAGATCTGTCATTCTTCATGTTAAGTGGATTCTTACATGTTCGCACTTGTGCTTACTTTTGAGTAAATTTATGTGTGGTCCTAAGAGCATGTTGAGACAGGGAGATCACTCACTCAGTGTGAGGAGAGAAGACTTGAAATGGGAGCTAGGCTCATTTTGGAGAAATCCATTAGAGAATCTTGAGAGATCAAGTCAGTTGTTTGGATGGGAAATGATTTCTGGGGATAGGATATAAAGAATGCTTATGGCCTTATCCAAGAGTCATCTGCTGGGACTGTCACAGAATCTCAAGCCTGGAAGGTACCCTACACATTCCAATTTCTTCCTGAACAATAATTTATACAGCATACCCCCAAAGTGATCATCCAGCCTCCACTTGACATTTACAAGTAATATAAGAACTCTTTATCTCTCAAGGCAGCCCATTTTACATTTTTATGGTCCTAATTATTAGAGACAGAGGCACAGTGGTATCATGAATAAAGAGCTCTCCTTAGGGCATGGAAGAACTGAGTTCAAATTCCACATCTGAAATATATTGTCTATTTGACCTTTGCCAAGTCACTTAACTTCTCAGTGTTTTGGGTAAGATTTTAAGTTGGGAAGAAGCTGCATTCATAGAGGAAGCTTCCTAATCTTGAAGGACCCTGTTCCAATGAAATCATAGGTCAAGTATATAAATGTTAGGAAAAATGTTTCCCCTGACATCAACCCTAAATACTTCTCTTAATGACTTCCTTCCATTCTTCTTAGTTCTGCTATCTGAAGCCAAATGGAACAAACATTTCCCCTTTCCATTTGAAAGTCCTTTAAATATTTGAGGTTGGCTATCATGACCCCTCATCCCAAGTCTTCCTTTCTCTAGAGAAATGCCAAGTTAAGTGGGAATTCCACTGGTCCCCATGTAGGAAGATCGTCAAATCTTTCTCTAATTCCACTATAGTTTATTCTTACCCTTCTTAAAATGTAGCTCCCAGACTGAAAAAAAAAATAATCCAGAGATGGGCTAATAACATCCAAAGCTAACCTTTATACAAGGATTGAAGGTTTATGGAGCACTTTGCATCTATTATTTCATTTGCATTTATAAGGTAGGTTCTATTATTATTATGCACATTTAGAAGATAAAGAAAGTGAAACTTGGAAAAGTTATATGATTTGTCAAGAGTCACAGAGCATCTAAGGAAGGATTTGAACTCAGCTCTTCCTGATCCCAGACCCCTCTCTCTGTCCACTGACCATCCAGCTTTCCAGATCTAAGATCAGACCATTGTAGGATAAGCACTTTCCTAGTACTCAAATATGGCTTATTTGCTTTACCATATGGGGCAGCCAGGATACACTGGTGCCCCACGGTGAACGTGTGCTAACATCCTCAAATTTTCTTCTTAAAAATGCTGTTATCGATCCAGGAATTTCTCATTTTGTGCTTGCAGAATTGATTTATTTTAACCCAAGTGTAGGACACTGCATGTCACTCTATTCTAGTTCATCATTTTAGAGCCAGCCCATTGCTTGAACCCTTCAGGTAATCGTGTCAATAAATACATTGCAGTTATTCTCATGGTGATTTCTATCACTTTCTGTACATTAACATTGTACTAAGTCCTCTGAAGAAAAGTTTGAGAATGAGAAGTCATTCTGCTCCAGCATTATTAATGGTTTTCCTCACCTTTTCTTCTACATTTAGGTGGAACAGTGGATAGAACACTAGGATTGGCAGTAAGGAAAATCTGAGTTCAAATCCAGCCTCAGACATCAGCTGTGTGATCCTGGGCAAAATCATTTAAACTATGTTTGTCTCGGTTTCATCAACTATGAGATAAGGACCATAATGCTTTCCAGGATTGTTACAAGGATTAAATAATATTTGTAAAATGCTTAGCACAGTGCCTGGCACATCATTGGTGGATTGCTGTCCTATGTTTTTGAAGAGGACCAAAAAGACATCATTATTCTGGGGGGTCACTGTACAATATATCTGACTCTGGTTGATCAAACCAATATGCGCTTAAAAGATTCTACAACAGGTCAGGCACGAATAGTCCATATGAACATCTGGAGTGGAGATGTCTCCAAATTTGCACATCTCATATTTCTTTTGAGCTACTGCAATTCTGCTTTGCTCATGGAACACACTTCCCTCTTTGATGCAGACACACCGTGCTGGGCAGTCCTGTTCCAGTGTCCATCATGTCTCAACTAGTGGAGACAGTGAATCAAAATAGCAGTGTCCCAGAATCAGAGAAGCTCTGGTCTGGAAGGCACTTCACAGGCACCTGGTTTAACCCATCCTGGTCAAGCATTGCCTCTTCAGCCTCCTTAAAATGGGGTCCTTCAATCTCTATTCAAAACTGGCCAAAGACAGGAGGCCCACTACTCCCCAAGGCAGTTCATGCTACCTTTGGGATACTCAGATTGTTAGGATTTTTTATCTGACATAAAGTCCATTTTTTTTAATTTCAGTCCAATATTTTCAATTCTTCCCTCCAGAAGATTTTTCCTCCCCCCATATATTGCCAAAATAATGAGACATATGCTATGGTGATAGTGCCCATCATATATATCCAGAGATAACGTCAATTGATGCGAAACTGTTAGCTCCAGGTAACAGTGATCAGAGTAGACAATATGCTGTTTCATAATGATAACTAACACTAGGATGATGTGCTTTACTTCTAAGCTGGTCAAAGGCCTGGCTATTATATGATTTAAGACATGTAACAACCACCTACACAAAAGCAAATAACAGTTATTATCCCCATTTTATAAATTGGAAATTCAGAGGTGAATTGACTTTGCGCAAGGTCCGTGGCTGGGGAGTGAGAGAGCTTGGTCCGTGACCCAGGTCTCTTCTGTTGTGTAGAATGGATGACCTTCAATTTCCCTCTTAATTAGCACTCACAAAGGTTGGGACTGATATTTTCTGGCTTTTAAGATTCACAGGTCTAGCCCCAAGCTGCCATTTTTACTTTCTGAATTTCTAGATTTTCCTTCAGCAGTATGCCTAAAGTTATTACTTTTGCTGATTCAACTCAGCTATTTACTGATTTGTCTTTTCTTTCTCTATTTGGCAGAGGAGCCAGATAACTGCATCAAGGGGCAGAAAAACCTATGTTAAACTTTTGATCCTTTTGGGCTATGTGACCATGTTCAACTTCTCTTCACCAACCTGTCCTCAATTCTCTGCACTGTAAAGTGGGGGAATTAACACCCATAGTAGCAACTTCCTCCTGGTGTGAGGCTCATGCCCCTTGAGAACTCTCATGAACCATGTCAAAAATATCAGTTCTTATGTGGGCAGAAATTCCCCTTTCTACCCAGAGTATTTGGATTTCAATAAATATCTTAATGCTGATGCTTTCTCCATGATTTTATCCATTTCTTATGCAGAAGGGTAAAACAACATGAGTCCTCCAAGCAACTTACCATTTGAATCAAACCCAGTCGCTCTTCTGGCAATCCACCTATGGGAAAATTCAAAGCCAGATGTGGTAGAAGGCATAGTTCCTACTAAGTGAGCAGCAGCCTAAGAAGATAATTCTCTAGTTACCATAACTACACAACCCCCAGGCACCAATACCATCAGTCAGCAAGCGGATCAGCAAGAACCCAATGGCGTCCCAACTTCATGTTAATTTAAATTACTCCAAAGGAAGATGTCCTAGTTAAATACAGGCTGGGCAACCACTTGGGAGTTAGTTAATACTTAGACTATTTAGTCATTCGTAACAATGCAATTAAGGGTGAATCATGGCCCGGCAATCCAAACAAAATCAAATTAACGAGCAAGCGGCAATTCCTTTGGTCTGGGATGTTAATTCATAACCTCCCACCATGAAGTTTTGGGCTGTAACTGAAGTGGACTCACTGTCCTCATTGTTTCTGATTTTAGCCAAAGTCCAGGGTATAGCTATAAGCTACGGTGCAACAGAGATTTTATGAAAATATTCGTTGTGAACTCAGAGACAAGAAGAACTTATGATGTTAAGATGTGAGTCAAGAATACATACAATAATCTTCAACAAAGCCAAGAGACAGGAAGCTTTTATTTAAAAAAAGAACAAAACATCTTTAGATTCTCTTGCTTGAACATGCCGTTGACTACCATACTTGTCTTTCTTCAGCACCTTTTTTTT
Organism: Trichosurus vulpecula; assembly: GCF_011100635.1. NCBI lineage: Eukaryota > Metazoa > Chordata > Mammalia > Diprotodontia > Phalangeridae > Trichosurus > Trichosurus vulpecula. The sequence goes on along the minus strand of NC_050581.1, from coordinate 194,959,694 downwards.
TCCTTTGGAGATCTATGAGTTTAACCAAAAAGGCATGGAATCATAGGAATATTCCTTTAGAGTTGGAACAGACCATAAAACTTATTTCAAACAGAGATTTCAGGGTCCAGGAATTTGTTTATTTTTTTAATATTTTGGTAAATGATTTTCAATATATTTAGTTTCCTTTCTAATCTCATGTATTTTATTTGATGCATTTTAAAACATACTTCTGTGAATGGGTCCGAAAGTTTCATCAGAATGCCAAAAAGTTCCAGGATACAAAAAAATGTATAAACTCCTGATCCAACCCAACCACCCTATTACATAGGTGAGCAAAATGAATGCCAGTGTGGCCATGTGATTATCCTAAGTTCCAAAAGCTAATTCTATTTTCTTGGCTCCTAGTGTATGGGTAGAATTTTACCCTCCAACAGATAATGCAATGACAAAATACCCAGATGCCTCAACTGAAAAAGGCAATCAGAACTATAAGCTGTGTGAGAGTTAGTCATTAATCATTCTAGCATGGTTATAGTACCTTTTCCTATGGAAGAACATCAATGGGGCCAATATGGTGAACATTTTTTGCAATTGGTTGAAGGAACTGGACACTTTCTTGGCCTTTCTATAAAAATATCAGTCAATCCAGCAGAGAGACAGTGAAGCAATGGACCAGTTTAACAGTATAAGTGTTCAACTTTGGAAACTGCAGTCAAGTTCCTGAGAGAGGATCACTTTTGGCAGTGGAGGAGAGACAGAATTCCTATATCTCTCTTGCTTTCCCCACCCCCTCCACATGCATACACAGACACAATTTATCCATCTGGGATAAGCTAAAGCAAGAGGAGAAAGCATGTACAGTCAGGAATATTAGTCCCTCTAACAATGGCAGCTCCAGGGAACATGGCCCTTCTTGGAAGAAAAGTGCCAGCTATGGTTTCTACAAAGGCACTGAGCCATAGAACTTAGTAAAGAGCTATGCCTGAGAACCATTTTATGAAGACTTCCAGATTGGACAAAAATTCCAATAAAAAGGTGTTGAGAGGCCCTTTGCCACATGGATTTGTCATGTGTTTGCCCAACTACCTTTGAACTTGAAATTTCTGCCCCCTCTCTTCACATTGACCATATTTGGAGGAAAGTGCACCCTAGACTTTTTAGGTGGAATGTTTTGTTACTACTTTTCTTAATACTGCCATCCTAGGAAATGTCTTTGATAAAAAGTAAGTTATGTTTAGTTAATTTTCAGTGGAAAGTATGCCATCAGTACTTATGACTTACAGTAAGATTAGTAGACCATGTGATCAGTAATTTAGAGATGGAAGGGACTTTGAAGGCAATCCAGTTCAATTTCTGCATTTTACAGATGAAGAAAGTGAGGTCCAGATGTTAACCTTAAATTACTTGGCCAGGATCATGCAGCTAGTAAGGCAGTATTAGTAATAACCTAGTGGTGTTACCTCTAGGACGCTGAGAGTTGGTGACTTTGCTGCCAATGTGAGGATTGGTTGGGAGAGAGGCCTACCTATGTAGTGGTATACTAATGGAGGAATTTTCTAGAAAGGGTAACAAGACAAACATTTTATTCCCATTTTTCTGATAAGAATGTTTACGGAGGAAATAGTGACCATTCCAGAAAACTAAACATGAAGACTTGAATGTTTCCCATAGGATTTGGACACTACCTTTGTTCAAGGGCAACCTTTGACATTCGAGTCACTGTGATTGAATCCTCTGGGCATGCCACTCTGAGTTTTGTAGTCTTTTAGTCTGGAGTTAAAGGAATTTGCCACTTAATAGCATCATTAGGTAGTCTAGACCCCCAAGGACCTAGCCAGGCACTGATAGTTAAAATGATAAAGATAAATCTTTAATGAAGCTAAGTTACTTTTTTTTTCCAGAAAAATTCAATAAAATAGAAACTTCAACAATAACAGATTGGTAATCTATAGAAAGGCTATGAAATTAAATGTAAATATAAAACAGGATTATAAAGACCCATAGAATCTAGGCATTTTCTATGTCACCTCTGCTGGCAGGTACCAAAGTGTCTGGTAAATAGAAGGCACTTAATAAGTGCTTGTTAACTTGAAGTCACTTAACTTGCCTGGGCTTTCATTCCTTTATCAGTAAAATGAAAGTTAGACTAGATAGTGTATAAGACCCCCTCCAGCTTGAAATAGATGATCTACAACCATCAGAAAACCTTAGGGAAACACACACCACCCATACTCTACTGGATATCTCTCCAGCAGAGCCAGTATAACAGGAAGGCAAACATTCATACGTGGGAGGGGAAACTGCATGACACAAATGCCATCATCATCATGCTGGACAGTAAGGACCGCTCAACTGGATCCCTTCTGAACTTGTTCTGTTACTTCATGACACACTGTGTGCAGTATCATGCAGTGTCTACATGGTAGTAGTAAGAAATGTAAGTATACATTGGCTCTCTGACCAAGTCACCCCAATAACTAATCTGGAGGAAATGTAAACATGTGTATATAACAGTGAAGCCTCCTGTCAATCCCTTGTCCATGCAACCTGCCTTTCTTAAGTCTCTCATCTGTATAGACCCTGATAAACACACATATACATATATACATACATATACATATAAACATACACATATATACACAATGTATGTAAATATTTGTGTGAATGTGTGTGTACGTATAGTGTCTACACTATATTCATATACATGCGTGTATATATCTGTGTATACATATAATATATATGTGTGTATGTGTGTGTATATATGTGTGTATATATACATATATATATATACTTAGACATACGTGTGTGTGCATGCTTATATTCCTTGTTTTACTTTCTTTCTTTAAATTCCTGCTTTATATCTGCCCTTCATTTGATGGCCTTTCAATAAGTGATCAATCTATTCATGTTGACATTGCAATTTTATCCTGGATTTTTTTAGAAAAAGTAAATTAGTTTCATTAAAGTGCCATCTATGTCATTGCTTATATGCATATCACACACACATATATTCATATGCATGTACATACACCTACATGCAAAATCATTTGTGTGATATATATTTATTTCTCTTCGTAGATACCTTCTACATGATAACATTGTAATTATATGTACACATGCATGTGTATATTATATTAAATACATATATTTCATATGTGCATATGCAGATGAACAAACAAATTTTCCCCCAGGAGCAAAAGTTATTTTATTTTTGCTTCTTTTTTTAACCATCAAAGACTTGCAGGTTCTATTCCATCATCAGTACTTAATAAAGGCCACAGTCATTCCCTTCCTAAATACAAAAGTTCACCTGAATATCCGTTTCTCTGTAAAAGCTGCCCAAACTGTTACAAATGTTGAAAATAATGAGTGGCAGAAAGGTCTACTCTCTGCCTTCCTCACTTCTCTCACTATATGCCACTCTGACACGCTCATAATGGTGATCACTCTGGCTGAGATATACAACTCAGAACTGTCGCTTTCCATAGTATTGACTCAGTTCCCAGGTCCCACCTTGTTCCACTAATCCTTGGCCACAGAGCTGATACCTTTGATAATCAGACACTCCCAAAGCTGAAAATACTCATTGCACAAGGCTATCAGGAGGGGTGCTCTTGGTGATTGAAATATACATTACCCAGGGTAAGCAGGAAGGCACTTGTCTAAGTGATGTTTGATCTCACAAAGACAGAGGGAGACATTTCCCTTTGTTTATTCTCTACCTGATTCAATTGGAAAGGTAAGAGTCTGACAGTCTTGTAGTCTCCTCCCCCATTGCAACCCTGTGGAAGGAATTGTTTTTTGCCTAATAAGGAACAGCAACTTAGTGTTCAAAGAAAGCACAACATTTCAGCACCTACCTTGCTAGATGGCAGAGTTCAGAGTAGCACACCCCTCCATGGCATGTGGGTCACTGAGCCCATTTCCATTTCTACCACCCAAGTCAATACAATAAGAACCATTTACTAGTGGGGTTTCTGCATAAAACCACATTTTATAGCAAAGAGTTTCTTAAAACCATTTTTCTGATTTGAAGCTCTTTTAAGGCCCAACCCCCTTTTGAAACATAAAAATTCATTTATTAGCCAAACCTTTGAAAGGACTCACTAAGATTAAAGAACTGTACTCAGTACTGGGTGAGCTTCGAAGTTTAGGCCAAATATATGCCTTCCCTCATGGAGCTTATAGTCCGGGTAGGTAGTGAGATGTAAACATCTGGGAAACAGCTAAATGAAGAGTAGTTTCTACATATTCTCAAATACCATTCTACCTTCTCTTACTTATTTTTAAATGTTTTATATTTATTTGGTATTTACCACCTTATGTTTTTTCTGCATACATTTATTGTATATATACTTATATATGTCTATTTTTTTCATCTGGTCGAATGTAAAAATCTGGATGAGCAGGGTGTTTCATTTTTGTCTTTGTAACCCAGGTACCTGCTACAGTGATTTGCATATAGCAGACAGCTCATAAATACCTATAATTGCTTCTATGTTCTTAAGTCAGAGAGGAATAAGCATTTCTATAACACCTACTGTATACCAGATTCTGTGCTAAGCACTTTACCAGCGTTATCTTACATAGATCCATGACGATTCTGTGAAGTAGGTGCAGTTATTATTCCATTTTGCAGTTGAAGAAACTAAGTAAACAAAGGTTAAGTGACTTACCCAGGGTCACACAGCTAGTAAATATCGGAGGCCATATTTGAACTCAGGTCTTCCTGACTCCAGGCCCCGCACTCTATCCACTTCCATCCAGCAAATATGTTCTTAAGCAAATATGATATGGCTTCCAGGTTCTCATCACTGCCCACAAGCAAAATCTGTTATTTGGCAAGCTGGTCTCTAAGACTAGCCTCTCTCCCTTCCTTCCTTCCTTCCTTCCTTCCTTCCTTCCTTCCTTCCTTCCTTCCTTCCTTCCTTCCTTCCTTCCTTCCTTCTTCCTTCCTTCCTTCCTTCCTTTCTTTCTTTCTTTCTTTCTTTCTTTCTTTCTTTCTTTCTTTCTTTCTTTCTTTCTTTCTTTCTTTCTTTCTTTCTTTCTTTCCAATTAACAAATATCTATCTTCTTCCCTTACCATTCTCAGTCTAATTGGCAAAGGAAGAAAAGCAAAATGCTTGCAAACATTTGCATGGCAAAGCAAAACAAATTTTACAAAACATTGCTATTGTGGTATAAGTCATACACCTTGTTGCGTGTATTCAACTCTTCATCAGTTCATACAAATCTTCCCAGGTTTCTAAGAAACCACTCGTTTCTTCACATTTTATAGTTTAGTCATCTTTATCACACTCATTCCCTGATTGAGGGACACTCCTTTAGGTAATAGCTTATTACTACCATTTATAACCCAAAAGAGATGATCAAAATATTTTATTTTTGCGTATGAGAACTGTTTCTCTTTCTTCAATCTCTGTGAGCCCAGTAGTGGCATCACTGGGCCAAAGAATATCCCACTTTAGTAATTTTTGCAGTGTACTTCCAAATTGCTTTCCAGAATGGCTGGGACATTTCAGTTCTAACAACAACGTGTTAATGTGTCTGTTTACCCACAATCCATCCCACATTTGTAATTTACTCTTTTTTGTCAACCTAAGGCATGAGACAGAACCTTGGATTTGCTCTAGTTAGCCATTCCGAACATTTTTTTTTCCTTATGACTATTGATAACTTGGATGACTTCCTCTGAAAACTGTTCATATCTTTCGCCTTGTGAGGGGACTTTTTGACAATACTCTCATCTTGGACTTTCTCTCTGTCCTCAGTGATGACTTGTTAAGCAGCTGTTATGACTACAGGAGAGTCAGGAGAGTGGAGCTTATAGATGTTATGCTGGGAATAAGGAAGACCTGGGTTCAAATCCCACCTCTGACCCAAATTAACTGGATGAGCCTGAGAAACTTGCATCTATTCCAAAGTGTTTTAATAAGTGCCTACCATGTGTCGTGATAGACAACATGGCTTAGTAAATCAAGAGCTATACTTCAATCCAGTAAGACCTTTGTTCTTACTGGAATGAGGACACCCTCCCTCTGACACATGTGGGCTGGAGGAAACATACACTTAAGTCATTGACCACTTGGTGTTCTTAGTCAAACTGGGAAGACTTGAAGTTGCAGAAATCATGATTGGCCTTGATAAAAAGACACTGATCACTGAGGAATCCACTAGACCAGTGAAGTTCATAGGTCCAGCCCCTATGTATCTATTCCAGACACTATGCTAGGTGCTGAATATGAGAAGCCAAAAACAAACAATCCCTTTTCTCCAGGACCTGACACTCTCCAGGAGAACACTATTACACACACACACACACACACACACACACACACACACACACATATATATGTATACACACACACATACACACACACGCACATATATATACACACACATACATATACAGATAGATTGGTACAAAATAGAGTGTGGCCCAAACAAGGACACCCTGTATATGCAAAGTAATTACAAATCCAATGTCATGTGACCTCTTTTGACCTTGAGCAACTGTCCGGGCTATATCCACTAAGTCAGAGAAGACAGGAATTGGGAGATCCTCAGGCTCACTCACATAGCCCTTTATTTATCTAGGTCTATGCCAGGCACTGCAGGAAATGGAAAAGTAGAAGACATTGGTGTGTGTCCTCTTGGTGCTTACAACCTAGTCGAGAAGCTAGGATAGTTTGCACCTACTTTGTATATCTCTTGTATATTCCTAGATATGCATGTGTTGTCTCCCACATGAGAATGTAACATCCCTTCTTTTCCTCCCTCCCTCTTTTGCCCCCTTTCCTTCTTCTTTTCTTCCCTTCCTTCCTTTCATCTGTTGTCTGTCCCTCCTTTCTTTCCTTCCTTCCATTCTCCCTCCCTTCTTTCCTGTCTTCCTCCCTCCTTTCCTTCTTCTTTTCCTCCTTTTTTCTCTCTCTCTTCTTTCATTTCTTCCTTCCTCCCTCCTTTCCTTCCTTCCTTCCACCTTTCCTTTTACCTTTATTCCCTCTCCTCCCTCCACTCCCTCCTCCCTCCCTTCTTTCCAGCCTTCTTTCTTTCTTTTATTCCTTCCTAAATTTTTACATTTGTCTTTCCCTCTCTTGCTTCCTTCAATCTCAATAGGAATTCAGAAAAGAAAAAAGACCTTGCACAAAGATAGACATGAGTGTGGCAGAGGGGACATGGCAGTGAGGTTAAAGGGGGATCACAGTTTTCCTAAAATGATGGCCTTGGGTACAGGGGGACATGGGGTTTGAGACCACATGGCATTTTAAGGAGGAAATGCCATCTCAGGCAGGGCTGATCCCATCATAATCAGGGAGGCTGATAACCTCCCCTATCATAAATTGCACTTAAGCAGCTGCTGCTCGAAGTATAGCTTGTTTGCTTTTTGTTTGCATTGGGGCACCTTATCTCTGCCACTTCAGCTGATGTGAAGATTTCCCAGCCATCCTTCAGCAAACAGAACTTGTCACCATGAAGTTTCCGGGATGTGATATTTCCTTCTAATTACCTTCATTCCTCCAAACTGCCTGCATATTTTCCCACTGACAAAACTGAGTTTTTTTTTTTTCTTGTAAGCCTGAAGTGAGATGATTCAAGTGTTAAGGATTCTTGTCTCCCCTGCAGCCCACAAGCCAAGTGGTTCAGGGGCCATGGAAGCTGAGAAATCAGAGAAATCAAATAAACAAAGGGAGGGATCATTTCAGGGCACTCACCTGGTGGCTCACATCAGCAGAAAAAGCTGGCAGCATGAATGGGGATTGGGCTGGATTCTGGCCCTAAAATAGTTAGACCAAACTAGAAATTGCAGGAGGAAGTGGGCCAGGTTGAATCTGCACTCATTTTTTTCTGTATTCAGCTAGTCTGTGCTTGTCAGTCAGTGTGACTTATGGAACAGAGTGCTGGATTTGGTTTTAGAAAGAGTTAACTTCCAATCCTCTATCTTCCTTTTACTTTAACTCACAAGTCACTTAATATCTGAGAGCCTCAGTTTCCTCATCAGTAAAATGGACGTGGTAGTGTCTACTCCCCAAAGTTATTGGGAAGCTTGAATGAAGTGAGGTATGGAAAGAATTTCAAGAAACTTGCAAGCAAAAACTCAGTATAATGATAAGAGTGGGAAATCCCCAGTAATCTCTCTCTCTCTCTCTCTCTCTCTTTCTCTCTCACTCTTTCTCTCTCTCTCTCTCTTTCTCTCTCACTCTTTCTCTCTCTCAGACACATATACACACACACACACACCATGCAGGGACAGTCAAATTTCAATTACCCATAAGGCAGTGGGGCAGAACGTGAAATAGATTCAAGCTTAGAGCTTTGAATGTCATGGTACCCTCCTGTTAGAGGAGAGCATTCAACAGCTTTGCAAAATAAGACTCTGGGTCCTTCCATGGACTGTAGGGCAGGAGATGTCTGCCGTCTTGCGCACATAAATACTTACATGGCTTTCTCAGGTAAATCAGATTGACATAGACAATACTCAACCAGCTTCTAGGGAGTTGAATAAATTATAAAATAGCCCAAACTCCTATTTTGATCCATGCTGACTCTGGCCCAAACCCTAACCATTGAACAGTAATCAAAAGAATCAAGTATGGTATGTGAATTGTCACAAAATTCCAGAAGGTCAGAGTGTGAAAGGGCCCTAGAAATCATCTGGTATTTCTTTTATAGATAAGGAAGAGATATGAAACAGTGACTAGACTTCTCCAAGGTCACTACGTCATTAAATGGCAGATGCAGGAAATTGTGCTCAGGTGTTTTCGCTTCAAGGCCATTGCCCTGCTCAATACACCACGCTGGCTCCCCAAGTAGTTAAGTCTGAATGAACACTATTTTACTGTATTTTTCTCAGAAAAAATCCCAGATCTAGGAAAGATGATTACAAAGCCTAAGAAAGCAAAGAATGAACCCTGGCACTTGTTGCTAATCACCAATAGTTTCAAGTAGAGAGCAAGGAGAAGGCAAGAAGATGCCAAGTGTAACCTAAGTACTATAATCAAGGAATAAAGGCCTTGGAAAGTCTCTAAGTCAGAAAACAGCTATGCATGAGAAGAAATTCTACCAAATCTGGTTTTAGGAAATGGGCAATGGGTAAAGACAGTGATGGGCAAGCATGCCACAAGTACGGTGAATGCCCATCTTTCACGACTATAGCTAACCTACAGCTTGAATTCTTCTTGGTTCCCTGTCCAAAAATAACAACAACAATATTTGGGAGGATCAGACCCATGATTTTGTTGGCATGAGCAACTCCCAATGAAGAAACTTGCCCTGCCAGTACAAGTTGGCACCCTCCCCGCTATGTCGAGGAAGAGAAGGCCTGGAGCAGAAAGGCAACCAAGCATCCTCAGCTTGGAGTCAGATTCCTGGTTCTGTTGCTTTTACCCGTGTGATTTTGGACCTCTTTTCGTCTTACTGGGCCTCACTTTCCTCATCTCTATAATGAGGTCATTTTTAAGATACTGTGAATTTTGAACTTTGTTCTATATACCTCAAACTAAAAATGACGGACAGAATGAAATGAGCGACAGTAACACCCAAAGCAGGCTACGACACAGTCGTCCACATAAAGGCACTAGGCAGCTGCCTGACCTGATCACAACGACAATGTTCCGCCCATCCCTCCAAAAGACATTTCTTCTTTTCAGGTGCCAATGTTTCTTTAAAAAGTAACCAGTTACCATTTATTGCAAAGACTAGCCTCCATCTTCTATTCTCTTATTAAAACATATTGTGGAGTTATCCTGGGAGAGAGGAATGGGGTCCCAAGGCGCTGGAGAGAATTGGCTTCCTAGATGGTCCTCAATCCATAATCTTCTCTTAGGTGGGGCACTGAAAGTTAGGGGAGCACAGAACTTGGCAGTGAAGAGGCTGCAGAAAAATGTCATGAGATCTTAGAAATAGAAGGGATCTTTGAGGATATCCAATCCTACATAACATTTTATAAATGAGGAAATGATACCCTAGGAATATTTACTGATCTGCCCAGGTTCACAGAGGAAGGAAATGATAGAAATAGAATTTGAACTCAGGTCATCTGACTCCAAATAAAGTACTCCTTCAGCTAGACTAGCACTGCCTCTCAAAGGCAAATAGTCGTGAAATTAGAGATAAGGGAGAGGAAGAGCAGTATGGTATGAAGGAGAATGCTGAATTTGGAGTCAGATGATGTGGGTTCATATCCTGATTCTTTGATTAACTACCTGCATGACTTTGGGCTATTCAAATAACCTCTTTGAGTTTATCTTTCCTCTTCTATAAAATGATGTGGTTGGAACAGATGACCTCAGAGGACCCTTCCATATCTAAATCTAGGATCGATCCTATGAACTTGGCTCCTGACACACATTTTGTTTATGTCCCAGCCCTAGTTCCTACCTTTTAAGAATGGAGGCCAAAACACATTCTGGTGTTTCAATGATTTCAATACTCATGGGCTCAACTTTTTTCTCCATGTTGGCCACAGATGTCCGAGTCAACTTTCTTTAGGACTTTCCACTTCCAGTTTCATTTGCAGCCTGCTAATGAGTGAGGCCCACCATGACCTTACTCTTAAACAATTTCCTTCCTATGGCCAGCTGCAGGCTGGCCCAGGATGAATGCTTCTTGCAGGTGCATTAATCTGGGGGTCTGGGGAGAGAAGGGCAGTTCCTGTAGCCCATCTTGAGTAGCTGAGTGAACTGACAGATGCTGGAACTCAGAGAAGCTACCTCCTGCTGGCCCCCTGGGATCTAGCCTGGCTCCAGGAGAGCAGGGACATTGGATGCAGGTTGAAGCAAGGTATTGTTCAACAATTGTGATCTGCTTTGGAAGCAGGTGGCTTTACTTGGACCAACTTCAAGACTTTGGTTCTTTTTGTTTCCAACTGCCTGCTTAGTTATGTGCTTTGTGCCCATGGCCCTTGAAGGTCCATGTTCCATCAGAGTAGTTAAGCTATTGCTAAATAGAAAGGCATCTCTTTTGGGCCACATCAGAATAACAACCTTTATATTTGAGGGTAGGAGTAATATGGAGAAACATAAAGAGGAGGGACCATGGACTTTTGATGTTCTTAGTCGAGAGAACTCTTGCTTCGGGAACTCTCCTGACCAATAGAGCTCTACCAAGGTCTGATACTTTGTTTTAGTGGATTGCCGTAGGAACTGAGAGTTGAAGTGACTTCTTAGAGTCACTTAGCTAGTAAGTTTCCAGAGAGCTTCTTTTGATTCCAGGACCTCCTATCTGGGAAACCAACCCTCTTTCAGTGCCCCAAGCAATGCTTTAAGACTGAGGGAATGGGGTAGGACTTGAAAACAGGGACTCACTTAAGCTCTCCTCCAAATCCCTCCAAATGCCTTTAAAAATTACTCTAAACAAATTATAGAGCTACAGAACCCATGAAATAACAAAGGGAAACAAGTCTCCAGCCCAGGACAACCTGGATTGTCATTGGGAAGGGTCCATTGCACCACTCTGGGAGTGTAGCTCAGCCCAACGTGGACTGTGCCAGGACAGACCAGGGCTGGAGTAGACCATGTGGAGCAGGCCTCAGGGCCCTGAATCACTGGGCTGTGGCAGTAACAAGACTTCTCCACCCACAAATGCCAAAGACAGTGGAGCAGGTCAGTGGGAAAACTTCTGGATCTGGGTGAAAAAAGTGTGTGGTCTGGCACCAACCATAGGGGCATCAGGCTACAGCAGCAGGAAGCTCCACTGGCTGCTTCCAGAGTTTCTGGCCAACAAGGTCAGAAGAATCAAGTGGTGGATCAGAGCAGGAGTGCAAGGAATACTTTGCTGGCACAGAGGCTTGATACTCTTGCTTTGACCAGCTAGGATCTGTATCACAGTCCTTTCTGGCAGTTCTTGGGGAAGGAGGAGGACTGGTGTGGCAGAGCTTGTGGTGACTGTGGCGAGGGAGTCCTACTGGTAGTTACACAGCAGAAAGGAGTGCTTGCATTCACAGACCAGACCAAAGGCAAGGAGAGGAGAATCATACCACCTCAGAACAGAAGTAGCTCTGAAAACAGCTGCAGAAAACCCCTGAAGCTTGGGACACAGCACTCTGCACTCTGAAAGCAGTCATACCCTGACAAAAAGCTCAGAAGTCAAGATGGCTAGGAAAATGAGCAAGCAGTGTAAAAGGACTCAGATTGTAAAATATTTTTGGTGACAAAGAAGATCAAAACATACAGCCAGAAGAAGTCAACAAAGTCAAAGATCCTACATCAAAAGCCTCCAAGAAAAATGTGAACTGGGCTCAGGGCATGAAAGAGCTCAAAAAGGATTTGGAAAAGCAAGTGTTTCTAGCAGCTCCTGTGGGGGCATAAGATCCCCCCACATCCAGCACCCAGGAGGCTGCTGGCATGCCAGGAAAGCACAGGTTCTTTTTATCTGCTTAAACAAGGAAAGCACGGTGAAGGGATTGACCAGCTTACTTTAATCCAGCATTCAGTTAGCATACAGACAACATTCATTTATTTCAGAGGGAAAAATGCCAGCATTCAGTTAGTTCAGGGGGGCATACAGGCAAGCATTAAGAGACAGACCAAATACAGATTCATTCACCTACTTCAGGGGAAAAAGCCAGCACCCTGAGGTTCAGAACATTCATTTAGTTCAGGGGAAACGAACCAGCACCCCGAACTTCAAAACAAAATACAAACAAATTACAAATATCAACAGACAGACCCAATACAATTCATAGTTACCAACATCTGGGCCCAGCCCGAGAGCAAGGGGTGGCCCAGCGTCACGCTTGCCACTGCTCCTGCACCAACCAGAAAAGGAAAAAGAGGAAGCTTCAAGCCATCTTCTCTCCTCTTATAGAGTTTTTCACATCATCGAGCACCGCCTGAATAACCGGGGCTGATTGGTTCTTGAGTTGGCCGCTTCCCCTAGGTTAACACCCAATAGGGTGTGGCTCTGGAGTCAACACCTCCCCACAGCCAGCCCCATGATTCACCACACAGGAAGTTCTCTGCTCACAGGCATGGCCCAGCAAGGCTCAATGAGATAAACTGAATCACTCAAAGAAAAAAAAGGCCACTCTGGCCACAGCAAGTAAGAGAAGTAGAGGAAAAACTGGGAAGAGAAATGAAAGTGATGCAAGAAAATCATGAAAAACGAGTCAATGACTTGCTAAAGGAGACCCCCAAAATACTGAAGAACATAACACATTAAAAAATAGACTAACCCAGATGGCAAAAGAGCTCCAAAAATTCAATGAGAAGAAGAATGCCTCAAAAGGCAGAATTATCCAAATCAAAAAGGAGGTCCAAAAGATCACTGAAGAAGATACTACCTTAAAAATTAGATTGGGGCAAGTGGAAACTTTATGAGAAATCAAGAAACTATAAAACAGAACCAAAAGAATGAAAAAAATGGAAGACAATGTGAAATATGTCACTGGAAAAGCTACTGATCTGGAGAATAGAACCAGGAGAGATAATTTTAAAATTATTGGACTACCAGGAAGCCATGATAAAAAAAAGAGCCTATACATCATCTTTCAAGACATTATCAAAGAAAACTGCTCTGATATTTTAGAACCAAAGGGTAAAATAGAATTTGAAAGAATCCACTGATGGCCTCCTAAATAAGATCCCAAAAAGAAAACTCAGAATATTATACTCAAATTCCAGAGTTCTCAGCTCAAGGAGAAAATATTGCAAGCAGCCAGAAATAAATAATTTGAGTATTGTGGAAACACAATCAGGATGACACAAGTTCTACATTAAGGGATCGAAGGGTTTGGAATATGATATTCTGGACGTCAAAGGAGCTAGGATTAAAACCAAGAATCACCTTCCCAGCAAAACTGAGTATAATACTCTAAGGAAAAATATGGATTTTCAGTAAAAGAGAGGACTTTCAAGCATTCTTGATGAAAAGACCGTAACTGAATAGAAAATTCGACTCTTAAATATAAGAATCAAGAGAAGCATGTAAAGATAAAAAGGAAAGAGAAATCATAAGGGGCTTACTAAAGTTAAACCATTTTGTTTACATTCCTACATGGAAAGATGATATTTGTAACTCATGAGACCTTTCTCAGTTTTAGGGTAGTTGAAGGGAATATATATATAATATATATATATATATATATATATATATATATATATATATATATGTGTGTGTGTGTGTGTGTGTGTGTGTGTGTGTGTGTGTGTATGTGTATGTATATGTATACATATATATGTGTGTATATATACATACATACATGTTTATATACATATACATACATACATACATACATATATATATATATATATATATATATATATATAGAGAGAGAGAGAGAGAGAGAGAGAGAGAGAGAGAGGGCACAGGGTGATTTGAATATCAAGGGATGAGATCTAAAAAAAGAAAATTAAGGGGTAAGAGAGCAATATATTGGGAGAAGTTGAAAGGGAGAGATAGAATGGGTTAAATTATTTCACATAAAAGTGGCAAGAAAAAGCTGTTATAATGGAAGAGAAGAGGGGGCAGGTGAAAATGAATGAGTGAATCTTGCTCTCATCATGTTTGACTTAAGTAGAGAATAACATACACACTCAATTAGGTACCTTATCCTACAGGAAAGTAGGGGGGAAGGGGATAAGAGGGGGAGGATGACAGAAGGGAGGGCAGATTGGGGGAGAAGGTAATCAAAAGCAAACATTTTGTAAAAGGACAGGGTCAAGGGAGAAAATTGAATAAAGGGGGTCAAGATAGGATGAAGGAAAATATAGTTAGTTTTCCACAACATAACTGTTATGGAAGTATTTTGCGTAATGATACCTGTGTGGCCTATGTTGAATTTCTTGCCTTCTTAAAGTGGATGGGAGGGATGGAAGAAGGGAGAGAATTTGGAAAGATGGCAGGTGGAAAGCAGAGACTTGCTTAAACTGTCCTCCAAATCCCTACAAACACCTGTAAAAAAAGGGCTCTGAACAAATTCTAGAGCTGTGGAACCCACAAAATAGCAGAGGGAAATAGGTCTCCAGCCTGGATAGTCACCAGGAAGGGTCTATTGCACAATGCTAAGAGTGGAGGGCAGCCCAGCATGGGCTGTGCCAGGACAGAGCAGATCTGGAATGAGCCAGCTGGAACAGGCCTTGGGGGCATGAAACAGTGAGCTGTGGTAGTTACCAGACTTCTCAACCCACAAATGCAACAGAGCAGGTTCGGGGAAAACTGTGAGATCTAGTTCAGAGCAGTCTGGCTGCCAGCTCTGGGGGTGGAGGAGGTGGTGCAGTGGTGGCTGTAGCCACAGCAGGAAGCTCCTGAGGCTGATTCCAGAATTCCAGTGTCAGCAGCATCCTGGGTGCCTGGCTCACACAGTGGGAGGAATCTAGCAGCAGATCAGAGTGGGTGTGCAAGGAGTGCTTTGTGGACACAGAGGCAGATACTCTTGCTGTGCCCTGCTTGTATCTGTATTGAGGTCCTGGTTGGTGGTTCTTGGGGGAGGAGGCTGGGACAGAGCCTGGGGTGATGGTGGAGTAGACGTAGCCCTGAAAACAGCAGTGCATGGACCCTAAAGTTTAGGACAAAGTACACTCTACTCTGCAAGAAGTAATATCCTGACAAAAATCTCAAGGGTCAAGTAGTTGACTGGGAACATGAAGAGGCAGTGAAAATGGAATCAGATTCAGACTCAGACTCAAACTCAAACTCTAGCTTCATTTTCGGCGGCAAAGAAGATCAAAACATAGAGTCAGAAGATTTCAACAAAGTCAAAGGGCCTAGATCAAAAGCCTCCAAGAAAAATATGAATTGGGCTCAGGCCATGGAAAAGCTCAAAAGGGATTTGGAAAAGCAAGTAAGAGAAGTAGAGGAAAATTGGGAAGAGACATGAGAGTGAAGTAAGAAAACCATGAAAAACAAGTCAATGACTTGCTAAAGGAGACCCAAAAAATACTGAAGAAAATAACACCTTAAAAATTAGATTAACTCAAATGGCAAAAGAGCTCCAAAAAGCCAATGAGAAGAATTCCTTGAAAGGCAGAATTAGCCAAATGGAAAAGGAGATCCAAAAGACTGCTGAAGAAAATACTCGAAATTAGGCTGCAGCAAGTGGAAGCTAGTGACTTTATGAGAAATCAAGATATTATAAAACAGAATCAGAAGAATGAAAAAAATGGAAGACAATGTAAAATATCTCATTGGAAAAACCACTGACCTGGAAAATATGTAAGTCTTGTGAAAACTAATGCTGAAAACTAAAAATATTGAATAAATAAATAATGATTAAAAAAATAAAGAAAATAAAACTTTAAAGAATAGACCAACCCAAATGGCAAAAGAGCCTCAAAAGCAAATGAGGAGAAGAATACCTTGAAAGGCAGAATTAGCCAAATGCAAAAGGAGGTACAAAATACCACTGAGAAAATACCATCTTAAAAATAAGATTGCAGCAAGTGGAAGCTAGTGACTTTATCAGAAACCAATATATTATAAAACAGAACCAAAGGAATGAAAAAAATGGAAGACAATGTGAAATATCTCATTGGAAAAACCATTAACCTGGAGAATAGATCCAGGAGAGATAATTTTAAAATTATTGGACTACCTGAAAACCATGATGAAAAAAAGAGCCTAGACATCATCTTTCAAGAAATTATCAAGGAAAACTTCTCTGATATTCTAGAGCCAGAGGGTAAAATAGAAATTGAAAGAATCTACCGATCCCCTCCTGAAAAACATCCCAAAAAGCAAACTCCTAGGAATATTGTTGCCAAATTCCAGAGCTCCCAGATCAAGGAGAAAATACTATAAGCAGCCAGAAAGAAACAATTTGAATGTTGTGGAAACACAATCAGGATAATACAAGATCTAGCAGCTTCTGCCTTAAAAGATCAAAGGGATTGGAATATGATATTCCAGAGGTCACTGGATTCAGGATTAAAACCAAGAATTACCTACCCAGCAAAACTGAGTACAATGCTCCAAGGCAAAACATGGATTTTCAATAAAAAGGAAGACTTTCAACTTTCTTAATGAAAAGACCAGAGCTGAATAGAAAATTTGACTCTAAATGCAAGAGTCAAGAGAAGCATGAAAAGGTAAACAAGAAAGAGAATTCAAAAGGGACTTACTACAGTTGAAATGTTTTGTTTACATTCCTACATGGAAAGATGGTGTGTGTAATTCATGAGACCTTTCTCAGCATTAGGGAAGTTGAAGGGAATATAGACAGAGGGAACAGAATGAGTTGAATATGAAAGGATGATATCTAAAAAAATGGAATAAATTTAAAGGGTGAGAGAGGAATATATTGAGAGAGGGAGAAAGGGAGAGATAGAATGGTGTAAATAATCTCACATAAAAGGGGTAAGAAAAAGCAGTTCTGTTGGAAGGGAAGAGGGGGCAGGTGAGGCAGAATGAGTGAATCTTGCTCTCATTGGATTTGACCTGAGGAGGGAATAACATACACACTCAATTGGGTATCTTACCCCACAGGAAAGAAAGAGGAAAGAGATAAAAAAGGGGGGATGATAGAAGGGAGGGCAGATAGGTGAGGAGGTAATCAAAAGCAAACACTTTTGAAAAGGGACAGGGTCAAGGGAGAAAATTGAATAAAGGGGGACAGCATAGGATGGAAGGAAATATAGTTAGCCTTTCACAACATGAGCATTGTGGAAGTGTTTTATGTAATGATTAACATGTGATCTACATTGAATTTCTTGCCTTCCTAGGGAGTGTGGGTGGGAAGGGAAGAGGGGAGAGAATTTGGAACTCAAAGTTTTAAAAGCAGATGTGGAACTCAAAGTTTTAAAAGCAGATGCTTAAAAAAATAAAAACAAAGATTTTTTGCATGCAGCTGGGAAACAAGATATATAGGTAATGGGGCATAGAGATCTATCCTGCCTTACAAGAAAGTAAGGGAAAGATGAGGGTGGGGGGGCAAGGGGGGGAATGGGGCAAAAGCAGGGAGGGCTGACTGGCCAATGAGGCAGAGTATATGCCATCCTGGAATGGGGGGGAGGATAGAAATGGGGAGAAAATTTGTAACTCAAAATCTTGTAGAAATCAATATTGAAAACTAAAATATTAATTAAAAAGTAAATAAATAAAAAGAACTTGCCTTCCCCCTAAAAAAGGAGACAATTTGAAACTCAAAGTTCTAAAAACAAATGTTCAAAAAAAAGTTGTTTTTTTTTTTTTACTTGCAACCAGGAAATAAGATATACAGGCCATGGGGTACAGAAATCTATCTGGGCCTACAATAAAGGGGAAAGATGATTAGGAAGGAAGTGGGGTGACAGAAGGAAGGGCAGACAAGGGAAAGGGGCAATCAGAATACATGCCATCTTAGGGTGGGGGAAGGGGAGAAATGGAGAGAAATTTGTAACTTAAAATCTTATGGAAGTCAATGTTGAAAACTTAAATATTAAACAATGAAATAAATGAAATCACAAAAAAATACTGAGGGGATTATCCACACCAAGAGAACTCTACATAGTTGTGTCCAGGTCAAAATAATGATAATAACTTTATCAACAACAATAAATAATTACAAATAATTCTTTAAAATGTTTTTTTTACCTCAATTTATGA
Organism: Trichosurus vulpecula; assembly: GCF_011100635.1. NCBI lineage: Eukaryota > Metazoa > Chordata > Mammalia > Diprotodontia > Phalangeridae > Trichosurus > Trichosurus vulpecula. Next base: position 194,941,196 of record NC_050581.1, on the reverse strand, counting down.
TATGTAGAGAATTGGGGTGAGGAAACTCCTGTTGAGTCAGACAAGCCCCTGCTCTGGTACTTCCCATCTTCAAGAGCAGCCTAGGGCATTGAAAGGTTAAGTGTGTTGCCTGGAGTTACATAGCTAGTTTGTGTCAGAGGCTGTACTTCACATTATATATTAATGTCAACTCTATGGGACTGAGAAATGAAAAACAATTTAAGTTCATGGTCATCTCTGGATAAATATATTCCACTTGACTATGCTTTATGATCACAATTTTTTAGGCAATTTGTTTGTTTTCTACTGGGAGTGAGGTTCAAGAGAATGGGGAAAAGCAATAGTAATGCCCCAAAAGAGGCTTCTGAACATTTAATGCATGAAGAAGAACAGAAGGAAGCACAGGCAAGCAAGACAATTCTGAAAGTGGCCTGTTCAATTTGTCATGTACTTTTGAAAAAGAGCTATAAAATTAAAGCTCATGGTTTCACACATAACTCTCTTTCTGTGTTCTGCTCTGTATACGGAAATGCTATTTTGTGAGTGTATAAGTTCAGCATTTAAAAAATAAAAGATAAGCATTTATTTTTTTGTTTTTAGTTTACAACACTCAGTTGCACAAGTTTTTGATTTCCAAATTTTCTCTCCTTCCTTCACCCGCTTCCCCCCCAAGATAGCACATAATCCATTATAGGTTCTAACCTTCACATTGAACTTATTTACATAATAGTCCAGTTGTAAAGAAGAATTAGAACCAATGGAATGAATCATGAGAATGGAGAAACGAAACCAAAAAAGAAGGGAAAAAAGAGAGCAAATAGTTTGCCTCAATCTGCACTCAGACTCTGTAATTCTTTCTCTGGATGTGCATAGCCTTTTCCATGATGAGTCTTTTGGAGTAGTCTTTGAACTTTGAATTGATGAAAAGAGCCAAGTCTACAAATGTTAGTCCTTACAGATACCACGTCTCTGTAAGCATGTATAATCTTCTCTTGCTTCTGCTCCCCTCACTCAGCATCAGTTCATTTATGTCTTATCAGATTATAATGAAGTCTGTCTGCTCCTCATTTCTTAAAGCACAACAGTATTTCATTACATTCACATACCACAATTTGTTTAGGCATTCTCCAATTGATGGGTATCCCCTTGATTTCCAATTCTTTGCCACCACAAAAAAAAGCTGCTATAAATATTTTTGTACATACTGTTACATTTCCCACCTGTACGATCTCTTTGGGATACAGCCCTAGAAGTGGTATTACTGGGTCAAAGGGGTATGCACATTTTTATAGCCCTTTGGGCATAGTTCCAAATTACTCTCCAGAATGTCTCAATCAGTTCACAACTCCACCAACAATGTAACAGTGTTCCAATTTTCCCACATCCTTTCTAGCATTTATCATTTTCCTGTTTTGTCATATTATCCAATCTGACAGGTGAGATGTGGTACCTAAAAGTTGTTCTGATTTGCATTTCTCTAACCAATAGAGATTTAGAGCATTTTTTTTCATATGCCTATAGATATCTTTAATTTCTTACAATGACAACTGCCTGTTCATATCCTTTGACCATTACCCAACTGGGGAAGATAAACATTTTTAAAAGGAATAAGTAGCCCCAAGGCATAAATTAAACCTGACACTCCAAGGGTGAAGCTCATAAATTCCCTGCCCTTGCCTGGTCCAGACACTGAGACATCTTCCATACTCCATCTCCCCTCACCATATGGTCTGGACAATGAAATCTGGTTGGAGGTAGGTCAAACCTACCTTATGCTTTGGCTCCAAATCCCATAGATCCTTGGAGCTCACTGAGCACAAGCAACCAGAATGAAGCCCCACCTCTGGTCATCTTGGTTACTGGATTCCCAGACTCCTGTATAGGCTTTTGGATCTGATTCTGCTTTGGCTCTTGGTTTTTCTGAAGTTTTGGGGTGACCATCACTCTCCTGATCGATTGTCTCTAGTGGCTCCCAATTACTTGTAAGATCAAATAGAAAATCTCCCTCTTGTCATGTCCCACCTCTATGCCTTTGCGTTGACTGTCCCCTATACCTACAATGTTGTCCTTTCTCACCACCATCTCCTGGATGCCCTGGTTTTATTCAATATATACTTCAAGTGCCTCCCTATTCAGAAGGTCATTTCTAGTGCCATCAGCTCTTATCCCCCGCCCAGGTAGCCTCAAATCTGCTTCATACATGTTTCATATATACCTACCCATGGTTTTGTGTATGCTGGGTGTCTGAATGGTACCTTCTTCATTAGAATGTAAGGTTATGGAGCACAGGGATTGTTTCACTTTTGTCTTGGTAGCCCCAGCTCCTAGCTCAGTGCCTATCACATGCTAGGCAATTCATTGGTGTTTCATGGATTGATTGATATGTGGTTGCCAATTACTTTTATATATGGCTTTTATTGAAGGCCAATGCCTTTCTTCATGCTCCACTGCAGACTGTCTCTCCACTTCCTTGGATTTACCGCTCTCCTTCTTCTCAGCTGGCCCTTGGCACCGGGTCCCAACATCTCTCAGCTGCCAGCTACAAAAGGCCTTGCTTTTGGCCTCAATCCTGAAACAGGGACAGATGCAAGTTAGGCTTTCTGGCGCCAGGGTCCATTTCCCAAAGAGTGGCAGTTACTCCATCTCTGATGTATTCTCCCATCATCTAGAAATCCCAGAACCTCCAGGACAAGGTCACTACTTCCCTTTTAAAAAATAAAGTGTTTGCTTTTCAGGGAGTCTTAACTTAAGGGTTCCTGTTCATTTTTATTTGATGTCTCTTAATGACATTATTTCCAAATATGCTCCTTTTCGCTCATCTTCCCAGAATACTTTCCTTTCAAATAAAAATGAAAAGACAGCTCAGCAAAACTAACCAAAACAATTACCATTTGTCAGAAAACACATCACTATACACCCATAGTCTCCCACTCCTCCAGTGAGGGAAGGAAGATGTATTTTCTCATATCTTCTCTAGAGCTAAGGGTTCTTTTCTTGAATCCTTAAAAACAGCTGAAGAAATGACTATTTCCCGGCCAAAATTGAAAACATGCAGATTAACTAGCCTATATATCCTTCTCAGATATAGCCACAGCTATATCTGAAAGTGTTGGCAGATTGGGGAATGTTGTTATTTTAGACTTTACGTATTTTCTAGTAATTTTTTCTGGAAGCCGAAAGAATGAGGAATAACTTATGAACAGCCAGTATCTATCTTTGGTATTCAAGTAAGAACCAAGAGATCTGGTGGAAGCTTGTGGTATGGTGACTCCCCTCCTCCATACCCCTATCCCGTGGTGGTGACACAGGAGAACATAGGCAGCCATGGACAGTTTGTGATCTGCGTTGTCAAGAGTAACCACGGCTATGAGATCACGTGGTTCTAAAGATGATTTTAAAGATGTTAATGGAGGAAATGAAGAGTACCCTGCATTTAATAGAAGAGGTTTTTCTGGGTGTACTTTTGTTTGTTTTTACCAATTTGGAACCATTTCCATTTTCCTTTTTAGCTTAAAGCTTCATTACCTTTATATTTGACTATTGCAATTGTCCTAAATATACGCCTGACCTCGAGGCTCTCATTTCTCCAATCTGTCCTGTTCTCCAATCTGTCCTGTATCCAAGTGCCAAAATCATCTTCAGAAAGGATAAATCTGATTCCTCATCAGAGCATCCTATTTTGGGACTTCTCTGACTGACTTCTCCATGGTGCTCCTGGAAGTTCTATAGGACAACCACATCATCCTGTGGAATGCCATCAGACTTGTCCCTCTACCTCATCACTACTCTCTGTGTCTCTGATTGAAAAGTGAGGCCATAAGTGGCATTTAAGGACATAGCCCAACTCACAACATCTCCTCTCTCACCTGGCTGTCCTACTTTGGGACTTAGTTGACTACTTTCTTTACCATGGCCCCATGTTAGCTCCCTAGTCTCACCTCCCAGTTTTCAGTTTCCTTTTATGTTTTGTTTTTCCCCACTAGATTGTAAGCTCCTTGAGGACAGGGACTATCATTTTCATGCTTGTATCCACAGCACTTAGTACAGTACTTGGCACACAGTAGGTGTTTAACAAATGTTGATTGACTATTAACGCCATGACCTTCCTGAAGAAAATTCAGTACTTCTATTTTCCTTCAGATAAAAAACAAAGTCCTAGGTGTGACATTAGAACCTTTTCACAGTCTGACTCTTACCAGCCTTTTCAGGCTTGTCACACGCTACTGCCTTTTACATGTTCTACATTTCATCCAAACAGGCCCATGCTGCATCACTCCCTCTTTCAATCTCCCTCTTCCATGTCTTTCCTTAGATGTTCTCCCATGGACTTTCAGAGTTTCATTTAATACCAAGGTCATGCACCCTTTTCTACTGAAAATCTTTCCTGATCTGCCTAGGTAAAGCTCTTTCCTTCCTCAAAGTGTCATACTTAAACCTCTCTGTTTTCCACATCCTATCTAAGCTTCAGGACAGGAATTCTGTTCCCTGGTTTTTTTTTTCTCTTTTTTGCCCTCAGTTTTAAGGACAATACCTGGTACATAGTAGATCACAATAAATGTTTGTATTTATGTCTCTACTCATCTCCTTGCTTTGTGAAGCCATCCTTACCATTTTCTTTTGTACCCTGAATCTTACAGGTCCCTCTTTTTTCTAAAACAACAGGTCTTTCCCCCCAGTACCTAGCATGGTCTGCTCTTCTTGATAGAAAATAAGCTTCTTTCCCAGGCTTTGATTTTCCCAGAAGAAACAACATCCAGCAAGTCTTTCCCCATGCCATGACCCATCCAGGTTAGCCATGCATTTCCCCTTAGGAGCTATACTCAGAGAACACATTTCAACATCATTCGAAACTGTTGAATCTCAGGAAAATTCACTGGAAAAATGCTCAGGCAAATAGAAAAAGAAGAAAAGACCTATGCAATAGCAGGGTGAAGCAAAAGAACAAGAAGCCACCAGTGACCTGGGACCTCAAGCCTGCTCATCCAGGCAGACACCTATATTATGGAATGTTCCTCTAAACTCTCATCACAACCTTTGGGATGTTCTACACCTGGGAAGATGGGCTGGAAAACTCATGCAGAAATTATTCTCCTGATAATGAGAAAAGCCAAAATTTATCAAGAATCTCATGAGGTTTTTTGACATGTCCTAGTGCTAGCCAGGATTCAAGTGAAACACACTTTGAAAATTAAATGTTATTTTCCAGAATCCTCCTCAATGAGGCAACTTCCAACTACGCTCAGGTGCTGAATCCTCATTGCAATTTTACCCCCTCTTTTATTTCTCTGCAGTAACATACACGGACCTTGGGGCTAATTCTTTGAAGAGAAATTGGTGACTCTCACTTGTTCCTTAAATGAGAGTTTTCAAGGCTGAAGCTCAATTCAATTTTGTTTAAAATTTTCTTCTTCCTGAGTCAAACACCTCACATTAATTAATTAATAAATAATCAACACAATAATATCTTTACTGGTTTTCACATTTTCAACAGGAGCTTGATCATGAAAGGTGGTCCCGTGGACATTCTAGTCCAGGAAATGGTTACTCTCTTTTCATCTTTATACAAAAGATAAACTAGTTGTTTAAATAGGCCGTGCTTGCCAAGATTTTATAGAGAAAAGAAAGTGGAAATCCATGTTCATCACTACTGAAGTCAATTCCACGTGAAGCGCAGCCTTTGACGTTGCCAATCACCCTTTCCTCTTTGATAATCTCTTCTCTCTGCTTTCATGACATTGTTCTCTTCAGCCTTCTTTGCTGGACCTTCATCCGGATCATGCCAACCAACCATGGTATGGGGGCTCCCCTAAGCCTCTGTCCTAAGCCCACTTCTCTTCTCCCTCCCTCTTATATCATTCGGTGATCATCAGTTCACATAGATTCAACTGCCATCTTTGTGCAGGTGATCCTCAGATTTATCTGTCCAACCCTGACCAAACTGCTCTGATTTTCAGTCTACCATTTACAATTGCTTACTGTACATGTCAATCTAGATGTCACATAGACATATTAAGCTCAACATGCATGAAAATCTTCCATAAACTGGCCCTTTCTTACCTTACTAGTCTTCATATCTATCTATCTATCTCTTTCTCTATCTATCTCTCTATCTGTCTGTCTGTCTCTATCCCTCAAACACCCCCACCATGTACTGAGAGACCAGCAAAAATGACCTTCATGCTGTTCCTCCAACTCAAAACTCCATCTCCCAACTCCAGACATTTTATGGGCTGTCCATGCCTGGAATACTGGCACTCCTTATCTCCACCTCTTGTCCTTCCTAGCCTCCTTCAATCCTAGCTAGAGTCCCACCTTGTGCAGGAAGCCCTTCCTGATCCCTTTGATTCTAGTGCCTTCCCTCTGTTGATCATCACTAATTATTCATTTTGTCTATACCTGGCTGACTAGAGTGAGGTAGAATAGGCATAAGTATAACGTAGCATGCTGTCAATGATATATCCTGTTTTTCCAGGTTAGTTTCACAATAGAACCACTTGGAAATCTATGCTCCAGAAAAATTGGCCAAGATGCTCTTCCCCAGAAACCCCATCCTATACCCTATGTCTATGACTTTGCAAAAGCTGCTCCCATACCTATATATTCTTTGTTCTCATTTCTTCCCTAAAGGAATCCCTAAGTGACTTCAAATTATAACTCAGGTGCTACCTCTAAGGTTAGGCCTTTCTTGATATCACTAGTAACTGGTGCTAAATTACTTTGTAATTTCTCTGTGTAGTTTAAGCATTCTTAACCAACTATCTGTGAACTTGCGTATAGCTATGTGTATTCAATAGATAGATAAATAGATAGATGACAGACTGATGGATAGATGATAAAGATGATAGATAGAAAGAACAATTTCATTATTTTTAGTTTCCTTTGTAATATGATTTTTTAAAAAAATTATTCATTGAAAATATTATTTTGAGAATGAATCCATATATAGGCTTCACCAGATTGCCTAAGCAGTCCATGTTGCACACACACACATGCAGAGTGAGAGAGAGAAAGAGAAATGACTAGCTATAGTTTATCTAGATTTTTCTGCGTCCCTTCCCCCTTCCACACATACATATCCCACAACCACCACCCACCAGTAGAATGAAAGTTTCTAGAGGGCTGTTCCTTATCTAAATCTCCATGCTTACTATCCTGCTCAGTATACAAAAAGTGCTTAATATTTGCTTGCTGAACTGATGGTCTACGTGACACAGTAGAAGGAGGGCTGGATTCTAGAGAGCCAGGAGCTAAATCCTAGGCCTTCTACTTACTCCTTACATGACCCTGGAAAGCCATGGATATCTGTGGGTTCCTCTGTAAAATAAGGGGGCTGAACTAGATGGTCACTTACATCTCCTCTAGCTTGAAACCTGTGATCCTATATTGTATGATGAACTAATTAAACTAAACTCTAAGTAACTTACATAGAAGTGAGACAAAAAGGTCCTCAGAAGGGAGAAAGGATCAGGAAAGACAACATAGAAGGTTGTGAGCTGTGTCTTGAACAAAGAGAAGGATTCTCTGAAGAGTGTGTGCGTGGAAGGAATACATTAGGGGCATGATTGATGGCCAGGGCAAAATGCCATAATCATAATTGATTCTTGAATCATAAATCACGGGACCCTAATAGGAGTTTAAAAATCAACTACTTTATGCAGTGAGTGCATGCTTTATTTAGAGAAGCTTAGAATATCATTCTTTTATTATGAGGAATATTCAAGTCCCTTAAATTCAGCTATCACGTATAGGTGACTTTGTCTTTCCTGCCAGTAAGAAGAGATTGAAGCAAATGGAATCTCATGAAGTAGTGAGTGCCCTGTCACTGGAGTTCTCCAAGCAGAAACCAGATGTTTGTATTTTCAGAGCTATATACAAGGGAATGCTTGAGTCTGGTATGGGTTGGACTTAAGGCCCTCAGAGATTCCTCCCAGCTCTTGAGAATCTGATTTTAAGACTCTCCAGTTGTGCATGAAGAAATGGAGGCCCAGAGAGGGAAAATAACTTACTTCCACCACACACCCAATGAGTGGTAGCTTTTCAGACTTGAAGCATTTCTCCATACTAATATGCTTCCAATCCAACAGCTTCTCTACATACCCTATGTGTGATGATCTGTGTTCCATATATTGATGGTTCCTCCTTAATTCTAAGTATTTTTCTTCTTCAAAACCCCAATCATCCTCTTCTTGTAACACTTTTAGCCCTTAAACATTTCTTCCTGGTAAATTATGGTTAAATTATCTCATCTGAGTTTTCCTGGTTATTGTTAAGTTTTATTTTTTTAAAGAGAAAAAGGAAGAGCGAAACAGACCCGCACCACCAAACAACCAGATGTTGTCTTCTCCTATTTCAGTTCCTAACATACAATAAGTTGCAGGTTTCTTGCAGCTCCCCGGGCTAAATTGCAAACAAGAATTAGCACATCACCAGCCTAACTGCTTCTTCCCAGAATGTCTGTTTAAAGTTAAAATGAACAATGGACTCAGATATCAAAGGAATATTGCTCCCAAATTATCCAATCAACTCTGAAGACAGCTGGAGAGAACAGTGGACTAAAGTTTTTCAATCAATGGGTAACTCTTGAAAAGTTTAATTGTTGTCGGTCACAGTTTATTTCAGGGTAAATGAGTCTTCACAGAATAACAGAATGCCATAGTTGTAAGGGACTGCTGAAGCCATCTTGGTCCAAACAGTACCTGGCTGAGAATCCCTTCTACCAAAAAGAGCCAGTGAGTCTTTGTTTGAAGAACTAGAATGGGCGGGAACTCACTACCTACCATGGCAAGCCATCCCCCTTTTGAATAGCTCTAATTGTAAAGGTACTCCCCACCCCCACATTAAAATTAAAGTTGCCTTTTAGTAACAGTCATTCATTGTCCTTACTTCTCTCCTCTCCCAAGAAGCACAACAAGTCTAATCCCTCTGATAGTTATGATGTCCTCCCTAATTCTTCTTTGCTCCTGGATGAAAATCCTCAGACCTTTCAAATGATTATATGACCTAATCTCAAGGCCCTTTTTCTATCCTGCTTGCCTTCCTATGGACATTCTCCAGTTCATAAATGTCCTTACTCAAATATGGCACCCAGAAGTTAAAAAAAACATTCTGGGTGTATTCTGATCCTGGCAAAACCAAGTAAAATGTCTCTATCCTCTATTTCCTGACAGTATGCCTTGCCAGGAGACACTGTGATGCAAAAGAATCAGTTCTAAATTCAGATTCTGAGGCCTGGGGTTGGAATCTTGTTTCTGCCACTTATTTCCTAAATAACTTTAGCAAGTCACTTCAGCTCTTCATTCCTCATTTTCCTCATGAGGCTAGACTTGGGGACTTCTGATGTCATTCCAGGTCTATATATGGCATTCTCTCATCTTAATTCAGTCTAACATTGCATTACAGTTCAGTCATTCAGTCATGTCTAGCTCTTCATGATGATATGCACCACAGCATGCCAGGCCCTTCTATCCTCCACTATGTTCTGAACAGTCTGTCCAGGCTTAGATTCATTACTTCAATGAAACTATCTAGGCATCTCATCTTCTGCCATCTCCTTTTCCTTTTGCCTTCAGTCTTTCTTGATATTGGTGTCATTTCCGATGAATTCTGTCTTCTCATTATGTGACAAAAATATTTAGGCTTCAGCTTCAGTATTTGTCCGATGACTAGTCTGAATTAATTTCTTTGGACATGGAATGACGTGATCACCTTGCTGTCCAATGAGCCCTCCAAACTCCGGCATCACTATTCAAAAGTGTCAGTTCAACACCACTCAACTTTCCTTCTAACCTACCTCTCTCAGCCATACATTACAACTGGAAAACAACGTAGCTTTGACTATGTGGACCTTTGTTGTCTGGATGATATGTCTGCTTTTTACTGTGCTGTCTAGATTTGCCAGAGCTTTCCTTCCAAGGAGCAAGTGTCTTAATTTCATTGCTGCAGTCACCGTATACAGTCATCTTTGAGTCCAAGAATATAAAATCTGACACTGCTTCCATTTCTTCTCCCTCTATCAGGAGGAAGTGATGGGACCAGTTGCCATGATCTTAGGCTGTCTTTTTAGTATTGAATTTCAAGCTAGATTTTACACTATCCTCTTTCATTCTCATCAAAGTGCTTCTTAATTCTTCATTTTCTGCCATCAGAGTCACACCATTTGCATATGTGAGATTTGAGATGTTTCCTAGAAACTTTAATTCCAGTTATTGATTCATACACCCTGGCATTTCACATGTTGTACTCTGCATGTAAGTTAAGTAAATAAGTTTACAATATAGATCCCTGTTGTATTCCTTTCCCAATCTAATCAATTAGTTGTTCTATAGTCTGTTTTAAATGCAGTTTCTTGAACTGCATACAGGTTCCTCAGGAGACAAGTAAACTGATCAGATCCTCCCATCTCTTTGAGGACTTGCCACATTTTTTGAGACCAACACAGTCAAAGGTTTGGTGTAGTCAATGAAGTAGCTGTTTCTCTGGAAATTCCTTGCTTTCTTCATAATTCAGGCAATTTTGGCAATTTGGTCTTTAGCTCCTCTGCCTGTTTGAAAACCAGCCTGCTCTTCCATGATTTTCAGTTCACATATTACTGAAGTCTAACTTGCACAAGCTTAAGCATTGCCTTGCTTGTTTATAAAATGAGACCAATTGTTTGGTAAGTTGAACATTATTTGGCATTGGCTTTCCTTGGGATTGGGACATAAACTGATTTTTTCCCTCAACCTGGTGACTGCTATTGAATTTTCCAAATTTGCTGGCATATTGAGTGCAGCATTTTAACAACATCATCTCTAAGGATTTAGATAACTCAATTGGAATTCCATAATTTCCACTAGCCTTATTGTTAGCAATGCTTTCTGAGGCCCACTTTACTTCACTGTCCAAGATGTGTGGCTCTAGACCAGTAAACACACACAGTTATCAATGATGTTAAGATGTTTCTTGTAAATTTATGTTCTGTATGTTCTTGCCACTTCTTAATATCTTCTATTTCATTTAAGTCCCTACCATTTTTGTCTTTTATGCTGCCTATTTTTGCAGGAAACATTCCATTTATATATCTCATTTTCTTGTACAGATTCCTTGTTTAACCTATTCTATTATTTTTTCTTTCATTTCTTTGCATTGCTTACTTAAGAAAACTTTCTTACCTCTCCGTCCTATTCTCTGAAATTCTGAATTCGGTTGAGTATATTTTTCCTTTTCTTTTTTAAGTTTTGCTTTCTTTCTTTCCTCAGTTATTTGTAAAGCCTCATCAGAGAGCCATTTAGGTTTCTTGCTCTTCATTGGGATTTTCTGTCACTGTTCTTTTGTTGTTGTTGTTTTGTTACTGTCTTATGTACAATATCACAAACCTCTCTCTATAGTTCCTCATGTATTCTATCTATCGGATCTAATCCCTTAAATCCACTCATCACTCCACTTCATATCCGTAAACGGTGTTAGGTCATATTTATACGGTCTGATAGTTTTCCCTACTTTCTTCAATTCAGGAATAAATTTTGTAATAAGAAACTCATAATCTGAGCTACAACAAGCTCCAGGTGTTGTTTGGGCTGACTGTGTAGAGCCTTTCCACCTTTGGTTGTGAACTATATAATCTGTCTGATTTTTGTTATTGACCATCTGGTGATGTCCATGTGTAGAATCACCTTTTTGCTTGTTGAAAAAAAATATTTGTTATAACTAGTGAGTTATCTTGACAAAACTCCATTAGTCTTTACTCTTTTTCAGTTTGTACTCCAAGGCCAAACTTACTTGTTGTTCCAATTATCTTTTGATTTCTTACTTTTGCATTTTAATCCCCTATGATGAATGGGGCATTTTCTTTCCTCCTTCCTTCCTTCCTTCCTTCCTTCCTTCCTTCCTTCCTTCCTTCCTTCATTCCTTCATCCCTTCCTTCCTTCCTTTCTTTCTTTCTTTCTTCCTTCTTTCTTTTCTATATTTCTTCTTTTCTTTCTTTCCTTCTTTCTTTCTTTCACTGTTATTTCTAGAAGATATTGTAGGTCTTCCTAGATTTGAGCACCTTTAGCTTCTTTGCCATTAGTGGTTACGGCATAGACTTGTATTACTGTGATGTTGAATGGTTTCCTTCATATTTGAACAGATATCATTCAGTCATTTTTGAGATGCTAACCCAGTACCACTTTTCTCACCCCTTTATTGACCATGTAGGCTATTTCATTCTTCTACAAGATTCTTGTCTGTAGTGGTATATGTAGTGATCACCTGAATTAAATTCACCCATTCCCATCCATTTTAGTTCACTTCCACTCAAGATGTCAATGTTTGAACTTCCCATCTCCTTTTTGACAACATCCAGCTTGCCATGGTTCATAGATTTTACATTATAGGTTCCTATGTAGTATGGATCTTTACAGAATTGATCTTTGCTTTTGTCACCAGACATGTCCACAGCTGAGCTTCCTTCTGGCTTTGGCCCAGCCACTTCATTCTTTCTGGAGCTACTTGTGGTTGTCTTCAGTTGTTCCCCAGTAATAGGTTGGACCCCTCCAAACCTGAAGGATTCATCTTCCAATGTCATCTCTATTACCATTTTAATACTGTCCATGGGATTTTCTTAGCAAGTTTCTGGAGTGGTTTTCCTTTTCCTTCTCCAGTGGATCATCTTTTTTCTGATTTCTCTACTATGACATGTCTGTTTTGAATAACCCTACATAGCATGACTCACTGAGCTACACAAGCCCCTCTGCCACAACAAGACCATAATCTGGAGGGGAAGGTTGCATTAGCTTTTTTGACTATTCTGTCACACTTATCATACATAAACTTAAAGAGACTTCAATGTAATAAAACCCCAAATATAATTCAGAAGAATAGCTAATGACAACTCTTCCCCCAATAATTACCCCTTAAGTAGATTTTTTGAAACTGTATATGAGTTTCCATTTATGTCTAATGAATTTCATCTCATTAGATCTAATCACTTCTTGCATATGATCATACCCTTTTGGGATCTTAGGTCATCCACTTTTCTGGTTTTGTGCCTACCCTCTACCATCTTTTTTTTCTTTTGATCTGGAAGGACATGGCTGATAGAAATATGTGTCTATATACTTATTTTCTTAACATTCCTCTTCAATAAGATATTGTCAGTTTCCATCTCCCCCCCTTCCTTTATCTTTCCTTCATGTATTTTAGCATTATTTAAAAAAAAGAGATCCAAATTTTCTAGTTTTCTCTTGTCCCTTCCCTAACAATTAAGTAGGCAAGCAATATGACATCAATCAAACATGTGAAGCCAGGCAAAGCATATTTCCTTATTAGCCACATTGGTGGGGGGGGAGCAAAAAACATAAAACAAAACAAAGAGAATGAATAAAAAAGAGAATGTTTCAATATAGATTCTGAATTTATCGGTTTGCTCTCTGAAGATGGATGGCCTCTTGCATCATTGTCTTAATCAAAGTAGCTAAGTCTGTCACAGTTAATCATCAATACAATATTGCTGTTAATGTATCCAATGTTCTGTTTTTGCTCACTTCATTTTGCATTAGTTCATATATGTCTTCATGGATTTTTCTGAAACCATTCTGCTCATTATTTCTTACAGTACAGTAGTATTCCAACAAAGTCATATACCACAACGTGTTCAGCTATTCTCCAGTTGATAGGCTTCCCCTCAGTTACAAATTCTTTGCCACCACAAGAAAGAGTTGCTATATATTTTTGTACATATAAATTATTTTCCTTTTTCTTTGATCTCTTTGAGATACAGAACTAGTAGTGGTATTTCAGGATTAGAGGATAGGCATGGCCTTTTAGCCATGTGGGCAAAGTTTTAAACATAATGTTTTCCATGATGGTTGGACCAGCTCACAAGTGTACTGACAACAGTGCATCACTATTCTTATTTTTCCACACCCCATTAGGATTTATCATTTTTCTTTTCAGCCATGTTAGCCAATTTGATAAATATGATGTGGTATGCCAGAGTTGATATAATTTGCATTTCTTTAATCAATAATTATTAAGAGCATTTTATGTGACTGTTGATAGCTTTGATTTCTTCTCCTGAAAACTGCCCATGCATATCATTTGACCATTTATGAACAGGGGAATTGCTCTTATTTTTATAAATTGGACTCTATTTCCTATATATTTGAGAAGTGAAGCTTTAATCAGAGGAACTTTCTGTAAGTGATTTTTTTCAGTTTCATATTTGCCTTCTAATTTTGACTTTATTAGTTTTGTTTTTGGAAAAGCTTTTAATTTTGTGTAAACAAAATTATCCATATTATTTCTTGTGATCCTCTCTATTTCTTGTGTAGTCATAAACTCTTTCCTAATTTATGGTACTTAGTGCATTAATGTCCTGCCTATCATTTAATTTTTTAAATATCATTTAAATTAGGAAATATAATCTACCACCTTTCATTTTAGAGAAACCTTCATCCTAACTCAGCTTTTATTTTTAGCAAGACTGCTAAAGATTGAACTAACTAAATGAAAGAGAATGGAATCCAATATAAATATTACTGTTCATGTCAAGCATCTCTTGGAATGTTTAGGTCAAAAAATAAAGGGAAAGAATTTTTGAGATTGTTCTCAGGTGTCATGTATTAGGAAGAATCAAGTTGGTCATCTGCTCTTGTCAGGGAGGCTACAGCTTTGTGTAGTACCAGGTAATCTGGAGCAGGTTACCAACAAGGGCTAACTAGATGGCCAGCTACTAGTTACATCAATTTGCTTTCTGAAACATTCTGAATGAAATCCAGCATATGTGTTGCTGTAGCTACTACCTCTCTCTCTACCATTCTGGGTTCCCATAAAGGGTTATATGGTTGTCGTCCCTCCCTTACTCGTTGATAGCAGCACATCAACATTTCAGATGATTAATGGGAATTTGTCACATAGCCCTATAGGAGATCATGAAACATGGATGGACAATTCGTTGAAACGAGAGAAAAAAGTATAGTTTTGCTAGTTTCAAAGATTTTTGAAGACTGTCCCTATCACCAATGAGCATGTTACTAATTTATTTCTAGATCTTTTGCCCCGAATCTTGTTGGCCACAGCAGCTATAGGTTATTTGATTTTTAATTAATACAAGAGACAATTTTTTAGAGAGAATTAGCTATGGATGGTTTGACAACTGTAGAGGAGAGAGGAATTTTCCAGGCACTGCCTGGACTACTCCAGTGTGTTTGTCTCATGAATAGGGTAATATCCAAAATATTTGGCTCCTAATTGAGAATTTTCTTACCCAGGTGTTGACTTTTGGCAGTAATACTCACAAATCCAACTGCATAGTCAATATAAAATTTAGATGTCAAAACACTTTCAGTGGGTGAAATGGGAAAAAAAAGAAAGAGAAAGAGAATCTTCCAAAGGAGCAAGAGCAAAGATAATTCCAACAAAAGGGAACTATGGAGAGAATAGATTTAAAAGGAGAGGCAGATTTCTGTAAGACTCAAAGACACTGTCTTTCTTATTGGGTTTTAATGAAGTAGATGATAATGTTTCCTGCTGTAGCTAAATGGTCAAGGTGAGGCAATATAACGCTTCCAAGAATCTGCAATCTCATCCACATAGATACTTCCTCAGATACAGGCATAGATCACAACCTATTAATTTCTTCCCAGACTATTAATTTCAACCACCGTTCTTATAGTTAATGTATGAGGGACCATTTTCCATATTTTTTGACATGGACTGATTACTAATCGAGCACAAGTACTATCCATCATTCATTCTTCTGTCAAGCTATATGACCAAACCAGACACTTTTCTGACCCTATAATTTACTTACTTTGCAAGGTCTTCTATAGCGGGTTCAGCTTCACTTTCTCAGATCAGAAAGTAAGTTTAAGATTTCCATTTCTTTTTATTTATTTATTTATATATTCAGTTTTCAGCATTGATTTTCATAAGAGTTTGAATTACAAATTTTCTCCCCATTTCTACCCTCCCCCCCACTCCAAGATGGTGTATATTCTGGCTACCCTGTTCCCCAGTCAGCCCTCCCTTTTGTCACCCCACTCTCCTCCCATCCCCTTTTCCCTTTCTTTCTTGTAGGGCAAGATAAATTTCTATGCCCCATTGCCTGTGTATCTTATTTTCTAGTTGCATGCAAAAACTTTTTTTTTGTCTTTGAACATCTGTTTTTAAAACTTTGGGTTCCAAATTCTCTCCCCTTTTCCCTTCCCACACACCCTCCCTAAGAAGTCAAGCAATTCAACATAGGCCACATGCGTATCATTGTGTATAACCCTTCCACAACACTCATGTTGTGAAAGACTCACTATATTTTGCTCCTTCCTAACCTATCCCCCTTTATTGAATTTTCTCCCTTGACCTTGTCCCCTTTCAAAAGTGTTTGTTTTCGATTACCTCCACCCCCATCTTCCCTCCCTTCTATCATGCCCCCCTTTTTTTATCTTTTTCTTCCTCCTTTTTTCCTGTGGGGTAAGTTACCCAATTGAGTATCTATTGTATTCCCTCCTCAGGTCAAATCTGATGAGAGCAAGATTCACTCATTCCCCCTCACCTGACTTCTCTTCCCTTCCTACAGAACTGCTTTTTCTTGCCACTTTTATGTAAGATAATTTAACCCATTCTATCTCTCCCTATTTCCCTTTCTCAATATATTTCTCTCTCATCCATTAATTTTATTTTATTTCTTTTAGATATCTTCCCTTCATCTTTACCTCACCCTGTGCCCTCTCTCTCTACATATATATATATATATATATATATATATACACACATACACACACACACACATACATACATATATACATACAAACACACTCACATCTACACATATATACATAAACATATATATATATATATGTTCATATATATATGAACATTCCCTTCAGCTGTCCTAATACTGAGGTCTCATGAATCATACACATCATCTTTCCATGTAGGAATGTAAACAAAACAGTTCAACTTTAGTAAGTCCCTTGCAATTTCTTTTTCTTGATTACCTTTTCATGCTTCTCTTGATTCTTGTGTTTGAAAGTCAAATTTTCTATTCAGTTCTGGTCTTTTCACTGAGAAAGCTTGAAACTCCTCTATTTTATTGAAAATCCATATTTTGCCTTGGAGCATGATACTCAGTTTTGCTGGGTAGGTGATTCTAGGTTTTAATCCTAGCTCCATTGACCTCTGCAATATCGCATTCCAAGTCCTTCGATCTCTTAATGTAGAAGCTGCTAGATCTTGGGTTATTCTGATTGGGTTTTCACAATACTCAAATTGTTTCTTTCTGGCTGCTTGCAATATTTTCTCCTTGATCTGGGAGCTCTGGAATTTGGCGACAATATCACAAGATTTCTTTTCGGGGTGTATTTGAGGAGGCGATTGGTGGATTCTTTCAATTTCTATTTTGCCCTGTGGCTCTAGTACATCAGGGCAGTTCTCCTTGATAATTTCTTGAAAGATGAGATCTAGGCTCTTTTTTTTGATCATGGCTTTCAGGTAGTCTAATAATTTTTAAATTATCTCTCCTGGATCTATTTTCCAGGTCAGTGGTTTTTCCAATGAGATATTTCACATTGTCTTCCATATTTTTCATTCGTTTGGTTCTGTTTTATAATATCTTGATTTCTCGTAAACTCACTAGCTTTCACTTGCTCCAATCTAATTTTTAAGGTAGTATTTTCTTCAGTGGTCTTTGGACCTCCTTTTCCATTTGGTTAATTCTGCCTTCCAAGGCAGTCTTCTCCTCATTGGCTTTTTGGAGCTCTTTTGCCATTTGAGTTAGTCTATTTTTTAAGGTGTTGTTTTCTTCAGTGTATTTTTCAGCATTTTTTGGGTCTCCTTTAGGAAATCATTGACTTGTTTTTCATGGTTTTCTCTCATCATTCTTATTTCTCTTCCCATTTTATCCTCTACTTCTCTAACTTGCTTTTCCAAATCCTTTTTGAGCTCTTCCATGGCCTGAGACCAGTTCATGTTTTTCTTGGAGGCTTTTGTTGTAGGCTCTATGACTTTGTTGACTTCTTCTGGCTGGATGTTTTGGTCTTCTTTGTAACCAAAGAAGGATTCCAGAGTCTGAGACTGAATCTGGTTGTGTTTTCACTGCCTGGCCATATTCCCAACCAACTAACTTGACCCTTGAGTTTTTCAGCGGGGTATGACCGCTTGTAGACTAAAGAGTTCTATGTTCCACGCTTGGGGGGATGTGCCAGCTCTGCCACACCAGCACTCCTCCTTCCCCAAGAACCCCCAATCTGGACTGGGCTTAGATCTTCAGCAGGTTGTGCATTCCTGCTCTGATCCACCACTTAATTCCTCCCACCAGGTGGTCCTGGGGCTGGAAGCAACTGCAGCTGTAGTTCTGTAGCTACCCCACTTCCGCTGCCCCTGGGGCAGTGGCTGAACCTCGAACTCTATCACCCTGTCCCCAGCAGCTTTTCCCATTAACCTTCTCTGTTGTCTTTGGTGTTTGTGGGTTGAGAAGTCTGGTAACTGCTATAGCTCACTGATTCTGGGTGCTAGGGCACACTCTGCCCAGCTGCTGGTCTGGTTGGTCCGTGCCACTCATGCTGGACTCTGCTCTGCTCTACTCTGCTCTGCTCCCAGCTCTGTGCGGGATAGACCTCACCCAGAGACCTTCCAGGATGTCCTGGGCTGGAGCCCTGCTTCCCTCTGCTGTTTTGTGGGTTCTGCAATTCTAGAATTGGTTCAGAGCCATTTTTTATAGGATTTTGGAGGGACTCAGCAGGGAGCTCACACTAGTCCCTGCTTTTCAGCTGCCATCTTGGCTCCGCCCCCAAATAAGTCCTCCATTTCTTTTTCTGATAATTTGGGTATTTATAGTTCTACGGGTGATCATTTACTTTAAAATCTTAGTTTTGCTTGAGTATGATTATATATACTACATTCTGATAATTAACTTTTCTGCTAGCTATGAATTCACCTTACTATTTTATTGTAGTAATGTGATTCTTTTCTTTCATTTAGAAACAGCATAACTAAAACTTTATTAATGTTATGACTTGTTTCAAAGAATAAGCCACCTTTTACATGAAGTTTGTCCTGATCCCACCAGCTCTTTTCATTCACTCCTTCTTGACATTGCTTGGTTTGATTTTGTCTACATGTGCACGTATATGTACTTTTTCTTATTTCCTTAGTTGGATGTATGCTGAAAACTCTTAGGATTCCTGTAGGATAGAGATACTTTTTTGGTATATGTCTTTATATCCTAAGTTCTTTGTACAGGCTAAGTGCTTAATAAATGGTTATTGAATTAGATAGTGAATTGGATTGCAAAAAAAAAACTCCATACTGTTTGCAATAGTAATCAATTCCACCAACAACGAATTAGAGACATGGGAACACTGAATTTTTACAAGTTTACAATTCTGATGGCGTTTTATGACTTTATTCAAAAGGGAGAATATAAGGCATAAACATATTTTGTGTAGTTATTTAAAATTTGTGAACTATGATTAAAACAGACCCTAGGAAAATTATCTCTTTTTGTCCTTTGACCATTGTTTTATTGGAGACTGTACACTATTCTTGCATGTATGTATACTTTTCTTAAATATACTGGAAATCAGTTTTTTACTGTTATTTTCTTAATCTATTTCCTTTAATTTTAGAAGTTGTAGTATTTTGTTCAAAAGTGATTTGGTCTCGAATAATTTCTTCTATTTCTTTGATTCATAAAAATGTATCTTCTCTCCATTTTGGAAATACTCTCTCTCTCTCTCTCTCTCTCTCTCTCTCTCTCTCTCCTTTCACCTTGCTATACATATATCTGTATCTATATAGATTATATACATGTATAGAGATATAGATATATACACAAATACACATATGTATACTTATTTAAAATATATTTTATCTATTTATATTTAAATATAAAATGTATTTTATTTATATTGGTGTGATATGAAGGATAGCTCCAAACTTATTCTTCCCATATGGTTCTCTAATTTTTCCAAGAGTATTATTTTTTCCTGAATACAGATTCACTTGCCCAATGTTTTTTTTTTTTTAAGTATGGATTTATCAAACATTGACTTCCTATATACTATAGGTTCTATTTTTGAATCCTTTCTCCTGGTTTATTGATGTATTACTCTAATTTTCAGCAATAGACTATTTGTTTGTTTTTAAATAATAATTGTTAATAGTACATTTTAAAGTCAAGCAGATTTATTTATGATAATTTTGACATTCTCATTTTTAGGATTTTAGCTAATTCTTTGAAATGCTGCTTTTGGTATTTTGATTGTTAATTTATCAATTTTATGAATTTGTTCTGTAAATTTTTAGTTGTTGTTCAGTCATTTTCAATTACATCCAATTCTTCTCGACTCCATTTGGGGTTTTCTTGTCATTGATCCTAGACTGGCTTGCTATTTCTTTCACCAGCTCATTTTACAGATCAGGAACTGAGGCAAACAGAGTTAAATGACTTTCCCAGAGTAACACCACTAGTAAGTGTCCGAGTCTAGATTCAAATTTAAGAAAATGGGTCTTCCTTTCACCTTGCTATACCTCTTCTAGGCCTATGCTCCCCCAATTTATTAAAGGAATAAAAAGCATATTTACAAAACAGTTTTTAATCTCTTTGCATACTGACAAAGAATAAGAAATTAAAGGCATACCCATTAGTTAGCAAGTGGCTAAACATATTGTAGTTTGAGCCATAAAGTAAGGGATTGTTTCAGAGGAACCTGGGAAGATATTTGAGATGATGGAAAGTGAGATAAGCAGAGACACAATGCGATTTGTATAGTGTCAAGAACACTGTAGAGACAAACACATTTGAAAGACTTGGAAACTCTGATAAATGGAATGACTAAAAATGATTCCAGAGGCCTAGTGATGAACTATTCTACCTACTTCCTGACATAGAAGTGATGGATTATGGATGCAGAATGCCATGTGCATTTTTGGACACAGCCAATGTAGGAATTTGTTTTCCTTTACTATATGTATTAGTTAAAGGTGTTTTTTCCCCTTATAAATGGAGGTGGAGGGAAGGAGAGAAAATAAATGCTTGTCAATTGAAAAATTAACAAAGGAAACAGTCTATAAAATAGGAGTTAATCTTTCATTAAAAGTTTGGCACATTTTCTTGTAAATTCATCTGGGCCTGGGGACATTGTGCAGTACAGCTTTTTAATGGGCTTTCTGATTTATCATTCTGACATAGGACTATTTAAGTTTTCCACATCTAATTTGCTGATTTTGTTACTTTATATTTTCATGGCTAGTTATCCATTTCCCTTCAATTTTCTTACTTTTTAAAGCAAAGAACTGTGTAGAGCAACTAATGATCATTTTCCTGATTTACATTGCTCTTATAGTGAGCTTTCTTTCCTAATTAATTTTAATTGTTATGATATTGATCTGTACTCCTCTCTTTGAAAAATCTGATTTATTAATTATTGACTCATTTAACTATTCTCTTTAAAATAGCTCATTAATATTTTCAATTTTTCTCACTATTAATTATTTCAATCTCTGTTACAGCTGACATTTTGCTTAGCTTATTTCTTTGCTTCTAATTTGTAAGTGCAAGCTCTATATGCTTATTGTCACTTTTAGTCATATGTGTTCGCATCAGAATCCTGCTTTCACTGCATCGCATGTTTTATTATGGAGCATTCAACTTATCACTTTAGTTTGTATAATAAGTCAGTCAAGAAGCATTTATGAAGTCCTTATCATAAACAAGACACTGTACCACGTACTGGGAATACAAAAAGGGAAAAAAAAGTTGCATAGAGATAATATGCAAACAAGTATGCACTAATCTGCTACATTTTTATGTTATTGTTTTCAGTCATTATTTAATAAACTACTATTAGTTTTCACATGGCCCTATAATTTTTTTTTATGAAAGCAGAGACTTGGAGAGTTTTTAAAATCTATTTTATAGTTCATTTCCTTTAAATTTGAGATTTAAGTCCATTTACATTTACTATTGAAACTGTTAGGATTTTTTTTTCCTTTAATCATTCTGTTGGAAAGGAATACACAATTTCTTCTTTCTATTATTTTTGCATTTAATTAGAATTTATCAAAACTGTAAAATGTATGCTTTATATTAACTGCTTTGACTTGGAGTTGCCTCTTATAAAATATAGGGATTTCACTTTGGGATTATTCTGCCCATCCACTTCTTTTTTTCCCCTAACTATATCTGTATCTATTTTTTCCTTGTCCCTCTAAACTACCTTTCTGAAACATTTACAGACATAGCTAATACAAGTATCCTGTGATTTCTAGCACTTTCGTATCACTTGCTCATCTAGATTTGAGAAGTGTGAATTGATTAAATAATTATCCATTTTGGCTTATAGACTTGGCCATTTTTCAATGACTTCCTTGAAGTTTATATGTATTTTTACAAACTTTTCAGAATCTTACTGATTCTCACATGTCCATTCATTGCATCCAATTGGAATGCTAAATTTTAATAATTCACCATTAATATATCATGCTTTTCTTTTCTTTAACATTTTTACTTAAAGTTTTGAGTTTCAAATTCTATCCCTCCCTTTATTACTCCCTCTGTGCCCCCTCCCTGAAACAGTAAGCAATCAACATAGGTAATACATGTGCAATTATGCAAAATATTTCATATTAGTCATTTTCTACAAGACTTAAATAAGAGAAAGAAAATGAAAGAAAATGAAAAATAGCATGCTTCAATCTATATGCAATCAATATCAGTTCTTTCTCTGGAGGCAGATAGTATGCTTCATCAGGGCAGTTCTCCTTGATAATTTCTTGAAAAATGATATCTAGGCTCTTTTTTTTGATCATGACTTTCAGGTAGTCCAATAACTTTTAAATTATCTCTCTTAGATCTATTTTCCAGGTCAGTGTTTTTCCCATGGGATATTTCACATTGTCTTCCATTTTTTTCATTCTTTTGGTTCTGTTTTATGATATCTTGTTTTCTCATAAAGTCACTAGCTTCTGCTCACTCCAATCTCATTTTTAAGGTAGTATTTTCTTCAGTGGTCTTTTGGATCTCCTTTTCCATTTGGCTAATTCTGCCTTTCAAGGCATTCTTCTCCTCATTGGCCTTTTGGAGCTCTTTTGCCATTTGAGTTAGTCTATTTTTTAATGTGTTATTTTCTTCAGTATTTTTTTGGTCTCCTTTAGGAAGTCATTGACTTGATTTTCATGGTTTTCTTGCATCATTCTCATTTCTCTTCCCAATTTTTCCTCTACTTTTATTACTTGGTTTTCCAAATCCTTTTTGAGCTCTTCCATGGCCTGAGCCCAATTCATGTTTTTCTTGGAGGCTTTTGACGTAGGCTCTTTGGCTTTGTTGACTTCTTCTGGCTGTATGACTTGATCTTCTTTGTCACCAAAAAAAGGAATCTAGAGTTTGAGTTTGAGTCTGAGTTTGAATCTGAGTTTGTTTTCACTGCCTGTTCATGTTACCAGCCCACTACTTAGCCCTTGAGCTTTTTGTCAGGATATGACTGCTTGTAGAGTAGAGAGTACGTTGTGTCAAGCTTGAGGGTCCAAGCACTGCTGTTTTCATAGCTACTTCTACACAGCAAGCTCCACCACACCAGTGCTCTTTCTCCCACAAGAAATGCCAACCAGGATTGTGGCCCAGATCTGGGCAGGACAAAGCAGGCTTTGCACTCCTGCTCTAATCTGCTGCTTAATTCCTCCCACCAGTCGGGCCTGTGGCTGGAGGCAACTGCAGCTGTAGCTCTGGAAGCTGTCTCAGAGCTTCACTACCTCTGTAGCCCCTGGGGCAGTGGCCCACCGTGAACTCTTTTCACTTTGTCCCAGAAGCTTTTCCCACTAACCTTCTCTCTTGTCTTTGACATTTGTGGGTTGAGAAGTGTGGTAACTGCCACAGTTCACTGATTCAGGGTGCTATGCCTGTTCTGCCTGGCTCCCAGTCTGGTTGGTCCTAGTCTGGCCCATGCTGGGCTCTGTTCCCAGCTCTGTGCAATAGACCCTTCCTAGGGACCATCCAGGCTCTCCTGGGCTATAGCCCTGCTTCCCTTTGCTATTTTGTGGGTTCTGCAGCTCTAGAATTTGTTCAGAGCCATTTTTATAGGTGTTTGGAGGGACCTGGGTGATAGCTTAAGCAAGTCCCTGCTTTCTAGCCACCATCTTGGCTCTGTCCCCCATCTACAATTATTTTAAATGGAAATTCTCTTTCTATCTCTTGCTGCTTGACTTCTTTGGTAGCATATAAAAATGCTGATGATTTATGTGGGTTTATTTTGTTTCCTGTAAATTTACCAAAGTTGCTAATAATTTCAAATATTTTTTGTTGATTCTCTAGGATTCCCTAAGCATAACATGATATCACTAGATTGTGCTTCTTAATATTGTATGTAATGCAATTCAGTTTTCCCAGTTGCTCCTTGACTTCCTTGAGTTTTTCACCATAGTCTTGATTAATATTCTTCAGGTATGTATTTCTGTCTTTCTTTGAGTGTGGAGTATTTTTCCATAATATATTAATACTAATTAAATATTATAATATACTACAATATTATACAAATACTAAAATAAGATGGAGTTAACTAACTATAATAAGTATATGATGACTCCTTCTGAGTTCCTTGTCAGTGTCCTATAAAATTCTAAATCAGCGTAATTGTCAATTCTTGGGATGATTGAGTGATTTCTTTCAGTCCTTTTGCTGTTACTCTTAGGCATCTTCCCTTCTGTTTTCTGTTGCCATAAGCTGATCAATATTAGTGATACTTTCACACATTCAAAGATATTTTTCATGTGGCACATTTAAAATTTATATCTTTCTCAACTTTTCTAACATCTTTGAATTCTAATTTCAGGGCCTCTTCTATTTTTGTAAATAAAAATTGTATTACCTCTTCTTTTATTCTGACTTGTGCTTTTCCTCCTAGTATTTATTGTTACTCAATGTCTTTAAATGAATAATTCTTGCATTTAAAGACATGTCTCAGGAAATTGCCCATTAGTGTTGTTTCTTGTACTTTAACTGTTTTAATGCTTGTTTATTGTACTTTCACTATTCTTTATTTTGTTTATTCCCTGATGTGATTGAAGAGTTTTTTTTTCATATGATTATCCTTTTCTTTCGTGTTTCTCTTTCTTGTTGTTGTTTTTGAGAGGTAAGTGCAATCTCAATCCTGGCTTTTTCCCTTTTAAGAAAGGAAAACCATAACTCCCTTTTAAAGACCTAATACACACATTTTTATGCTGTTGTCTTTATCCCAGATTTAGTTTGGCCTTGAGTAAAACTCTATGTGCTTCTGTGTGACAAAGCAGAGGCTATTACATGAGCAGTAGTCTTTTTTAAAGGTAATATGAAATATTGGTTCCATCTTGCAAAATGAATAGAGATTTTGAGGGAAAAACCTTCATTATGAATGCATAAATTTCTTTAAATGTTATTTATGTAGCCCATTTGTCAATTTGGCCTAAACCCCTGACACAATAAACTAGGTTCACTGTAAGGGCTTCTCTCTAATAATAATCTCTATGTCTTGCTTTGCCATCATGTAAAGACTCCTCTTGGAACATATGAATTTGTCACATGGTTTTCCCTAAATGGGCTCTCAGTTTCCCAGCAAACATTGGTATCAATAATATATCTGATACAGAACAGGTTTTATTTAGCAGGACACAGAATTGGCTCATATGAACTCCTTCAAAAACTCCCCTTTTTTCAGATACTTCTCCAGTGATAAAATAATATGATTCGAAGGATTCAAAACAATCATGAGTTATTTCTCAGTACCCATGGTGCCTTAATGTACTGTTCCATGTTCCCTTTGAGAGCTATGTAGGGAATGGAACTTACAAGCCTCTATCTCTGCCTGATGAGGAAGGGAGGGCATCTACATTTTACATTTTTTCTCCTACCTTCTCTCATCAGTTTCCCATCTCCCCTGTATCTCCATCACTAGTCCCTAGTTGCACATGATCCACAATAAAAGTTAATGTCTATGTATGACACAGTTTCTCAAAGTTTGTGTGACACTTTAAGTATTTCAGTCAATATTAGGAGTATATGGAAAATATGCAACTCTCTTCTCCCTCTGAGTCGGTTTCCCTTCTTTTTCTTTGTCACTAAGGTGTGTTTCTTTCCATGTAAAAGTGCTTTATAAACTTTAAAGTGGTTTATAAATGTTAACTATTATTATTAATAATATCTGTGTCACTTTTTAAAGACTAGGGTCATGACCCATTTCAAATATATGAACTAGAACATTTTGTGATATCATTGAAACAGCTCCAAAAGCAACGGGTGTTGGGTGTGTGAACAATGAAAACACAGAAGGAAGCAAAAACACTCTTTGTTAGAAACACAGCAAAAGGGCCGCGATGATGCTGACAGGAAGCTGGCCCTAGGTACACGAAAGATATGTCAGTGGACTTCAAATCTTGAACAGGTCCTACCAAGTTGGAAAGACCTTGAATACAGGCCCAGGGAAAGATTGTAGTAACAGAGATTGGTTTGGGGAAGCTATTCCCCTGCCAAGGTATAGTGTAATATCTTATTCTGCCATAACCATAAGAAAAAAAATGTAGTATTTGTAATAACATTATTATATATAATTTCAGATTTACCATTACTACTACAACTATTACTACTGCTACTACAATTACTACTACAACTACTCTATTCCTCCTCTTCATGGTACCACTACTATTACTACCACTACTACAACAACAACTACTACTACTACTATTACTACTATGACTACTACTACTACTACTCTACTATTACTACCACTACTACAACTACTACTATTACTACTACTACTACTACTACTACTACTCTACTACTACTACTACTACTATTACTACTACTACTACTACTACTACTACTGCTACTACTACTACTACTACTACTACTACTGCTGCTGCTGCTGCTGCTGCTGCTGCTACTATTACTACTAGCACCACCACCACCAATTTAAGAATCTCTTCTCTAATGGGAAGAATGAAGCCTTATGACATTGTTGTTTTAGCATCTAATATTGAGGTAGATGTAGAAAGAGTGTAGTTGAAATAATGTGATTTTTTACAGTATTGTTCTAAATCAATTAACATACATTTAGTAAACTCCTACTATGTGTTAGGCACTGGGGATACAAAGACAAAAATTATATGATCAACGGCTTCAGTTCTAAAGGGCTTTGTACCATTACTTGAAACCACAGATCTTAATTCAGATGTCAGCTCTAAAATGTGAATTAAAACTCTCTCTGAGCCACCACCTGAAACCTATCAGATCACTTAATATATCAAAAAAGGAAAATAATAAATGTTGAAGAAGAGATGGGAAAATTGGGATGCCAACTCACTGTATGTGGAGTTGTGAACTGATCCAACCATTCTGGAGAATAATTTGGAACTATGACCAAAGGGCTAGCAAACTGTGGATACCCTTTGATCCAGCAACACCATTTCTAGGTCTGTATCCCATAGAGATCCAAAAAGGGGAAAGACCTATTTATGCAAAATATATTTATAGCAACTCTTTTTGTAGTGGCTAAGAATTGGAATTTGAGGGGATGTCGATTAATTGGGGAATGGCTGAAAAAGTTGTGGTACAAGACTGTAATAGAATGCTATTGTACTATAAGAAATTACAAGCAGATTGACTTCAGAAGAAAAAAAAATAGGAAGATTTACATAAACTGACGCAACGTGAAGTGAGCAGAACCAGGAGAACATTGTACACAGTAATAGTCATATTGTACAATGATCAACTGTGAATGACTTAGCTATTCTCAGTTATACAATGATCCAATAAAACTCCAAAGGTTTCAGGGTAGAAAATGATTTCCACCTCCAGAGAAAGATCTGATGCAGTACAAATGCAGATTGAAGCATCTATTTTTCACTTTCTTTTTTTTCTATTTTTTGGGCTGTTCTTCTGCAACATAACTAATATCGAAATATGATTTACATAATTGCACATATATAATCTATTTCAAATTGCTTCCCTTCTTAGGAAGAGGGATGTGAGGGAGAGAGGGGGAAAATTTGGAACTCAATTTAAAAAAATCAGTGTTTAAAATTATCTTTATGTGTAATTTGGAAAAATAAAATACTATTTCAAAACAGAACAAAAACAAATGCTAGCTCTACCACTCACTGGCCTCAATGACTTTGGGCAAGTTACTTCACATTTCTGACTCCCAATGCTTCATTTGCAAAATGTGGAGGTTCCACTAGAAGACCTCCTCGGTCCCTTCCTTCTGAAATGAGCTTACATTCCCCATTGGTTTTGGAATGAAGAATATTGTAAATCCACTCTGTGATCATATTGGCTATTTTTAATGAGATGAGCTATCATATTTAAAGCCTTACAGTCCCTAAGCGGTGGGAATCTCTTCCAAAAATTTACTCAGAATGATCTGGGGAACTCTGGCAAATTATTTCCAAACAAACTGCTTTTCAAACCCATTTTTCCAATGAATGTTTTCCAACACATGCCAGCCTTTCCTTGTTTATCATCAGCCATTGGAATGAAGCAAACACAAATTTGTTTTCCAGCTCCCACTGGGCCCTGCTTTTCAAAAGGAATGAGTTCATTAACTTTTTTTAAAAATTTGGCACTCATCTCTAGGTTATCAAGAGAGACCCATCTGGCATGAGTTGCAGTCAAAGGGGAAATGCCTACCCTCTCCAAAGGTGAAGGGAAATACCCACACTCTCAAATATTGAAAGGTTCTTCTTTCTTGTCAAAGTCTGAGTGGGAAAGCTAGGGAGGACATATATGGCATAAAGATAGAATTTCTATGTCAACATACAATTTTGTGTGTGTGAAGTTTTTCCATGAGTGGTCAGATGCTCCAGAAAACACACACACACACACACACACACACACACACACACACACAGACTCATACCCTGAAAACTTTGCCAAAGGAGTCTGTTTAAAATGGATTGTGTAATTTGGAACTTGCCACATAGCTGGTGAGCCTTTCTGAAACCCTCCACAGGAGACTCTTAACTAAAAAAGTTTCCAAGTGTCTTTGGGGGCTCAGGGATGCTATGATTAGATTTGGAAAAGCTGTGCTAGATCTGATCAGCAGTAGGTTTTCTTCTCAATATTTGAGGACTCTAACAGGTGGTAGAGTGGATGACTGAGTATTGGATTTGGACACAGGAAGACCTGAGTTCTAATCCTGAATCAGGCAAATCATTTATCCTCTCCCAGCCTCAGTTTCCTCCAGGGATAATAATAGTGTCTACCTCTCAAGTTGCTGTGAGTGTTAAATGAGATAATATTTAGAAAGCACTTTGAAAACCTTAAAGTATTTTTACAAAGTTAACTAGTGTTATTATTAGCATTATGACTTATATTTACACTCGAGAATTTATAGCATGCGGCATACTGAACTATACCTTTGGATATTTTTTTCCTAATTGAGATATGTGATTTCCTTCTTAGAAGACACTCCAGGTGTTGTAAGTGCTTTCACTGACACAGAAATGTAGCTCCTCTATTACTACTCAAAGAATGGAAGCTTAAGTTTCTCAACTTTAAACTAAAAGAGAAATGGCAGAGATTACTCCTTTTGGGGGTACAATGCAGTGTATAAGCTGAGAACAGCAACTGAACCCAGAAGTTTGTAACAGAGTGAGGCTTGGCTATCATGGTCCTGGGCAGCAACTCCAAGTGGTGACTTCAAGACCCATGAAGCATCACAGGTCTGGGGCCATACAAAATGAGAGGAGCAACTCCATGTTTGGCAAAGGTTACACAATATGGCCAATGTGGACAAGGCCCAGCAGGAGTAGCTGAATAATCTCACCAGAAGCCACTGGTGGACCCTGCATGCTCAAGGGCATGAATTGCTCTTTGGTGAGTAAGTCACATCTCTATGCACACACCTACCTACATTGTCTCTGGATGCATGCATATCCTACTTTCACACATTTTCCCAACACAGTCTCACTCTTGATGCACATTTTATGTGTATTTTTGAGAGATCGTGCCACCAGATTGTGGGTGTAAGTATTCTATTGCTAATCTTCTGGCTAAGCTATTTATTTGAATTACTTTAATTTTCATCACTTGTGTTGTCTTATTGGTAGGAAGCAAACATATAAGGGGAAGAGCCAAGATGGCAGTGTAAAAACAGGAACTTGCTTGAGCTCTCCAACAAACCCCTCCAAATACCTGTAAAAATGACTCTAAACAAATTTTAGAGCAATAGAACACACAAAATGATAGAGCAAAACAAATTTACCACCCAAGATAACCTGGTAGGTCGATAGGAAAGGTCTGTGGCACCAGTCTGAGAGAAGAGCACAGTCCAGAGTGGGTTGTATCAGCACAGATGGGGCTGGAGTAGGCCTCAGGTGACTAAATCACTGGCATCTCGGGTGGTTTCCATACTTCTCAACCCCAAAATGCCAAAGACAACTTAGAGGTTCAGCAGGAAAGATCTATAGGACATGGGTGAGCGAGGAGCGAGGTCCAGCCCCAGCCTTAACCCCAGGGTGGTGGTAGTGGCAGCAGAAAGTTCTCAGCCCACAGAGAATGGGGGAATGTAGTGGCTGATCAGAGGGGGTAGCATGGAAGTCTTTGCTGGCACTGAGGCAGGATTCTCTTGCTTTGCTCGTGGATTGATATGGGTCTCAGACTTGGGTGGTAGTCTTGGAGTGACAAGGCATGCTGGTGTGGCAGAGCTGGTGGTGGTGGTGGAGAGGGAACCATTCTCACAATTCTAGGGCAA
The DNA here is from genome assembly GCF_011100635.1 of Trichosurus vulpecula. Taxonomy (NCBI): domain Eukaryota; kingdom Metazoa; phylum Chordata; class Mammalia; order Diprotodontia; family Phalangeridae; genus Trichosurus; species Trichosurus vulpecula. Next base: position 194,910,543 of record NC_050581.1, on the reverse strand, counting down.
AAAGAATGTTTTTGGTCACTCACAGATTAGAGCACAGGCCAGGAAAAGAGTAAACACCTTGCCTTTAATCATACCATTTTGGAAGAGCTGAAAATTTACATTCCCCTGGAAGTATCTCTCAAAACAGCTGCAAAAAAAAAAACCCACCACCCTGAAGTTTGGGCCAGTACATGGCTCACTGGAAGCAGAGTCCTATCCTGACAAAGATCTAAAAAGTCAAGAAATTGGCTGGGAAAATGAGCAAGTGGTGGGAAAAAATCAGATTATAGAATCTTACTTTGGTAACATGGAAAACCAAAATATACATACAGAAGAAGACAACAAAGTCAAAGCTCCTATATCCAAAGCATCCAAGAAAAATGTGAATTGCTTGCAGGCCATGGAAGAGCTCAAAAAGGATTTTAAAAGTCAAGTAAGAGAAGTAGAGGAAAAATTCTGAAGAGAAATGAGAATGATGCAAGAAAATCGTGAAAAACTAGTTAGCAACTTGCTAAAGGAGACTCCACTGAAAAAAATGCTGAAGAAAATGAAATCTTAAAAAATAGACTAACCCAAAAGGCAAAAGAGGTCCAAAAAGCCAATGGGGAGAAGAATGCCTTAAAAAGCAGAATTGGTTAAATACAAAAGGAGGTCCCAAAGCTCGCTGAAGAAATTAATTCCTTAAAAATTAGAATGCAGGGGCGGAGCCAAGATGGTGTCTGGAAAGCAGGGACTTGTGTGAGCTCCCCACCAAGTCCCTCCAAAAACCTATAAAAATGGCTCTGAACAAACTCTAGAATGACAGAACCCACAAAATAGCAGAGGGAAACAGGTCTCCAGCCCAAGACAGCCTGGATGGTCGCTGGGTGAGGTCTATCACACACAGACAAGCAGAGGGAAGCGGAAACCAGTGTGGGCCATGCAGACCAACCAGAACAGGAGCTGGGAGGAACAGGCACTAGCACCCTGAATCAGTGAGCTGTGGCAATTACCAGATTTCTCAACCCACAAACATCAAAGACAACAGAGAAGGTTAGTGGGAAAAGCTAGGAGTTCCTGGTTTGCACCACCACTGCAGGAGCTACAGAGGTGGTGCAGCTACAGAACTACAGCTGCAGTTGCTTTCAGCCCCAGGCCCACCTGGTGGGAGGAATTAAGTGGCAGATCAGAGCAGGAGTGCAGAGCCTGCTGAAGATCTGAGTCCAGTCCGGGTTGGGGGTTCTTGGGGAAGGAGGAGTGCTGGTGTGGCAGAGCTGGCTGTTACAGCTCTGAAAACAGCAGTGCATCTCCTTAAGCTTGGAACATAGGACTCTTTACTTTACAAGGGTCAAGTAAGATGGCTGGGAACGTAGCCAGGCAGTGAAAACGCACCCAGACTCAGTCTCAGACTTTGGAATCTTTCTTTGGTGACAAAGAAGACCAAAACATACAACAGAAGAAGTCAACAAAGTCAAAGAGCCTACAAGAAAAGCCTCCAAGAAAAACATGAACTGGTCTCAGGCCATGGAAGAGCTCAAAAAGGATTTGGAAAAGCAAGTTAGAGAAGTAGAGGAAAAAATGGGAAGAGAAATAAGAATGATGAGAGAAAACCATGAAAAACAAGTCAATGATTTGCTAAAGGAGACCCAAAAAAATGCTGAAAAATACACTGAAGAAAACAACACCTTAAAAAATAGACTAACTCAAATGGCAAAAGAGCTCCAAAAAGCCAATGAGGAGAAGAATGCCCTGAAAGGCAGAATTAGCCAAATGGAAAAGGAGGTCCAAAAGACCACTGAAGAAAATGCTATCTGAAAAATTAGATTGGAGCAAGTGGAAGCTAGTGAGTTTATGAGAAATCAAGATATTATAAAAAAGAACCAAAGGAATGAAAAAGTTGAAGACAATATCAAATATCTCATTAGAAAAACCACTGACCTGGAAAATAGATCCAGGAAAGATAATTTAAAAATTATTGGACTACCTGAAAGCCATGATCAAAAAAAGAGCCTAGATCTCATCTTTCAAGAAATTATCAAGGAGAACTGCGCTGATATTCTAGAGCCACAGGGCAAAAGAGAAATTGAAAGAATCCACCAATCACCTCCTCAAATAGATCCCAAAAAGAAATCTCCTCGTAATGTTGTCGCCAAATTCCAGAGCTCCCAGATCAAGGAGATAATACTGAAAGTAGCTGGAAAGAAACAATGTGAGTATTGTGGAAACACAATCAGAATAATCCATGATCTAGCAGCTTCTACATTAAGAGATCGAAGGGCTTGGAATGCAATATTCCAGAGGTCAATGGAGCTAGGATTAAAACCTAGAATCACCTACCCAGCAAAACTGAGTATCATGCTCCAAGGCAAAAATATGGATTTTCAATAAAATAGAGGAGTTTCAAGCTTTCTCAGTGAAAAGAGAAGAGGTGAATAGAAAATATGACTTTCAAACACAAGAATCAAGAGAAGCCTGAAAAGGTAATCAAGAAAAAGAAATCGCAAGGGACTTACTAAAGTTGAACTGTTTTGTTTACATTCCTACATGGAAAGATGATGTGTATGATTCATGAGACCTCAGTATTAGGGTAGCTGAAGGGAATATGCATATATGTGTACATATATGTATGTGTATATGTGTGTATGTATGTATGTATATATCTATGTGTGTATATATATATATATATATATATATATATATATATAGAGAGAGAGAGAGAGAGAGAGAGAGAGAGAGAGAGAGAGAGAGAGAGGGCATGGGGTGAGTTGAACATGAAGGGATGATATCTAAAAAAAATAAAATTAAATTGAGGGATGAGAGAGGAATATATTGAAAGAGGGAGAAAGGGAGAGATAGAATGGGGTAAAGTATCTCACATAAAAGTGGCAAGAAAAAGCAGTTCTGTAGGAAGGGGAGAGAAGGCAGGTGAGGGGTTATGAGTGAATCTTGCTCTCATCAGATTTGACCTGAGGAGGGAATACCATACATACTCAATTGGGTATCATACCCCACAGGAAAGAAGGAGGAAGAAGATATAAAAGGGGGGATGATAGAAGGGAGAGCAGATGGGGGAGGAGGTAATCAAAAACAAACACTTTCAAAAAGAGACAGGGTCAAGGGAGAAAATCGGATAAAGGGGGATAGGTTAGGAAGGAGCAAAATATAGGTAGTCTTTCACAACATGAGTATTGCTCAAGGGTTTTACATAATGCTAAGCATGTGGCTTATGTTGAATTGCTTGATTTCTTAGGGAGGGTGGGTGGGAAAGGAAGAGGGGAGATAATTTGGAACTCAAAGTTTTAAAAACAGATGTTCAAAAACAAAAAAAAGTTTTTGCATGCAACTAGAAAATAAGATACACAGGCAATGGGGCATAGAAATTTATCTTGCCCTACAAGAAAGGAAGGGAAAAGGGGATGAGAGTGGACTGCGGTGACAGAAGGGAGGGCTGACTGGGGAATGGGGCAACTAGAATATATGCCATCTTGGAGTGGGGGGGAGGGTAGAAATAGGGAGAAAATTTGTAATTCAAACTCTTGTGAAAATGAATGCTGAAAACTAAATATATTAAATAAATTAAATAAAAATAAAAAAAGAAAAAGAAATGTCAGCTCTTTGAGGAGAGGTAGAATTTTGTTCCTTCTTTGTATCCCAAGAGTTTATCTTTGTATTCCTAACACTTAGCAACATCTTTGGCATATAGTAAGTGCTTAATGTTTGCCTATTGTCTGCTTGATTTTCGAGGCATGAGTACACCTCATGAAAATTAAGGCATGGCATGTGAAGAGACAGTTCGATTCAATACACCTAGAGATAATTAAGCATGGTCAGTCATGATACCACATGCTGAGGAAATGAAGACCAAAGCACAAACAAGCAGGGTCCCTGACTTCAAGGAGTTTACATTCTAGCAGGTCTGGCTGGTAGGGAGAGCGGAAGGGGGCAGACAACACAAGTGACTACAAAACACATACTGTGTAATTTAGGGAATAGGGGCACTAGTGACTGGTGAGGTCTCTTAGAGGAGATAGAATTTGATCTGAGCCTTAAAGAAACAAACGGATTTTGAAAAGAGGAAATGACTAAGGAGTGCACACAACCACCCACCTCTACAAGCTACCACCCCTGCGGTGGGTTACAGGTATTTAATTTAAGAGCCATTCTCAGGGGCTTAGAATGCTCATTCAATATTCCTTTTTTATTCTGAACTGGGCTTTAAAAAAGACCTTCTTAGGCCCTTCATAATTCTCTATGGTATTTACTTGGGAAAATCAATCCTCTTAAATCTCCAGCTTATTACAAAGTTGCTTTGAAAGTATCCATTAAAATAAAACAACTTTTTTTTGGGGGGGTGGAAATCAGATGAGATTCCCAAGGCAGAAGAGATGTGCTGCCCTTTGAATTTCCTTTTTTTTAAAAAAACTTCAACATTTTTATTTAAAGATTTGAATTCAAAATTTTATCCTTCCCTTCCTCTTTTCCTGCCTCCCTGAGATAGCAAGCAATCAGCTGTAGGATATAAATGTGCAATTATGTAAAACATTTTTTATCATAAGTCCTTCAGAGTTGTCTTGGATCATTGCATTGCTGAGAATAGCTAAATCATTCACTTGATCATTGTATCATATTGCTATTACTGTGAACAATGATTCTGCTCATTTCACTCTGCATCAGTTCATGTAAGTCTTTCCAGGTTTTTTCTGAAATTGTCCTGCTCATCATTTCTTATAGTACAATAATATTTCATTACAATCATATACCACAACTTGTTCAGCCATTCCCCAATTGATGGGCATCCCCTTAATTTCCAATTTTTAGCCAGAACAAGGGCTATTATAATTTTTTTTGGTACAAATAGGTCCTTTTTCCTTTTTTGGATAACTTTGCAATACAGAACTAGTAGGGCTATTTCTGGATGAAAGGAACTGAATGGTTTTATAGCCCTTTGGAGATAGTTCCACATTGTTCTCCAGAATGGTTGGATCAGTTTACAACTCCACCAACAGTGGATTAGTGTTCCAGTTTTCCCACATCCCATCCAACATTTATCATTTTCCTTTTCTGTAGCTGATCTGATAGGTGTCGGGTGTTTTAATTTACATTTCCCTAATCAATAGTAATTTAGAACATTTGGTCGTATGATTAAAGATAGCTTCGATTTCTTTTTCTGAAAACGCCCTGTTCATATACTTTGATCATTTATCAATTGGGGAATGGCTTGTACTCTTATAAATTTGACATATCATAATGAGCCTCTCAACTCAACTCCCAGAGGAACTCACTCTCCAAATCACTCCACTTCCTCAGAGGCAGCTTTGTTCCAGCTTTCTAATGCCCTTTTATGTTTCACCTTACCTATTAGAATGTAAACTCCTTAAGAGTAGAAAGCTTCCTGTCTTACTAAATTTGTATCCCTAGCACACTTAACACAGCGACTGGAACACAGTAAGTGCTTAATAATCTCCCTCCCTCTCTTCTCTCTCTCTCTCTCTCTCTCTCTCTCTCTCTCTCTCTCTCTCTCTCTCTCTCTCTCTCTCTCTCTTTCTCAGATATTTTCTTTCTATCTGTAGGGTGATTTCTAAATCTTAATGTGCTCCATAAATGCTGGAAATTGTTATTAGTTTTATGAACCTCAAAATTAATCTTGTGGAAATAACTTGGTGACATGTGTGTTGTGGGTGAGCAGTGATTGGCTAGTGATAACTTTTCAGCAAGGGAACAAGAAACCCAAAGTAGCATGGACATGGTGAAAGGAGCTTGAAGGTGTTTCTGTTTCCCTTGAAGTCCTCAGTATAGGAGCATGCTCTTGTATATCCAGTGCACATATGTGATCAGAACTCACAGCTGACTTGATGCTCACTCAGTTTTGTTTTAGTCTTGCCCCTGAATACAGGTGTTTTGCATAAGACAATCCTAGAAGATGAATCAAAGGCACTGCCAAAAGCTGCTCAAAAATTAAAGAATTGTTGCCAGCATCCCTTACAACACATCTCCAAATATCAGCAGCCACAGCAGTGGTGGCTCCATGTCAACCCTGAGGCCTCTGGACCTGCCCAAAATGGACTTCTACACTGCAAATTTCCATCTGGGCCTCTCTGTGGATCCTTCACATAAACATCTAGAACTCTTTAAGTACAGTGAATAAGTTGCTTCCAGCACTGTGCAATTTGAACTTAACTGTGATCAGAAAGACTGTTGGGCAAACATACCTATTTTGTCAAACATCATGCCCTCATGGGAAATGCATTTCCCAGGGAGTTATTCCACTTCAGGACTCATTCTAGTGCTGTCAGTGACCTGCATGGGGAACTTTAGCAAACTGCTACCTCTCTGTGTTTCTGTTCTATCATGTCTTCTTCACATCTATTGTATCCATGGCACAAACATTTACTGAGCTCCTGTTGGGTTACAGCAGGTTCGGTATGAGAGAATAAGAAGATACATGTGGTAATAACAAGAATCTCCAGCATTTTTTATGGAGCTTTAAAGTTTGCAAAGCACTGTACATATCTCACTAGACTCTCACAACAATTTTAAGATTTGGGTGCTATCACTAACCCCATTTTACTGAAAAGGAAACTGAGGCAAAGATAAGTTTAAGATATTTGTTGAGGGTCACATAGCTCATAAATGTCTGAGGCATGATCTGACCTCAGGTCTTCCTAACTCCAAATCTAATTTTCTATACATTTCACCACCTAGTTAGAAGGTAATATAGTCAATAGTAGTAATAGATGAAGAGTACTAGAAAGTTTTCTGAGGTATTTCCCATACGCTTTCTCATTTGAAACTAAAACTAAACCTTGTAGGGCTCTTATGGGTTACTAGGTTTTGCAGCGGACAGAGTTCCAGGTCTGGAGTCAGGAAGATTCATCTTCCTGAGTTCAAATCTGGCCTCAGACATTTACTACATACGTGACCCGGGAAAATAATTTAAACCTGTTTGCTTCAGTATCCTCATCTGTAAGATGACCTGGAAAAAGAAATGGCAAACCACTCCAGTATATTTGCCAAGAAAACCCCCAATAGGGCCATGAAGAGTCAGACAAGACTGAATAACAACAAGGGGTTCTTATGATGATTTTACTGAGGAAACTGAAATTAGTGTCAGTGAAGTATGTGAATATAAGACTGCACTGCCATAACTTCTATGTATACATTTTTTCATGTATGTATGTATGTATACATCATGCAATGTATGATCCTCGATGGAAAGGATTGGTTCATTTGGTTCTTTACATCCCCCAGTCCTAATACAGCATGTGGTATATAGTAGGAGTTTAAGAAATACTAGTTAATTGCATGATTAATATAATAACTGGACTCATTAAAATGTTAGTTTGAGGGTGATGAATTTTCATGTAAGGCAATTAATATAGCATAGAGGAAACTGACATTGGCTTGGGTGGAGAAAGTCCTAACACTAACAAAATCTTTTAATTTATGAAATAATCTTTAATTTCAGTGAGGCCCCAGAAACATGGGTTGGAAGAATTTTAACATGACAGACGGACTTCTTCACTATAAAGTGAAATGATTTGTATTTATAATAAACATTAAATGCTTTTGAAAGCTATTATCGTAGAAATGAAAGAAAGGGCTGGGTAATCAGTGCATGAAAAAGAACAAATGTATACCTTGTATCATGCCCTGATATCTATGTGATATTAATAGATCCAGAGGAATTCACCCAAAACCTTATAACATTGGATTAGAACTCCAATAAAATATTTATGGGAGTGGATAAGCAACACTTGTACAACATCAGAAGTCATGTAGGCAGGAGGCCAATGTCATTAGATCATTTTACAATAGATTACATTAGATAAATAGATTACATTAGATCATTTTACAATATGACTAATATGGAGATATGTTTTGCATGACATTAGAGAGTAGAAGATGTAAGAAGACTGGAATGGTATTGGAGGTGAGAGGGGTAGATTATAAAGAGCTTTAAAGGACAAACAAGATTTTGTATTTGATCTGACTGACTAAAAGTGATAGAAAAAATGTTAATAATTCAGATTAAACATAAAAGTGTGCTGTGTATACATTTTAAAAAATCTGGAGAGGAGGGAATACGGGATGATTGAGATACTAATGCACTGTTAGTGGAAGTGTGAACTGATTCAACCATTATGTAAAGCACTTAGTAACTATGCCCAAAGGGCTATAAAACTACATACCCTTTGACTCGGCAATACCACTACTAAGTATCTATCCCAAAAGAGATTTTTTTAAGAAAGGAAAAAAAAACTTATATGTACAAAAATATTTATAGCACTTCTTCTTTGGTGGCAAAGAATTTGACATTGAGGGAATGCTCATAAATTGGGGCATGGCTGAAGAAGTTATGGTATGTGATGGTGATGGAATGTTATTGTGTTAAAAAAATGGTGAGCAGGATGCTCTCAGAAAAATCGGGAAAGATTTACATAAACTGATGCAAAGTGAAATGAGTAGAACCAGGAAAAAATTGTGCATAGTAACGGCAATATCGTAAGATGATCAACTGTGAATGACTTACCTATTCTCAGCAATATAGTGATCCAAGACAACTCTGAAGGATTTATGATGAAAAATGTTATCCATCCCCAGAGAAAACACTGATAAAGATTGAATTAAGGCATACTTTTTTACTATTATTTTTCTTGGATTTTTTGGTCTACATTTTCTTTTACAATATGACTAATATGGAGATATGTTTTGCGTGACTACACATATAACATGTATCAGTTTGTTTGCTTTCTCGGGGGGGGGGTGGAGAGAGGAGATAATTTGGAACTCAAAATTTAAAACCTAATGTTAAAAGTTATTTTATGCATAATTGTGGAAAAATAAAATACTAAATCAATATTTTTACAAGCACAAATAAAATCAGTTGGGAATAAGAAAAAAAATTCTGGAGAGCTAAGTCTCAAGCATTTACCAGTACATGTCCACCTATCATTTTCCAAGTGGCCTCAGCTTAGGCAATCTTCATCTTTTTATGAATGTGAGATTTAAACATTTTTTAACTAAAAATTATTTGCAATTAACTTTACTTTCTTTCCAGCTCCCATCCCCATTCCCCACTGAGAAAAATAAAAGATAAAAAGTAAACCATTGTAGCAAACACGAATAGTAAAGCAAAACAAATTTTCTCGTTCTCCACATCCAAAAGTGTGTTTCATTATGGATACTGCTCCATTCCGTCTCTGTTAAGAATAGGGTAATAGTTCTAGGGTTAGACTTTCAACCCTTTGGAATCACACTTAGTCATTTTGTTGAAAAGACTTTCTTAAATCTTTGTAAGTTGTACATTTTTCCAATGCCATTGTTAGAATATAAATTCTTTTCCTGGTTCTGCTTTTTTCACTCCGCATCACTTTTGGATACAAGTGTATCCAGGTTTTTCAGAAATCATCCCTTTATTATTTCTTACAGAACAATAGTACTATCACATGCTACAATCTGTTTGGCTATTTCTCCATCACACCATATCAGTTTCCAGTTCTTTGTTGCAACAAGAAAGAACTGCAATGACTGTTTTGGTGCATATAGGTCCTCTTCTTCTCTATTTGATTTCTTTGGGGCAAAGACTTGGAGTTATTGCTGAGTGACATTTTAGTGAGTTTGGGTGTACATTTAAAAATTGCTTTCCAGAATGGCTAAAACTATTAGCTCCACAAGAAGTACATTAATACGCCCGCTTTCTCATAGCTCCACCAGCATTTATCATTTTTGTTTTTTTGTCAGCTTATAAAATCTGATGGGTGGGATATAGAACCTTGGCATTATTTCTATTTGCATTTCTCCAATTATTAGTGGGTTAGAACATTTTTCATAGATCCCATTCCCTAGCCTCTGAGCAGATCTGTGAAATTCTGAAAAGAGAATTTAATTGGGATCCTGTTGCTGTTACTCTACTGTAGTAGCAATTTAGATTTGAAGTTCTTTCCCACCCTTCAACAGGCCATGTGACCTGCCTACGTCATAGGAAGTCTAAACCTTCCTGACAGGAAAAGGAAGTAACGTCACAGGAAATGCTGAGAGAGAGAGAGCGCAGTTATGGCTGCTAATGGCCGCTAATAGCCATACATGTGATAGTTAGAACTGAACAGGATGAATTAGCTGTCCTGTGAGTTGGTTTGGGGATGGCGAGGCTCCGGGTTGTGATATTATGTGTGGAACGTTTTACTGCTCTGATAGATCGGATAAATGGCTTGTGGGACCTGGTTCTCCGGTGTCTGAATAAATGGCTTACTTCTACCTTCCATGTGGAGAGTCTCATATACTTTGTGATGCAGAAATACATGGGCATTTTGACAATTATCATCTACAGCGTTATTATTGCCTTACTGATACATTATTTTGTGACAAGGAGGGGATCACAAGGTGTAAGATCTCTATTTAGAGGTAGGACGGTGTTAGAGGAAGAAATGTTTATCCCAGGATGGGAGGATGTAGCTTATTGATCCTCTGTTGGCAATCAAAATGGGCCCTTAGCACTCAGTTCAACCCAGTGCCCTTGAAGAGTTTGGCCTTTGTTTCCTTGATTAGACTGGGAGTCCTTGGTGACCTCCTTGCCTCAGGGGAGGGCTTAGTTTACATGGGTTTGAGTGGCATGTTTGGGACATCAGAGGCTCTTAGACCACGTGGGTTTAAGTCGGCTCTTTGTGACGATTTTAGGTCAGGTGGGTGAGTCCCATGTGTGATTCACCCTTGACCCTGAAAAAGGTATAAAACCAGGGGTTGGCTTTCTCTTTTTCAGAGCTCTGACCCACAAGCGGCGGTGGTGTGTGTAACTCTGGGCCAGCCCTTGTTATGAGCTCACAGGCTGAACTTAGATGTTGGTGACTATGAATTGTATTTGGTCTGTCTGTCGATGTTTGTAATTTATTTGTATTTGCTCTAACGTTCAGGGTGCTGGCTTCTTTCCCTGAACTAAGTGAATGGTATCTGTATGCTGAATTAAAGTAAGCCTGTTGACCCCTTAATGTTGCTTTCCTTAGTAAAGCAGATCAAAAGAACCTGGGCTTTTGCAGCATTCTGTGAGCTGGTTATTGTTGATTTTACACTCCCCACAGCAGCTGCTAGCTGGATTGTTGAAACATTTGTCTAGAAAGGGCATGGTTTAAAGACACTGGTCTGTGTGAGGACTGAAAGCAGAGGCTATATAGTGGAGGACCTAGAGATTTGGAGCTGTGTCTCAGAAAAGTTACTGTTGAGCCAGGAATGGAAGTTCCACCAGAGATCTCTAGATGAGGCTGGATTTTATTTCCAGCCTATCGTATTGTATGTGAAAACAGGGAGAGACTATTATGAGAGAGAACTCAGAGACAGACAGTTACTGAAACATCTGAGAATACTTCTTCTATAACACAGCTAGATGGAGAACCTCAGGTGGTAGCACAACAGGAATCTACTGGCCTTGTTGTAAATTCAGCTAGAAGGCAGTGGGTGCAAATGAGGTGAAGAGTGTACCTCAGTTCAGCCCAGGTTGAGCCTAGCAGTCAGTCTGGTTACCATGGTAAAAGGGGTAGAGAATCTAGACAGGAGGATACACCATCAGAAGCTGAGGCATGAGATGATACATTCTATGATGCTCCTGAGCCAAAGAGTGTTACAGTATCACACCAGACTTCTCAAAGAGAAGTGAGCCCCATACAGCGGAGGAGGCAAGAAACACAGGATCATAATACTGTGTTCAGGGAGGTTTAGGGAGATTTTACACAGCAGGAAATCAAGATATCTTGAGAAGGTTCACCAGAGAATGGGATAATAGTTGATATCTTGGATGGTGAGAATCAGTGATGAAGGGGCCATAGGAGTATCCATAGATACTGTGGCTTTTATGAGACTCATAAGTATTACTCAGAATTCTTTTGTATAGCAAGCTTTTAGGGATTATCATTCGCAAAGAGGTAACCAAACAACAAATTTGTTGACTTTGACTGTGACTGGTTGTGATATAGAATACCCTGCTGATTCTATGTGGCCTACTGCAGATAAACTCTGGTATTCAATTAGGGACTGTATGAGAAAGTTGAAGGAGAACGTAATGAAGGCTGCCACTGTGTTACGGAATGTCAGAGTTTATTACGAAACTCTCTTAGGAGTCTGTCATAGGAATTTGATCATTAAAATGGCACCCTCCCCCCACTTACAAACATGTAATTCTGACACTTCTAATTGCAGAAGTAGGGAGCCCTCTTTCAGAGTTGCTGGATAAGATTTCACAGTTAACTGACTTAGGAGACTAAGGAAATGAAAAAATTTCCTTGGGAGAGAAGGGTACATAGCCAGCAGATTCAGGGTGGAGTGACAAAAAGAGAAATGTTTACTGCTCTATTGAAAGCATGGGTAGATTTTAGAAGAATACACGGTATTCCATCTGATAAGCTATACAAAACGTACTGAGATAAGGGGACTAATAGAAAAATGAATTGAAAAGTAAGAACTGCCCCTACAAATCCTACAGATCTTGAACCCTTGTATCCAAGTGAGTCACACCTTCAAAAAGACTAGAGAACAGGCCAAGCCCCAGCTCAGATTAAAGAAACACACAGATGAGATTACAGGCCCCATAGTAATCTATTTATTGGAAAAATGAATGAAATACTGTAACTAGGGCAGTGATAGACACTGGGGCAGAGACCAGCTTGATTTATGGAAATCCTGACAAATTTAACATGGAATTCCTGTTACCATCACAGGACTAGGAGGAGCTGAAATATCAGCCAAACAAGTGAAACTGATGATAAAAATTGGACAATTACCTAAGAAAGAATATACTGTGGTCATTGTATCCATTCCTGAATACATCATTGGAACTGATATATTGAAAGGTATGACTCTCAATTTGCCTCAGGGAAGATATCAATTTGCAGTAAGGAAGATAGGAATTTATACAGTTTTGGTGGCAAAAGTACAGATGGGCCCAATTCCTTTACCTGAACCTTCTAAAGTAATTAATTTAAGCAGTATTGTGTGCCACATGGGCAAGATGAAATTGCCAATACTATAAAGGAATATGTTGAAGCAGGAGTGTTAGTCCCTACAACTACTCAATGGAATAATCCTGTATTGGCAGTATGAAAGTGTGATGAAATGTGGAGAATGACAGTAGATTAGAGACAATTGAATAAAGTGACTCTACCTTTGTCTGTTGCTGTTCCAGATACTATTACTTTCGTAGAAAGGATCCAGAAATATAATGGGACTTGGTACACAGTTATTGACTTAGCCAATGCTTTCTTTATGATCCCAATAGACTCTAAACAATGAGACCAGTTTGATTTCACATGGCAGAGCCTACATTACACTTTTACCCGATTGCCACAAGGATATCTACATAGCCCAACTATTTATTGTAGGATTGCAGCTGAAAATTTGGATGAATTAAAGTTACCTGGTGTACAGCTTACCCACTACATAGATGATATTATGATACAGGGAGAAAATATAAAAGAGGTGGAGAAGAGTATGATACTTTCAATTGAGCATATGAAAAGCAAAGGATGGAGAATTAACCCTGCAAAGATTCAAGGGTTAGCTCGAACTGTAAAGTTTTTGGGTATACAATGGAATAAAGGACTGCAAGAAATTCTTCCACAAGCTCAACAAAAGAATGAATATTTTCCTATCCCCACCACTAAGAAAGAAGCCTCAAAGTTCATAGAACTGTTTGGATATTGGAGAAACCACATTCCACATCTTGGACAGGTTTTGAAATCCTTATATAAAGTTACCAGGAAAAAAATATAAATTTGATTGGGGACTTGAACAGAGTAAAGCTTTTGAAGAAGCTAAAGCTGCTCTACAATTGGCTTTGGATTTATGGCCTATGCAAAGTGGCCCAGTGGAATTACAAGTGACTGTACAAGATGACTATGCGAATTGGAGTTTATGGCAGAAACAACAAAGCAGAAATATAGTCTTAGGATTTTGGTCAAGAAAACTACCTTCATCTGGATTACAATATACACCTTTTCAAAAGCAGTTGTTAGCTGCATATCAGGCTTTGGTAGAGACTAAACAACTGACTCTGGGACACGAAGTGATATTAAGGCCTGGAATCCCGATTATGACTTGGGTAATGCGTATACCAGCATCTCACATAAATTGGACATGTGCAAGAGCTAGTGTAATTAAAAGGAAAAGGTATATTCCAAATAGATCAAAAACAGGCAAAAGTGGAGTTTCTCCTCTACATGAATCTATGCCAAGTATTGACATTGATGGAAATGACAAATTCTCTGAACCAAGACAGCAGTTGATACAATACTTGGTAAAATGGAATGATGGATACGAAGGACTGACTGAATAATAGAAGAAACATGCGTGGTTTACTGATGGGACAGCAAAATATTAGGGCCATAAAAGACATTGGAAAGCAGTAGCCTATAACCCATGTACTAAGAGAACTTTGGAAAGTACTGGGATAGGTGGAAGTAGTCAATATGCTGAACTTATGGCAGTACCTCAAGCTATTAAAACAGAGAAAGGAGTACAGTGTCATATATTCACTGATTTGTGGGCAGTAGCTAATGGGTTGACTACACAGATGCCTATGTGGAGAAATGAAAATTGGTAAATTCATGGTAAACTATGGAAAGATATATGGGACATGTCTTTGGTTACTAATTTGTCAGTTTTTCATGTAGATTCTCACTTGCCCCTCACTATGCCAGAATGTGAGTACAATGCACACGCTGATCAAGTAGCAAAGATTGGTACAGAATATATTGTCCCTACTTAGACACGGACTCATGATCCAGTACTAACAAAATGGGTCCACCAAACAGCTGACCATTTAGGAGTCCAGGTCACACACTGGTGGGCACAAGATCAAGGGATTAGTATCTCATTCATTGTTAAAGCAAGTAGCAGAGCAACGTCATGTCAATCAGAGAAGGAACGAACTGTTCCTTGGGTAGTAACTGGGGAAATAGAAAGGGGAAAAGTTCCAGCTCAGATTTGGCAGATAGGTTATATTGGACCACTACCCCAAGATAAAGAATGCAAATTTATATGTGCTTGTGTTGACACCTATTCAGGTGTACTAGTATCTTGTCCTTATAAGAATGCAACCCAGAAAAACACCTGTAAAAGTCTTGATATTATAAGTCTATATAATGGAACCCCAATGCAGATTCAAAGTGACAGTGGGTCACATTTCAAAGGTAATGAGATGAAGAGATATTGTGTATTGAACAATATAGGGTGGATATATCATATTCCATATTATCCACAAGCATCAGGATTGAGAGAAAGAATGAATGGATTGTTCAAAGAACAGTTAAGAAAGTTAAGTTCTAGTAATTCGTATCAACATTGCAAGGATAATTTCTTCACTGCTTTATAGAATTTGAATAATGGTGCATATGCTTCCTTTTCCTCTCTATTTGATCTCTTTAGGGCAAAGACTTAGTATTATTGCTGAGTGACATTTAAGTGAGTTTTGGGGTTCATTTAAAAATTGCTTTCCAGAATGGCTAAAACTGTTAACAGTTCCACATGATGTACATTAATATACCTACCCGCTTTCTCATAGCACTACCAACATTCATCATTTTTGTTTTTTGTCAGCTAATAAAATCTGATGAGTGTGATATAGAACCTTGGCATTATTTCTATTTGTATTTCTCCAATTATTAGTGGGTTAGAACATTTTTCATAGATCCCCTTCCCTAGCCTTCTGAGTAGAGCATGGAATTCTGAAAAGAGAATTTAGTTGGGATGCTGTTACTGTACACAGGTCAAGAGCACCAGGGATGAATAGATTGTGAGGGTTTCCCTTCCTGGTTACCACAGCATATCTAAAATAAGCATAGTGATTCCATAGAACTTCAATATTTCAGGCTCCTAGATGAAGTGATCATCACGCAAAGCTGTAGGCATAGAATTTTTGGACAGACATTCCTTCCACTGCATCAAAAAAGTAATGTTCTTGCAAAATCATGTGATGCTGCATTTGTAGGTATGCATTGTCTTGGCCTCTACATTGCTCCCTAGTTCCTGTAATTTTGCTTCTGAGCCAACAGATGACTACTGTTTATAGATACGAAGTTCTGTCCCTTCCAAATTCAACACAGAGATGTCTTCATTGACTGAAGAGGAATGAAGATGTGAACCAAATCTAAAAAATACAAAGCTCTGAATGGTTAGCTTTCATTGGCATGTTGGCATGGAACTGCCTTAAGAAACCAAAGCTCATGTTGATTCCCTTTTACTTAATTTGAGACAGTGTTCTGTGGTATTCAACCACATGGGTCCAAGATGACCCAGATAATCCATCAACTCTCAAAGAGAAGTACTATTTCTATACTGAACATTAGGGTTCCTTTATGCCCACTCTGCCACCAGCCTCAGGATGCGTACACCAAAACAATGCATCATTCAATCCCTCACTTTGGCCCTCCCCAAGTCAAAGCTTTAGTGTGTATTCTCTCTGTAAAGAGGGTATGCAATATGCTGCGTTGCTACTTAGGTCCGAGTGAAGACTGCCTCATCACCAAGCCTGAGCCCTAATTGGAAAAGGTTTATTTGTCCTCTGGGCTCGATAATCAATCATCAGATTTCACCACTTGTTTTGTGGGAATCCATTTCATCACTTGGTATAGTATATGTTATTATTCATTACCTAAGTTTGTTAACGGTGTATTTATTTGAGTGAGTCTCCCCCTAAATAAAGGCGCTTTATAATTTTTTTTAATAAAAGGTTTATTTTTACACCAGCTCTTTGCTTTCCTATGCTAACCCTCCGTTGAAGACTCGAAGCAGCATGCAAACGAAATTCCTGCTTACCTAGCCTTCCAGGCCCAGGGATGGGGTTGTGGGAAGGGAAATAAATGCAGCTGCGTTGGCCGCTCCACCAGAATTTGCTTTTTTCAGCCCTGTCAGTCACTTGCCCTTTGAGAAAGGAGAAAGAAGGCTGGTATAGATTAGGAATGGTAATGCAAAAGTTTCTACCTACTGCATTAAATTCTTTCAGAGTCATGCCAGCATTCAATTGTCAATGATTCTTCATATAAAGCAGATATTAAACTGTGCATGCCCGCTGGTGTTCGTCTAAAGTTTTGTCAACATTTTTTGGCACACAGGGTTGGCGCCTGGGGTCACCTTTTCCCTTTTTTCTGCACTGAATTTTGTTGTTTCAGTTGTTTTTTGCACTCATACATTGTAACTCAAACGGGGATCCTTTTTCCAAAAATGAAATTTGGCAGGCCATTAGTCCATAATGTGGTCGAATGCCTTTGGGGACTTTTTAAAAATGTAAATGGCCAAGATATTTAAATTTTTGAGGTTGAAAAACTGTGCACGCACTTCTAACAACTCCTTCTCCAAAGATATTTCGTATGCATATTTACTGCCCATGTGTATTATATGGCGCACAGACGACACTACAGATTACTTGGGAAAATATACAAACGCCTGTTCACAGGCTAAGTGAAGACTAAAGCACTTGGATTTGATGTGTCTACTTAACTCACTGAAAAGAAAGTTGAGGCAGCTGATGACTAAGTCAAGTTGGAATCCTGAGGGCATGTCAAAAAAGGAGGACTCCTGTCTAATCTCTTATTTTTCCAGCCACACACCTCACTATGACTGAGGACAATATGGTGCTCATAATATGACATTACATACATTTCAAAGCCTTAGTCTGTCTCCTATCTCCCTCACTTCTCTCTCTGTCTCTCTGTCTCCCTGTCTTCTCTCTCTCTCCTTGTCTCTGTCTCTGTCTCTCTCTCTCTCTCTCTCTCTCTCTCTCTCTCTCTCTCTCTCTCTCTGTCTCTCTCTCTGTCTCTCTCTGCCTCCTTCTGTCTCTCTTTCCCCCTCCCTCCTTATGTTTTCCTTTTGTTTCTGTCATTATTCATCTCCTTTTTCTGTCTCTGTCTCTCTCAGTGTATATATGAATATAACACCTAGACATGTACTTATTCACCTATCAATGTATGACAGGATGAGTGACAAGCCAGCATAGTGGGCAGAGGGGTGATTAGGTTGGTATGTGGAGAGAAAACCTTCAGTCTCTACCCTGACCCACATATAATAGTTGAGTAACCTTGGGCAAGTCACTTAACCAATCAGTATCCCAGGAAAATCTCTTAGATACTAAGTTACATGTGAGTTATTCTTTATTGATAGACTAAATTAACATGGTAGGAGATTTGTACACTGATGGAAATCATGAGTTTCCATATATGTGTATATATTCACATAAACATATATATGTATGTAGATATACAGACATACATATTGATTTGTGTGACTCTATATAGAACAGAAAATAAACACATTATAGTATATTTAATAATATAATGACCTGGTTATAATTATGGCACAGAGTCAGGCACATAGTAAGTATTTTATGAGTGTTTTCTCCTTTGTACAAGTATATATGTCCAGCATATGTGTAGACAGACAGATAGATAGATAGGTGGATAGATGGATGGGTGGATGGATGGATGGATACACAGCTCATAGGACAGATTAAATAAAGTATGAAGGAACAATCTCTTGGCATCTTTTATTCAAGACTTTGCCTATGGTTTCTAGGGCCTGGCCAGGGCTGGTGAGTCTTGAATGCCAATGCTCAGTTCATCACTTGGCTCTTTTCCCAAGGGATAGTGACATCTCTATGGCACCATCAGTGGCCAGCCTCTTGATGTTCAATGTTATGAGCCCATCCAGGGTCACTGAATGCTCGTTGTTATTACCTCATTTGAAAGCAATTTTTAACAATTAGCTTCAGAAAGCATTTTACAATTTTTGTTAGCCTTTCCCAAACGGAACTTTTCATGTAATCAATTAAATCTAGCCATGGCACAGCAGGCCCTCATTAGCCAGGGCTGCTGGAGAGTCATGTCCAATCTCTCCCTTCTGGTGATTTGCAGGAACCTTCTGACGAATGCTGAGATGCTGGCAACATCCCCCAAACATCTCAGACATATTGTCTCTCTGAACCTGAACCTTTTAATGGTGGTTAAACATGTTGTCTGCTTTCGTTTCCTGTCTATCTTCATCATAAGCCAGCACCTGTTTCCAATAAATTAGACCCCGGGCTGTATCAGCAACACCTTGGCAGCAGCTGCCACCCCTAAAAGCCAAACGCCCTGGAGGACGATACACCTGTGAACACATACACTGTTTATTTAGCTGAAAGCCAAAACTTTCAGTTACATAAAGCAATTATCTAAAGCCCAGTGCATGCCCATTATTAACACAGAATAACCTTGTTCTTAAAAACCAATAAAAATCTATTTAAAGGATTTTTCCAAATCCCACTGAAACTCATACTAGGACTGGAGTCCTGCTATTAGCCCTTGACTTAAAAGCCTAATGGTGGGCAAGGGCAGAGAGGGGGTGGCGGTGAGGTTATGGGTGAATTGGGTTACAAGGTAATATTCTTAGCTCGTATTCAGAATTCAGGTCACTGGCCTGTAGATGTAAGATGTGGCCAAAAAACTTCAAGGACTGGCAAGGAAGAATAATTTGATTTTAAGCAACTTTTTGTCAAGAAACAGATTCTTGTTTTGTTTTGAGAATGTAGAGGTTAAAAAAAGAATAGGTTGCTTGGTTTCCTTTAAAATATAGGAACAGTTCATTCAAGGATAACTTTCCTTTTTTTAAGCATCTGAATGTATGGTTCCTTGCTTTCATAAGCCAGGACAGAGAAATAAAATATAAAATGCTGCATCATGGTGTTTGTGGGATACAACCACAACAAAAAATTAGATGATCAGAAAGTCCTCCACAATTCTGCATTGCAAAGCAAAAGACACTAATGCTCAAAAATCCAGCTACATACACAATGCACATTAAATGCTACATTCCCCTTAGCACCTTATTTATGGCTGCTTGAGAAGATCACACAAATTGCTCCTAGGATGAATAGAGAAAAAGAGATAGAGACATTATTGCAACTCCAAAACCTCATGATTTCTTCTTGGAGATGCTCACAATAACTTAGAGTTATGTGCCATAATTATCCCCATGTTACAGATGAAGAGACTGAGGCAGATAGAGGTTGAGTAACTTGCCTAGGGTCATATAGTTAGAAATTGTCTGAGGCTAGATTTAAATTCAGGTTTACCTGACAGTAGGTACAACTCTTCATCTACTGAACCACCTAGCTGCCTCTGCCCCCTTGTCTGATCCTGCCTGTGGACATTGAACTTGCTTAGGTGAAAATGTGTTTTAACACTTCCATCTGATGGCATGCAAGAGTTGGGGAAAACCTAGCTAATAATCATGGCAGGTTCACAGCTCTTCAGAGTCACTGCTCATCCTCTTATAAAGTGCTCTGTCAGACATAGCTGAGTGGGCCAGGGTTTGTGTAACCAACACCTTCATCACACGATACTGATTTGTAATAATGCAGCCATCAGGACTCATCTGGGAGCTAGATTCTATAAGCCCATATTTGTGGTAGTGCTGCATGAAAAATAATTGTTTGAAAATGCTGCGGCACTGATGAAACATCCAGTGAAGGTAGATAAAAGGTTCAGAGTTAGAAGGAATTGCAGAATCAGCTAGGCCATGTAGATTCCAAAAGATAAAGTGGCCTGCTTAATTTGGTGCAGGTAGTAAGCTGTAGAGTTAGGATATGAGTCAACCTAGATGTCTTGGTTACTCTAAACTCCCAAACGCCCAAACTCAGTGATCCGTCTGACTGCAAAGTGAGCATTCCATTCACTACACAAGGCTATCTCCCTATGAATTTCGATATTTTCATCACAACACTCAGTATACATGATGCGTCCACTCAATGGACTTACAATGGCTTGGTACTATGGTTGAAAAGTCTTCTTGGATTCTCTCCTCTCCAAGTAAAATTATTTTTTATCAAGCAAGTGGTATGTATTAAACACTTATCATATGCCAGGCACTGTGCTCAGTGTTGGGTATACAATGAGACAAGTGAAATAGTCCTTGCCCTCAAGAAATTTGTCTTCTACTGAGGTAAACAAGTAAACAACAAACAAGTTTGTATGGGTGTGTAGATACACACATATATACGTGTGCGCATATATACATATCAACATGTATACATCTATACATATTGTGTGGACAAATTTATATATGTGTATATACATACATACATACATACATATACATTATATATATATATACATATATACACACATATATATATACATATACATACACACACACACACACACACACACATATATATATATATATATATATATATTCAAAATCTATTCAAGGTAACCTTGGGGAGAAGGCACTAGCCACTTAAGGGACCAGAAAATGTTTCATTCAGAAGGTGGCACTTGAGCTCCTTAGTCTTAAAGGAAACCAAGAATTCCACAAATGGAAGAGAGAAAGGATTACATTCCAGACATTGGAGACATCAAATGAAAAAGAACAGAGATGGGAGATCTATTTTCATGTATTAGGAATAAGTAAACTACTCGGGCTGGATTTAAGAGTTTGAAGAGGCTAGTAAAGTGTGAGACTGGAAGAGTAGGAAAAGGTCAGGATGTCAAGAGATGTCAGTGTCCAAAAAAGGAGTTTATATTTGACCTTGGAGGTAACAGGGAGAGACTAGAGTTTGTTGAGTGGGAATTGGGTAGTCTGGAAGTGATACAATCATGCCGCATTCAGGGATATTTTCCCCTAATACTTTTCTTGGACTTCTTTGTACTTATCTCATTCTCCTCATATATTAAGCCTGTCCACATATTCCCCATCCCCAGTTCTCACTGTAAGCTCTTTAAGAATAGGGTCTTGTATCTCTCTGTATCTATCCCATTGCCTCGTTGGCACATGTAGTTCCTTGAACATATTGACCAGTTAGTTAAAGTTTGTTGAACTGAGTAATGTTTAACTGAATTGAATACAAAATCTTCAAAGTGGTGATGAACCCAGAGTTTAAGACCTACGTAAATTATGAATCTCATCTACCCATTTCCACAAATGATCGTCTAGACTCCATTAATAGGGCTCCTGTGATGGGGCAGCTGATTCTCTCTCTAGGTTACCCATTCCTTTTTTAGACAGTTTTCATCATGGTAAGTTTGACTCATTTTCTGATATTTTCCCCAAAACTATCACTGTAACTTGGAACAATTTGTCCTAGTTCTGAGCTTTGAAACAAAGAGAAATAAGTTTAATCTCTATTTAAATAAAAGCCTTTCAGAAATTGAAGACAAATGTCATATCTTCTGTAAGGCTTCCCAAGGCTAAGTATCCTCAGTTCCCTTACCTGAGCCTTATATTAACATAGGTGACAGTCCTTTTATTAAACTGGGTCACCTTAGGTAGATGTTCTTATCAAATCTTTCCTAAAATGAAGCTCTCTGAAATAAAGACAATACTGCAAATGGGGAGTGTTTGCTTTGGATCTTACATTTCTTTTCATGCACTGTGCTGGCTGGTGAAAGTATACAGACATGAAAATAGAGTCCCTGCCTTCAAGAGGCTTAAATTCTACTCAGGATGAATAACACTTATATTGACAGGAATCCACAGGAATCAGGAAAGGTCTCATTTAGGAGTTGGCACTTGCACTGTGCTTTGAAAAGCACTAGGGATTCTTTGAGGCAGAGGTGAGGAAGGAGAGTATTTCAGGCATAGATGATACAGTCTGTGCAAATGCAGAGAACCATGACTTGGGGTCATGAATATGTTTTAGTTTTTCAGCTGCCCAGTATATTTGGAAGATGTAGAAGAAAAAGGAACACTGATCCAGCAAAGCTGCTACTGGACAAGGCCACAGTCAAAGAGAAAAGTCATTAATGCACCAAAATATTGGAGCAGCATGGAAATAAATAAATAAAACAAAACTGGAACAAAGTGGGAAGCAGCACAGGGCAATAGAATTAACACAGAACTTGTAATGCGTAGAACCCAAGTTCAAATTCCAGCTCCATTATTCACTATGTACGTGACTTCGAACATGTCACTGAACCTCTCTGACCTTTACTTTTCTCATTTGTAAAGTTGAAGCAGGTGGTGCCCAGTGATTGGGCAATGGCTGAGCAACTTGTGATATGTGATTGCAATGGATCTTTATTTTGCTCTCAGAAACAATGGATAAGAGGGCTTAGTGAAATCCAGGAAAATTTGTTTGAACTGATGTGAAGTAAAGAGAATGAGCAGAGTTATATTATAACATTGCAACATTATAATCTAATACATTATGTACTTATATCCTAATATTGTAACATAATATTATAATACTATAAATAAAACAGCACTAAAAGAAATAAAAATTCAGATTAATTCTAAAAATTATTGGTCCCATGGAATAGGTGGGACCCATATTGGTCTCATGGAACATCCATTCCTCCTTTTGGTAGATTGGTAAGAAAATATAACAGCAAAATATTATATATGTCACCATTCTTCCTAGTGATGTTGCTTAGATTCTGCTCTTTTCTATTACAAAGGATGGCAAAATGGCAGAAAGGGGCAGCAAATGACTGCAAAATATGAGACATCAATAAAATATTTTATTTAATCCATGACACCAACCAAATCTCCCACTCCGTGCCAGTTTCTGAAAAACAATGGAAAAAAATTGTTCATCAGTTCTTACTGGTATCTTCATCTATAAGACAAGGCTTCACAAGATCTGTGCTTTCACTTGGTTGGAAATTGGTACCACCAATGCGAATCGCATTCCCTTCATACCTCTTGTTTTGGGAGTTGCTGTGGGCAAAAACAGTGAATGATCCACCAGTGGTCCAAGCTCTGAGAGTGTCTAATCTTTCCACACTTAGCTGAGCCATTTCCAAATGACAGTCCATCCCCAAGCTCATCAATACGTTTCCCTTCCCAACTTCTTAGGACCTTCCAGAGCTTGTGCTCTGCAAGCACAGCCTTCAAAAATGTAATGAGGCACAGGAAGAGTATTTCAGGGGATAGCTAATTTAAGAGGAATATTCAACTAAGAAAACCATTGTGGGAACCATCTGTTAAAAGAATTAAATTAGAAAATATATGTGAAATCCCTGCCAAGGGAATGCATTCCACAAGATCACAGTGTTCTTATCAACTAAAGACACTTAATAGCAATGATGACTTTATGTCAGTCAGCTTATGACTATCAAATGACCTTTTCTCATAGTCAAGTGACATTATATACATACATTCATTATATACATATATTTTGTTTAACCCAAGTAAGGCACCGGAAAACCCACCTCCAATCTCACACCATGACAGCTATGGTTTAGTCTCTAAAATTCCACTGAGAATCCTCATGGGACCAAATTCCCCTCTGAAGGAGTATAGAAAGATATGTATATGTATATGTATGTGTATGTGTACGTGTACGTGTGTATGTGTATGTATATGTATACGTATATGTATTCGTGTATGTGTATGTGTATGTATATGTATTTTGTTGGGTTTCCCTGGGGGGAGAGTATAATGAAAGGAGAACTATTAAAGGAAATGGATTTTCTGTCCTTAAGAGGCAACACATTATGATGATTTGAAGTTCTCTCCACACAGATATAAGACTTCCTTCTTTGATTTCATTTTGCGATTAGGGGACCTCCCAAAGAAGCACATGTTAATGTGAGAAGCTCTCAGTGAGAATTCCAAACAAGGAGGCCATCCAATAATGGAGGTAAAATGAGATCTAGTTATTTTCCCCTGGAGTGTTTACCTTTAGCAGAAGGTCAGAAAATTTAGAAACATGCTTTGCTCATTTACAACATATATGGGAAACAAAGCACAAGTAGAAGTTAGCACAGATAACGTTTGTGATTTTTTAGATAAATTTGTTCGTGAATAGTGAAAGTGTATTTGGAAAAAAAAAGTCCTATTTGTTCATTTTAGTCTTTGTCAGATTTCCCATTGGTGATGAATCTGTGCCAAGTGTAGATTAAGGGCTGCTAATGAAATGAGACCAGGGCTTGTAGCTCCTTGATAATAACTGTGATAATGAATTCATCCATTAATTTCTTTCTTGTTTCCTTACATATGTAATATTAAACCAAGATGTTGTATTATTGGATGTAGAGGACCATTTTTATATATGTGTACATAAATGGATTGCTAAAATAAATTATGACTCCAAGATTTCAAATCAAGTTATTCTAAGAAGCGTGTATTGAGACCTTATTATATACACACTATAAGTCACTAAGCATAGTAATCAATCAATCAATAGATAAGCATGTATTTTATGCCTGCTGTGTACCAAACACCGGGCTTGACCCCAGCAACATAAAGACAAAATAACTCCCCATATAGTAGCTAGCCTCTGATGCTAAGCAGATTCTTTTAACTCCAGTTTGTTGTACCTCAGACAAGAGGTATTCATATTGCAATAGTGTTCAAAGTGTTTTCTTCTCTGTCTTTCCTAAGCCCCAGTGGAAGGCCAGATGATGAAAACAGCCTTCAAGGATCCAGGATAAGCTCCACATCATGACAAGAATTTAGAGTAAGACCTTTGTGGAGAAATATTTGTATACATGTATATGTGTGTTTTTAGATATACAAACATTTATGCATTATATACATACATTCACAAATGCACATATGCATTATATGCAAATATACATATGCTTTGTACATCTATGTCAGTGCACTGTGCACATACACATATTTACAACAAATCTATTTGTAATATACACAAGAATATCAATCATATAGCTTGCCTAGTATTAGATTTTATATTGTATGTTTGTGTGTGTCTGCAAATATGGAAACAGATATATCTATGGAAGCTCTACAGGCCTTGGCATTACGGCAGGCTAATGGAATCTAAGGTTACATTATGAGACACCATGTCCAAGACTGAAATGGTGATAGTTCCACCCCAATCTTTCCTGATCAGAGCATCTAGAGGACTATGTTTAGTCCTGGGTGCCAGTGGGTGAGAAGAACATTGACAAACTGGAGATTTTACATGGGAGAGTGACCAGGGTGGGTGGGCAGGGTAAGGGTTTCAAGACTTTTTCATTTGAAGACTGTCTAAAGTGACTGGGGAATCTTAGCCTAAAGAAGAGAATATTTTTAGGGCTAATGAAAGCTGGCTTGAAGTATTGGAAAAGCTGTCACTTAAAAGATGAATTCAACTGCTTTAATTTGGCCTGAAAGTAAAGACCTAAGAATGTTTACCAATAAACACTGAAAAGAGACAAATTGCAACTTTTTGTGAAAACAAAACCAAGAAATCCTCCCAAACTGGACCTGTGCCAAAATAGGATAGGGAGCCAAGAGAGGTGGGAAGGGCCCTCTCAATGACTGGCATCAAACAGAGTCTGGATGAAGACTTGTTGAGTACATTTTATAGGGTATCTTTGTTCAGGGACATGTGAGTTTAGAAAACCTCTGATCTCCCACTCAATTCTGAGATTCTGTTAAGTCCTTACTATGTGCCACATACTGTGCAAAGTACTGGAGATACAAAGAAAGTCAAATGAGTACCCCTCCTCTCAAAGGGCTCACAAGCTATCTACTTCAAAGCTAAAGAGACAGAAGAACAGGCTGTTGTATGACACCATCTTAGAAGGAAGAGAAGAAGGAAACAGTATGCTATGATGGAAAAAGCAATAACTTGCACTCATTGGAACTGAGTTCAAATTCTGGCTCTGCATTTGACTACATGTATGGCACTGCATGATTCACAACCTCCTAAATGATTCATCATCATCTTCAATATGAGAAGGCAATCCTAAGAGAACAAAACATATATGCACCCAAATCTTGATAGGTCCTTTTGCTGGAGCCAAGACTTGGACTCTTAGGGAGAGGCCAGCATCGAAGACTAGTTGGTAAAAAAGTTCCAATGTTCTTTTCTTTCATTAGACACATCTCAAGCCCAATAAGATTCTCAGAATCACAAATTTTCATAATTGGAAAGAAGAGCTAAGACCATCTAGATTATAGAACCCATATCTGACCTGACTCCTCCCTACAATAGTCACAATGTGCAGCCATTGTGCTTTGTTAATTGGTTGACAGAACGTTTGCTTCACAACTTCCAATAGCAAAGAGCTGCCCAATCCCCAAAGAGAATGTTCTCATTTCTAAGGAATCTTCCTTCATATCAAGGCTTAATTTAAAAGGTTTCAACTTCTATTACTCCCGGCTTTGTCATCTAAGACCAAGTAGAACAAATGTTATCCCTCCTCCACATGGTCATATGGCAGCCTCACTGGTGACTACACAGATTTAAACATCCCAACCTAGATTATGACATATCTCACATGTATTATTAAGTTGAATCTATCTTTTTATATATATCCAAGGCTAGAAATAGACCAATAAATCAATTATGATTTGTATTTCCTTATCATTCAAGGACAAGTTTATATGAACTCAGCCAAGGTGACCCAGAGTGATTTTTTTATTAAGTCTGTGTAAATTTAGAGAAAGATCATTCATTTGAAGGACTATATACACACATTATATTGACCACACACACACACACACATACATGCACACATACACGCACACACACACGCACACACACACACACACACACACACACACACACACACACAACAAGGGAAAGTGAAGATCTTGGACTCTAAAACATTTCTTGCTTCTGCAGCTTTTGGTTTGAGCCCATGTTAAACTGCCATAGTACTGTTTAAAGTCACACACCTGCTTGGCTCCAGCTGTGGCAAAGATGTGTATTAGCAAAGCGATGGATGTCAGCCAGTTCCTGGAAATCCTATCTTTACAAAAGCCTTTTTTTGGTTGAGTCTCCCTATAGTCCTAATCCTCTGTTTAACATTCTACTGTGGGGAAGAAAAAAAATTAGGAGAAAAAGATGATTATGGGAAATGTGCCAAGAAAGAGATTGAGTGTCAATTTATTAAGTAGGAAAATAATCTGTGAAAATGGCAAAGCCCATGATGCCAAGGGATAATTGTCTATCTTGTGGCTTTCAAAATTACAGAGGCTTGGGGATTAAAGGTACTCTCGGGTATCCTCTAGTCAATCCATGAATATGGCATAAAATACCCATATTGTCTCTGTTTTCTTAAAAGTGCTATTCAGCTCATTAATTTTGAAAATTTATTTCATTTTTAATTAATGGAATAAAATAAACATTTCCATAGCATAGTATGATAAAAAAGATGATTCCACATGAAATTGCAAATCTACTTTATATAGCTTGCATTTCATTTAAATATACAACAAAGTTATCATGTAAATTCCTTTTTTTTCTTTTTTTCTTCCCTCTCCTTCTTCTCCCCCTAGAGATGGCTACTATTAGACCACAATGGGTAGATATATACCCACAGACACGTGTCTTTGTCTGTCCATTAAATTAATTTGGACATACTTCTATTTATCCACTCTTTCTCTGGATACAGACATGTCTTTCTTCATTTGTCCTTTATTGTTAAATTTAGTATTTATGATAGTCAAAATAAATTACTTCCCCAAAGTCATTCTTAAAACAATATTGCTGTTACTATTGATTATTCTCATTTCATTCTTCATTATTTTATTCAAGTTTTTCCATGTTTTTCTAAGGTCACTGATTACATCATTTCTTATAGCACAGTAGTATTCCATCAAAATCATACACCAGAACTTATTCAGCCATTCCTCACCTGATGGGCATGCCTGTAATTTCCAGTTCTTTGACACCACAAAGAGGGCTGCTATAAACATTTTAGAACATGTGGATTCTTTTTTCTTTTTCTCTAATCATCTTTGGAAATAGAACAAGTATTGGTATTTCTGGGTCAAAGGGTATAGATAGTTTAACACCTCTTTGGGCATAATTCCAGATTGCTTTTCAAAATGGTTAAATAAATTCACAATTCCACCAACAATGATTCAGTATCTCAATTTTTCCATATCCCCTCCAAATTTTTCCATTTCCCCTCCCATCATTTTAGCCAACCTGATATGTATAAAATGATAACTAAATGTTGTTTTAATTTGCATTTCTCTAATCAATAATGATTTAGAGCATTTTCATATGACCACAAATTTCTTTGATTTCTTCATCATAAAACTGCCTGTTCATATTCTTTGACCATTTGTCAGTTGGGGAATGGCTCATATTCTTATATATTTCACAAAGTTCTTTATATATTTGATACATGAGATCTTTATTTAAGAAACTGTCTATAAATGGTTTCCCCAATTTTCTGCTTTCCTTCTGATACTGGCTACATCTGTTTAATTTGTTCAAAACCTTCTTAGTTTCATGTAATTGAGATTATGCATTTTACATGTAACTTTCTATCTCTTGTTTATTCATAATTTTTTGTCTAACTGTAAGTCTGAGAAGTAATATGTTCTATATTCTCTAATTTTCAAGTAATATTTCTCTTTATATCTAGGTCATATATACATTTTGACCTTATCTTGGTAAATGGTACAAGATATCGGTCTATGCACAGTTTAATTGGTCTGTACCCATTAATTTTGGTGGGATTTTTGGAATGGCTAAGTGAATGTAGCATTGTTGTTTTTGTTATTTTTGACTTGCAGAAGTGATATGTGGATGAATATTTTTAAAAATAATTTTAATTCTATGACGGGAATTTATGTCAATATTTGTATGAAGCCAGGATATAATCTATTTAGATACTTCTTTCAATGAGATAAATCACAATCTATCCATCCCCTACCCTTTTGGATGATTCTTATCTGTATCCTCCCAAAAATACTCTATGACAGATGTTCTTAAGGGAATGGGTCTGTGGATAGATTTCAAATGATCCATGAACTTAAAAGGCTAAATAAATAATTAAATCTAGCATTTCCTTTAATTATCTGAAAACATTCTTCTGAGAAAGAACCCATAGGCTTCATCAGATTGCCAAATGTGCTTGTGGCATAGGAAAGGTTAGAAGAACCCCTGTACTGTGCTGGAAAGAGTGGACTCAATTTGCTGGAGCCTGGCTCTAGTTCTCTAAATATTG
Source organism: Trichosurus vulpecula (assembly GCF_011100635.1). NCBI lineage: Eukaryota > Metazoa > Chordata > Mammalia > Diprotodontia > Phalangeridae > Trichosurus > Trichosurus vulpecula. The sequence continues at coordinate 194,880,712 of NC_050581.1, read as the reverse complement.
CATGAAGTGTGATAATATTTATAAAGCTCTTTGCAAACCATAAAGTGTTATATAAACCCTAATGATGATTACAACATCAACGATGATGATGATGATGGTGAATGCAAATGAAACATATCACTCTGTCCATTGGCTAGGTTTCACTGTCACCTACATGAATAATCCTCTTTATTTTCCTGTCATGCATCTTTCTGATGATAACTTTTTTTTCAAATTTTTCCCTTTATTTTCAAATATGTGTTTATTTTTTACTTTTCTATTGTAAATTATTTTTTTCCTCCCTTCTACTTTTCTCCTACCCACTGAGAAGGCAAGAAATATAGTAAGTTACACATGTGAAATCATGCAAAACATATTTAAACATTAGCCAAATCACACAAAAATCAAGAAAAATAAAGTCAGAAAACTATAATTTTCACTCAGAGTTTATCAGTTATTTCTCTGGAGGAGGAGGACCTTTTTTATCATGAGACCTTTGGAATTTTCCTGGAACATTGTATTGATCAGAGTAGCTAAATTTTTCATGGTGGATCATCATTACAATATTGCTGCTACTGTGTACAATGATCTGCTGGTTCTGCTTTTTTTATTCTTCTGACTTTGTTTTATTATTTCTTGATGTCTCGTGGAGTCATTAGCTTTCTGTTGAGCAATTTTTATTTTTATGGAATTATTTTCTTCATTGAGCATTTGTGCCTTATTTCCATTTAGCCAATTCTGCTTTTTAAGTAATCTTTTCTTCAGTGAATTTCTGCACCTTCTTTTCCATTTGGTCTCTTCTCACTTTTAAGGAATTCTTTCCTCAAGTGAATTTTTGAACCTCTTTAGGACAATTCTGTTTTAGGGTGTTATTTATTTCAATATTTTCCTCTTTTTACCTATAGGTTGTCTTTTCATATTTTTTTTGATTCATTCTCATTTCCTTTCTCTTTTTTTTCCTCTACCACTCATTTCTTTTTAAACCCTTCCAAGACGGCATGGAATCCAATATATCTTCTACATATAACTTCGAATTGAACTTATTTACACTATAGTCAAGTCATGAAGAAGAATTATGACCAATTGAATGAGTCAGGAGAAAGAAGAAAAAAAAAACAAAAGAGAAAAAAAACAGAGGGAAAAAAAGGAGAGCAAACAGTGTGCCTCAATCTCCGTTCATGCTTCAAAGTTTTTTCTCTGGATGTAGATAGCTCTCTCCATTTTGAATCCTTTGGAGTTGTCTTTGCACCATGTATTGCTGAGAAGAGTGAAGCCTATCAGGGTTAGTCATCACAGAATCCATATATGTATGGTTGTGTGTAATGTTCTCCTGGTTCTGCTCCACTCACTCAGCATTATATTGTGGAGGTTTTTCCAGGTTGTTATGAAGTCCGTATCATTCCCATTTCTTGTAGCACAATAGCGGTCCATTACTTTCATATACCACAACTTTTTCAGCCATTCCTCAATTGATGGGCATCCCCTTGATTTCCAATTCTTTGTTACCACAAAAAGAGATGCTATAAATATTTTTGTACATATGGATCCTTTTCCCACTTCTGTGATCTCTTTGGGATACAACCCTAGAAGTGGTATTTCTGGGTCAAAGGGTATGCACATTTTTATAGCCCTTTGGGCATAGTTCAACATTACTCTCCAGAATGGCTAGATCAGTTCAGAACTCCAACAACAATGTAACAGTCTTCCTATTCTCCCATATCTTCTCCAGCATTTATCATTTTCCTGTTTCATCATGTTAGCCAATCTGACAGGGGAGATGTGGTACCTAAGAGTTGTTTTGATTTGCATTTCTCTAATCAGTAGTGATCCAGAGCATTTTTTTCATATGCCTGTAGATATCTTTAATTTCTTCCTCTGAAAACTGTCTGTTCACATCCTTTGACCATTTCTCAATTGGGGAATGACTTGTAATCCAATAAATTTGACTCAGTTCCCTGTATATTTTAGAGATGAGGCCTTTATCAGAGACACTAGTTGTTAAGATTTTGTCCCATTTTTCTGCTTCCCTCCTAATCTTTGATGCATTGGCTTTTTTATACAAAAACATTTCAATTTAACACAATCAAAATTATCTATTTTGCATTTTGTGATGCTCTCTGTCTCTTGTTGTGTTATGAATTCTTTTCTTTTCCATAAATCTGATAGGTAAACTATTCCTTGCTTTCCCAAATTGCTTATAGTATCAGCCTTTATTCCTAAATCATGAACTCACTTTGACTTGACTTTGCTATATGGTGTAAGATATTGGTCTTTGCCCAGTTTCTGCCATACCATTTTCCAATTTTCCCAGCAGTTTTTGTGAAATAGTGAATTCTTAGCCCAGAAGCTGGATTCTTTGGGTTTATCAAAGAGTTGATTGCTATAGTCGTTGATTTCTCCATCTTGTGTCCCTATCCTATTCCACTGATCTATGGCTCTGTTTCTTAGCAAGTCCCAGGTAGTTTTGATGACTGCTGTTTTATAGTAAAGTTTAATATCTAGTATGGCTAGGCCACCTTCCCTAGCCTTTCTTTTCATTAATACTCTAACTATTTTAGACCTCTTGTTCTTCCAGATGAATTTTGTTATTATTTTATCCAGCTCTGTAAAATAATTTTTGGTAGTTCGATTGGTATGGCACTGAATAAATAAATTAATTTAGGTAAAATTGTCATTTTTTTTACATTAGTTCAGCCTAACCATGAGCAACTGATATTTTTCCATTTATTTAGATCTAACTTTATTTGCATGAAAAGTGTTTCATATTTATGTTCATATAGGCCCTGGGTTTGTCTTGGCAGATTGATTCCCAAATATTTTGTAGTGTCTACAGTGACTATGAATGGAATTTCTCTTTCTATCTCTTGCTGTTGGGCTTTGTTGGTAATGGATAGGAATGCCAAGGATTTATGTGGGTTTATTTTATATCCTGCAACTTTTCTAAAATTGTTTATTATTTCAAGTAGCTTTTTACTTCATTCTCCAGGATTCACTAAGTAAATCATCATATCATCTCCAAAAAGTGATAATTTACTTTCTTCTTTGCCTATTCCAATTCCTTCAATTTCTTTTTCTTCTCTTATTGCTACAGCTAATGTTTCTAGTACCAAATCGAATAATAGGGGTGATAATGGACATCCTTGTTCCACCTCTGATCTTATTGGGAATGCATCTAGCTTGTCCCCATTACAAATAATGCTTCTTGATGGTTTTAGGTAGATGCTATTTATAATTTTAAGGAAGGCTCCATTTATTGTTATGCTTTCTAGTGTTTTTAATAGGAATGGGTGTTGTATTTTGTCAAAGGCTTTTTCTGCATCTATTGAGATGATCATATGGTTTCTGCTAGTTTTGTTGTTGATAGTTTTCATAATATTGAACCAGCCTTGCATTCCTGGATTAAATTCCACATGGTTGCAGTATATTATTCTTGTGATAAGTTGCTGCAGTCTTAAGGTAATATTTTATTTAAAATTTTTGCATCAACATTCATTAGGGAAATTGGTCTATAATTTTCTTTCTTTGTTTTCACTCTTCCTGGTTTGGGTATTAGTACCATATTTGTGTCATAAAAAAAATTTGGTAGGTCTCCTTCTTCATGTATTTTCCCAATAGTCTATAAAGTATAGGAAATAATTGTTCTTTAAATGTTTGATAACGTTCACATGTAAAAATGTCTGGCGCTGGAGATTTTTACCTAGGGAGTTCATTGATGGCTTGCTCAATTTCTTTTTCTGAGATGGGGTTATTTAGGAACATTACTTCCTCTTCTGTTAACCTGGGAAATTTATATTTTTGTAGATGTTCATCCATATCCCTAAGGTTGTCAAATTTATGGGCATAAAATTGGGCAAAATAATTCATAATTATGGTTTTAATTTCCTCTTCCTTGGAGGTGAATTCACCCTTTTCATTTTTGATACTGGTAATTTGATTTTCTTCTTTCTTTTTTTAATCAAATTGACCAAAGTTTATCAATCTTATTGGATTTATTCATAAAACCAGCTCTTGGTTTTATTTATTAATTGAATAGTTCTCTTGATTTCAATTTTATTAATCTCTCGTTTGATTTTCAGTATTTTTAATTTGGTATTTAATTGGGGATTTTCAGTTTGTTCTTTTTCTAGCTTTTTCAGTTGCATGCCCAATGCATTGATCTCCTTTTTCTCTATTTTATTCATGTAAGCATTTAGAGACCTAAAACTTCCCCTAAAAACTGCTTTTTCTGCATCACATAAGTTTTGTCACATTGTCTCATTATTTTCATTCTCTTGAATGAAGTTATTAATGGTTTCTCTGATTTGTTCTTTGGTCCATTCATTCTTTAGAATTAGATTATTTAGTTTCCAATTAATTTTTAGCTTATTTTTCCATGATTCTTTATTGCAAATAATTTTTATTGCATCATGATCTGATGAGGATGCTTTCCTTACTTCTGCCTTTCTGCACTGAATTGTGAGGTATTTATGCCCTAATACATGGTCAATTTTTTTTAACTTGTCTTTTTTTATTTTTTATTTATTAAACTTATTTAATGTATTTAGTTTTCAGCATTGATTTTCACAAGAGTTTGAATTATGAATTTTATCCCCATTTCTACCCTCCCACCCACTCCAAGATGGCGTATACTCTGGTTGCCCCATTCCCCAGTCAGCCCTCCCTTCTGTCACCCCACTCCCCACCCATCCCCTTTTCCCTTCCTTTCTTGTAGGGCAAGATAAATTTCTATGCCCAATTGCCTGTGTATCTTATTTCCTAGTTGCATGCAAAAACTTTCTTTTTTGAACATCTGCTTTTAAAATTTTGAATTCCAAATTCTCTCCCCTCTTCCCTTCCCACCCTCCCTCCCTAAGAAGGCAAGCAATTCAACATAGGCCACATGCATGTCATTATGTAAAACCCTTCCACAATACTCACGTTGTGAAAGACTAACTATATTTTGCTCCTTCCTAACCTATCCCCCTTTATTGAATTTTCTCCCTTAACCCTTTTCCTTTTGGAAACTGTTTGTTTTTGATTACCTACTCCCCCTATCTTCCCTCCCTTCTATCATCCACCTTTTTATCTTCTTCCTCCTTCTTTCCTGTGGGGTAAGATACCCAATTGAGTGTGTATGGTATTTGCTCCTCAGGTCAAATCTGATGAGAGCAAGATTCACTCATTCCCCCTCACCTGACCCCCTTCCCTTCCTACAGAATTGCTTTTTCTTGCCAATTTTATGCAAGATAATTCACCCCATTCTATCTTTCCCTTTCTCCCTCTCTCAATATATTCCCCTCTCATCCCTTAATTTGATTTTATTTTTTTAGATTCCATCCCTTCATATTGAACTCACCTTGTGCCCTCTCTCTCTCTCTCTCTCTCTCTCTCTCTCTCTCTCTCTCTATATATATATATATATATATATATATATATATATAATATATATACACATATATATACACACATACATATATACATACATACACACAAATATATACATACACACATATACATTACATATTTATGTGTGTGTATATATATATATAATGTGTGTGTATATATATATATATATATTATATATATGCATATTCCCTTCAGCTACCCTAATATTGAGGTCTCATGACTTGCACACATTGTTTTTCCATGTAGGAATATAAACAAAAAAGTTCAACTTTAGTAAGTGCCTTGTGATTTCTTTTTCTTGTTTACCTTTTCACACTTCTCTTGATTCTTGTGTTTGAAAGCCAAATTTTCTATTCACCTCTGGTATTTTCACTGAGAAAGCTTGAAAGTCCTCTATTTTATTGAAAATCCATATTTTTGCCTTGGAGCATGATACTCAGTTTTGCTGGGTAGGTGGTTCTTGGTTTTAATCCTAGCTCCATTGACCTCCAGAATATCGTATTCCAAGCCCTTCGATCCCTTAATGTAGAAGCTGATAGTTCCTGTGTTATCCTGATTGTGTTTCCACAATACTCAAATTGTTTCTTTCTGGCTGTTTGCAGTATTTTCTCCTTGATCTGGGAGCTCTGGAATTTGGCGACAATATTCCTAGGAGTTTTCTTTTGGGGATCTATTTGAGGAGGTGGTCTGCAGATTCTTTCAATTTCTATTTTACCCTCTGGCTCTAAAATATCAGGGCAGTACTCCTTGATAATTTCTTGAAAAATGATATTTAGGCTCTTTTTCTGATCATGGTTTTCAGGTAGTCCAATAATTTTTAAATTATCTCTCTTGATCTATTTTCCCGGTCAGTGGTTTTTCCAATGAGATATTTCACATTGTCTTCCACTTTTTCATTCCTTTGGTTCTGTTTTATAATATCTTGATTTCTCATCAAGTCACTACCTTCCACTTGCTCCAATCTAATTTTTAAAGTAGTAATTTTTTCAGTGGTCTTTTGTACCTCCTTTTCCATTTGGCTAATTCTGCCTTTCAAGGCATTCTTCTCCTCATTGGCTTTTTGGAGCTCTTTTGCCATTTGAGTTACTCTATTTTTAAGGTGTTGTTTTCTTTGGTATTCTTTCCATATTTCTTTGGGTCTCCTTTAGCAAGTCATTGACTTGTTTTTCATGGTTTTCTCGCATCATTCTCATTTCCCAATTTTTGCTCTACTTCTCTAACTTGCTTTTCCAAATCCTTTTTGAGCTCTTCCACGGCCTGAGACCAGTTCATATTTTTCTTGGAGGCTTTTGATGTAGGCTCTTTTACTTTGTTGACTTCTTCTTGCTGTATGGCTTGGTTTTCTTTGTCACCAAAGAAAGATTCCAAAGTCTGAGATTGAATCTGAGTCTGTTTTCACTGCCTGGCCGTGTTCCCAGGCAACTTACTTGACCCTTGAATTTTTCGTCGGGGTATGACTGCTTGTAGAGTAAAGAGTACTTTGTTCCAAGCTTGAGGGGATGCGCTGTTGTTTTCAAAGCTGTTTCTATACAGCCAGCTCTGCCACACCGCCACTCCTCATTCCCCAAGAACCACCAACCCAGACTTTACTCAGAAGGAGTATACATAGATGGAGAACATGAGTGTAAGCTGAATATGATGGGATGTTTATATAAAAAATAAGATTATTGGGTAAGAAAGAGGACTGCATTGGGAGAAGGGGAAAGGGAACAGTGGAATGGAATGAATTAACACAAAAGAGGCACCAAAGACCTTTTACAATGGAGGGGAAGATGGAGCCAATGAGCGGCAGTACATGCAGTATTTGAACCTTACTCTCATCAGAATTGGCCCAGGGGCGGAGCCAAGATGGCGGCTGGTAAGCACGGACTAGAGTGAGCTCCATACCGAGTCCCTCCAAAAACCTATAAAAATGGCTCTGAACCAATTCTAGAATGGCAGAACCCACAGAACAGCAGAGGGAAGCAGGGCTCCAGCCCAGGACAGCCTGGATGGTCTCTGGGTGAGGTCTATTCCACACGGAGCTGGGAGCTGGGAGTGGAGCAGAGCCCAGCCTGAGCGGCGTGGACGATCCAGACCAGAAGCCGGGCGGAGGGGGCCCTAGCACCCTGAATATGTGAGCTGCAGCAGTTACCAGACCCCTCGACCCACAAACACCAAAGACTGCGGAGAAGGTTAGTGGGAAAAGCTGCAGGAGTGGAAGGAGTTCACGGTTCGGCTTCCAGCCCCGGGGGCAGCGGAGGTGGGGCAGCTACAGCTGTTGTTACTTCCCGCTCCAGGCCCACCTGGTGGGAGGAATTAAGTGGCGGATCAGAGCAGGAGTGCAACAGCCTGCTGAAGATCTAAGCCCAGCCTGGACTGGGGGTTCTTGGGGAAGGAGGAGTGCGGCTCTGACAGAGCTGGCATCTCCCCCTAAACGTAGAACATAGAACTCGTTAGTCTACAAGCAGTCATACCCCACTGAAAAACTCAAGGGTCAAGTTAGTTGGTTGGGAATATGGACAGGCAGCGAAAATGCGCCCAGATTCAGTCTCAGACTTTGGATTCTTTCTTTGGTGATAAAGAAGACCAAAACATACAGCCTAAAGAAGACAACAAAGTCATAGAGCCTACAACCAAAGCCTCCAAGAAAAACATGAACTGGCCCCAGGCCATAGAAGAACTCAAAAAGGATTTGGAAAAGCAAGTTAGAGAAGTAGAGGAAAAATTGGGAAGAGAAATGAGAAGGATGCGAGAAAACCATGAAAAACAAGTCAATGACTTGCTAAAGGAGACCCCAAAAAATACTGAAAAATACACTGAAGAAAACAACACCTTAAAAAATAGACTAACTCAAATGGCAAAAGAGCTCCAAAAAGCCAATGAGGAGAAGAATTCCTTGAAAGGCAGAATTAGCCAAATGGAAAAGGAGGTCCAAAAGACCACTGAAGAAAATACTACTTTAAAAATTAGATTGGAGCAAGTGGAAGCTAGTGACTTTATGAGAAATCAGGATATTATAAAACAGAACCAGAGGAATGAAAAAATGGAAGACAATGTGAAATATCTCCTTGGAAAAACCACTGACCTGGAAAATAGATCCAGGAGAGATAATTTAAAAATTATTGGACTACCTGAAAGCCATGATCAAAAAAAGAGCCTAGATATCATCTTTCAGGAAATTATCAAGGAGAACTGCCCTGATATTCTAGAGCCACAGGGCAAAATAGAAATTGAAAGAATCCATCGATCGCCTCCTCAAATAGATCCCAAAAAGAAATCTCCTAGGAATATTGTTGCCAAATTCCAGAGCTCCCAGATCAAGGAGAAAATATTGCAAGCAGCCAGAAAGAAACAATTTGAGTATTGTGGAAACCCAATCAGAATAACCCAAGATCTGGCAGCTTCTACATTAAGGAATCGAAGGGCTTGGAATGCGATATTCCGGAGGTCAATGGAGCTAGGATTAAAACCTAGAATCACCTACCCAGCAAAACTGAGTATCATGTTCCAAGGCAAAATATGGAGTTTCAATAAAATAGAGGACTTTCAAGCTTTCTCAGTGAAAAGACCAGAACTGAATAGAAAATTTGACTTTCAAACACAAGAATCAAGAGAAGCATGAAAAGGTAATCAAGAAAAAGAAATTGCAAGGGACTTACTAAAGTTGAACTGTTTTGTTTACATTCCTACATGGAAAGATGATGAGTATGATTCATGAGACCTCAGTATTAGGGTAGTTGAAGGGAATATGCATATATGTATATATATGTATATATATATATATGTATATGTATATGTATATATGTCTATATGTGTATATATATATGTTTATGTATATATAAGTGAATGTGTATGTATGTATATATCTTTGTGTATGTGTATGTATGTGTATGTATGTGTATAGGTATATATATGTGTTTATGTATATATATATATATATATATATATATATATATATATATGTAAAAGAGAGAGAGCAGACACAGGGTGAGTTGAGGATGAAGGGAAGATAGCTAAAAGAAATAAAATGAAATTAAGGGATGAGAGTGTAACATACCGAGAGAGGGAGATAGGGAGAGATAGAATGGGGTGGATTATCTCGCATAAAGGTGGCAAGAGGAAGCAGTTCTATGGGAGGAGGGGAGAGGGCAGGTGAGGGGGGAATGAGTGAACCTTCCTCTCATCAGATTTGGCCTGAGGGGGAATACCATACATACTCAGTTGGGTATCTTACCCCACAGGAAAGAAGAGGGAGGAAGATAAAAAAAAATAAAAGGGGGGTATGATGCAGGGGAGGGCAGATGGGGGTGGAGGTAATCAAAACAAACACTTTGGAAAGGGGACAGGGTCAAGGGAGAAAATTCAATAAAGCGGGATGGGTTGGGAAGGAGCAAAATGTAGTTAGCCTTTCACAACATGAGATTGTGGAAGGGTTATACATAATAATACATGTGTGGCCTAGGTTGAATTGCTCAACTTCTTAGGGAGGGTGGGTGGGAAGGGAAGAGGGAAGGGAATTTGGAACTCAAAGTTTTAAAATCAGATGTTCAAAAACAAAAAAAGTTTTTGTATGCAACTAAAAAATAAGATACACAGGCAATGGGGCATAGAAATTTATCTTGCCCTACAAGAAAGGAAGGGAAAAGGGGATGAGAGGGGAGGGGGGTGATAGAGGGGAGGGCTGAATGGGGAACAGGGCAACCAGAATATAAGCCATCTTGGAGTGGGGGGGAGGGTAGAAATGGGGAGAAAATTTGTAATTCAAAATGTTGTGAAAATCAATGCTGAAAACCAAATATGTTAAATAAATAAATTGCATTTAAAAAAAAAAAAGAATTGGCCCAAAGAGGGAATAACATAAACATTCAGTTGGGTACAGAAATCTATATACCCTACAGAAAAGTAGGTAGGGAAGGGCATAAGATAAGGGAGGAGCATGATAGAAGGGAAGGTGGATTGAGATAGATAAAAGACAGAAGCAAAACACTTTTGAGGATGGACAGGGTGAAAGGAGAGAAAGAGAGCGAGATAAATGAGGAAAGTAGGATGGAAATAAATGTTAGTAATCACAACTGTGAAAAAAGAGATAAGTTTTCTCTGATATAGACCTCTTTTCTTAAATACATAAAGAACTGAGTAAAATTTACAAAAATAAGAAACATTCCTTGATTGATAAATTGTCAACGGATGTGAATTGCAGTTTTCAAACAAAGTAATCAAAGATATCTATAATATGAAAAATCTTGTAAATGACTATTGATGAAAGAAATGCAAACTAAAACAACTCTGAGCTATGATCTCACACCTATCAGATGGGTTAATATGACAGAAAAGGGAAATGACAAAAGTTGCAATAGATGTGGGAAAATTGAGACACTAATGCCATGCTGGTGAAGTTGTTTGCTGAGTCATCTATTCTTTAGAGCAATTTGGAACTATGCCCAAAGGGCCATAATACCATGCATATCCTTTAACCTAGCAATAACCACTATTAGGTCTGTATCCCAAAGAGATTTAAAAAAATTAAAAGCAAAAGGACCAATGTGTACACAATACTTGTAGCAGCTCTTTTAATGGGCAAAGAATTGAAAATCCAGGGGATGTGTGTCAGCTGGGGAATGTCTGAATAAGTTGTTAATATGACAGTGATTGAATACTATTGTGCTATATGAAATGATGAGTGGGATGCTCTCAGAAAAACTTGGAAAGACACATATAAACTGATGCAAAGTGAAGTGAGCAGAATAAGGAGAACATTGGACATAGTAACAGCAATATTGTATGTAATCAACTGTGAATCACTTTGCTATTCTCAGCAATACAATGATCCAAGACAACTCTGAAGAACTTATGGTGAAAAATGTACTCCATCACCAGAGAAAGAACTGATGGAGTTTGAAAGAAGACTGAAGCATACTTTTCCTTTACTTTCTTTTTCTCTTCTTTTTTGTCATATTTTACAATGTAAGCAATATGGAAATATGTTTTGCATGACTGCACATGCATAACCTATAGCAAATTGCTTACCTTCTCAATGGGGGAGGGGTAGGAGGCATGGAGAGAAATTGGAACTTAGAATTTAAAAAATATGTTAAAAATGTTTGCATGTAATTGGGGAAAAATAAATATTGAATCAATAAAAAGAAGTAAGTCCAGTTGAGCAGAAGAAAAGATTAGAAGCAGAAATTTAAAGAAGTCACCCAGCATTTCAAGTAGTTTGGCCTAGTGTCATATCCAACGAGGTAAGCAAAAATATACCCAATCAATTTAGCAGAGGAAGCATCTAATCAACACAAAAGTCATCAAGGAAGTTTTATGGAAATTTCCTGAAAAAAAGAAAATTAATATTTACAGCTCCAGAGTTGAAATGTCCTCTAAGCATATGTGTTTTCCTCACACTTGTGCTTCCCTTATATATTCCTGTAAGTGTGTACCCATTTCCCCCCCCCAAACTCCCACAAATCATGAGTCCATTTGTGGGATACTGCAACTTAGGTTTATGTATGTATTGTGATCTATTTGTGTGTTTAATATATGAGTAACTTATTATTAAAAGAACTATTTCTTTTAAGGCAATGTTATATTTATGATCTAAAGTATCATTATTGTGAGTATTTGGTTTTGTAAACAGAATATTTATGCGGGCACAAGATAGAGTTGTGATCAGGAATGTACAACTCCTCAGTGGGGTTACCCTTAAAACTTGAGATAATTTGAGTGTAACCACTTGGTGGTGGCTCTTCTCTGGGAAGCTGAATCAAATAAAGAGTGAGCAGTTTGTAGTGAGCAAGCCGATCCTAAAACCGAGCTGGTGTTCACACACAGGTAAGAAATGTGATGTGTTACCAGTGGAAGTAGCCATCCACATGAACTAAGTTTGACATTCCCAAAAGCAGACAAACTGCATCGTATGGAAAGAATGAAAAAAATAATTATCTTGCTATACTTTTCTCTGCTCCCAGTCTGGAGGAATGAGATCAATTCTAGACATAACACTTAGGAAAGACATTGATAAGCTAGAGTAAATTCAGAGGAATTACCTGAATGATAACAGGGCTCAAAACCATGCACACCATATCACCACATCTCATCTCACATTTACATAACTCTATAAAGTACTTAAGGGCTTTCCATTTGGGGCACAGCTGAAGGGATAGGGAATAGTTAACCTGGGATAGATAAACTTAACAGAGAATAAATATTTGATAAGCTGTTGGGTAGCAGAGATATTAGAGCTGTTTTGGCTCAGCGCAGTCAGAATCAGTTTGGGTAGAACTGGGTAGAAGTCTCAGAGAGATGTATTTCATCTGAATTAACAATAATGTACTAATGGAGAATAAGTTGTCTTATCTGGTAGTGACTTCCCCATCACTGGAATTCTTCAAGTAGAATTGGGCTAAATATTGATTTTGGATCTTATACAGAGGGTTCATATTTCAATTCAAGTTGAACATGGACTAGATTTTCTCTGAGGTCCTTTCAAAATTGGAAAATTTTACACTCTACATCTTCATACAAGACTAAATTCCTTTTGCACTGAGGCTCTTGAGAAACTTTCAAATGCACTGAAGAAATGTTTTCCCAGAGTCCTGGACTTTTAGAACTAAGGAGTCACTAGGGATCACATGAATTATGTTCATGTCACAGATCAATCAAACCTCATGACTAAGTGCCTTGTGTGTCAGGAACTGTGCAGATGAGAAAACTGAGTCCCAGAGAAGTGCACTTGCATCTTCCATTTTTGCCTTGTCCTGCCACTTCCAGGGGGATCCAGCCACAGAACTTTTCTCTTCATTTTAATCAAGCAATGAATTGAGAAGTGTTTGCATGTGGCTGCATAGCCGTGGTAGATGTTGGCAATACAAAGAAAAAATAAGGTAGTGCCTGTCCTTCAAGAATTTCCACTGTATTAGAGGAGAAACCTCAGAAGACTGGTAGTATATCCAAAATGAATACATAGGTGCAAGACAATTTGGGGGAGGAGGCACTTGTAGCTGAGAGTATACTGATAATAATAAATAGTGCCTACTATGTGCTAGGCACTGTGGTAACTGCTTTATGATTATCATCTTATGCGATCTTCACAATAACCCTGAGTTGGAGGAGCTATAATCATCTCCATTTTACAACTGAAGAAATTGAGGCAAACATACACCATGTGACTTGCTTATGGTCCCACAGCTAGTCTGAGGCCAGATTGGAACTCAAATATTTCTGACTCCAGGCCCGTTGCTCTGTTCACTCCACACGAAGTCGCCACTAAGGATTAAGAAAGACTGCATGTGGAAGTTAACAGTTGAGCTGAATGTTGAAGGAAGCTTGGGCTTCCAAGAGGCCCAGAGGCCACTTGGAAGGGGTCAGTATCACCAGGTCAATTCCCTAGTGTTAGAAGGAACCTGAGATGTTACTCAGTCCAATCCTCTCATGCTACCAAAGAGCAAACTGAGACCCAGAGAGCTAAGGTCCATCAATCAACAAGCATTTGCCAAACACTCCTTGGAAATAAACTGAGCCAAGTACTGAAAATATACAGAAAAAAGAAAAACAGCCATTGCTCTCAAACAGCTTACAGTCTAAGGGGAGAGATGCCATGTACATAAATAAGTTAGGGTTAGTGTTAAGGGTAGGCCAAAAGTAATCTAAGACTGGGCCCAGGTTGAAACCTGGTGCCTCTAACTTCCAATCCCATGCTCTTTCTGCTGAGATAACATAAGCAAAGCACTTTGCATATATTAATATGTTGTATAAGAGATTGTTGTCATCATCATCATCAAACTGCCTCCAAGAGGGACCAATCCCATGTAGTGACTTGGGGAAGACAAAAAGGATATGAATGTCTGCCACAAATTAGTGTGGCCAATGTCCATTTGCATCTTACAAAGGAATGTCTTGTCTGCTTTCTGCCATTCACCTACCCACTTGTAAATGGCAGCATTCTAGTGGATGTTCTCATTAGCAAAAGAGAAGAAAAGAAGGTAGGGCAGATTATTTTATCAGTGTGGCAGAGCATTGAAGGCCAATTCTCAATTTTCATAGTGTTCTCTTTTTTACCTCAATTTTTTTCCCACAGCATCTTACCTTGCATGCCATTCCAAGAGGTATCCCTGGTATCTGAATAGCACTAGGGCTGCCATGTTGAGCATGAGTCATGCCTTAAAGTGGAAAGTGTCCCAGATCTGACTTCAGAGGCCATGCTGGCCAAGTCCTTTCTAAAAGCTGTTGGGTGCACTCAAAAGGCAAAGAAAGAGTGGGAGAAACAGTGAGATTGAATTGCCAGTGACAGACAGGAAAGCTGGCTGACACTGCCACTTTTCCCACTTCCTCCTCTTTTGGGAATGGGGAGCTTGAGAAAAAGTGAGGGGAATGTTTAGATGGCCAGGGATGGCCACTTTACTCACCTGGGGGGAGGGGGAGGGTACTCCCTGAGCAATGTGGGGAGATTCTGGAGTGAAAACCCCTTGATTCATACAGATCAGCAATTCATCTGCAAATGATAGTCTTAGAGTTGCCTGGGCTCCTGAAACTCTGTCACTTTGCCCATGTTTCCCGACATCGTATATGCCAAAGGACGGACTTGATTGAACCCAGGCCTTCCTGACTCTGAATTCAGGCCTATATTCTCTAACACAATACTATCTCTCTTGTTTGTGTCAATACCACATTGTCACCTGTGTGAGTGTGAAAAAGTCATAGATTTAGAACTGAACAAGGCCTTAAAAATCATCTAGCCCAACCACCTTCATTTTACAGAAAAAAAAAAACCTGAGGTTAAGTTGCTTGCCCTAATTCACACAGGTTTTCTAGGTTGCCAAATTGATATTTGAATCCCAGTCCTCTGACCAAATTTCAGCACAATTCCCTTCCCCTTTCTGGGTCTGTTTCTTCACTTTTAGAGGAAAGGGATTAGGTTGGATGGTCTTCTAAACCAAATTTTCCTTATAGCCCCAAATTCTACAATTCTCCATGCAAATCCCAATGGCTTCCTCTTTCTGCTGGTGCTAGACATCAGTCAGCCTCCATTACTGCCTAAATCGTTCATTCACTTTACCCTTAGCTTGCAAGATCATGAAGTGAGTTTTCTTCTCCCATTAGTTTGTCTTGAATGTTAAAAAAATCTTCCAGTGCTACAGAAAAGTGAGTTGTCACTTACGATTATTGAAATTCAACAATAAACGCCTTCTCTGTGCCAGACACTGTCCTAGGACCTAGCAATAGAGACAAAGGTGAAATCGTCCCTGCCCTCGAGATTCTGGCATTTTACTGGGGAGAAAATAAACAACATTCATACAGAAGAGTTGATGATACAAAATCTTTTTTAATAAATGCAAAATAATTTCGGAGAGAGGATGTCCACTAATGAGTAAGGAGCATTTGAAGGGCCTAGGCCCACAATATATTAGGTGGCATTGAGCTAATGTTTTCATTGAACTGGGAATTCCAAAAGGCAGAAGTGGGAATGAAGAGCATGAAGCAATAGCTTTGCAAAAGCACAGAGGTTGGAGGATGGTCAGCTGGGGAATAGCAAGTAAAGCGATGAGGATGGGCTGCTTTGGCTGAGGTGCACAATACTTCTTGTTCCAATCAATCCAGGAAGATAGGTTGGGAGCAAATGTGAAAATCTAGTCCTCTCTCCCATGCTCCTATGCAGTAGGTCGTACAAAAAGGATCATCTATTTTAATAGATAAGCAAACTGGAGTGCAGAACAGTAGGACAACTTCCTCAGGGACATACATGTGATATCCGAGCTGAGATTTGAACTTATGTATTTACTGAATTATTTTCTACTGATCTTGCCTTTGATTAATATTTGTTGATTGACTGACTTGGGGAGAGATTTTTATTCTTAATGAAATGCAGTCATAAAATTGGAAAAATAATTCAATAAACATAGGTAATTTAAATTAAATTCAAATGAAACAAATTTATAAAAATCAGTATTTTCATAGCTCTGTGATTTCATATTTATGTATACTCTTTCCATGCTATAGAGCACAACCCATCTGGATGTTCTAATCCATGGACCCATGTCCTCTTATACATTGTCCCCAAGCAAAGGGTCTTCCTTTATATTATTTGACTTTGAAAAGTTACCACTTGAATGCTTGAGCTGCCCATTGTTTATCTTTGGTTTCCTTTATGGCTATTTCCCCCTCCTTTTCCAGTCTTTTGGATCATATGTTTTGCATTACTTGTCTTGTCCAATTCTTCATCAGCAATATCCCGGATCTGAGTCATGTCCGCGTCGCTCTCCATTTGCCTTCAGATGATTCACAACTTGGATTCTTTGAACGCTATGGCATTTTATGACTTTGAGCCATGTAACATTCCTGAAAGAAGATTGATGTCAAAGCCATAAGTCACTGTTTCAAGGAGAACATTGAAAAGAGCCATAACTAGGAACCCTGATAACTGGGGTAAATTCCATTGGGGGTAGCAGAGAATAGTCCACTCCAGTCTTGTACAATCACACTGAGAGAAGGGTAGCCCAGACTCTTAAGCAGCCCTTGCCCTTAAGGGGCAACAATCATTCTCCTTGCAATACATTGCAAGCAGAAATCAATGATCCTTCATCTTTCAACTCCCAGAGGGTGATTTATGGGCAAAGTAACAAATGAGAGAAGGATGTGGACCCCAGGAGTAAGGTGGGACCTTTGACAGTGCTTCTATGTGTAATGGGGCTAGAACAGAAATTCACCACTGAAAGAAAGTACATTTCCTCCAGGTTGGCACCCTTTGGAAAAGCCCCAATTGCCCTACCTGAGTTGTGGCTATGAGTTGAAGGTCATTGAAGGCATGGAGTAGTTTGACCAGGCAATCTAGTCTGTTTCCCTTCACTCCTTCAAACCTGGGTGTATCTCAACATTCATCTCCAGTGTCTCCACAGTCAATATAGGGCAATGGGCCAGAGCTGTGGCATTTCTACCCAGCTGCAATTTTATGCCATAACCTGGACAATAGATATTCTTCATCTATTTGATGGTGAAATTTGTCTTATTTTGTTTGGTTTTATTTTGTTTTACTATGAATGTGGTTAGGCCAAGAAACAATTGAATGACTATGGTACATTTTCAGCAATAAAACAAGAGCATTTAGAGGCCCTAATCATCTCTTTCTCTAGGGAAGTCTCCTTTCATTTGGACTTTGCACTGGCCACCCTGCATGAGCACAGGGAATAGCTTTAGTAAACATACATGTGGATCTCTGTTTTATGGCTTCACTGATAATAATGATGGTGTGGCCAAGCAAAGTTATCTCTATTTTGTCTTTCAAGGAATCTTTTTATGATATTGACATATTCATGAGGGATATTTTGGTGGAGAAGAACCTTTAAGCAGTATTTTTGTCTCCTAAATCAAATGTTATTTCCTGCCCCACCCCCACCATAGTCAGCAAAGAAGAAATACAACAGGATCTACTATGTCCTGCATTTTTCAGTTCTATGTGTGATGGTTCAGATGTGCTCTTTTGAAGCCCGTCATTTATGAAAAGCTCTCTATTTGGTCTCATAGATTAATCAAGGATGCCCTAAATGCATGGGTAATTTATTCTCCTAAAGGACATTTAGAGATACAAAAGTAATCATATAAGTCTTTGGTTATTAAAATATTCTTAATCATCATATTATGTTTAATCACTGTTATTTATAAATCATAGCTATTTATTCTGAGCAATACAATGATCCAAGACAATCCCAAAGGAGTCATTACAAAAAAAAAACAAAACTATCTGCCTCTGGAGAAAGAACTGATGTTGTCTGAATACAGACCAAAGTATGCTATCTTCCTTCCTTCCTTCCTTCCTTCCTCCCTTCCATCTTTTCTTCCTTCCTTTCTTCTTTCCTTCCTTCCATCTTTCCTTCCTTCCTTCCTTCCTTCCTTCCTTCCTTCCTTCCTTCCTCCCTTCCATCTTTTCTTCCTTCCTTTCTTCTTTCCTTCCTTCTATCTTTCCTTCCTTCTTTCCTTCCTTCCTTCCTTCTTTCCTTCCTTCCTTTCCTGATTTCTTCACTTCTTTCTTGCTTGGTTTTTTCTTGCTTTCTTGCATTCCTTCTTTCTTTCAAGTTTTCTTGCACAAAATAATTAATATGGATATGTTTCACATGATTCCACAGGTATAACCTATATCAGATTATATATCATCTCAGGGGGAGGGGGATGAGGGGAAAAGGCCTAGAAATTAGAATTCCAAAGTTAACAAAGAATGATTAAATTGTTTTTACATGTAATTGGGAAAAATATAATAATATTTTAAGTTTGGAGACGTAAATGGTAGCTATTCCTTCGCAAGTCTAAGGTCCATGATTCACTCTCCCACCTGCCAAACATTTGATATCATTCTCCTTATAAAGATATTTCAGATGTGTATAACAGAGCTTCCAGACTCAAAAGATCATAGATTTATACCTGAAAGGAACTTTGTGTCTCATTCAACAAATGAGGAAACCAAGGCTTAACCCAGTGTCAGGCACAGAGGAGTTGCTAAGTAAATGCTTATTGACTGACTAAGGCAGAGAGAGAGAGAGGTTAACTGACTTGCTGAGGATCATATAACTAGAGAAATTCTTTTTTTGGCCGAGGGAAAAGACACTCCCTCAACACTTCCTCTAGTCGCCCCAGAACATCCCTCAATCCCTCCCACAATCTTTGTGTATATAATCTCCATCTTGCCTCCATGAAGGTACTCATATTCTATCTAGCTCAGTAGATTGAATATGGCTGACTTGTGAAAACAGGCGTCATAAAGTGGTTTCTTAAGACAACCCATTATGGTGAATGCCTAATAAACTAGAGAAATTCTTGAGGCTAGATTTGAAACCAGGACATTCTTGGCTGAAAGTTCAGGATTCTGACCTCTACAAAATGTTGCCTTCTCCATCCATGCTGGGCCATATTCATCTCTTCTTCCTTTCCATGTTTTGTGTTGTGTGATTTTCATTTCTAATACAGTATGTTGGTGCCTGATATGTTAGAATCTAAATTCATTGAAGAATATAATTTATTTTAGAAATCTTTGCAATCTTTTCAATTTTTGGTCTTTTTTCCACTGTTCCATTTCAGTCCTAAATACTTTTTGGATGACTTGGGTTTATTGAATTTCTCACCAAGTTTTCAGGAAGCTTCTTTCTCACCCTCCCTGATCACTATTTTATCTGGTAATGCTTTATTTCATATTCTTCTAAAAAGGCAATTTGCTGTAAGGCAGAGTTGTCAAACACACTTCCCATGGCCTGCAACCCTCCCTAGTGGGTCTTAAACCAGATTCGAATCCCACTGGAAATATTTTTTAAAAATTAAAAAAGTACAATAGAATCCAGATAATATTAATATGTGGTTTCCTAAGTCAATATGTGCCCACAAGGATCCTTATGTAGAGTTTAGAGGCCCCTGCTAATATTTGAGTTTGCTACTGCTGGAGTACTGGACTTGGAGTTAGGAGGTTCTGGATTCAAATCTTGTCTCAGGTACTTACTGGCTGGGTCACTGTGGGCAATTCATTTAATCTCCTTGAGCTTCAGTCATCATCTGTAAATGACGATCATAATGACTAATATTTCTACAGCATCTAGTATGTGCTAGTCACTGTATAAACACTTTGCAATTATTATCTCACTGGATCCTCAGAACAACCTTAGGTACTATTATTATCAACCATTTTCCAGATGAGAAAACTGAGGCAAACAGAGGTGAGTTGACTTGTCCAGAGTCACCCAGCTAGAAAGGTTCTGAGTCTTCCTGACTCCAGGCCCAATGCTCTAGCCACTATGCCATCCAGCTGATAATGGCATAGTATGGGTGTTGCAATCTTTGCAAACCCTAAAGTGGAACTGATCAATTGCCACTATTCATTTAGGAGACAGCAGTATCATCTACAAGCCTTTGGTCACTTTTGTTCCTTATTATAGCAAGATTTTTACAATATTTTCTCCCATCCTTCCTTGTGCTCATTTTTGTAAATGTCATCAAGTACTCAAGGTGATTTAATGTTGCTTGAGGGATGGTACGTTAGCCTTATATCAGGGGGCTTTCATTGCGCTCTTATCAGAATGTTTCTACCATGCATCTCCTCTAATAGATATTGGTACACAGCAGTTTTGTTTATGGTGTTTCCCAGATGTTGGTATCATGAGCACAACAATAAACTATGGCCACATGTCCATTGCAATGAACCTTGTTTCCTTTGACCATGCCAAAAACCAGTATTAGGAGACCCATTATTGGCCTCTCCAGGCAGAACATGTAAGCCATCCTTTAATTTGGCAACAGCTTTTCATCTTTTGATTTCATTTCCATCAAGAATATAAAGTTAGATAGTATTCTTTCCTCCACTGGCAAGTCCACTCGTTGCTCACTGGACAAGCATCACACAGAGCAGCAGCATTTGAGTCACCAATTATAAATAGTCTAAACACAATGTAATTCTAAGCACCCTTTCTCAACCTTTCACAGCAGTCTATTATCATCACTAGGGAAGGATAAGAGAGATACGCAGCACTGAGGATCATTCTGTTCTTTTCTTTGTTTCATAAGTTGTCATGGCTAAAGAATTCGTGACCAAGTGACTAGTCTACTGGAGACAAGCCTTAGTGTGGCTGATCCTGGGGAAGCAGACCCAGATTTGTTGCTGGAACCATAGCTGAAGCCTTGCTAGATTGAGAGAAATGTGACTTTGCCCTGATGCAGCAATTGATTACCCAGGGTTATATCTACATCACGATGAGGTATCAGAGGAAGATTTTGTGGAGGGAATAATGTTCGCCTCACAATGAATGCTGCTTTCCTTCTATAAAGTCAAAGTGGTGCAGATTAGAATGGATAGCAGTAGGAAAAGAGCTGTGTGTTCACCTTGCTGCCTTCCCTTCTCTTAGCTCCCCAATCTGGACCCAGGTTGTTCTGACTTTTCTATACAAGGTAGTTCATACAAAAGGATTTCCTCCAACCCTATAACAAAGTATTTACTCATTCATTCAACATATTAAGTGCTTATCTTCGAAGCTTGGGGAAAGGTCTCAGGGCTCAACTTTTCACCAAGGTATAGGCCCACTCTGTGAGTCATCATCAATCTTCCCACATAGAACAGGAGGAGTCTGACATTTCTCTAAAGAAAGTCCAGATTCTCATGTATTGATTTGTGCCAGACCAGTCAGCCTATCAGCATGTACTTATTAAGTTTCTAGGGTCCTGGATACCTAGGAACCTACACACACACACACATGCACACACACACACACACACACACACATTATTCTTTGTTTATCCACATCCTTCAAAATAAGCATGAATCCCTACTTCTATCAATTTTTTCTGACTCTTTCATTCCACAGTGGCCTTTCCTTCCTTTGAACATATGGTATTTATCATGTGTACCACTATGTGTACATTGATCATAGAATCAATGGAATTATCATTTAACTCCCAGATAACTTTCAAGCTCTCCTGCCCTGTCTGGCACATCTCTCTCTAAAAGGAAGTCTAGTAAGCTATCTAGGGTTAGGAATACACATTATATTCTTCATACCTCTCTGTGTAATTTGCACAGGGTTGTGTCAGCCGTGTTAGAAGTGCAAATACAGAAAGAATGAAGAAATTGACATTATGCTTTTTTAAACCCCTTCTCACTCTAAACAATCATTAAGAGCAAGAAGCTGACAATGATAGGCAGTTAGACTGCACAATGTTGAACTTAAAGTCAAGAAGTCCTGATTTCAAATCTTACCTCAGACATCATATGATCCTAGGCAAGTAACTTAACCTTTCCCAACTTCAGTTTCGTAAAAATGGGGGAAATAATTGTACCTACTTTGCTGTGCAGGTCATATAAGGTAATAGATGTAAAGTGTTCTGTACTTATAAGGAGATATATTAATATTAACCATGATTAAAGTTATTAAACTCACAAATCCCAACGTATGATCTAGCCCATCCCAAACCAGACTGTGCTTCATAACCCATTCGGACATCCTTCCTTTGCCTTTAAACTTACATCACACCCAAAACTCCATCCTATCTCTTACATTGGGAGCCCGAGTCAAATTAATACTACCATTGCTTTTGGAAAGGGTGTGATAATTTCCTTCTCCTATGGTTTCATTCATTGTCCTTTTGACTTCTCAAAACTCCATTCTCTCCCATGTGTTTTATCTTAATTTTACTGAAGGAAGAAACTATATTCTTTCTGAATTTGAATCCCCACTAATAAACACAGTGTTTCTCATTCATTCTTAACACCTACAGTTTCTACAATGATCAGGCAAATGCTGGTTTCACAGGCATAGACTCCTAGAAATACAAACAGGGACACATTAACTACATAATTTTATTCGGAAAAAACTCTCAATATGAAATTTATTGGCAGGCTTTGAGGCAAATGGAGATGAAACATCTTCCTACTTGAACACCAGGGAATCTAGAACCCTGAGAATCATTCTGTTTCTTTCAGCCAAGAATATATTTTGAAAATTTTCATGAATATCAGTAGGGAAATCTCATGAAAACCTCAGTTTTATTGAATCATAAAATCTCAAACTTGACAAAAGACCTCAGAGGCCATCCAGTTCAAGTCAGAGACAAGCAAGAACTTCCTCTATACAAACATTCTTCCCTTGAAGAATTCAGTGGTGGGTTGAACTCCAAATCCATTCCATTGCATGTTTGGACAACTCTAATGGGTTTTGTTGCTGATGAAGATGATAACAATGATAATGATGGTGGGATTTTTGTTTTCCCTTATATTGACTAAAGTTTGCCTCTCTGAAACTTGCATCTGCTGTTCCCACTTCTTCCCTTCGTGACCTGATCATAAGAAATATAATTGTTTATCCATGCAACTTTTATCTTTCTTAAAGAGAGAGGGCTATCAGGGAAAGCTTCCTAGGGAATCTAGGGTGATCTCCATTTTCTGTGTACTTTTCCTGTTTTTGTTTTTCCCTTGTAAGTAGGAAACAGAAAGAGAGAGAAAATATAGTAAGCCCAGTTCATACTCCATTCCTTCCACTAGTGCATGAGCTCCTCAAACCCAAGAAGTTCAGCTAGGATGCTTTCATATCTTAAACTTCTTTTCATCTCTTGTAACCTGAAATATAAGCCCTTCTCATAGAAAGTACTGAATGCAGACTGTGGATTTGTTTTGACATCAGAAATATCATATTGATTTAATTGGTATAGCAATTAAATTAAATATTTGCAAAGTATTTGGGTACACTACTTTCAACCAGCACTGGGTCAATTAGTTGTGCAAATGTGAGAATTTGCAATTGCTTGTGATCTCATCAACATGTATTCTCTATAGATGCCAGCCACAGTTCATTTGTCTTTTATCCTGTGTAATTCCTGTTCATCTTTCTCAGAAAACCTCCCAGAAAAACTTCATTTTTTTCTAGCAGCTCTGCTTGGGTTTGAGTTCCAGGGAGCACCATGAGCCTCACACCAGGTACCCCCTCACATCCCCCTTGGAGCTTCCTTTTGTTGGTTGTCTTCCTTCATTAGATTGTAAGATCTTTAAAAAGCAGGGGCTGTCTCTTTCTCATTTGTGTCCCGAGCCTTTAACACTGTGTCTGTCATACAGTAGGCACTGAAAAATGTTTATCGAATTCAATAGAAAAGCATATTTTGGGAGGTAGTGTGTTCTCCATCATGGGAGGTCTTGAATCAAAGAATGGATGACCCTATTCAAGTATGATTATGATGACATTGATAACAGCTCACACTTAGCACTTTAAAGTATACAAAAGGCTTTCTATAAATAATTCCACTTAATGAAGGCATGAAGGGAAATCTTCTTAAGGTATGGAATATATTAGATACCCTTTGAGGAACTTTGCAGTTCTGAAATTCTGTAGTTCTGTGGTCTGTCAGAGCTAGCTTTTATTCTTTTAGAATCTTCAAAGTGGCAGTAGACCACTTGAACAATCCACTGACCATCTCTCCATCTCACTACATGATAGAAGCACTTTTTGCATCATATTATCTTTGATAATATCCTTAACTGGACATTATTTTTCTCTCCTTTTGTGCCTCAACTTTACCATATTAAAAATTATGGGGTTGGGCTAGGTGATATCTAAGGTCCTTTTGAGCTCTGAATCTATGACCTGACCAGCTGAGAACACCTGTCCATTTCAGTTCAAACAGCTTACCTCACAAATGAACAAAGAATCTAACCAGAAGCAATCAACTAAAGCTAAATATCTTTTTTTTTCTTCTCACTTTGTTTGTTTTAGAGGGAAAAAACCTTAACCTAATCTTGACTCAATTTCATCCACTTCTCCCTTCAGAGATACATGTGACCAATCTTTACTCCCCAAACTGGCTTCCAAAGATATCAAATGGATTTGTCACTGTCTCTCCAAAGAGGAAATTCTATTCAAATTCGTTCTTAGCCCAGAGCAGCTAAGTTGGTTTTATCAGCCATCAGTAAAGACATTACATTAAATGATTTATGCATTTTTAGCTCCAACCCTAAAGGGGATTATTCAGGACTTAATAGAAACCATCACACCACTGAAATCACAGCACACATTAACCTTATTGGCTTGACAAAAGCCCACATCTGAACTCACAAGGCGGCCACCTTGAAATTGTTTATTTGGTTTCACAGGCACTGTGAGGAATGTAGTGGTAAAATATGGAGCAAGACAGTGGGGAAATTACCAATGGGCATGTGTTACCCTCAGAATATGTGACCTAGATCTAAGAGCCGGGAACAAGCATTGCCACAGTGGGAAAGGGACAATCCAAGACAATTGCTCAAGGCAGCCTCCCCTTAAATGGGAAAAGTTTCAGATAACTTTGGTTTACAATCAGTCAATAAGCATTTCCCTTGCTGCAAAGCCATCCCCTTGAATGAAGAACCTTCTCCTCTGAAGCTGTTGCCATTTGGAACATGCTTCAGATATCTGTTCTTCATCAACCCAACCTCATTTCAAGTCTTATCTTAAAATGGAGTTGCTCTCCCCCGGTCCATGCATCCTGATTCCTCTTTTTCTTCTGTTTCAGCATTAGAAAGGGCTTTAATTTGTTCATTATAAAAGGCCTTTTCATCACTTAATTTCTTATGAAATTTGAATGTGAATTAATTATTTCCCTGGCAAGTAAGTTCCAAGGATCTATCAGCACAGGCTTTGTCAGATATCCTGAAAATCTGAAGTAGCAAGTTGGGAAAACGTTGTGATTCACTGTGCTCAGTGAAGCTTCTCAGGACATGGCCTGACTCAAGACCAGTCTACCAAACATAGTCTTACATTCTTCTCTTAAGGACCTTGTTAGGTTTGCCATGGTTCCATGGTTAGCTGTGAAAATAAATATACAAACAGTCCCAGCCCATCCTAGTGGGAGGAAAAAAGGTGGAGGGTGGGGAGGAAGGCATATGATGACTTGGATAAATCATCAGTGAGTATCTATCAATCAGTCAGCAAACATTATTAAGCATCTACTGTGTGTTGGCCACTGTACTAGGAGCTGGGGACACACAGCAAAAAGGCCAGTCCCTACATTCAAGGTCTTTACATTCCATCAATGTAGATACAGAGGGAGCATTAAATAAATGTTTACAAAATATGAGCAAAATAAACAAAAGGTATTGGAGGGCACTAGCCACTGCAAGGCTTGGAGAAAGCTACATGTAGAAGGTGACACTTGAGCTGAGCCTTGAAGAGAAACAAGAATCCCAAAGGTGGGGATGTAGAGGCAGAGCATTTTGGCCATCAGGAACAACCCCATGCAAAGACATAGAGATTTGAGATGGAATGTGTTGTCTCAAGACCAGCAAGAAGGCCACTTTGGCTGGAATAAAGAGTGCATGAAGAGGACTATCCTAGAATAAGTCTAGAAAGGAAGGTTGGAGCAAAGTTGTTAAGGGCTTTCAATATCCAATGGGAAATATACAAAAAACCCCAACCTTAGCTCAGAAGGAATTCCAGGGGCCACCAAGGAGTACAGTAGAGAGAGTCTTGGCTCTGCAGGCAGGCGAACTGAAGTTGAAGCCAGCCTCTGTTGCTACCTCTGGCAAGTCACTTACCCACCTAGGGGCTGCCACCTGCTCATTTGGACCAGATAGCCTTGGAGGTCCTTCCTAGTTCTAGGTTGATGATCCTATGATCTTACATCTCTGTATCTCATCTATAAGAACAACATGAGGCATCTTATAAAACACTCTATATCTATATTAATCTTGGGTACAACAAGACTTAGATAAAAAGATATCTACCACATTTAGTGAGACCTAACAATAGCTACTATGTATATATTGCTTTCAAATTTTCCAGTCACTGTATCCATGTCATATAGGTAAGGTAGGTATTCTTATCACCGTTTTATAGATGACTAAACTGAATCAGGCAGGGTTAAGCGATTTGCCCAGGGTCACATACACAGCAAATGTCTCAGACAGGAGTTGAACACAGGTCTCCCTGACTCCAAAGTTTTGTGCCCTGTTCACTAGAGGGAGAGGGAAGGAGATTATAGAAGAGTGTAACTCATGATCAGGCTGCCTTTTAATTATTTTCTCAAAAAGAAAATTTCACTTCAAGTCTGAGACCATGAATCAATATTTCAGAAATATTTGAGTCTTCCTTAACTCCAGTACTTTGTGATTTCAATATCTTTGGTGGATGTCTTAACACAGCTGTCACAAGGGTTGTTTGGCTGCTGGGTTATTGTTGGATTCATCTGACTGCACCAGCCCTAGTGAAACCTACTATGTTCGTGTACCATGTCATGGTCCATGTCTGTTGTATAAACCTTTGCTACTGATCTTTGATGGAGAAGCATACAGTAGGACTTTTTTCCACTGAATTTTAACAAAATAAAGAGTGAATAGAGACAGTGGAGTGTAATGGATAGAGTTTTAGTCTTGGACTCAGAAACAACCTAGGTTCAAGCCCTGCCTATGACCCTTAGATATGAACCATAAATCATACTACCTTCGTGACCCTGGTTGAATCACTTCACCCTTCTGAACTCCAGGCAACTCCCTAGAACTTATCCTTTAAGTCATAGCTGGGTTGGGCAGAGACAGCTGACTGCACCAGGAAAAACCAGATCCTTGTCCTATTTGGAAAGTAGACAATATGTGTCCTTCTGGGTTTATCTTTCAAATAAGCCAAAGTGCATGTCTACACTGCCCATATCCTTCAGACACTTGCTTACCTCCTTGCTTTGCTGTGATTCAATAGATATTTGTCTATCTGTTGGGAAAATGGTCAGAGAATAAGACTTCCTTGGTCACTTAATATTTCCAGAGCCATAAGAAGGCACTGTGAATTAAGTGCCAATCTTGGAATCAAGCAGACTTGGATCAAGCTCCCTACCTCATTTACCCAGACTTGTATTAACTATATGACTCAGAGAGTCCCTTAAGCTCTCTCAGCTTCAAGTTTTTTTTTTCATTTATAAAATGAGGATAATAACAGTTGTTATTTCATAGACATTGATTTTTCAAATGAGACGATGTATGTAAAGTTCATCCTAAATTTCAAAGCACTGTGTATGTATGCTCTCAGTAAAGGAGAAAACATAGTACTGTTGAAAACTATGAAATCTGATGTCAGAGGGCTGGAGATTCAAATGCTGTCTCTATTACCTAGTTGCTGTGTGCCCTTGAACAAGTCACCTGTCTCTCATATTTAAATGGTCAAAAGATTTGAATAGTCAATTTCAGAAGGGAGAGACCCAAGATGCCAACAAACCTATTATGAAAAAAAAATGTTTTAAATCACTAATAATTAGAGAGATGCAGAAGAAAGGAACTTAGTCTTACTCTTGTCAGATTGGCAATTGTTCAGTCATTTTCATTTGTTTCTGACTCTTTGTGACCCCATTTGGGGTTTTCTTTGCAAAGAGGCTGGAGCGGTTCATCATTTCTTTCTTCAACTCATTCACAGATGAGGAAACTGAGATAAATAAGGTTAAGTTTGTTGCCCAGAGTCACATAGCCGCTAAGTGTCTGAGACCAGATTTGAACACCGAAAGATGAGTCTTCCTGACTCTAGATATGGCGCTCTATATACTGTACCACCTAGATTCCCTGCCAGATGGGCAAAAATGACAAAAATAAGAGAAAAAGAAAATGACAAATATTGTAGAAGCTGCAGGAAAGGAGGTATATTGAGGCATTGTTAATGATATTCCCAATGTATAAAATATTCTCCTACTTTATCTCCTTCTTCTAGCTTCCTTGGCTTCCTTTAAGTCTCAGGTAAATTCCCACCTTCTACCAGAAGCCCTTCCTAGTCCTCCTTAATCTTGGGGCCTTACTTTTCAGACTACACCAATTTGTCTTATATTCATTTCATACATAGTTCTTTGTGCATTGTCTTCTCCATTGTATTTTGAGCTCCTTGAGAGCAAGGACTGTTTTTTGTTGATTTCTTTGTCTTTTTATCTCATCACTTAATACAGTGCCTGGCAAACAGTACGCAACTAATAAATGCTTTTGACCTGAAAGAGATGTGAATTTTCCTAGCTTTTATGGGAAGTCTTTTGAAACTTTGCCCCCAAAGTTGTTAAATGACATATACCATTTGACACAGTGACCCCGCTACCACACCTATATCCCAAAGAATTTGAAGAAAGAGGAAAAAGTCCCAAATATACAAAAATAATAGCTTTTTAGCAATAACAAAGGATTGGAAACTAAGAGCGTGCCCACCTATAGGAGAATGACTAAGTGAATTATAGCATGCGAATGTAATCAAATGTCATTGTGCTCTCAGAAATGGCAAAATGAAGAGTTTCTTAGAAACTTGGTAAGACTTGTATTAAATAATACAGATTGAATTGAGCAGAACTAGGAAGACAATCTATACAATAACAACAGAGAAAAACAGCTTGGAATGACTTGAGAGCTCTGATCAAGGTGATGATTAACTACTCTTTCAAGGTCTTTCAAGTGCTACCCACTTCTGGACAGAGATGCAGGATAAGAGAGATATATTTGGACATCAATGCGAGAATTTGTTTTATTTGTTGATACCTATTTATTACAAAGGCTAATTTCCTTCTTTCCATCCATTCCTCCTCTTCCTTCCTTCTTTCCCTCCTTCCTTCCTTCCATTCTCTGCCCCTTTCCTCTCTCCCTTTGTTCCTTCCTCTCTGTCTCTTCCTCCCTTATTCTCAAACTTCCCTCCTCATATCCTCCCTCCCTTCTTTCCTTTCACCCTTCCTTCATTCCTTCTTTTCCTTCCTTCCATCCTTTCTTCCTTCTTTCTTTCCTTCCCTTCTTTCCTTCTTCC
Source organism: Trichosurus vulpecula (assembly GCF_011100635.1). Lineage (NCBI taxonomy): Eukaryota > Metazoa > Chordata > Mammalia > Diprotodontia > Phalangeridae > Trichosurus > Trichosurus vulpecula. The sequence goes on along the minus strand of NC_050581.1, from coordinate 194,851,142 downwards.
TTGCTTCCTTCTTCCCTTCCTTCTTTCCTTTCTCCTTCCTTCCTTCCTTCCTTCTTCCCTTCCTTCCTTCTTCCCTTCCTTCCTTCCTTCCTTCCTTCTTGTCTTCCTTCCATTGTCCCTCTCTTCTTTCCTCTTTCCCTTTGTTCTTTCTTTTCTCTCCCTTCCTTCCTCCCTTCATCCCTCCCTCCCTTCTTTCCTTTCACTCTTCCTTCCATCCTTCCTTTCTGCTTTCCTATATGGCAGGCTGGGAAGGTGACAGGCAGGAAGGAATAGGGTAACAAACAAAAAAGGAGGGGCAGCTAGTTGGCCCAGAGAGTAGAGAACTGGCCCTGGAGTCAGGAGGACCTGAGCTCAAATCTGGTCTCAGACACTTGACACACTTACTAGCTGTGTGACATTGGGCAACTCACTTATCCCCAATTGCCTTTCCTCCCCCGCTCCAAAAGAAAACCAAACAAAAAAAACAACAAACAAAAAAGGAAAGTAACAAGAAAAGAAATAAAACAGAGCAAATGAGGCACTTTTTAAATGCTGAATAGAGGACAAAAAGAAAACCAGAAAGAAACACAGTCAAGTGGGACAGCATAGCAAGCTGTAGGTGAAATTTTTATATATTTACAAAGAAAAGCAGGCAGTACATTATAGGGATTTGCAGCTTCGTGTACAACCTTCTTTTTCTAATTTTAATAGTTTTTAAAAAATTTTGCCAAATAATTACATGTAAAAATTCACAATTTTTTTTAAATTTTGAGTTCCAAATTCTCTCCCTCCCTCTTACTCCTCTTCTTCCTGGAGAAGGCAGGCCATTGATATTGATAATCACATGTGATGTGATGAAAATATATTTCCATATCAAACATGTTACAAAAGAAAACACACAAAACAAAGAAAAATGAAGAAAGTAAAACAATACGATTTCATCTGCACTTTAGAGTTCATTAGTTCTCTCTCTGAAGGCAGACAGCATTTTATGTTTATGTATCCCTTGGAATTGTCTTAGATTATTGTCTTGATCAGAGTAGCTAAGTTTTCCACAGTTGCTCCTTGTTATATTATTGTTCTTACTATACACAATAGTCTTCTGTTTCTGCTCACTTGGCTGTGTATGAATTCATATGTCTTCTCAGGTTTATTTGTTTATTTTCTGAGACCATCTTGCTCATAGCATTCCATCACAATTATAAAGCACAACTAATTCCATCACTCCCCAATTGATGCACATCCACTGGATTTCCAATTCTTTGCCATCAAAAGAAAAGAGCTGTTATAAATACTTGCATAAATAGGTCTTTTTTCTCTTTTTCTTTCGTATCTTTGTAATACAGACATAGCAGTGGTATTGGTGGGTCAAAGGGTATGGTAGTTTTGGGGCATAGTTCCAAATTGTTCTCCAGAATGATCAATTCTCAACTTATAAATTTAGTTCAATCCTCTCTATATCTGAGACATGAAGCCTATATCAAAGAAACTTGCTATATTTCTTTTCTTTTTATTACTAAAATTTATATAAAAATAAGAAAAGGAAAGGAAACATAAACTCAAATCTTGAAATTCAAATACAAAATAAGAAAAGAAAAAGGACAAGTCATGTGTACATCAGAACATACGAGAGGATTCAAAATAAACAGCAATAAATTTCCATTTCAAGTAAGCCTATATAATACTACATATTATGTTGAGAGCTGTCCGTCTTTTCTTTGCTTCCTTGTAAGTTTCTTTTGTTCTCTGCTGTGCACATTTTGCTTTGTTCTTTTTCCCCCTTCCTCCCTTCCCCTCAGAAGGCTACCTTTGGATATATTTCTATATAGAAATAGATATATACATACTCATTTACATATATACACATACATATAAAGACGTACTTTCCCTAACAAATTCTACCTCTGATCTTTGTTTTCATACCTGTCCATGTCTCTTATTTTCTGTCTCTTCTAACTCTTCTAAGTCTACCCACTACCTTGCCCTCCTATTGCTTAACCTACCCCCTCTCCAAGGATCCCTCCCTTATCCTCCCATTCCCATAAATCCAAAAAATTTGCTATATTTATCTCAGTCTTATATTTTCCTATTAATTTTGGCTACTTTAGTATGATTTATGCAAATGCTTTTTAATTTCAAGTAATAAAATTTATCCATTTAATTCTCATTATCTTCTTTATCTCTTATTTGGTCATAAACCCATCCCGTATCAATAGATCTGATAGAGTTTTCCATGTTCCTCTAATTTACTTATATCACCCTTTATGTTTAAATCATTTATGCATTTTGACCTTTTCTTGATATACGGCATGAGATGTTGGTCTATAACTAGTTTCTGCCAAACTGCATTCCAGTTTTCCTAGCAAATTTTGTCAAATGGTGAGCTCTTTCCCCAAAAGCTTAGATCTATGGAGTTACCAAATACCAGATCACTATGGTAATTTATTATCCTGTCTTTGTACCTAATTTATTCCACTGATCCACCATTCTATTTCTTAGCCAGTACCAGGTTGTTGTGATGATTACCACTTCATAACAGAGTTTCTAATCTGACCTGCTAGGCCACCTTCCTACATCTTTTTTTTTCATTGATTCCCTTTATATTCTTGACATTTTGTCCTTACAGATGAATTTTGTTACTTTTTTTTTTAGCTCTATAAAATAATTTATCATTAGTCTTTAATTGTGTTCATATAGGTCCTGAGTTTGTCTCAGCAGGTAGAATCCCAAGTATTCTATATTATCTGCAATTATTTAAAATGGAATTTCTCTTCTTATCTCTTTGGCTGGGCTTTGTTGATGGTATATAGAAATGTTGATGATTAATGTGGGTTTATTTTCTATCCTGTAACATTATTAAAGTTGTTAATTATTTCGACTAGTTTTTAGTTGATTCTCTATGGTTCTGGAATTATGCCTTCATATCGTGTGCGAAGACTAATAGTTTTGTTTCCTTGTGGCCCATTTTATTCCTTCAATTTATTTTTCTTATCTTATTGCATAGCTAGCATATCTACTACAATATTGAATAATAGTCATCATACTGGACATTCTTGCTTTGCACCCTGATCTTATTCAAAAGACTTAAAGTTTATCTTGATTACAAATGATTGCTCTTCATTTTAGAGGAACACTATTTACCATTTTATAAAGTGCTCCATTTGTTCCCATGCTTTCTACAATGTTTAATAGGAATGTGTGCTGTATTCTGTCAAAGGGTTTTTCTGCTTCTGTTGATATGGTTTCCTGTTGTTTTTGTTAATGACGTGGTCAATTATGTTGATAGTTTTCATAATATTAAATCAATCCTGAGTTCCTGATATAAATCCCATCTAATCAGAGGCTATGATCTTTGTGATATGTTATTGTAATCTTCTTCTTAGTATCTTATTCAATTTTTTGGCATCAATATTCATTAAGGAAATTACCTATATATTTTTTCTCTGCTTTTGCTTTCCCTCATTTAGGTATCAAAACCATTTTTTTGCATCAAGAAAAGGAACTAGGTAGCACTCCTTCCTTGCATTTTTTTCCCAAAAAGTTTATATAGTAATTGGGATTATTTGTTCCTTAAATGTTTGGAAAAATTCATTTGTAAATCCATCTGTTTCTGGGATTTTTTTTTTCTTAGGGAGCTTATTAGTGGTTTATTTATTTTGTTTATCTAAGATAGGGTGAAGTATCCTATTTTCTTTTGGTTAAACTTGGAAGTTTATATTTTTGTAAATATTTTTTTTTCAATTAGATTGTCAGTTTTTATGGCATATCATTGGACAAAATAACTCCTAATGATTGCTCTAATTTCCTCTTCATTGGTGGTACATTCATCCTTTTCATTTTTGATGTGGGTGATTAGCTTTTCTCTTTTTAATTAAATTAACCAAAGGCTTATCCATTTTATTGGCTTTTGAATTTAAAATACACCTAGGTTTATGTATTAGTGCAATGACTTTTTTACTTTCAATCTCATTAATCTCTCCTTTGCTTTTCAGGATTTCTTTTTTGGTGTTCAATTGAAGATTTTTATTGGTTTTTTTCTAGTTCTTTTTAGTTGCTTTCCAATTCATTGATCTGCTTTTTTATTTATTTTATTCATATATACATTTAGAGATATATTTTTCCAATATAGTACTTAGGCTGTATCCCATAGATTTTAACATTATTGTCATTCTGTATAATGAAATAATCTATTGCTTCTATGATTTCTTCTTCTAATCACTTATTCTTTAGGACTAGACTATTTAGTTTCCAAATTAATTTTTTTAATATAGGCTGCTATAGTTCTTAATTGAATGAAATTTTTTATTGCCTTACAGCCTGAAAGGGATATATTTAATATTTCTGCTTTTCTGCATTTGCTTGTAAGGTATTTATGCACTAACATATGGTCATTTTTTTGTGAAGGTGCCATATACAGCTGAGAAAAAGTATACTCATTTTCTATTTAAATTCAATTTTATCCAGGCAGTGAAAACAGACTCAGACTATAGAATCTTTTTTGATGACAAAGAAGATCAAAACATACAACCAGAGGAAGCCAACAAAGTCAAAGAGCCTACAACAAAAGCCTCCAAGAAAAATATGAATTGGTCTCAGGCCATGGAAGAGCTCAAAAGGAATTTTGAAAAGCAAGTAAGAGAAATAGAGGAAAAATTTGGAAGTGAAATGAGAGTGATGCAAGAAAATCATGAAAAGCAAGTCAATGACTTTCTAAAGGAGACCCCCCCCCAAAAAAAATCTGAAGAAAATAACACCTTAAAAAACAAACTAACCCAAATGGCAAAAGAGCTCCAAAAAAATAATGAGGAGAAGCATGTCTCAAAAGGCATAATTGGCCAAATGGAAAAGGAGATCCAAAAGGCCATTGAAGAAAATACCACCTTAAAAATTAGATTGGAGTAAGTGGAAGCTAGTGACTTTATGAGAAATCAAGAAATTATAAAACAGAACCAAAGGAATGAAAAAAGGGAAGACAATGTGAAATATCTCATTGGAAAAACCACTGACCTGGAGAATAGATCCAGGACAGATAATTTAAAAATTATTGCATTACCTGAAAGCCATGATGAAGAAAGGAGCCTGGATAGCATCTTTGAAGAAATTATCAAGGAAAACTTCTCAAATATTCTAGAGCCAGAGGGTAAAATAGAAATTGAAAGAATCTACCAATTGACTCCTGAAAAAGATCCCAAAAAGAAAATTCCTAGGAATATTATAGGCAAATTCCAGAGTTCCCAGGTCAAGGAGAAAATATTGCAAGCAGCCAAAAAGAAACAATTTGAGTATTGTGGAAACACAATCAGGATAAAACAAGATCTAGCCGCTTATTCATTAAGGGATCAAAGGGTTTGGAATATGATATTCTGGAGGCCAAAGGAGTTAGCATTAAATCCAAGAATCACCTTCCCAGCAAAACTGAGTATAATACTTGAGAAGAAAATATAGATTTTCAATAACATAGAGGACTTTCAATCATTCTTGAAAAAGAAAAGACCAGCGCTGAATAGAAAATTTAACTTCCAAATACAAGAATCAAGAGAAGCATGAATAGGTAAACAAGAAAGAGAATTCATAAGGGACTTACTAAAGTTGAACTTTTTTGGTTACATTACTACATGGGAAGATGATATTCATGATTCATGAAACTGTTCTAAGTATTAGGGTAGTTGAAGGGAATATTTATACATACACACACACACACGCACACACATACATATAGATGAAGGACACAGGGTAAGTTGAATATGAAGGAATAATATCTAAAAATAAATAAATACAATTCAGGGGTGATAGAGAAATATATTGGGAGGAGAAAGGGAGAGATAGAATTGGGTAAATTATTTCACATAAAAGTAGCAAGAAAAAGCAGTTCTATCAGAAGGGAAGAGGGATTAGGTGAAAGAGAATGAATGAATCTTGCTGTCATAACATCCACACTCAATTGGGTATCTTACCCTACAGGAAAGTAGGAAGGAAGGGGATAAGAGAGAGTGGATGATAGAAGGGAGGGCAGAGCAGGGGAGGAATTAATCAAAAGCCAACACTTTTGAAAAGGGCCAGGGTCAAGCGATAAAATTGAATAAAGGGGGACAGGATAGGACAGAGGGAAATATAGTTAGTCTTTCACAACATGACTGTTATGGAAGTGTTTTGCATAATGATACATATGTGGCCTATATTGAATTGCTTGCCTTCTCAAGGAGGGTGGGTGGGGAGAGAAGAAGGGAGGAAATTTGGAACTTAAAGTTCTAAAAACAAAGTCTTAAAAAAGTTGTTTTTTACATGCAACTCAGAAATAAGATATACAAGCATTGGGGTATAGAAATCTATCTTGGGGGGCAGAGCCAAGATGGTGGCTGGAAAGCAGGGACTTGCTTAGGGCTCTGCCCCAGGAACCTCCAAACACCAATAAAAAATCACTGTGAACAAGCACTAGAACTGCAGAACTCAGAGAATAGCGGAGGGAAGCAGGGCTCCAGCCGAGGACAGCCTGGATGGTCCATGGGTAAGTTCTATCCCACGGAGCTGGGAGAGGAGCAGAGCAGAGCGTAGCATAGGCCACGCCCGGAACAACCAGACCAGGTGCCAGCAGGAACAGGCCCTAGTGCCCTGAGTCAGTGAGCTGTGGCTCACTGACTTCTCAACCCACAAACACCAAAGATAACAGAGAATGTTAGTGGGGAAAACTGCAGGGACAGAGTGAAGGGGGTTTGTGGCATGGCACTGCCCCATGGGCAGGGGAGGTGGTGGAGCTACAGACCAACAGCTGCAGTTGCTTCCAGACCCAGGCCAACCTGTTGGGAGGAATTAAGTGACAAATCAGAGAAGGCATGCAAAGCCTGCTTAGATCTGAGTTGCAGTCTGGGTTGGCAGTTCTTGGAGGAGGAGCACTGGTATGGCAGAGCTTGCTGTGTGGAAATAGCTCTGAAAACAACAGCACAGCCCTTCAAACTTGGCACAAACTATTCACTACTCTACAAGCAGTCATACCATGACAAAAATTCAAGGGTCAAGTAGTTGGCTGGGAACATGAACAGGAAGTGAAATCAGACTCAGATTCAGACTCAGACTTTGGAATCTTTCTTTGGTGACAAAGAAGACCAAAACACACAGCCAGAAGAAGTCAAAAAAGTCAAAGAGCCTACATCAAAATCCTCCAAGAAAAGCATGAACTGGTCTCAGGCCATGGAAGAGCTCAAAAAGGATTTGGTAAAACAAGTTAGAGAAGTAGAGGAAAAATTGGGAAGAGAAATGAGAAGGATGCAAGAAAAACATGAAAAACATGTCAATGACTTACTAACGGAGACCCCCAAAAAATACTGAAGAAAATAACACCTTAAAAAAATAGACTAACTCAAATGGCAAAAGAGCTCCGAAAAGCCAATGAGGAGAAGAATGCCTTGAAAGGCAGAATTAGCCAAATGGAAAAGCAGGTCCAAAAGGTCACAGAAGAAAATACTACCTTAAAAATTAGATTGGAGCAAGTGGAAGCTAGTGACTTTATGAGAAATCAAAATATTATAAAACAGAACCAAAGGAATGAAAACATGAAAGACAATGTGAAATATCTCATTGGAAAAACCACTGACCTGGAAAATAGATCCAGGAGAGATAATTTAAAAATAATTGGATTACCTGAAAGCCGTGATCAAAAAAAAGAGACTAGATCATATTTCAAGAAATTATCAAGGAGAACTGCCCTGATATTCTAGAGCCAGATGGTAAAATAGAAATTGAAAGAATCTACCGATCACCTCCTGGAAAAGATCCCAAAAAGAAAATTCCTAGGAATATTGTCACCAAATTACAGAGCTCCCAGATCAAGGAGAAAATACTGCAAGCAGACAGAAAGTAACAATTTGAGTATTGTGGAAACATATTCAGGATAACACAAAATCTAGCAACTTCCACATTAAGGGACGAAACGGCTTGGAATATGATATTCTGGAGGTCAGTGGAGTTAGGATTAAAACCAAGAATCACCTACACAGCAAAATGGAGTATCATGCTCCAAGGCAAAATGTAGACTTTCAAAGAAAGACGGAACGTTCAAACTTTCTCAGTGAAAAGACCAGAGCTGAATAGAAAATTTGACTTTCAAACACAAGAATCAAGACAAGCATGAAATGGTAAACAAGAAAGAGAAATCATAAGGGACTTACTAAAGTTGAACTGTTTTGTTTACATTCTTACCTGGAAAGATGATGTGTGTAATTCATGAGACCTCAGTATTAGGGTAGCTGAAGGGAATATATATATAGAGAGAGACAGAGGGCACAGGGTGAATTGAATATGAAGAGATGATATCTAAAAAAAATCAAATCAAATTAAGGGATGAGAGAGGAATATATTGAGAGAGGGAGAAAAGGAGAGATAGAATGTGGTAAATTGTCTCACATAAAAGTGGCAAGAAAAAGCAGTTCCTAGGAAGGGAAGAGTGGGCAGATGAGGGGGAATGCGTGAATCTTGCTCTCATCAGATTTGACCTGAGGAGGTAATAACATACACTCTTAATTGGGTATCTTACCCACAGGAAAGTAGGTGAAAGGATATAAAAAGGGGGTATGATAGAAAGGAGGGCAGGTAGGGGGAGGAGGTAATCAAAAGCAAACACTTTCAAAAAGGAACAGGGTCAAGGGAGAAAATTAAATAAAGGGGAATAGGATAGGAAGTAGCAAAATATAGTTTGTCTTTCAAAACATGAGTATTGTGGAAGGATTTTGCATAATGATACACATGTGGCCTATGTTGAATTGCTTGCCTTCTTATGGAGGGTAGGTTGGGAGGGAAGAGGGGAGAGAATTTGGAACTCAAAGTTTTAAAAGCAGATGTTCAAAGAAAAAGTTTTTGCATGCAACTAGGAACTTAGATACATAGGCAATGGGGCATAGAATTCTATCTTGTCCGACAAGAAAGTAAGGGAAAAGGGGATGGGGCAGGGGATTGGGGTGACAGAAGGGAGGGCTGACTGGGGGATGGGGCAATCAGAATATATGCCGTCTTGGATTGGGGAGGAGGTTAGAAATGGGGAAAAAATTTGTGATTCAAACTCTTGTGATAATCAGTGCTGAAAACTAGAAGTATTTATTAAATAATTTTTTTTAAAAAAAGAAATCTATCTTGCCCTACAAGAAAGTAAGGGGAAAGGGGATAAGGTGGGGGATAAGTGGGGTGACAGAAGGGTGTGCAGACTGGGGAAAGGGGCAATCAGAATATATGCCATCCTGGGGTAGGGGGAGGGTAGAAATGGGGAGAAAAGTTGTAACTCAAAATCTTGTAGTAATCTATATTAGAACCTAAAAAATTATTAAATAAAGAGAAAAAATTACAATCATTTTTTTGGGTAGCTTATTCTTTGTTGTAATCCCAACTGTTTTGCTTTCTGCAATATCATATCCCAAGCTCTCTGCTCCTTTGGTTGGTAGCTTCTAAATTTTGTGACCCTGAATGTGGTTCCATGGTATTTGAATGGTTTCTTTTTAGCTGCTTGAAATATTTTCTCTCTGGACCTGGGCATAATATTTCCAAGTTTTCAATTTGAGATCTCCTTTAGGAAGTGATTAGCCAATTCTTTTAATTTCTATGTTATCTTCTCGTTCTAGGATATCAGGAAGTTTTTCTGGGTAATTTCTTGAAATGTACTGAGATCTTTCTTTGATTAAGACTTTCAGGTAGTTCAATAATTTTAAATTCTCTCACTTTGATCAATTTTCTGGATCAGTTGTTTTGCCAATGAGGTATTTCAAAGATTCTTTTTTTCATTCTTTTAACTTTGTTTTATTGTTTCTTGACGTATCATGAAGTCACTAGCTCCACTCACCCAATTCTAATATTTTAAGGAATTATTTTTTTTCACGGAGTTTTTGTACCTCTTTTTTTTCATTTCACTTAGTCTGTTTTTAAGCAGTTTTTTTCCTACCAGTGATGTTTTATACTTCTTTTCCATTTGACCTATTCTGCTTTAAAAGGTATTATTTTCCTCAGTATTTTTGAACCTCTTTCACCTACCTGTTAATTGTCTTTTCATAATTTTCTCCACTCTCATTTATTTACCTTATGTTTCATCTACCACTCTTAATCAATTTTGAAAATCATTTTTGGGTCTTCCAAGAATTTTTGTTGCCCTTCTGTCCAATTTGCATTTATCATTGAGGCTTTGCTTGTAGCTGTTTTGACTTCATCTTCTTCCTCTGAGTTTGTATCTTGATATTCCCCGTCATCATAGTAGATTTTTATGATCAGATTTTTCTTAATGCTTTTTGATCATTTTCCACCCTCTTTCTTGATTTTGAACATTATGTTAAAGCTGGGCTCTGTTTGCAATGTGCAGGGGCAAGGGCAGTTCCTCAAACTTCAGGCTTTTTTGCACTGCTGTTTTCAAAGCTAGTTCTGGGGATGTGGAAGTTTTCATTACTTCCAAAGTGGTTTGGTCTCAGGAGAGTTGTCACCACTTCTTTCCTGGTTTGCACTCTGGTCCTTACCCAGGAAGGGTTCCTGATTCCTAGGGATAGCAATCAATGTTGCTCCTCATGGACTTCTTGAGTAGGATGAAAAATGGCACTGTCCTTCAGGATTCCTGATCCTTTGTGACCAAAACTGATACTGCTCCTACATGCTTTTGCTCCCTCTTGACTAAAAGTACTCCTCTCTGGTTTTGGCTTATGACCCAAATGCGGGTATAGGCTATAGAGTTGCCAAATGTCTGCATCTGATCTGGCTTCCAGTGCTAGCACAGGGGTCCTCTGTGATCTCTTTCTGACCTTTGGACCCTTGCCATCTCCAGCTCAAGAATTCCTGAAGCTGCTGCTGTTTATGTCTCTACCACCTAGTCCCAACATTGGTATTTCATCCACATAAGCTCCAGACCAGCTTCAACCCCCCCCCCCCCCCATGCTATGGATCATTCTTCCCAAACTCCCAAGTTTCTGTGGATTGAATTAATATCCCACTCTGATCTTTTGTTGGTCCTGGTACTCTAGAATTTTATTTGAGAAGTTCTTAAAAGTTCATTGCAAGGCAATGTTGGGAGAACTTGGCTAAGTGCTTGCTGTACTCCATTTTGACTCTTCCCCCAGAAGGCATAATCCTCTTGTTCTGTTCAGAATTTTTTAAAAGATGTTGCTTCTTTTCTCTGGCCTCCAATTTCATCATCTATAAAATGAAGTGGTCTAAGTAGATGGCTTCTAAATTCAATCCCATCAGAAGATGTTGGAAAATTAGGACACTAATGTGTTGATGGTGGAGTTGTGAACTAATCCAACCATTCTGGAGAGCAATTTGAAATTATGCCCAAAGGGCAATCAAACTGTGTATGCCCTTTGATCCCAGCAATGCCACTAATAGGTCTGTATCCCAAAGATATAAAAGAATGGGGGGGCAGGAGGACCTACGTGTACAAAAATATTAATAGCAGCTCTTTTTCTGGTGGCAAAGAATTGGAAAATGAGAGAATACCCATCAATTAGGAAATAGTTGAAAAATTTGATATATGAATGTGATAGACTCCTATTGTCTGATAAGAAATGATGAGCAGGCAATTACAGAAAAACCTGGAAAGTGTTACATGAACTGATTGTTGAGTGAAGTGAGCAGAACCAGGAGAATGTTGTACACAGCAACAAACAGCGACACTGTGTGATGACCAGTTATGACAGCCTTAGTTCTTCTCAGCAATACAAGGATCTAAGATCTAAGACAACTCAAAAGGCTCATGATGGAAAATGCCATCCACATCCAGAGAAAGAACTATGGAGTCTGAATGCAGATCAGAGCAGACTATTTGCTCTCTCTCTCTCTCTCTCTCTCTCTCACTCTCTCTTTTGTTTAGTTTTTTTTTTCTTTCTTTCTTGTGGTTTCTCCCATTCGTTGTAATTCTTTACAACATGACTAATGTGAAAATATGTTTAATAAGAATGTAGGTGTATAGCCTTTATCAGATTGCATGCTATCTTGTGAAGGGGGGAAAGGAGGGAGGTGGTGAAAATTTAAAACTCAAAAGCTTATGAAAGTGAATGTCAAAAACTAAATTAAATAAATTAATTTAAAGGAAAAAAAAGAACATTGTATCCAAATTGAGAAACAACTGATGGAGTCTGAATGCAGATTAAAGTATATTATCTTCATTTTCTTTATCTGCATGTTTCCCCTTTTGATCAATCTGTTCTTTCGCAACATGACTAATGCAGAAATATGTTTAATAAGATCACACATGTATAAGCTATATGAGTTTGCTTGCCTTCTTCGGGAAGGGAGAGAGGAAGAATGGAGGGAGAAAAATTTGGAAGTCAAAGTCTTACAAAAATTAATGTTGAAAACTATCTTCACATATAATTGAAAAAATACTATTTACATAAAAATAAATTCCTTCCCTCTCTAAATATATGATCTATGATCGTTCTTCCTTTATTTTCCCTAACTGGCCTTGTTTTCACTTGAAGCTGATCAAATGTGGTGGTTTCCACCTTCTCTATTATGCTGCTTTTCAGATATGTTGTTGCTGCTTTCTTGTTTTGTTCCAATAGAATGATGCAAAATATACTCATCCAGAGATTGGTCAAAGAAGCAATCTGTAAGAACGGGAAATTTCCAACACATATGGCTGCCCCCATGTCATAGAACTAATCATCACTGATTAGGTTGAAATAGCACTCACAAAGCAAATATGATCCTCACATCAATCTGGGGAGGCTGGTAGTAGAGACATTCTCATCTCCATTTTACAAATGAGGCAAAAGAGACTCCAAGAGTCTAAGTGACTGGTCCATGCTCACACAGTTAGTGTCAAAGGCAGGACTTGAATCTTGTTCTCTCCGGCTTCCAAATGCAACAGATGTACTGCTATGCCACATTCCCATTCCTATGCATGTGGTTCAGAGGCCCTTTGTTAGTAGAAACTAGCTCTCCCCCAGTCCTGACCATTGGATCCACCATTGCTCCATTCATCCCTCCTCCCATATCTTCTGTTTCTGCCACTTGCTTTTTGGTTATCTTGCTTGCATAACTTCTTTTCCACCTTTGCTTTCTCTATTGATTTAAATTAAACTGGGTTAGTGTTTCTTTGAAAAGAAAACATCAGCTCACTGGGTAGGTGGGTTTTTCCAAGCCCTCATAGCTCTAGTAAAATCCTACCTGCATAGGCCCTGCAAACCAACATTAGTTCTGCTGTAAAAACACCATGTGCACGTTCTAAGTCTCAAGTCCTCTGTGGAAGATCTTTTCACACATTCCCAAACAGCTGTTATTTCATCGCTTCCATAGAGCAAAAACAAAAGGATCCAGGAGCAGAAAGGTCAGATGTGTTCCACTCCCCTCCAGTTTGCCTTCGCTGCCTCCTGCTGGGTCAGCTGCTAGCATGAGCAGCAAGGATGTCCATGGGCAGGATTTCCTGCCTTACTGCCTCAAGGTCAGTGAAGCACAAATTTAAAGGTGGAAAGAACATCAGAGTTCATTTGGTCTAACCTCCTGACTCATTTAACAGGTGAGGAAACTAAGGTGAAGAGACTTAAAGGAATCCAGCAGCTACTGTCTGAGTTGGGCTTGGAACCCAGGTCTTCATGACTTCAAGACCAGTGCCTTATCTACTCTACCATGCCACTACAATTCATTAATCCTCTGACTCATCCTTCCCAAATACCCCCAATGGTTGACTGAAGTTTTCAATTTGCCATTGCTTGAGTAGGCAAGAACTTTCCTGTTGGGATTTGGGTGGGGGTGGGACGCCGCTTAGGGCTGGGTGGAGGGTGGGGCAGGGACTACAGCTTTCCGGGTATAACGCTTTTCCGGGTATGTCGCGGGGCGGTGCCGGCTTAGGATGAAGCCCGTCCATATAAGGCAATGTTATAGCTCTCGCCACTGGATTGGCTGCAATAGGTTATATAATGTACGGGGATAGGGGAAGGGAGTCGGAGTCGGAGTCGAGCAGTCGCCGTGAAAGATGTACCAATAAAGACCGTGAGCGAGATCCTCTGGCGTTCTGTCTGGTGAATTCCGGTCTGGGTGGAGGCCAGGCCGGCCGGTGACGACCGAAGGCTCGGTGTAGGAGCAGAAGAGGTCCCCCGGGGAGGACTGCCCGCGACCCCCGGCCCAGGAAGAGGCCTAGGGGGAACGCGGCAGGTTGGCGCCCGAACAGGGACCGGCCTAGGACGGCTGGACCGTTGCAGAGTTCCGGAAGAGCCCCGGTGATAGGGGGGACTAGCCCGACTAGGGCGGACCAGACAGCTTCTCCGTGCAGGTAACGGGGGAAAGGCCCGGAGATGGGGCAAGCGCGCAGCCTCCCTTTGCTGCGGCCAGAGGATCGGGACTTATTAACTTTACAGGTCAGAACTGCTTTGTCTAAACGGGGGTTGTCCGCCTCCACGGAGCAGCTAAAGCGGCTCGTGGAAAAGTTGCTGGTGGTGGCTCCGTGGCTCATACACTCGGGGTTTCAGCCGGACCGTTTTCCGGTCTTACAGCAGCAAATGCTGTCTTATCAAGAACAGTGCCCGGGTTTTCTTCTTCCGGAGGACTTTGGCTTGATGGCCGCCATTAAGGGGTTGCTTGACCCCAGGCCTCCTCCGGACACCAGCACGGCAGAGACTCAGACGGAGACCCGGCCGCTCGGTGGGGGCCCGGGAGGGGAGACTGATCTGACTGAGGTGGTGGTAACTGGGCCAAGGCCCGCGGCCTCTGCTCCCCCGTTGTACCCTTGGGAGGATATGCAGGAGGCGGGAAATGAGCGGCCTCAGGCGGAACATACAGGACAATGGCCCCTTTTTGAGACGAAAAGACTAGTCTCGGAGAACTGCTACCACGCTTCAGGCGCAGTTCGACTTTTTGGAGCGGTGGGCGCACCCAGCAAAGATGGCGCCGGTTTCCGGCCGAGGGAGGAGTCGCGGGCGATTCCCTCCTGCGGGGAAGGGGAGGCGCGAGGGAGGGGTGGTGTGCCAGAGGGCCGCCCACTGCCCCGCCCTCCAGAACAGGAACGCAGATCTACTTCCTCTTTTCCCCACTCTGACGGCGAAAGCGAAAGCCGCTATGAGCGGCTCAGCCCGGGGGATAGATCAGGCGGGTACCTTCCTCTGATACCTCGCGCGATCCGCGAAGCTATGCGGTCCGGAGAGGTGGTGGACTCAGAAATCTCTGAGGCATTTCCATTATTTCTGGATAATGGTACCCGAGTTTTTCAGCCCCTGCCGCTGAAGACCATTAGGGAATTTAAGCAGGCGGTGCAGGAGAATGGCCCCGCTTCCCCGTTGGCACAGCGCCTTCTTTCTAATATGACTGTCTCCACAGTCTGGACCCCGCGTGATTTCGATGACCTCGCGTTGGGGGTCCTGAGCCCTGTGGACTACACGGCGTTCCAGGCTATCAAAGAATCGGAGGCTAGAGCGCTCCAAGCGCGCACCGAGGGGCCCCCGGGGCGGGTAGACCTGTTGTTGGGCCGGGGACAATACAGTGATCCCCGGGTACAGGCCACTTTTAGTGACCAGGAGCTGGAGGATGTGCGGGTAGTGCATCAACAGGCATGGCAAAGGCTGGGGCGTACCTCTGCAGGAACCCCAGCTGGCCTGGCCGATATGCGCCAGAAGCCAGGGGAGAGCGCACTTGAGTTTGCCACGCGAGTGCGGAGATACGTGGACAGCACGTTTGCAGGGCCGGGCCGGGAACTCATCATTAAGCAGATCCTCCGAGAGGGGTTCCGGGGGGAGGCGAAGACAGCTCTGGCGGCCTTGCCCCCCGACGCCACCCCGAACCAAATGATAGAAAAGGTGATGTCCCTCGCTCCTCCCTGTCCCATGGAAGTCTTGGCGACGGCCATAGAACGGGACCGGAGGGATCGCTTGAAAGAGGAGGCCGCGAGAAATGACGCCCTGGTAGAGGCTTTGAACCGCCTCGCGGTCTCCCGGGACTCCGGATCCGACCGTCGGTGCTTTAAATGTGGTCAGCTGGGTCACTTTCGGGCCCAGTGTCCACAAAGCTGCGGGTCGGGACGAGGCACCCCAAATTGCTTCCGCTGCGGAAAGCCTGGCCATATGGCGAAATTTTGCCGCTCCGACCAAAGGAACCCCACCCAGGAGTCGGGAAACGAGCACGGGGGGCCGAGAAAGCGGGCAACTCGCCCCCCCCGGGTCCAGTCCTTACGGCCCGAGACTCAACCACCCTTCCCTCGTGGGGGGCAATAGAAATCCCGGTCCAAGGGCCAGCAGGAGTGCTCCTGGCCACGGGGAACCCTTTTCAGTCCCGCTATACCGTTCCCACCCAGGTGCTGGCCCCCGGTGACCCGTTACTGGTAGTTAACCCACACCCTATTCTAGTTGATATTTTCCCAGGTGAGGTCCTCGCTCAGGCAGTGCCGTTCCAGGACACAGAGGCTGATTCTTGCCTTTGGATGGAGAAGATCACAATGGACCGCCCCATGATGATCCTCCTGGTGGAGGGACAGCCAGTGCGGGGTCTCGTAGACACGGGAGCCGATCGCTCCGCGCTGCCCCGCAACCAGTGGCCTCCTCAAATTCCACGCCGACGAGCTGGCAAGCCAGTAAAGGGAGTGGGAGGAGTAGTGGAGGCATGGGAGGCCGCCAGGCCTATGACTTGGAGACGGGACGCGCTTGAGAGCCAGTTTAGCCCTTTGTGCGTTCCCGGTCTCACCTATGCACTATGGGGTCGTGACATCCTTGCACAGCTCGAGGTTACCTTGTCCGGCCCGGATACTTTAAACTCTTGAGGGCCACTGATCGTGACACGGGCACCCCCACACCCCGAATCACTTGGACATCTACCACGCCAGTGTGGGTAGACCAGTGGCCCCTCCCGTTGCAAAAGCTCGTCGTAATGGAGGAGATTGTCCAGGGTCTGCTCCTTCAGGGCCAAATTAGGCCCTCCACTAGCCCTCCGACTGCGGTGGTGGCCCTACCTGGCTGCTGCGGCGGCCTTCCTCGCCCTGCTTATTGCGGTCCGCGTTCTTTGCGCCCGCATCTCCCTGCTTTCTCGCCGCCAGCGGGTTGGTTACTGCGCCCTGCGGGCCGTAGGTGTGGGGGAGGACCCCTCAGGTTGGTTGGATCTTGATTCCGCTTTGTGAGCACTGCCCTATGTTTCCCCTTCTTCCTTTTAATTTTAGTTTAAGGGGTGAATTGTTGGGATTTGGGTGGGGGTGGGACGCCGCTTAGGGCTGGGTGGAGGGTGGGGCAGGGACTACAGCTTTCCGGGTATAACGCTTTTCCGGGTATGTCGCGGGGCGGTGCCGGCTTAGGATGAAGCCCGTCCATATAAGGCAATGTTATAGCTCTCGCCACTGGATTGGCTGCAATAGGTTATATAATGTACGGGGATAGGGGAAGGGAGTCGGAGTCGGAGTCGAGCAGTCGCCGTGAAAAGATGTACCAATAAAGACCGTGAGCGAGATCCTCTGGCGTTCTGTCTGGTGAATTCCGGTCTGGGTGGAGGCCAGGCCGGCCGGTGACGACCGAAGGCTTGGTGTAGGAGCAGAAGAGGTCCCCCGGGGAGGACTGCCCGCGACCCCCGGCCCAGGAAGAGGCCTAGGGGGAACGCGGCAGGTTGGCGCCCGAACAGGGACCGGCCTAGGACGGCTGGACCGTTGCAGAGTTCCGGAAGAGCCCCGGTGATAGGGGGGACTAGCCCGACTAGGGCGGACCAGACAGCTTCTCCGTGCAGGTAACGGGGGAAAGGCCCGGAGATGGGGCAAGCGCGCAGCCTCCCTTTGCTGCGGCCAGAGGATCGGGACTTATTAACTTTACAGGTCAGAACTGCTTTGTCTAAACGGGGGTTGTCCGCCTCCACGGAGCAGCTAAAGCGGCTCGTGGAAAAGTTGCTGGTGGTGGCTCCGTGGCTCATACACTCGGGGTTTCAGCCGGACCGTTTTCCGGTCTTACAGCAGCAAATGCTGTCTTATCAAGAACAGTGCCCGGGTTTTCTTCTTCCGGAGGACTTTGGCTTGATGGCCGCCATTAAGGGGTTGCTTGACCCCAGGCCTCCTCCGGACACCAGCACGGCAGAGACTCAGACGGAGACCCGGCCGCTCGGTGGGGGCCCGGGAGGGGAGACTGATCTGACTGAGGTGGTGGTAACTGGGCCAAGGCCCGCGGCCTCTGCTCCCCCGTTGTACCCTTGGGAGGATATGCAGGAGGCGGGAAATGAGCGGCCTCAGGCGGAACATACAGGACAATGGCCCCTTTTTGAGACGAAAAGACTAGTCTCGGAGAACTGCTACCACGCTTCAGGCGCAGTTCGACTTTTTGGAGCGGTGGGCGCACCCAGCAAAGATGGCGCCGGTTTCCGGCCGAGGGAGGAGTCGCGGGCGATTCCCTCCTGCGGGGAAGGGGAGGCGCGAGGGAGGGGTGATGTGCCAGAGGGCCGCCCACTGCCCCGCCCTCCAGAACAGGAACGCAGATCTACTTCCTCTTTTCCCCACTCTGACGGCGAAAGCGAAAGCCGCTATGAGCGGCTCAGCCCGGGGGATAGATCAGGCGGGTACCTTCCTCTGATACCTCGCGCGATCCGCGAAGCTATGCGGTCCGGAGAGGTGGTGGACTCAGAAATCTCTGAGGCATTTCCATTATTTCTGGATAATGGTACCCGAGTTTTTCAGCCCCTGCCGCTGAAGACCATTAGGGAATTTAAGCAGGCGGTGCAGGAGAATGGCCCCGCTTCCCCGTTGGCACAGCGCCTTCTTTCTAATATGACTGTCTCCACAGTCTGGACCCCGCGTGATTTCGATGACCTCGCGTTGGGGGTCCTGAGCCCTGTGGACTACACGGCGTTCCAGGCTATCAAAGAATCGGAGGCTAGAGCGCTCCAAGCGTGCACCGAGGGGCCCCCGGGGCAGGTAGACCTGTTGTTGGGCCGGGGACAATACAGTGATCCCCGGGTACAGGCCACTTTTAGTGACCAGGAGCTGGAGGATGTGCGGGTAGTGCATCAACAGGCATGGCAAAGGCTGGGGCGTACCTCTGCAGGAACCCCAGCTGGCCTGGCCGATATGCGCCAGAAGCCAGGGGAGAGCGCACTTGAGTTTGCCACGCGAGTGCGGAGATACGTGGACAGCACGTTTGCAGGGCCGGGCCGGGAACTCATCATTAAGCAGATCCTCCGAGAGGGGTTCCGGGGGGAGGCGAAGACAGCTCTGGCGGCCTTGCCCCCCGACGCCACCCCGAACCAAATGATAGAAAAGGTGATGTCCCTCGCTCCTCCCTGTCCCATGGAAGTCTTGGCGACGGCCATAGAACGGGACCGGAGGGATCGCTTGAAAGAGGAGGCCGCGAGAAATGACGCCCTGGTAGAGGCTTTGAACCGCCTCGCGGTCTCCCGGGACTCCGGATCCGACCGTCGGTGCTTTAAATGTGGTCAGCTGGGTCACTTTCGGGCCCAGTGTCCACAAAGCTGCGGGTCGGGACGAGGCACCCCAAATTGCTTCCGCTGCGGAAAGCCTGGCCATATGGCGAAATTTTGCCGCTCCGACCAAAGGAACCCCACCCAGGAGTCGGGAAACGAGCACGGGGGGCCGAGAAAGCGGGCAACTCGCCCCCCCCGGGTCCAGTCCTTACGGCCCGAGACTCAACCACCCTTCCCTCGTGGGGGGCAATAGAAATCCCGGTCCAAGGGCCAGCAGGAGTGCTCCTGGCCACGGGGAACCCTTTTCAGTCCCGCTATACCGTTCCCACCCAGGTGCTGGCCCCCGGTGACCCGTTACTGGTAGTTAACCCACACCCTATTCTAGTTGATATTTTCCCAGGTGAGGTCCTCGCTCAGGCAGTGCCATTCCAGGACACAGAGGCTGATTCTTGCCTTTGGATGGAGAAGATCACAATGGACCGCCCCATGATGATCCTCCTGGTGGAGGGACAGCCAGTGCGGGGTCTCGTAGACACGGGAGCCGATCGCTCCGCGCTGCCCCGCAACCAGTGGCCTCCTCAAATTCCACGCCGACGAGCTGGCAAGCCAGTAAAGGGAGTGGGAGGAGTAGTGGAGGCATGGGAGGCCGCCAGGCCTATGACTTGGAGACGGGAAGAGCTTGAGAGCCAGTTTAGCCCTTTGTGCGTTCCCGGTCTCACCTATGCACTATGGGGTCGTGACATCCTTGCACAGCTCGAGGTTACCTTGTCCGGCCCGGATACTTTAAACTCTTGAGGGCCACTGATCGTGACACGGGCACCCCCACACCCCGAATCACTTGGACATCTACCACGCCAGTGTGGGTAGACCAGTGGCCCCTCCCGTTGCAAAAGCTCGTCGTAATGGAGGAGATTGTCCAGGGTCTGCTCCTTCAGGGCCAAATTAGGCCCTCCACTAGCCCTCCGACTGCGGTGGTGGCCCTACCTGGCTGCTGCGGCGGCCTTCCTCGCCCTGCTTATTGCGGTCCGCGTTCTTTGCGCCCGCATCTCCCTGCTTTCTCGCCGCCAGCGGGTTGGTTACTGCGCCCTGCGGGCCGTAGGTGTGGGGGAGGACCCCTCAGGTTGGTTGGATCTTGATTCCGCTTTGTGAGCACTGCCCTATGTTTCCCCTTCTTCCTTTTAATTTTAGTTTAAGGGGTGAATTGTTGGGATTTGGGTGGGGGTGGGACGCCGCTTAGGGCTGGGTGGAGGGTGGGGCAGGGACTACAGCTTTCCGGGTATAACGCTTTTCCGGGTATGTCGCGGGGCGGTGCCGGCTTAGGATGAAGCCCGTCCATATAAGGCAATGTTATAGCTCTCGCCACTGGATTGGCTGCAATAGGTTATATAATGTACGGGGATAGGGGAAGGGAGTCGGAGTCGGAGTCGAGCAGTCGCCGTGAAAAGATGTACCAATAAAGACCGTGAGCGAGATCCTCTGGCGTTCTGTCTGGTGAATTCCGGTCTGGGTGGAGGCCAGGCCGGCCGGTGACGACCGAAGGCTTGGTGTAGGAGCAGAAGAGGTCCCCCGGGGAGGACTGCCCGCGACCCCCGGCCCAGGAAGAGGCCTAGGGGGAACGCGGCACTTTCCTTGCTGTAGTGAGAAATAAGATATTACTTCATTTGATTCCCAAAGTCTCTAACCTGTCTTCTTTGAGAAGAGAAAAAGGAACCAGTGAGGTATAGCATAAAGAATGCAGAACTAACATCTGGGAAATACCTGGAATAGAATTCTACCTCTGACCCTCACTAGCATTGGAGCCACTTACTTAGTGCATCACCTGCAGAGGAGCAACAGGGACCAGTAGCTAGGACACTGGCTATGAAATCAATTTTATCATCTGGATTCAAATTCCCCCTGTGATGGATCCTGGGCAAACGACTTAACCTTTCCCAATAGCCAGGCCATTACAATGTGAACTCCTTGGGAGCAGGAATTGTATCTGCCTCTCTCCTTCTATCCCTAGTGCTTGCCACAGAGTAAACAGTTCACAGATTTGGCAAAAACTTTTCATTCATTTAATTGCAGTTTCCTCATTCTTAATAATAGTAACAATAATAATAACCCAGGACTGTTGTAAACATTGAAAGACATAATGCATGAACAATACTTTGGAAACCTTAAAGAACATTATTATTATTATTATTAACAATACTGATCTGTAAAATTGGGTGATAACACCCTCAATACAATAAAAGCCATGGATTACACATGAAGGGCAAAGGAGGCTGACGATGGGAGTGAGTAGGTGTCTACCCCACAGCTGCAATGCAAGGATATAAGCAAGTTAAGGGCTAGAAGATGGAGTACAAATGAGAAACACTGGTTAAAGTTATTTCTGCTTTCAGTCACCACCATGGATGAAGAAGAGAAAAAAAAACATGTTTATGCTTTGTTTCTCCTTCCCTAAATGGGGCTTCTAAGAGTGCTGAGATGGCTTGTTGGCAGAAGCCTGCAGGCTGCTATCTTTGTGTTGCTATGTATTTCTATACCTGTGCCTACATCTGCACAAAAATGAAGGTGACTTCAAAACAAAAGCTATCAATAACTCTCCCCTCCATATCTACTCAATTTCCAAGTTTGGTCATTTCCACCTGCATAGCTTGTCTCCAGTCATGCAGCCAGCACCCTCATTAAAACTCTCATCACCTCTGAGTGGGACTAATTCAATGGCCTCCCCATTGGTTTGCCTGACTCCGATTTCTTCCTTCTCTAATCCATCCCTCACACAGTTGCCATTTTCCATAAGTCTGACCAGGGCACGTTCCTCTTCAGTAAGTTCTACAGACTCCTAATTGCCTCCAGGACGAAATCCAACTTCATCTGTTTGGCATTTCAAGCCTTCAAAGCTTAGTTCCAACCTGCTTTTCCAGGCTTAGACCCATTAGTCCCTTTTGTGTATAATGTGGCCCAGCCACACTGACCTACTGACTGTTCCCCACAGATGATACTCTGGCTCCTGCTTCTTCCTCAGCAGAGGCTATTACCCAACCCTGCAATTCTCTCCCTTGTCATATGTGCCTCTTAGAATCTTTAAGATACTTGAAAGCTAACTTCAATCACCACCTCCTACAGGAAGCTTGCTTTGATCCTCCCAGCTGCTGGTGCCTCCCCCAATCTGTTCTGTATGCATTTTACTTTTGCTTATCTATATTCATATTATCTCTATCAGGGGTGGAAACTGTTTTCGTAGTTTTTGTAGCTGCAGAAACTTTATATCTCCAGAGAAAATGGGCACTTCATGAAGGCGTGTTGAATGATTGATGCATCTCTACTTTGGTAATGCCTCTCAGTTCTTGTGTGCCACTGGGAGAAGTACTTACATGTTGGGCACAGAGTATGCATTTTATAAATACTAGTTGGCTTGACTCAATTTGACTGAGGCTTCCTGGAAGGACTTCAGTGGCCATGGAATCACTTCTTCCTGATGTCAACTGAATGAAATAGAGTCACAAATTGGATATGTTCTTGTGGGAGACATAGGGTGTCTCTGACAGTATTGACGGACATTAGTTCCCTTTCCAGCAAACTCAACACACAGATGGTGCCTTTTGACCTGCCCAACCCAGTTCTTTGGGGAATTTCCATGGGCAGACATTCAGCTGTCCCCTCCTCTTTATCACTGGTTTCAGATCTTTTGTTTTATGGTTCTTTCTTATCTCTTGTCTCTTTCTCTTCATGAACTATAATATTTGTTTTAAGCAATGAGATGGATAAAATGTGCCAAGCTTTTTAAATGCAAAAATATGAGGTTATACAGGGTTACAATGGTATCTTAATGACCATCAAAAGTTTGCCTTCAGAGAAATGGTTTTCTGGGATGTATACCAAAGGGGAGAAGGCTTTCCAACGGCTCATTGTATATTACAAAACACAACTCATCCTATACCTAGTAGAATGAGGGCTCCATAAGGGAAGCATCTATTTTGATTCTCCCTCAGTATTGCTGGCACCCAGCACAGTCCCCTTTAGAGAACAGGTGCTGAGTAAATAGTTCTTAAATTGAACAAAATTGAATTTAACCATTTTATAAATTACCATCTTTACATTTCTTTTATATTTAATAAAATAATGAGGCAACATAGTATCAACAGAGAAGAGTATGCAAAATCGAGTGGCCTTTTCTCAGTCCCCATCCTTCCTGACCTCTTGGCACACTTCGATGATGTCAGTCACACTCTTCTCTTCTACACTCTGTTCTCTCTAGGTTGACAGCCCTTTACCTGTCTGACTGCTTCTTCCCTGTCTCCTCTGCTAGATATTAATTTAGTGGGTGTCCCACAAAACTCTGCCCTGGCCCTTTATCTCTTTTTCCTCAATACTATTTCACTTGGCCATCTCAGCACCCATAGATTCAATTATTATCTCTATAATAATGATTCTCAAATATGCTTATCTAGTCATAAACTCTCTGTTGGCTTTCTGATCTGCACATCCAATTGTCCATTGTATAACTGGAAGTCCCATATACATCTTAAACACACCATGTCCAAAACTGAGTTAATGATCTCCCCCAAACCCAACCCTTCTCTTCCTAATATCCTTATTATTGTCAAGTTCACCACCACTCTCCAAGTCATCCAGACTCATCACCTATATTGATCCTCTGCTCCTCACAGTTTTTCATACCCCTTATTCAACCTGTTGATAAAGCCAGCTGATTTGACTTTTGTAACATTTCTTGAATCTGCTCCCTCATTTCTTCTGATGCTGCCACCACCCTGGAACAGGTTTGTTTTTCCTTTTGTTTTGTATTTCTGGTTTCTTTTTTTATCATTTATTTATTTGTTTAACATTTTTAGTTTTCAGCATTGATTTTCACAAGAGTTCGAATTACAAATTTTCTCCCAATTTCTAACCTCCCCCCACTCCATGATGGCATATATTCTGGTTGCCCCATTCCCAAGTCAGCCCTCCCTTCTGTCACCCCACTCCCCTTTTCCCTTACTTTCTTGTAGGGCAAGATAGATTTGTATGCCCCATTGCCTGTATATCTTATTTCCTAGTTGAATGCAAAAACTTTTTTTGAACATCTGTTTTTAAAATTTTGAGTCCAAATTCTCTCCCCTCTTCCCTCCCCACCCACCCTCCCTAAGAACTCAAACAATTCCACATAGGCCACATATGTATCATTATGTAAAACCCTTCCACAATACTCATGTTGTGAAAGACTAACTATATTTTGCTCCTTCCTATCCTATCCTCCTTTACTCAAATTTAGCGCTTGACCCTGTCCCTTTTCAAAAGTGTTTGCTTTTGATTACCTCCTCCCCCATCTGTCCTCCCTTCTATCATCCCTGTTTTTTTATCTCCTTCCTCCTTCTTTCCTGTGGGGTAAGATACCCAATTGAATGTGTATGTTATTCCCTCCTCAGGTGAGATCTGATGAGAGCAAGATTCACTCATTCCCCCTCACCTGCCCCCTTTTCCCTTCCTACATAACTGCTTTTTCTTGCCACTTTTATGCAAGATAATTTATCCCATTCTATCTCTCCCTTTCTTCCTCTCTCAATATATTCCTCTCTCATCTCTTAATTTTATTTTATTTTTTTAGATATCACCCCTTCATATTCAACTCACCCTGTGTCCTCCCTCCCTCTCTCTCTCTCTCTCTCTCTCTCTCTCTCTCTCTCTCTCTCTCTCTCTCTCTTTCTCTCTCTCTCTCTCTCTCTCTCTCTCTCTCTCTCTCTCTCTCTCTATATATATATATATATATATATATATATATATATATATATACACATATATATATATATGTATATTCCTTTCAGCTACTCTGATGCTGAGGTCTCATGAATCATACACATCATCTTTCCATGTGGGAATGTAAACAAAACAATTCAACTTTAGTAACTTTAGTTCTCTTTCTTGTTTACCTTTTCATGCTTCTCTTGATTCTTGTGTTTGAAAGTCAAATTTTCTATTCAGCTCTGGTCTTTTCACTGAGAAACCTTGAAAGTACTCTATTTTTTTGAAAGCCTTGGATGGAACAGGTTTTTAACACCACAAGTGTGAACTAGTGTAACAGACTATAGGCAGGCCTCCCTGCCTCTCCCTGAATCTCATTTTTGTCATACCAATTAGTTGCCTTAATGCACCAGTTTGACCACATCACCCATACCACACACTTAGTAAATTCCAGTAGCTTTTTATCACTCCAGGATCAAATATAAAATCCTTTGGTGTTCAAAACCCTCCATAATCCCTACCTTGACAGTCTTCTTATATTTTAAAACTTTCCCCACCTCACTTGCTCTGTAATCTGGTGAAGCTGACTCCCTTGTCATGCCTTGCACAAGATACTCCATCTCTGGACTTGAGGAAATTTTGCTGGCTGGTCCTCATGCTTGGAATTCTCTTTCTTCACGTATCCACCCTCCAGTTTCTTCCAAGGCCCATCTAAAATGCCATTTCTATAGGAAGCCTTCCCTAGTCCCTCTTCATTTACTGCCTTCTTCCTTTAATCATTTCTAATTCATCCTGTCCATATCTTGTATGTATATTTCCCCCATTTGATATAACCTTTTTGAGAGCAGGGGCTACCTTTTTTTGTTTGTTTGTTTTTGGTTTTTTTTTTTGCAATTTTAATTACTATTATTTATTTAATATTTTTAGTTTTCAGCATTGATTTCCACAAGATTTTGAATTACAAATTTTCTCCCCATTTCTACCCTCCCCCCCACTCCAATATGGCATATATTCTGATTGCCCTGTTCCCCAGTCAGCCCTCCTTTCTGTCACCCCACTCCCTCCCATCTCCTTTTTCCCTTACCTTCTTGTAGGGCAAAATATACTTCTGTTCCCCATCGTCTGCATATCTTATTTCCCAGTTGCTTGCAAAAACAACTTTTTTTAACGTCTGCTTTTAAAACTTTGAATTCCAAATTCTCTCCCAACTTCCTTCCCCACACACCCTCACTAAGAAGGCAAGCAATTCAACATAAGTCACATGTGTATCATTATATAAAACCCTTCCACAATACTCATGTTGTGAGAGACTAACTATATTTTGCTCCCTCCTGTCCAGTCCCCCTTTATTCAATTTTCTCCTTTGACCCTGTCCCTTTTCAAAAGTGTTTGCTATCTGCCCTACTTTCTATGGTCCCCCCATTTTTATTCCCTTCCTCCTTCTTTCCTCTGGGGTAAGATACCCAGTTGAGTGTGTATGTTATTCCCTCTTCAAGTCAAATCCGATGAGAGCAAGATTCACTCATTCGCCCTCACCTGCCCCCTATTCCCCTACAAAAGAAGTGCTTTTTCTTGCAATTTTTATGTAAGATAATTTACCCCATTCTATCTCTACCTTTCTTCCTCTCTCAATATATTCCTCCCATCCCTTAATTTGATTTTATTTTTTTAGATGTCATCCCTTCATATTCAAATGACCCTTTGCCCTCTGTCTATACATATATAGATAGATAGATAGATAGATAGGTATAGATGTGTGTGTGTGTGTGTGTGTGTGTGTGTGTGTATTCCCTTCAGCTACCCTAATAGTGAGGTCTCATGAATTACACACATCATCTTTCCATGTAGAAACATAAACAAAACAGTTCAACTTTACTAAGTCCCTTATGATATCTCTTTCTTGTTTACCTTTTCATGCTTCTTTTGATTCTTGTGTTTGAAAGTCAAATTTTCTATTCAGCTCTGGTCTTTTCACTGAGAAAGCTTGAAAGTCCTCTATTTTATTGAAAATCCATATTTTGCCTTGGAGCATTATACTAAGTTTTGTTGAGTAGGTGATTCTTGGTTTTAATCCTAGCTCCATTGACCTCTGGAATATCATATTTCAAGCCCTTCAATCCCTTAAGGTAGAAGCTGCTAGATCTTGTGTTATCCTGATTGTGTTTCCAAAATACTCAAACTGTTTCTTTCTGTCTGCTTGCAATATTTTCTCCTTGATCTGGGAGGTCTGCGATTTGGCAACAATATTCCTAGGAATTTTCTTTTAGGGATCTTTTTCAGGAGGCAATCGGTAGATTCTTTCAATTTCTATTTTACCCTCTGGCTCTAGAATATCAGGGCAGTTCTCCTTGATAATTTCTTGAAAGATGATATCTAGGCTCTGTTTTGATCATGGCTTTTAGGTAGTCCAATAATTTTTAAATTATCTTTCCTGGAACTATTTTCCAGGTCAGTGGCTTTTCCAATGAGATATTTCACATTGTTTTCCATTTTTTCATTCCTTTGGTTCTGTTTTATAATATCTTGATTTCTCATAAAGTCACTAGCTTCCATTTGCCCCAATCTAATTTTTAAGGTAGTATTTTCTTCAGTGTCTTTTGGACCTCCTTTTCTATTTAGCTAATTCTGCCTTTCAAGGCATTCTTCTCCTCATTGACTTTTTGGAGTTCTTTGGCCATTTGAGTTAGTCTAATTTTTTTTTCCTTTTTTTTTTTAAATGCAATTTATTTATTTAACATATTTGGTTTTCAGCATTGATTTTCACAACATTTTGAATTACAAATTTTCTCCCCGTTTCTACCCTCCCCCCCACTCCAAGATGGCTTATATTCTGGTTGCCCTGTTCCCCAGTCAGCCCTCCCCTCTATCACCCCCCCTCCCCTCTCATCCCCTTTTCCCTTCCTTTGTTGTAGGGCAAGATGAGTGAACCTTGCTCTCATCAGATTTGGCCTGAGGGGGAATACCATACATACTCAGTTGGGTATCTTACCCCACAGGAAAGAAGAAGGAGGAAGATAAAAAAAAAAAAATAAAAGGCGGGGGGATGATGGAGTGGAGGGCAGATGGGGGTGGAGGTAATCAAAACAAACACTTTGGAAAGGGGACAGGGTCAAGGGAGTTAGTCTAATTTTTAAGGTGTTATTTTCTTCAGGTTTTTTTGGGTATCCTTTAGGAAGTCATTGATTTGTTTTTCATGTTTTTCTCTCATCACTCTCATTTCTCTTCCCAATTTTTCCTCTCCTCTTACTTGATTTTCCAACTCCTTTTGGAGTTCTTCCATGGCCTGAGACCAATTCATATTTTTCTTTGAGGCTTTTGATGTAAGCTCCTTGACTTTGTTGACTTCCTCTGGCTATAGGTTTTGGTCTTCTTTGTCACCAAAAAAAAATTCCATAGTCTGAGTCTTAATCTGGGACTGTTTTTGCTTCCTGTTCATGTTCCCAGCATACTATTTGACCCTTGAGGTTTTTGTCAGGGTATGACTGCTTGTAGAGTAGAGAATAGTTTGTGCCAAGCTTGAGGGGCTGCACTGCTATTTTCAGAGCTACTTGTACACAGCAAGCTCTGCCACACCAGCACTCCTCCTCCCCTAAGAACCACCAACCTGGACCGGACTCAGATGTAAGCAAGCTCTGCACTCCCACTCTAATCCACCACTTAATTCCTCCCAACAGGTTGGCCTGGGGCCAGAGACAACTGCAGCTATAGCTCTGGAAGCAGCCTCAGAGTTGCACCACCTCTGCTGCCCCTGGGGTGGTGGCCAACCACGAACTCCTTTCACTCTGTCCCAGTTTTCCCACTAACTTTCTCTGTTTTCTTTGGCCTTTATGGGTTGAGAAGTCTGCAAACTGCCGCAGCTCACTGATTCAGGGTGCTCTGCCTGTATTGCCCGGCTCAGGGTCTGGTTGGTCCTGGTGTGGTCCCTCTGCTCCCAGCTCTGTGCTATATACCCTTCCCAGAGACCATCCGGGCTGTCCTGGGCTAAAGCCCTGCTTCCCTTTGCTATTTTGTGGTTTCTGCAGCTCTAGAATTTGTTCAGAGCCATTTTTATAGGTGTTTGGAGGGACCTGGCAGGGAGCTTAAGCAAGCCCCTGCTTTCCAGCCGCCATCTTGGCTCTGCCCCCCACCCCACCCCCCCGACCCCTGCGACTACCTTTTGTCTTAATTTGTAGTCCAGGTTTTTAGTATAGTAGCTGTAACATATTGGGGTGTTTTATAAATGTTTTTTGACTGACTGAAGCCAAATGCAATCCTAGACCTATGTGCTCTACTGGGCTTACCATTCCCCTGTTCAAGAAAATTCAGTGATTTCCCAAAACAGGATTATCTATGTGGTCATCCTCACAAATAAATAGCATTTCTGAAAATGGTCAAAAGTTATGCAATTTTCCTCACATGCAAGTATATTCTAGATATTCTTGCTGTTTTTGATCAACAAACAAGGTGAATTCTTTTCATTCCATTCCAAATTGTGACTTCCAATAAATGAGTTCTTATTTCCATTTCTACATCTAAGCCACTCAAGTGACCCAGGTCAAGTCTTTAAGACAGAGAACAATTGCCCTGGGAAGGAATAAACAGGACTTGGTACAGATTTCTTCTCTGAGAAACAGGATTGACTCTCTCAAATGCTGAAGCAAAGCAGTAGCTCTCAAGTACAATGCTCATCTTTGTGAACCAACTGAACTGAAGACTTATCAAGGGACTGGACAAACTAAATTATAATTTGCAATTTTGCCCAGGATTGTAACACAAAACAGCAACGAGAGCAAGTAGCCCCAAATTTTCCATCAAAGCCACCATGGAGGGGAGTCAGAATAAGGAGATTTGACACTAGCCCCATGATAAAGACACTGAAAATATGAGAAGACACAGTTGGGGAGGCTACCATCTGAGAAAGAATCAAGTTGGCACTGAGTGCTTAGCTTGGATGTTTTTTTTGCATCTGTTAAATTTCAGTGCCTAAGTAAAAAGTTCCAATTGCACCATCTTGTTTATACCTTTAGATAAGAGTTGTATATACCATCCATGATCTGGTTAAATAAATATGCTGTTTTATCTTCAACAGTGACCATTTCCGTCTCTAAAGAAAATACTCCAGCACAGAGGGATGTGATTTTGGTCAAATAAAGCAACACAGGTTAAATGGCTTGTGAATTAATATTTTTCTTTGGGCCTTGGTTTCCTCAACTATTAAACTGGCTGTAACAACAGCATTTGCTACATCATAGTACATAGGGATGTCGTGAAAATTATGCATATTAACTTCAAGAGTTTGGAGTTCTTTGGAAGACTCATGGTCTTTGAGGTATCATCATCATAGGGTATACTCCATTACTTTGATCCATGCCTGGCATGATCAAAGTGTGTACTCATTCTATCAGGGCAGATCACAATTGTGCCATGCCTTGTCAGCCTGGGTGATTCTTTTCCATCTTCTTCCAGGAACATTTTCATGAGGTCCCACACAAGATGAGGCAGGCCTTCCTCTAGGCCACTTTGGCATTTCTGATATACCAAGTCAATACAGTATCTCTATCACAGAACCAAAGTCTGTCACTCAGAATTACAAAATTGAGAGTAGGGAGGGACTTCATTAGCCATCTGGCCCTAACCATTCCAAAAAAAAAGAATTTACTTTACAACATGTCTAGCAAGAGGCCATCCCATCTTGGCTTGAAACCCTCTGAGGGGTTTCTCAAGACAACCCATTCCAATTTATGATAGTTCAAATTATGAGGAAGCTTCCCAGCTTTGGAATTCCCACCTCCTTGCTACTGCTTCTGCCCACTGAAGCAAGATAAAACAAGTAGAAACCACCTGCCACATGTTAGGCCTTCAAATAAGAGAATAGCAATAACTCTAGAACTACCCAGAGTCTTCTCTTTTCAAGGGTAAACATCTCCGGTTCTTTCAACCAATCTTCATATGACACAGACTAGGGGCCCTTCAGCTTCCTGCTTGTATTTCTCTGGATGTCACACAACCAGACCTCTCCTTTTCCAAATGCCAGGGTCTTCCATGACACTCCTTATGCCACTTGTTATAGGTAGGTCATTCTTAGGTCTGAGAACACTTATTCAAGGGTGGAGCATCATCCGTTCAGAGATTCAAAGTGGCTATTGAGTCTATCCCCCCCATTTTACAGATTAGGTCACTAAGGCCAAAATTGGTAAGTAACTTGTTAATATTGACTCAGCTAACAAGTTTCTAAGATGAAATTTGAACTTAGGTCTTCCTAACCACTTGTGCAATGTTTTATCTACTAAACTACCCACCACAAGTACTTCCACTGCCCTAGGAGTTACTTGAAGTTCAAATTGTTCCCAGACTGCAGTCATAAAGATATTGTTAGAAGAACATTTTGGTTGGTAAAAATGGATGGATGAACTGTTGTTGATGAAAGATTTAATGACAATACTTTCTCGATGGATGGCAACTCATGTCTAAAAAATTGTGTGAGACCCCTTCCCAGAAGCTGAAACCTAAAGGGACCATTGATCCCATATTCTCTAAACATATTTTAAGTAACAAAAATGATTTATCTCTTGAATAATACCAATACAAAAAGCTTGTCAACTAAGATGAGGCAGCAACAGTCAGAAATTACAAGATATGATACTACCCACAATTTTTTAGCCCAATATTATCCAGACATACTCAGATTTGAAATGGGTCAACACGTTTGAAAGACATTAACATTTATTCCTTAGTTCAAGTTCTCTCTTCACATTAGGAACTAACTTTATAAACACACACCATATCTTTTGGTACTACTATCTCTTTTATATTTTTTCTTAAATCTGAGCTTCAGTTAACCCCTAACCTTTCAAGGTGACAACTAGAGCTTATCCATACAAGTATCAATTGTTTTGCACAGAAGCCTCCTTCAAAGAATCTGAGTCATTGGTCATCTTTTTGGATACTGAAGTCCTTCATGCTCTTCAAACATAGTGCTTAAGCATCTTATTGGCTACCTCACAACTCTTCTTGAGCACTCATTTCTTCATTCATATGACCATCACCCTTGTTCAAGCCATCATCTTCTCTCACTTGGACTATCATAATAGCTTCCTAATTTGTTTCTTTGCCTCCAGTTTTACCATCACTACCAATCCATCTTCCTAACAAAAGCAATTTTTCTGAAACACAGATCTGATCATATGACTCCCCTACTCAAGAATTATCCTTAGTTGCCTCCTACTTCTAGAATAAAACATAAATTTCCCTCAGGTTCTTTGTAGTGAGATGCAGTAGAACATATTGGAGCTTATATTCAAAGTAATCAGCCTGCCAATGGGAGGAAAAAGCCCTACTGCTGGCTTGTGAAGTCTCAGCCCTCTGCTGAAGCCCCAGCCA
Organism: Trichosurus vulpecula; assembly: GCF_011100635.1. NCBI lineage: Eukaryota > Metazoa > Chordata > Mammalia > Diprotodontia > Phalangeridae > Trichosurus > Trichosurus vulpecula. The sequence continues at coordinate 194,818,751 of NC_050581.1, read as the reverse complement.
TAACAAATGACCTCAATATGGCCAAGGAGATGGATGAAATGCTTAGCCACACTGTATGACTAAAAAGAGATTCTTCCTTCCTTCCCCCATGTGTCTATGTGTATACATGCACATTTAAACACTTGGAATTGTTTACCGAATGTTATAAATGATTCTCAATTAGTCCTGGGATGACCATAATGCAGTTAGTATCCTTTATAATTGGAAAGCAAGGAAGGAAGAGAAATAGTTTAATTCTGTGTTATGTTATTGGTCTGGTTGGAAGACATTACAAGGCTAGCTTCCTAATGAAAATCTGTACCAAGAAGGTTGGTTTACAATGAATACTTCGCCTTTTGTGATTCTCTGTGGGTGGGCTTGGGACCAATGATGGTGCAAAAGCAGACTCCAGGAGGTCTGTGGGCAGTTCTTGGGTAATGAGCATGCTTTGCAAATGACAATGTCGATGATTTGGATTTTGAGGGGTTGTCATTTCCTCTCTTTCAAAAATTGATGACTTGCTTTTGTTGCTTCATTATGATCTCAGTAATAATATCACCATGTTTTTCTACATTTAGAGCATTAGCCACCATAATATACTAAAATGGATACACCAAAGTAGTCCATGAGCTCACAACACTGGAAAGTAAATGAGAATCACAGAAATCATGGGGTGACGGGTTTTATAGAACCATGATGTCACCCACTCTCATCAATCAAATCAACCAAATCAATAGGTATTTATTAAGGACCCACCATGTGAAAGGAAGGAAAAGACACTTGAGAAACAAAGTTAAAAATGAAAAGTTTTCTACGCCAAGGAGTTTCCAGTCTTTTATATATATATATTTTAAAAGTATTAATTTATTTTTAACATTCTTTTCTTTTTTAAAAATCTTTGAGTTCCAAATTTTCTCTCTCCCTCCCAGTCCTGCCCCCACCCACTGGGAAGGCCATCAAATATGGTATCCATTACAAATGGGAAAGCATGCAAAACATATTTCTATAATAGCCATATTGTGAAAAGGCAAGAAAAATTACATGAGAAAATTATACTTTAATTTTTCTCAGAGTTCATTAGTTCTCTCTTTGGAGGTAGACAGCATATATTCATCATGTGTCCTTTGAATTCTCTTGAATTGTTTTATTGGTCAGAGTAGCTAAGTATCTCTCTGTTGATCATCACTACACCATTGTTGTCACTGTGGGCAATGATCTCCTGTTCCTCTCACTTCACTTTGCATCAGTTCATTTAGGTCTTGCCATGTTTTTTTTTTTTTTTTCTGAAACCACTCTATTATCATTCTTTCTAGCACAGGGTACTCTATCACAATCATATGCTAAAACTTGTTCAACCATTTCCCGATTGGTGGGCATCCACTTGATTTTCAATTCTTTGTCACTATGGAAAAAGCTGCTATAAGTACTTTTGTACATATAGGTCCTTCTCCTTTCTCTTTTTGTAAATTTTGTAAATTCTTAGCCCAGAATCTGGATTCTTTGGGTTTATCAAAGAGTAGATTGTAGTAGTCGTTGACTACTGCATCTTGTGTACCTATCCTACTGCATTGATCCACAACTCTATTTCTTAGCCAGTACCAGGTAGTTTTGATGACTGCTACTTTATAGTACAGTTTAATATCTGGTATGGCTAGTCCCCCTTCCCCAGCATTTCTTTCATTATTTCCCTAGATATTCTAGACCTCTTGTTCTTCCAGATGAATTTTTTTATTGTTTTATCCAGCTCTGTAAAACAGTTTTTGGTAGTTCGATTGGTATGGCAATGAATAGATAAATTAATTTACCTAAAATTGTCATTTTTATTATATTAGTTTGGCCTAACCATGAGCAACTGATATTTTTCCATTTATTTAGATCTGACTTTTTTGCATGAAAAGTGTTTCATAGTTATGTTCATATAGGCCCTGGGTTTGTCTTGGCAGATAGACTCCCAAATATTTTATAATGTCTACAGTAATTTTGAATGGAATTTCTCTTTCTATCTCTTGCTGTTGGACTTTGTTAGTAATGTATAGGAATGCTGAGGATTTATGTGGGTTTATTTTATATCTTGCAACTTTGCTAAAGTAGTTTATTATTTCAAATAATTTTTTACTTGATTCTTTAGGATTCTTTAAGTAAATCATCATATCATCTGCAAAAAGTGATAATTCAGTTTCTTCTTTGCCTATTCTAATTCCTTCAATTTCTTTTTCTTGTCTTATTACTACAGCTAACATTTCTAGTACCAAATTGAATAGTAGGGGTGATAATGGACATCCTTGTTTAACTCCTGATCTTATTGGGAATGCATCTAGGTTATCCCCATTAGAAATAATGCTTGTTGATGGTTTTAGGTAGATGCTATTTATAATTTTAAGGAAGGATCCATTTATTCCTATGCTTTCTAGTATTTTTAATAGAAATGGGTGTTGTATTTTGTCAAAGGCTTTTTCTGCATCTATTGAGATGATCATATGGTTTCTGCTAGTTCTGTTGTTGTTATGATCAATTATGCTGATAGTTTTTTCTAATATTGAACCAGCCTTGCATTCCTGGAATAAATGTTACCTTGTCATAGTGTATTATTCTCGTGATAAGTTGCTTCAGTCTTAAGGTAATATTTTATTTAAAATTTTTGCATCAATATTTATTAGGGAAATTGGTCTATAATTTTCTTTCTCTGTTTTGACTCTTCCTGTTTGGGTATTAGTACCATATTTGTGTCATAAAAAGAATTTAGTAGGACTCCTTCTTCACCTATTTTCCCAAATAGTTTATAAAGTATAGGAAGTAATTGTTCTTTAAATGTTTGATAAAATTTACATGTAAAACCATCTGGCCCTGGAGATTATTTCCTAGGGAGTTCATCGATGCCTTGCTCATTTTCTTTTCCTGAGATGGGGTCATTTAGGAATTTTACTTCCTCTTCTGTTAATCTGGGCAATTTATATTTTTGAAGATATTCATCCATATCCTTAAGGTGTTCAAATTTATGGGCATACAATTGGGCAAAATCATTCCTAATCATTGTTTTGATTTCCTCTTCATTGGAGGTGAATTCACCCTTTTCATTTTTGATACTGGTAATTTGATTTTCTTCTTTCTTTTTTTTAATCAAATTGACCAAAGTTTATCAATCATATTGGTTTTATTCATAAAACCAGATCTTGGTTTTATTTGTTATTATAATATTTATTAATTCAGTAATTTTCTTGATTTCAATTTTATTAATCTCTCCTTTGATTTTCAGTATTTCTAATTTGGTATTATTTGGGGATTTTCAATTTGTTCTTTTTCTAGCTTTTTCAGTTGCATGTCCAATTCATTGATTTCCAGTTTCTCTATTTTGTTCATGTAAGCATTTAGAGATATAGAAGTTCCCCTAAGAACTGCTTTTGCTGCATCACATAAGTTTTGGTATGTTAAGGCAATCAGTAAATGAGAAGGTCTTTTCCACCCTCCCCCATTTGAATAGTCTTCAGATGATGGTCCAGGTGGGGTCCATGAAGGCAGGTCTGATTGCATCTTTGCCCCTAAGTAGGCCCAAATCCCTAGATCCTGGGTGCTGGTCCTATGTGGGTATGAGGCCCCCTGGGGTCCTGGGGGAGTTGCTGGGACCAGAGCCAATAGTGGGTGTCTTGGTTCTGGTTGCTCAGATGATGTTCTAGCTGATTGGATGGCTTCTAACAACTGTATAAAAAGAGAGAACACAGCTTGGAGACTGAAAGGTGGTGGAGGCAGGAGAAGGAGAAGAGATAGAAGTAGCAGCTGCAGTGGCAGCAGAGACAGAAGCAGCATCAGCAGAAGCTGAAGCAGAAGAACCTGAAGCAGTGGGTGCTACTGACCCACATGTGGACTGGAGAGTGCTGAGCAAAGGCTTGAGGTCAGTGGGTAATCTTCTTACTGGAGGGCCCTAGCATTGTGGGGGAGCATGAGTATGATTAGGTTTACTGTCATAATTTTTTTTCTGTAACCTCCTGGTTACTTTTGTGAGGTGGGCTTATTGGGCTTGGAAGCTTTTGGCCAGGATATCAAGTTGGGGACATTGGTCCATGGGTCTGCTACTTTGGAGCTTGAAGACATGCTTTAATTCCTTTGCCTTCTACTTAGAGAATTCCTTATATCCTGCAGTTCTGAAGCATTCAGGCATATTTATGATTTTCTTTGAAATCATGAATTCTGCCTTTATGTTATAGTATGTTGTCTCATTATTGTCATTCTCTCGATTGAAGTTATTAATTATTTATATGATTTGTTCTTTGGCCCACTTATTCTTTAGAATTAGAATATTTAGTTTCCAATTAATTTTTAGCTTATTTTTTTCCATGGTTCTTTATTACAAATAATTTTTATTGCATCGCAATCTGAAAAGTGTGCTTTAACTACTTCTGCCTTTCTGCACTGGGGTGTGAAGTTTTTATGCCCTAGTATGTGGTCAATTTTTGGGTATGTGCCATGTACCACTGAGAAAAAGGTATATTCCTTTTTATCCCCCATTCAGTTTTCTCCAGAGGTCTATCATATCTGCCTTTTCTAAAATTCTGTTCACCTCCTTAACTTTTTTCTTCTTTATTCTGAGGTTTGATTTATCAACTTCAAAGAGGGGGAGGTTAAGGTCTCCAATTATTATAGTTTTGCTCTCTATTTCTTCCTGTAACTCCCTTAACCTCTCCCATAAACCTCTCCTGGCTTTACGGTGGATTTCTGCTTTTGAGGTTCAGGGCTCTCTGTCCCAGGTTTCTTGTTCTGGGGACTGTGAGTCTAGTTAATGGCTTTGTGTATCATAGCCTTCAGCTTCCTGAGGTGTGGGGGAGGGGTCTGTTTGCCTGAAGTCTCCTTTTGCCCTGGGGCTGCTCTCCAGCACTGCTGTTCAGCAATGGTCTCAGCTGTTTGTTGTCTGTGCTGGGGTCTTCCACTTCCCCTGGCTGTGCAAAGGTATGTCTGGGCTCCTAGTGTTGACCCCTGCTGGGTCTGCCCCTCTGGGACTCAGGAACTCCCACTGCTCAGCCACTGAAGCCACACTTCTGTCTGCTCTATTCCAGTGTTTTTCCCAAGAAATTCTCTGGGTCAGGGAGGGAGGGATTAGAGCCATTTACCTGGCCATTATGTCTCCCAGAAGTTTAAGAAGGGGAGATTCAAGCCTTTGGGTTGCAAGCCTCAGGAGTAGATGTCTCACAGCCAGAGGCGATGCACTGCTGCCTCTCGCCACTTCGACAGAACCCTGTCCTATGTTGAGAGGCCTGGGGATCTCTGCTGGTTTCATGCACCCAGCTTTCTCCCAGCCTGGATCGCTGGCTGGTTTCCACAGCTGCTTCTACTTTGGTGTTGTCTGGTGGAGCTCCATAGGCCAAGAGCTCTCCCAGACTACAGATCCATCCCATCGACCTTTTGGACTCTCCTGGCTTGGAAATTTGCCCCACTCAGACTGCTACTGGATTCTAACTCTCAAATCTGCTCAGATGCACTTTTTTAGAGGTATCTGACAGAACTTGTGAGAGAGCTCTGGTAAGATGCTGCTTTCATGAGGCCATCTTGGCTCCACCCCCCAGAATTTGTTATTTCTGATAGATGGGAGGTGGTACCTAAAGGTTGTTTCAATTTGCCTTCCAAAACTCAATAGTGATTTAGAGCATTTTATATGACTATAGATAATTTTGTTTTCTTCTTCTGGAACTGCCTGTTCATATCCTTTGACTATTTGTATGACTCTTATTTTTATTAATTTAACTCAGTATATATTTGAGAAACATATACTTTTATATCAGAGAAACTCTTTATCTGAGAAATTTGCTGCAAAAAACTTGAATATTCCCTTTATTGTCTATGGTGCTTTTTAGCAAAATGTAATTTCTCTGAATATCCCTTTTAATTAGGTCTATTTTTGATTTTGCTTTGCTGAAATCATGAATTCTACACCTGCCTTTTTTCATTTCAGTTGAAGCGTATTAGATTCTGCTTCTGCCCTTTATTTTAAATTTGTGCATTTTTTCTGTTTCAAGTGTGTCCTCTGTAAATGACATATTGCTGGATTCTAGTTTCTGATCTACTTTGCTATCTAATTCTGCTTTTGTTTTTAGGGTTATTTGGGGGGGGGGTTGAGCTCAGCCCATTCACATTCACAGTAATAACTACTGTGTTTCCCTCCATCCCATTTTCTTCTGTTTGTTTTCCTCCTCCTCTGTTTCTATCCATCTCTGTCTCTGTCTCTCTCCCTGACTTTCTGTCTCTCTCTGTCTCTCTCTCTGTGTCTCTCTCTGTCTCTCTCTATCTCTCTGTCTCTCTCTCTGTCTCTGTCTCTCTCTCTCTGTCTCTCTCTCTCTTTCTCTCCCTTGTCCCTCCTCAAAAGTTTATTTTGCTTCTAACCATTGTGTCTGTATTCCCTTTTAGTACCCTGCACCTTTCTCTCATCCCTTTCCCCTCCATTGGCCCTTTTAGGTAAGTTACATTTCTATACACAACTGAGTGTGTGTATGTATATATCATGATAATAATAAAGTTTTGGGGGAATTACATGTATCATGTTTCCATGTAGAAATATAAAATGTTTAACTTGAGAGTCTTATTATGACTCTTTTATGTTTACTTTTTCTGCTTCTCTCAAGTCTTGTATTTGAAAATCAAATTTGCTCTGCTCTTTTCCTCAGGAATGTTTGAAAGTCCTCTATTTCATTAAATATACATTGGCCCCCCAAAATAATTATACTCCGTTTCAATAGGCAGGTGATTTTTGTTGTAATCCTCTTTTGCCTTCTGTAATATCATATCCAAACCCTTTCAATTGTTTAATGTAAAAGCTACTAAGTCCTGTGTAATCCTGACTGTGGCTCCACAATATTTGAATGTTTTTTTTTCTCTGGATGCTTGAAGTATATTCTCTTTGACCTGATAGCATGGAATTTGGCTATAATATTCCTGGGAGTTTACATTTTGAGATTTCTTTTGGGAGGTGATACGTGGATTCTTTCAATGTCTATTTTACCCTGGATCTAAGATATAGTGGCAGTTTTCCTCTATATTATTTCTTGATATATGATGTCTAGGCTCTTTCTTTGATCCTGCCTTTCAGGTAGTCCAATAATTCTAAAACTGTCTCTCCTTGATTTATTTTCCAGTGGAGTTTCCATTTGAATGATATATTTCACATGTTATTCCTTTTCTTTACTTCATTTTTTAAAAATTTCTTCATAGCTCATCAAGCCATTAGCTTCCATTTGCCCAACTCTAATTTTTAAGAAGTTCTTTTCTTCCATTAATTTTTATACCCCCTTTTCCAATTGGCCTATTCTGTTTTTTTAAAGAGTTCTTCTCTTAAGTGAATTTTTGTGCCTCTTTTACCATTAAGCCGATTCAGTTTTTTAAAGTGTTAATTTCTTCAGTATTTTTCTGTGCCTCTTTTACTAAGCTGTTAATTCTCTTTTCATATTTTTTTGTTCTCACTCTAAGAACATTTCCTGTTTTTTTCTCTACCACTATTATCTCTTTCTTTAACTTTTCTAGGAATTCTTATTGGGCTGGGGTCTAATTAGTATTTTTTCTTTGAGATTTTATCTTCTGAGTTCATGTCTTGAGTATCTTTTATAGTCAATTTTTCTTGTTATTTGTTTCCCAACTTATTTTTTTTCCTTTGAACTTTATGTTAAAGTTGGGCTCTGCTCACCTGGGTGGGGAGGCACTGTCCCAAGTTTTAGGCTTTCTCAGATTGCTGTTTTTAAAGCTAGTTCTGGAGGTCTGTAAATTTTTGTTGTTTCCATGGTGGTGTGATCCTGGGGGAGACATGGTCATTGCTCTCCTACTCTTCACTCTGGTCTTTACCCAGGAAGGGTCCCAGGCATCCTGCAGCCATAAGCCCTAGTGCTCTCTTTGCCTTGGAATTGCACCTAGGGCTCCTGTTTCCCGGTGACCAAGCCCTAGCACTCCTCTCCACTCTGGAACTGTGATACAGAAATGATTCTGGGCAAAAAAGATGCTAATTAATGCCAACTGTACTCACTGTCAGCAAACATCCCCCATAATCTCTAACTAGTTGTCTGAACCCTTTAAAATCTCTGGGCTGAGCATTCCTAAAGCTTTGGTGGTGCTTGGGTTGCTGTTGCTCCTGCTGTATGTGTGAGCTACAGAGAGGCTTCCATCCTAGTGTAACAAATTTCTCTTGCTGACTTCCTAAGTTTTCTTAGGCTAGAAAATGTCTCACTCTGATCTTTTCTTGGTTCTGCCGCCCCAAAATTCAATTTGACACATTATTTTAAAGTTCTTTGAAGGGGAATGTGGAGAGAGTTCAGCTGAATTGCCTTTAATTTACCATCTTTGAGTTACCATATATATGTAGCAAGGTTTGTATAACAGGTACTTATAGCACTGTTTTAGAGATTGGCCACTCTTATAATTAGCTTAAGTCTAGTGATCTCCTGGAGAGATCTCTCTTTGCCTTATTCATCCTCTCATGCTGAATCCTAAGACAATTGAAGGGTATATTTTTTCTTATTTCTGAATTTTTAAAATTAAAATAACTCTCATTAATCCATTACCTTTCATATGGACATACTAAATTATAATTAATAAATTGGAGAAACTTCTCATAAGCTTTTGCTCATTTCTCTTGAAATATCAAATTCTTTCATCACCCAGACTTAGATAACTGGAAAAATGAATGTAAATGGTATTTGTTAGCAGTATAATTAACAACAAAGACATATCTAATTATTTACAATATATTAGGTATGAGATAACAGCCAGTCACTTTTTGGTATCACTATGACCACTGACTTCTCCTCTGTTCAAGAAACTCAGTCATACTACTAATGCCATCATTTTAAGATAACTATTATAGTATTTTTCTCAAGAATTCTTGTAATTATTCATAAGAAAGGAGTTAAAACAGTTCTCCAACAAAAAAATCTATTCATTCTCTTTTCTGTATATCATTCAGTGTCTTCAGAATAACAATTAAACTGTCACTCTTTCAGTCTTCTATTAAGAGACTATTAAAGCCGATACTACACACACGTACATATGTATATGTGTATATATATATATATATATATGTTTTTATATGCACACATTTAAGGTTATGCATGTATATACACACATATGTATATGTGACACAAAATTAACATGTGCATATAAATACATACCTGTGTATATAAATACATGTGCACATACATATGTGTGTATGCATACATACACACGCATATATACATATATGTAAAGCATAATGTAATTTGGGGGAGTGAGCACTAGTCATCAGTGTGAGCAGAAAACATGTAAACTGTGGCACATGAGCTTAGCCCTTCCAGAAGCTAGGGTTTGTAAAAGGCAGAGATAAGGATGGAGCCCATTTTAGACAAGCAAAGGAGTTGGGAGATGGAATTTCAATTATAGAAATCAGCAAACAGGCCAGTTTGGCAGGAATGTAGAAGTCATGAAAGGAAGTAATGCAGAATAAATCTAGAAGAGGAGGCTGAAGCCGCATTTTGAAAGGCTTAAAAAGCAAAAGAGAAGAGTTTGCATTTTATTCTGATGTCAGCAGAAAGAAACAAGGACATTTTGAGCAGGAGTAATATTATCCAATATGTGATTTAAGAATATCTTTTTTGTTAGTTGTAGGGAGGATGGATTAGAGGGGTAGAGATTTGAGTCAAGGAGACCAATTAGAAAGCTAGGTCAAGAGTGCAGGTGAAAAGTAACAAATGCCTGAACTAGAAAGGTGGCCATATGAATGGACACAAGAGGAGGAATTTAAGAGATTTCAACACAGAGCTGACAAGGCCTGGCAACTAAAGGATTTGAGGATTGAAGGGGAATGAAGAAGCGAAGATGACTCAGTTGTGGATTTGGGTGACTGAAAGAATGGGGGTACCCTCAACAGAAACAGGAAAGTTAAAAAGCAGATGATCTGGGGCAAATGGTAGTGATTTTTATTTTGAACGTGTTGAATTTTCAGTACTTAATAAGATATCAAGTTGGAAATAGCCAACAGAAAATCACGATGTAACATTGAAGAAGAGGAGAGAAATTCTAGTTTGATATTGAAATCTAAGAGTCATCTAAATAAAGATGATCATTAGACTCTGGTGAGTAAGAGAAAAGAAGAAAACCCAATACAGAGCCTGGAGGTAAACCGACAGTTAGAGGTGTGTGATGTGGTTGATGAGCCAGCAAAGGAGACTGAAAAGCGATCAGAAAGACAAGAAGAAAACATGAAAGAGTGATGTCAAAAAGGAGGAAATATTTGAGAGAAGTTGGTCAATAGTATTAAATGCTCCAGGGAGGCCAAGACTTATGTCAGAGGAATGAGACAAGTTGAACAAAAACCACCCTCTCACCTGCGACCCACCCTAATCAAAGAACCTGGAGTAATGAGGAGTGTGAACAATTAAGAATCTAGGAAGTCTATTCCCTTGCATTTTAAATGACACTGTAGCAAACTTTGAAGATAATAAGGGGTGTGATTCACACCCTTAGAAAGGAAAGGCCTCTATTCAAAGTGGGGCATGATGGCTTCTGCCATTGTTTTCCAGGTTCCTATTCCCATCATCCATTCCAACAGCAGGGCACTTCCATCTTGTCCTATATGAAGAAATCGATGCAGTTCTCAGAAGGAAAGGAGGGAAAATATAATCAACTCCTTAACTTGCTCTGAAAATAATTTGCTTTCCCAACAAAATGTGTTAGACATATGAGATGACAAAGAAAGATGTTCCATGACTACTTCTTTGTCACCCAGATAGATGAAGGATTTCCATAGGGACCTTTGCTTTTCTGATTGGAACATGATCTTCATATAGCTTCCATACTTTTTATGGAAAGGGTATCTATAAACCTCAAATTATTGTTCTTTGGAAATACTAGATTGGATATGAAGGCCAACAGAAAGCTTTATTCCTCAGGATCACAACTTTCTAATTAATTGCATTTTAAATCCACATTGACATGGCAAAAGTTCCCCCTAAAGTTATTAATCATCAGCTTCTCCATTTAAACTATTTGGTACCATTCAAGTTGGGAAGGGAAAAACATGCTGGTTATTTCTTACTATTTACAAGTACCAAGTGAGATGAAACTGAAACCAAAGGGCCTTTCTTTGGGGTCCTCAACACCATCCAGCACAGGGCCATCCATGTAAGAGGCCCTCTAGAAACGCATGATGAATGACTGAATATGCCATTTATTCCAGCAAAATACATAGGCCCATAGGCCTATGTCCAGCTAGGCAGATGCACAGTCCACCCAGCTCAATGTATTTCTGTTGAAAGAGGACATTGAAGGATGACTTAAATAAGGTGCTCATAGAATCTGAAGTACCTGAACATGTCAGTTCCTAATCAATCAAATAAACATTTATTAGGCATCTATTATGTTCCATACTGCTTTGCAAAACACCAGGGAAACAACAGCAAAAAAGTAGTCCTTGATCTCAAGGAGATCATGATCTAAAAGAGAAAAAAACACACAGAAGTGAAGCAGGAAGCGGGGAGACAAAGGGGTACTCAAAGCAAATGGACATCTTGTTCCTTAGTGTTACAACCTGTAAGGGCAGCAGATGCAAAGCGGAGTAAGGATTCCACTGTTGCGGAAGCATCTCTGCCTTGTTTTGGCATTAAATCCCTTCACAACCTGGTTCCAACTGGCCTTCTTTCCAGACTGATTTCTAATCACTCCTCCTTGCATACTTTCTGTTCTAGTCCACTTTCTAGGTCTCATATATGACATTCAAGATCCTATCCCCTATATCAGGAATGCTTTCCCTTCCAACTTCAGCTCCCTAACTCCCTTCAAATCCCAGCTCAAATCCTCACTCTGATGCTTCCGGTTATTAGCACTCTCTTAAAATTACTCAATCATGTTTAGGAAAGAAGAAAGTGTAAAGGGAGGAGGGAAGGGAGAGAGGGAGGGAGGAAGGAAAGAAGAAAGGAAGGTAGGAAGGAAGGAAAAAAGAAGGAAGTTATTTTGATAGCTCAGCCAAGGATAGTGAAGGCATATTGCTAGGACTATACAAAACGGGTTCAAAACATATTTTGTTGATTTGCCACCTCATTAAGGTAACTAGATGATAGAACCAATGCAGTTCTCCATTGCAGTACATTTATTCCCTGTCAAAATACCTAGATCAGGTGAACAGCTGGGTTTTATTGGTTACTTCTAATTTTCCCAACACATTTAGCTGGTTCCTACAAGAGTTTAAGGCATGACTTCTATATACTAGGTTCAAGATTTTAAGGCTCAGAAATAGCCACATCTACCACAAGCTAGCCACAGAGCTACACATCCTGTGGGCTTACTTTACTCATACAGAAGGCATACAAGGAGACATTCCTTCCATGGATCACCTCACTACCGCTTCCGCTTGCTGAGTCACCATCTTTCTCTGGCTCCTGGGAAATCAGATTAAACATGAAATTGCTTTCAGGTCAGATCTGCCTCTACAACACCAACTCTGCCAATGGATGGCCCATGGCCATTAGGATCTTTGGCTTTTTTGTTTGTTTGTTTGTTTTTCTGAAGTAGATAAAGGAAGGTAGAACATTTTACAAACATTCCAATACAACATAAAGTGAAAACACTAAAACCAGTAGAATTCCTTTGGATAAGAGGGTTTCACTCACAGATGTCACTAATCACTCCAACTCTCGCTATCTATGTATTTTTGCTCCCATAAGTTGGAGAATTAATCTAGCCAGCCAACATTATTCTGTCTTAGGCTTGTACAGGATTCCAACATGGTGACTCAGCACCCATGTTAGCAACTCAGACCAGCAAGTTGGGGCAGAAAATACAATCCTTAGCTTTTCCACTCTAATACAGGGGAAAGGTACTCTTACTATTTGGAACACATGGAATTGGCACTGGTCAGATCCTCACCAATTAGCTAAAGGCCCAGAATTTCCATAAACAGCCTTTTTGCCCAAGAAAGGCCACTTCTTTTCTAGATATTGAGTTGAATAACTGAGGACAACCCTGCTATTTGCATAACCAACAGCATAAGAGAAGCCTCACTGAAAGATGCCTTTTTCATATCCAACAGCTTGCTTCCAGAATCTGAGATGTGCTTTCCACCCCGCTCACTACACGGCTGGCATCCAGGAACCTGTTAGTACAGTGTTTTCTACAAGACTACTTGTTAAGTCCCCACCTGGTGGGAGGCAGGAGCTCTGCTGCACTGTAATGATCCCATTCCACCACCTGTGCTTGGGGTGGCTGCCAGGAATGTGAATCTCCTTTATGTCTGCTAGCTAGATCCAGGATAGCTCTCCCGCTGCCAAGCAGGGATGTTGTTTTTAAGAGATAAGGCTTGACAGGAGTATGTTGAAGTAAGGCGTCCCCATCCAGCCTGACCTGCCAGTGACACGAGGAAGTTGACTTAGGGGCTGATGCTGTTTGAAGCAGTTTGGAGAACCGGGTCATGTCAAGGTGCCACTCACAGTGCCTCACTCCTAGTGAAGAACAAACTAAAAAAAGAAACAGGCACTCCAGTATTGATTTTACAAAGGAAAACCAAACAAAAAAGATGTGAAACAGAAATCTCTTCTACTCTTGGTCTCATGATTGTTTCCTGCTTCAGAATGTCAAGCTACACTTAGAAGACACTGTGGAAGCTGACTCCAGAGGGAGGCCAGGGTCTCAGAGCCCTGTGTAATTCACATCATATAAATGGAATATATCATATAGAGATCTATGACATATGAAAAATCTATCTGCTTCATTGTTTGGTTCTACTTTTAATCCTCTAAGGAGAAATGTGAAATTCATTCACTTATCTTTGCACAAGTCACTTCCCCCAAAAGGCTGCCCAAAGCATTTCAGTAGGTGGTACCGCAGTCAGCCAACAAGCGTTCATTAAGTACTTACTATAAGTGACGCACCATGCTAAATCTTGGGGATACAATGAAATATAAGAGGCAAGGTGGTAGAGTAGGGGCTTAGGCTGAGAGTCTGGAAAACCTGGCTTCAAATCTCCCCAAAGATGCTCACTAGTTATGTGACCCTGGGCAAGACATAACATCATATATCCAGTCACTTAGTCAGTGAATGTTTATTAAATGTTTATTAAACTATGGGGCAGGGATTGTGCTGAATGCTAGAGAAGTGAAGAAAGAGAACAGATAGTTCCAGCTCTCAAAGACTTCATTCAATTCAAGAAGGTCGTCAACTCATATTTGATATATTTAAAGTGACCTAAGGATCTTTCTTTCCCCCATTCATTCCTCTTTGAGCATTATCCACTGCCCCACCCCACCCCCCTCCTCTTCCTAACTTTCCTATTACAATCAAGGGCGATGCCATCCCCCCGGTCACCAGAATCCTGACTGCTGCTGTCCTTGGTTCCTCACTCTCTTTCCCCCACTATATCCAGGCAGCTGCCAAGGCCTCCCAGTTCCTCCTCCATAACGTTTCTTGTTTCCTGCCACATCCCCTTTTCTCCTTTGTCATTTTCACTCCCTGTACTGGTTCTGAAGCATGCTGAAGCCAGCTGGCCCTGCCTCAGGAGGGACAATTGGGAACATTTCATTGTGAACGTTTATACCTCAAAAATCAACAAATCCTACAAATCAGGACTCGATTTATTTTTTAATTGTTTAGACAAAAATGAAATGGCAGAGAAAATGCTAATAAGGCAGATTGAATAGAAAAATGTATTAGGGGTATATTTTTCCTCCAGAGATCTTTTTATTAAAAATATAGAAGCATAGCATTAGATATAGGTCAATTAAGCCCTACTCACCTGAGGAAAAGAAGGGGAAAGGAACAAGCATTTATTAAGCACCTACTAAATGCTAGATGTTGTGCTAAGGACTTGGCAAGTCCTTTCTCATTTCCTATAGGAGAGTTTAATGAATTTCTTTGCCCTGCCCAAAATTCATTCGCTAGTGATGATGCTTCTTGTCTCCTTTCCTGGTTGCTTTGATTGTTCATGCCTTCCCTCTCAAACTGTCTAGTATTAAACTATTTTGAATTTATTTGTATTCATTCTCTCTATATTTATTCCGTATGTACATATATATATGAATGCCTTGTCTCTCCCATTATAATGTCAGCTCCATGTCATTAGAGATTTTCTCAAGTTTTATTTGTATCCTCAGTACATAGCACAATGCCTAGAAATGTGAGGTGACTGACTCACTGATGGGCTGATCGTGAGTACCTTTAGGGTTAGCCAGGCTAGTCCTCAGATGGCAGGCCTACATTACATTGCTGGGAAGACTCAAAGCCTTTCCAGCTTGGAGAACCCATCAAGCCTTTTTCTCCACTTCCATAGCCTTTGAAAGCTCAGAACTATCTCTAGTCTATGATGAGGTCAGTGGAGAGATGTGTGGTGGGTGTAAACAGGCTGCAACGTATTACAAAGAGGTAATTACAAAGAAGAAATGAACAAAGGTTGTTATTCAAAAAATATACGAGCAAAAAATAAGGTGGGTGGGGCATAGCACAAGAGCAAAGAATAACTTACAGACAGCCCATTTCCTCCATTGACATCAATAAGACTCAAATATAACTCAAGGAAGGCCCCAGCTCATTAAGTTGATCCTCTACAGTGAATTTATAGGGAGAAATAAACTAGAGTCACACAGGATAAGTAGGTGTGGATGGACTCAGACCTTTATGATTGGACATCAGTTCTACATTGAGATGACCAAACCAATTGACTATTAAGTAAAGGAGGAGGATCAAGGTGATTTCCACTTACAAGCAGCTAGGTTGTACATGGGCTACAGCAATGGGACTGGAGGCAAGAAAGCCTGAATTCAAATTCAACCTCAGACGTTTATTAGTTGTGTGACCCAGGCAAGTCATTTACCCCTCTGTCTGCCTCAGTTTCCTAATCTGTAAAATAGGGATAATAAGAGCAACTACCTCACAGGGTTGTTGTGAAGATTATATACTATTTTTTAAGCACTTAGAGAATCCTAAAGTACCATTAAATCCTAGCTGGTACTGGTATTATTGTTATTATGAAGATGCCAGGCCATTTTGAAGGTCAACGGGACAGGACTACCCTCTTTGCCTTTGGTAAATTTGGGTTAAAAAAAGGATCTGCCCTATTGCATGCATCGAGGTAGGTTTTCTGGAGCTCCAGATTGGAGAGGCCCAAACGTGCAGTGTGCACCTGATTCACTGGCCCCACGGCAGGCCTGGGAGTCTGAAAGAACTAGGTTTGAGCCCTACCTCAATTGTCACTACATTCCTACCAGTAAATAACTTAAGCTTTTAGGAAGTCTCTAAACGTCTCTAGGCCTCAGTTTTGTCATCTGTAAAATGAGGGAGTAGAACAAGAAAATTCATGGTGTCCCTTCCAAAACTAAATCTGAGAACCTGTAAGACTATAAGTTACAAGTGAGCTGTTTAATCTGCACAAACTCATGTGTGCATGTATACGTACACACATTTAGGTGTTAGAGTGAATGATGCCAGAGATTAGTACTATAGGTTCAAACCAGGTGGATCTTGATAGGAAAATGGGGAAATCAAGGCATCCAAGAAATTTTTCCCATTGGGCAGCTGGAATCTGAGTGAGACTGTGGTGATCCCACAGAGAACCACCCAGCAAGATGAAAATATAGCTTCCTAACCACTCAGACATCTTAAGAGATGTTCTAAAGAAATTAGTGGAAATCAGAAAAAGACAATTTTGCGGATGTCTCTGAGTCATTCTTCATCAGAACCCCATGGGACTGATTTTCAAAGCCTTATATGAGGTTTAGCCTCTGAGATTCTGACTGCCTCTTACAGAGTCAGGCAGAGCCAAGATCACCATCCTCCACCACCATCCCATGTAGCCCTTTGAAAATGGAATTCTGTAGAGCAAATGCTACCTGGAGTGCCCATGGGGGAAAAGACCAGATGACAGGCCACAAATTTGGAAAGTCCTGGTCTCCGGGTGAGCTTTGCTCTGAGCTGCTCCAGGAAAGCACACCAAGTGAGACTCTGCTAGGACAAGTCTGTGTGTGTGTGTGTGTGTGTGTGTGTGTGTGTGTGTTTGCATGTATGTATGTCTGTTCATGTGTGTGTCTGTAGGTCTGTGTGTGTCTGTGTGTCTGTATGTCTGTGTGTGTGTCTCTGTGTCTGTGTATATGTTTGTGCATCTGTATGGCTGTGTCTGTGCATATGTGTTTGTGTCTGTGTCTGTGTGTGTTTCTGTGTATATGTATATCTGTGTGTGTCTGTGTGTGTCTGTGTGTGAGGGTTGAGGGGAAAGTTAATCACAATACAAGGCCTCTAAAGTCTAGCCTCACTCTCTATCATGCTTCCTGTCCTTGCGGGTCCCGGTGACTGACTATGCATCACACATAAAAACCCTTGGACGAGAGAAAGAGATTCCTCACCCCCCCCCCCCGCATTTAGGGGGTGCCTGATGCTTACTACCTTTGGGACCTTGAGCAAGCCACAACCTCTGGGCCTCAGTTTCCTCAACTGTAAAATGCAGAGATTGGACTAGATGTTCTTCAAAGCCCCTTCCAGCTCCAAGTATGTGATTCTATCCTCCTTCTGAGACTGTGATAGAGAATAAAGCATAGCATCATGGCATCAGTGCTGGATAGAACTGGAGAAGATTCCTATCATTTCGACTGAGAAACTGAGACCAAGAGAGGTCCATTATCCTGCTCAAGGATATATAGGCAGCAAGTAAAAGAGGCAGGATTGGATTCCAGATCTTTTTCCTCCGAAAACCATGATTGTCCTTTTACTAAAACATGTAGATTCCAGGCTCCATACTAACCATAGGGGGCTGGCATTCTTTCCTCTCTTCCTTCTCAATGAGGGCTAAGAATGTCAAGGATTAATGTCCTAGACAAACAGAAGTGGCCAAATGATACATTCAGGTCAAGAAAAGGAGAGGATTCAGGTCTCCCAATTGGAGCTCAAGAGAGGGCCGAGATGCAACCAGCTCTTCCCTTCACTTCCCCAAACTTAACCAAAGCAGGCTGGTTGGATAGCCTCTTCTCCCATGCACTCACACTAGTCTTTACTTGCATGCCTTCTTTCCTGGAAGAAAAGGCAGAAGCTGTGTCAAGTTAGCTACAAAGATAGAATGGAGAAAATGGCATGGGGTGATCGGGGGAGGGAGAGGCCTGAACTTCCCTACTTGCTTTGAAATCCTGGACAAATCACTTGGCCACTCTGAGCCTCAGAGGCCTTATTGGTCAAAAGACTAAAATACTCATATGATCTACTTCACAGGGTATTGGGAGGTTTGAATGATATAATGTATACCCAATACATCGCCAAGTTTAAAGCTATCTATCCATCTACCTGTCAATCTATCTATCTATCTATCTACATGTATTTCTGTCTATCTATCTATCATATATCTATCTATCATCTATCTGTCTATCAAACTATCTATCTATCTATCTATCTTTCTATCTATCATCTATTTCTTGGGTACTATTGTGGTGTCTTTGTATCCCCTTAGCACAGTGCCTGGCGCATAGGAGGCACATAAGTGCTTGTTGATTGATTGATATGTTCTCCCTCCTAGATGCATTTTTGATTATGAATAATCCTTAAACCCAAGGAAAGAAGCTCTGATCCAGTACCTCCTTGCTCTTAGGAAGGGCTCAATAAATGCCTGCCAGAATAAATTAAATTAACCTAGGAGCTATGTAGTGATTCATTAAAATCCTCACCTCCATCTCCATCCATTTTCTCCTCAATTGACAAAATATTTCTGGGAAAGGAAAACACTTTGAGGGTATTTGGGGCTATTGGTTGGAAGATCAAGAAAGTGGGCTAAATCCATTGTTGGAATGGCCTCTGGCCTCTATCATACCTTGGCCTTTACCCCAGTATTAGAGCTGGGGACATTGTGTTACAGCAAAGCTAACCTTTCTTGTGTGTAACCTCTCTCAGCCTCAATTTCCATAGCTATAAAATGGGTACGGTAAAAGCACACAAAAGCCTAAGTGACTTCCTAGTTTTACGTGGCCAGTATGTGACAAAGGTAGGACTTGACCTCTTGGTCAGCTCTGCATCCATCATGTCATGCTGACTATCTTGCAGATCTTAAAGAGCCCTATAAATGTTAGTTATCATCCTCCTCCTCCTCCTCCTCCTCCTCCTCATCATCATCATCATCATCATTATTATTGGTACTACTTCCTCCATGTGATTCAGGGCACTTTTCTTTACATTCCCCTTTTACTGGCCAGTTGTCTTAAGCCAGTCCCCAGAAGCAAGGCTTTGGAGGCTGAAAATCATTAGTGCCTCTGACATGAGTTCTTGTTTTCTAGGTACAAACAGCTGAGTCCATCCCTCCAGGTTGGGGGCTCAGACCCATCTTCACCAGCCCATTCTCCAGCCAAAGCCTGGGGCTAGTTCCCTGCACCTGAGACAGCAGGACATGAACCCCTCTGGTTATAACAGGTAATGTCTCTCATGGAGAGGGAGCTAGTTTTGCTTGTGGACTCCTTCTCCCCTCCTGCTTTCAATGACCCTTGTCTCCTTTTATGCCAGTCTTATGAATACATCTGAAACCTCAGTGGGCCCTTCCCTCAGAACCCCCATGTAATTACAGAAGTCAAGGCCACAGTGAGAAGATATTTTATTGCCCACGTATTTACGTAGGGTGGTTTTCTGGGGTTTAAAAGTGGCAATTAAAACCTTGTAAATTTGTATTATCAACAAAATAAATGTAGAAGGGTTCATTACTCATTGCTAATAAAGTTGATCATTCATTTATAATCCAAAAGCGCTCCCAAAAAACACATAGAACACTCTATAAATATCACTTCACCAAACCACAAGCCACCTCAAGGAGGAAGGTACACAACACCCCTGAGGGGCTAAATCAACCCTCCCTAGATGTTAGAAATGGAGAGGAGAGCTCATGAATCCCCTCCCCCTTGGCTCCTCCTCCTCCTACACATAAAGCCACCTTCTACCCCAAGGATTCCTGGCTCCTGCTATGAATGGGACCTTGGATTGTTGCTTCATTGCATCCTGTCTTTGTTAGTCCTTTAGAGCAATTTCTAAGGATGTGACTTAGCTGCTGAGGCACATATCTACGTATCCTTAGGAGCACCTCTGTATTAGGTCTTGCTTGCTCTGTCATGGTCAGCAGCCAATCAGGATGACAAATGACATGCCAATCTACCTCCCCACCAGAAGTGCCAGGGAGCAGCACAAGCTTTAGCTCCTATTTAAAAACAGAGGCTGGACCACCAAGGTATCACTGGAGACAACATAGTAGAGAGAAAGGAGTCCTTCTGTGGGAATCAGCCTGGCTGGCTTATAATGCTGGCTTTTCTATGACCTAGCTACATGACCTTGGGAAACCACATCACCTCTGTAAAATGAGCTCCCCCATGGATGCCTCCAAATTTTATTCAACTTATTGTCATTTTCAAGGTTTGCTCTTCAGCAGGTGGGATGCCATCACTGCCAGACAAAAGGGAAGGCCAAAGGCTTGGGTAGTAGGCCTTTTTGCTTTCTGCTCCAGCTAATCTCCCAGTAGTCTCAGCTCCTCCTTAGAATCAGCTCCAAGGACTTTGCCAACTTTGGGTACTGAGCTTGATTTTGATTTCAGAGGAAAATCTAGAAAATATTATGAAAGATATGCATAATGAACACCTGAAAAAGGAAGCAAGGATCACAAAATGGTGCATGGCTTTGTCAAGAACAGATCATTCCAGACTTAACTTGTTTCCTTTCTTGACTAGGTGATTAAGCTGATATATCAGAGGTGTGTCATAAATATAGTTTACTTAGATCTTAGCAAAGCATGTGATGAAACCTCTCAGGCTACTCTGATAGAAAAGATGGAAAGATACAGACTAGCTACATAGCAGTGTGCTCAATGCAGATTCATCACTGGTCCAAGGACCAGACTCCATAATGGTCAATACACATCCAATATCAAGCCAGAGTCCAGTGTCTCCAGTGACCTGCCCCAGGATTCTCTGCCTGCTTGGCTTATGGCTGCTTAGCATTATTATAAGTGAGATAAATATAGGCTGACTTGGCACCTGGATCAAGTCTGCAGTTCACACAACTCAAAAAAGGGTAATTAACATTCTGGATGACCAAGTCAGATTTCAAAATGATCTTGACAGGCTATAAAATTATGGGATATATAATAAAATTAAATTTAATATTGATAAACACAAATTTTAACATGACATCAAGAAACAAACTTTGCTAATGTAAGATGTGGGAATCATAGTTACACAGTAGTTTGTCCGAATTTGGAAAGTGAGTGGACCTTAAGCTGACTATGGGATGACAAGCACCATAGCTAACATAATAATGGGCACAGCTTCCAGGAATATGGGAGTGACAAGACAGATGATACAGATCATGTTGGCAGTATTTTCTTCAGTTCTGGGCACCATATTTTATGAAGGATCTTGATAAAGTAGAGAACACACATATAGGGAAGAATGAAGATCCTTGTGGCCAGGTACTGTTGGGATCAGTTGAGGGAACTAGGGTGAACCTAAGAGGTGAAAATTGGCTATAAATAGCTTTAACCAGATGCTTGGGGTTGAGGTCTAAATACTCACAAGGAGTTCAAAGAAAGAAAGCTGATGACCTCACCATTAGGAGAGTGGAGAAAAGGTAAGCATGGCCTTGTATTGGATGGGGTGTACCATATTATATTTCAGCCTTAGCTGAGTGACTGTTGTCTGTGATACAAATATAGTTTCCTTTCCTTCCCACAGGAAAAGTTGAAGAATTCTAAAAGGACCTCTTTAAACTCCAGGCTGAGAGGGGAAAAAAGAGTTCACAGTTACACAGCTAATAAATATCTGAGACTGTATTTGAACTCAGGTCTTCCTGATTCCAGTCCTAGCTCTCTATCCACTGTGTCACCTAACGGCCCCAAGAAAAGGCAGAGAGCTCCTTACATCTTATTATGTTTGTTTTCTTGGTAAGTGACCAAACAAAAATGGCTAACCAGAATTCAGTACCCAAGATAAGGAAGGGCATGGAAAGAGAACACTGGTGGGTTTCTTTTCACCAAAAGCTTCGCACCAAAGACTCATTGTTGATTTTTCAGTGTGTTGTACAGAGAATTTTTGTCTAGGTCTGGAATGGTCTAGATTGGTGACGCCAAACTTATACAGAAATAGATTGCTGCAGTCCCCATATCATACAATTGGAGAAGAAATTTAGTACTTTAATAGTTGAACCCTGCTAGTTGGGGCAGTGAATAGACATGTTGACTCCAATGACACTAACAGAGAACTTGATTGACTAGACATTGACAATCAGTGAGTCTGAATGGAACAACTGAATGGAGGGACACTTACTATTTCCTACAAGGTATAGTTTATAGGAAAGTCTGAGTTACAGTGGATTGAGTGAAAGACCTGAAGTAAGAGAGAGCTGAGTTCAAACTCTGAGTCAGATATTTGCTAAATTTGTGACCCTGGACGAGTTACTTCATCTCTTACCACCTCAGTTTCCTCATCTGTAAAATGGGATAATGACACCTACCTCTTATAGTTATCATGTGGATAAAATGAGTTAATAATATTTGCAAACCTTAAAACACTATATAAACACCAGCTTTTTTTATTGTTACCTGAAAGGGATTCTCACTATAGTATACCTGAAAAGTAATCCCCCAGCCTCTACTTGAAGACCTCCAAAGATGTCTTTAAGTCCTAGGTGATAAAAAAATGAAATCAATAAGAAAGATAGAAGACTTTCTGAAGAGTTATGCTCTTCCTCAGATAACCAACCATGATGCTACACTAATAATTAGTCATTCTGAGACACATAGCAGACTTCCAGGAGCCAAGATGGTGGAATAAGCAATAAACCACTACAACTCTCCCCTACTCAACTCCAAACAACCATAAAATAGAACCCCAAAACTAATCCAGGAACAACAGAACCAGATAAAAGATGGGTGAAACAACCTTTATGTCAAGAAACTTGGAAGATCAGAAAGAAAGATCCATCTCACTTTGGTGCAAGGGGAGTGCAGCCCAGAATGGGAACCATCCCAGCAAGCCAGCAGAAAGTACCACCTCAGCAAACCAGTGGGAGATCCCAAGCCCCAATGTGGTGGAGCAGGCCAACCAGGGACCCCAATGGCACTTTAGCATAGCATGAGAACCAGCAGACTCCTGTTCCAAGAACCACTACATGTTTCGGTGTAGCCCCGGTGGACAGCCATCCTTCAGCAGCCAGTTCTCCACATGCTTCAGCACAGCCCTGGGCAAACAGGCAGCCACCAGCCAGAACCCACTCTCCTAGCTTCAGTGTAACCAGGAGCAAACAGGAAGCCTGCAGAGGGCTAATGGCCACGTGCTTCAACGTAGCCCTGGGGAAAAGAAGAAACACCCCACCAGGCCTCAGCACACATGAGACACCACCAATAGGATCCCAACTTAACACCAGGTAGGCGGCCAGACCCCTATGGCCTTCAGCAGCAGCAGCCAACACCCACCCCATTCCCTCAGCACAGCATTAAACATGAGGGTATCCCATGGGCCCCAGGGCACATCAGTGCAGCACCAAGTAAACAGGCAGGGCCTGCAGCCACCAGTACAAGAAGACAGAGAGAGTGCCCCTATCACCTTGGGAGGGGAGTTTAAATGTAAAAGGAAGGGAAAAAAGCCAAAAAGAAAAAGAGCTGAGCAGAAAGCAACAACAATAACAAAAGAATCTGATCACGGAAAGTTATTATGGTGATGGGGAAGACCAAGATACAAACTCAGAACAGGACGACAATGTCAAAACACCTACGCGCAAAGACCCAGAGGAAAACAGGAAGTTGTCTCAAGCCCAGAAAGATCTCGTGGAAGAACTCAAAAAGGAGCTTAAAAGTCATATAAAAGAGATGGAAGAAAAATTGGGAAAATAAATTTGTGTGGTTCAAGAGAATTATGGAAAAAAAAGAGTCAACTGTCTGGAAAACTGCTTAAAAGTAGAATTGGCCAAATGGAAAAGGAGATACAAAAATCCACTGAAGAAAATAATTCCTACAAATCCAATGCAACCAAGATTATGAGGGAAGAAGAAAACTGGGAAAGAATTTTACAACTAGTTTCTCTGATAAAGGCCTCATTTCTAAAATATATAGAGAATTGAGTCAAATTTATAAGAATACAAGTCATTCCCCAATTGATAAATGGTCAAAGGATATGAATAGGCAACTTTCAGAGGGAGAAAATAAAGCTATCTATAGTCATATGAAAAAATGCTCTAAATCACTATTGATAAGAGAAATGCAAATCAAAACAACTCTGAGGTACCACATCTCAACTGTCAGGCTGGCTAACATGATAAAACAGAAAAATGATAAAAGTTGGAATGCAAGGTGAAATGAACAGAACCAAGAAAACATTGTACACAGTATCAGCAACATTGTGTGATGATCAACTATGAATGACTCAGCTCTTCTCACAAGACAATGATCCAAGACAAATACAAAGTATTCCTGGAGGAAAATGTTATCCCTATCCAGATAAAGGACTGATAGACCCAGAATGCAGGTTGAAGCATATTTTTTTCCACTACTCTACTCTTTCTCACTGTTTTAATTTTGATCTGTTTCTTCTTCCACAACTTTGATGAATATGAAAATATGTTTTACATGATAGCACACATGTAGAATATTTCAAACTGCCTACCATTTTCCAAAGAGGAGAGGGGAAAGAGGGATGGAGAAAAATTTGGAACTCAAAATCTTGTAAAAATGAATGCTTAAAATTTTCTTTATATGTGGAGGGGCGGAGCCAAGATGGTAGCTGGTAAGCAGGAACTAGTATGAGCTCTGTACCGAGTCCCTCCAAAAACCTATAAAAAATGGCTCTGAACCAATTCTAGAACGGCAGAACCCACAAAACAGCAGAGGGAAGCAGGGCTCCAGCCCAGGACAGCCTGGATGGTCTCTGGGTGAGGTCTATCCCACACGGAGCTGGGAGCTGGGAGCTGGGAGCTGGGAACGGAGTGGAGCAGAGTCCAGCGTGGGTGGCGTGGACCATCCAGACCAGAAGCCGGGCGGAGGGGGCCCTAGTGCCCTGAATCAGTGAGCTGCGGCAGTTACCAGACTCCTTAACCCACAAACACCAAAGACTGCGAAGAAGGTTAGTGGGAAAAGCTGTGGGAGTAGAAGGAGTTTGCGGTTCTGCTTCCAGCCCCGGGGCAGCGGAGGTGGGTCAGCTATGGCTGTTGTTACTTCCGGCTCCAGGCCCACCTGGTTGGAGGAATTAAGTGGCAGATCAGAGCAGGAGTGCACAGCCTGCTGAAGATTTAAGCCCAGTCCGGGTTGGGGGTTGGGTAAGGAGCAGTGCTGGTGTGGCAGAGCTGGCACCTCCCCCCCAAACGTGGAATATAGAACTCTCTAGTCTACAAGCAGTCATACCCCACTGAAAAACTCAAAGGTCAAGTTAGTTGGCTGGGAATATGGCCAGGCAGCAAAAACGCACCGAGATTCAGTCTCAGACTTTGCATTCTTTCTTTGCTGACAAAGAAGACCAAAACATACAGCCTAAAGAAGTCAATAAAGTGCAAGAGCCTACACCAACAGCCTCCAAGAAAAACATGAACTGGTCTCAGGCCATGGAAGAGCTCAAAAAGGATTTGGAAAAGCAAGTTAGAGAAGTAGAGGAAAAATTGGGAAGAGAAATGAGAAGGATGCAAGAAAACCATGAAAAACAAGTCAATGACTTGCTAAAGGAGACCCAAAAAAATACCGAAAAATACACTGAAGAAAACAACACCTTAAAAAACAGACTAATTCAAATGGCAAAAGAGCTCCAAAAAGCCAATGAGAAGAAGAATGCCTTGAAAGGCAGAATTAGCCAAATGGAAAAGGAGGTCCAAAAGACCACTGAAGAAAATACTACTTTAAAAATTAGATTGGAGCAAGTGGAAGCTAGTGATTTTATGAGAAATCAGGATATTATAAAACAGAACCAAAGGAATGAAAAAATGGAAGATAATGTGAAATATCTCCTTGGAAAAACCACTGACCTGGAAAATAGATCCAGGAGAGATAATTTAAAAATTATTGGACTACCTGAAAGCCATGATCAAAAAAAGAGCCTAGATACCATCTTTCAAGAAATTATCAAGGAGAACTGCCCTGATATTCTAGAGCCACAGGGCACAATAGAAATTGAAAGAATCCATCGATCACCTCCTCAAGTAGATCCCAAAAAGAAATCTCCCAGGAATATTGTTGCCAAATTCCAGAGCTCCCAGATCAAGGAGAAAATACTGCAAGCAGCCAGAAAGAAACAATTTGAGTATTGTGGAAACCCAATCAGAATAACCCAAGATCTGGTAGCCTCTACATTAAGAGATCGAAGGGCTTGGAATACGATATTCTGGAGGTCAATGGAGCTAGGATTAAAACCTAGAATCACCTACCCAGCAAAACTAAGTATCATGCTCCAAGGCAAAATATGGATTTTCAATAAAATAGAGGACTTTCAAGCTTTCTCAGTGAAAAGACCAGAACTGAATAGAAAATTTGACTTTCAAACACAAGAATCAAGAGAAGCATGAAAAGGTAATCAAGAAAAAGAGCAAGAAAAAGAAATTGCAAGGGACTTACTAAAGGTGAACTGTTTTGTTGACATTCCTACCTGGAAAGATGATGTGTATGATTCATGAGACCTCAGTATTAGGGTAGCTGAAGGGAATATGCATACATATATGTTTATGTATATATATGGGTGAATGTGTATGTATGTATATATCTATGTGTGTATGTATATATATATATATATATATATATATATATATATATATATATATATATAGAGAGAGAGAGAGAGAGAGAGAGAGAGAGAGAGAGGGAGAGAGGGAGAGAGCAGACACAGGGTGAGTTGAAAATGAAGGGAAGATATCTAAAAGAAATAAAATCAAATTAAGGGATGAGAGAGGAACATACTGAGAGAGGGAGATAAGGAGAGATAGAATGGGGTGGATTATCTCCCATAAAGGTGGCAAGAGGAAGCAGTTCTGTGGGAGGAGGGGAGAGGGCGGATGAGGGGGGAATGAGTGAACATTGCTCTCATCAGATTTGGCCTAAGGAGGGAATACCATACATACCCAATTGGGAATCTTACCCCACAGGAAAGAAGAGGGAAGAAGATAAAAAAATGGGGGGGGATGATGGAGGGGAGGGCAGATGGGGGTGGAGGTAGTCAAAAACAAACACTTTCGAAAGGGAACAGGGCCAAGGGAGAAAATTCAATAAAGGGGGATGGGTTGGGAAGGAGCAAAATATAGTTAGTCTTTCACAACATGAGTATTGTGGAAGGGTTATACATAATGATACACATGTGGCCTATGTTGAATTGCTTGACTTCTTAGGGAGGGTGGGTGGGAAAGGAAGAGGGGAGAGAATTTGGAACTCAAAGTTTTAAAAACAGATGTTCAAAAACAAACAAAAATGTTTTTGCATGCAACAAGAAAATAAGATACACAGGCAATGGGGCATAAAAATTTATCTTGCCCTACAAGAAAGGAAAGGAAAAGGGGATGGGAGGGGAGTGGGGTGACAGAGGGGAGCGCTGACTGGGGAACAGGGCAACCAGAATATATGCCATCTTGGAGTGGGGGGGAGGGTAGAAATGGGGAGAAAATTTGTAATCCAAACTCTTGTGAAAATCAATGCTGAAAACTAAATATGTTAAATAAATTTAAAATAAAATTTAAAAAAATTTCTTTATATGTAATTGGGGGAAAAATTAAATACAATTTAAATTTTTAAAAAATAGTTTTTTTAATAAGTAAATGAACTGATTTAGACCTAGATTAGACCTAGAAAGGCAGGAACCCACCTGAACTCTCCCAAATTCACCTCCAAACAATTATAAAATAATATTTCAAAATGAATTCTGGAGCATTAGAAGCAACAAAAGGATGTGGTGAAACAATTTTCCAGCCCAAGATGACTTAGAAGGTAGGCATGTAATGGCTGTCCCACTCAGGTAAAAGGGGAACACAGTCTAGTACTGGCACTGTTTGGTCATCCAGCAACAGGCTGTGCCCCAGGAAACTAGCTTAGGCCCCAGAACAGCAGACCAGCAACCAGGTGCAGCAGGCCAGCTAAGAGTTTCATGATCCCCAGTGCAGCAGGCTAGGTGGAAGGTACCATGTCTTCCACATAGTGGGCTGGTGAAGAGGTCTCATGCTCCCCCAAAACCCAAAACCCTGTTCAGGAAGCCAACTGTGAGGCCCCATACCCCTAGAAAAAGAAGCTTGGGACAGTGCCCCCTCCAACCCAGGAGCAGAATGATGAAACATTTAAAGTCACAATAGAAGGTGGAAATTTAAAGGAGAGAGAGAGAGAGAGAGAGAGAGAGAGAGAGAGAGAGAGAGAGAGAGAGAGAGAGAGAACCTGTATATAGAAAGTCATTGCAGTGATAGAGAAGCTCAGGACACAAACTCAGAAGAGGACAATAATGTCAAAGTGCCTTTACATAAAGACTCAAAAAAATTTGAATTGGCCTCAGGCCCAAAAAGAAACTCGGGGAATAACTCAGAAAGGATTTTAAAAATCAAATAAGAGAAGTAGAAAAAAATTAGAAAAAATAAATGAGAATGGTGCAGGAGTATCATGAAAAAACAGTCAACAGTTTGATAAAAGAAGCACAAAAATGGGGAAAAAAGTATAAAACATCACTAAAGAAAATACCTCCTTAAAAAGTAGAATTGGCCAAGTGGAAAAGGAGATACAAAATCTCACTGAAGAAAATAAATCTTTAAACTTGAGAATTGGACAAGTGGAAGCTAATGAATCCATGAGACATTAAGAAACAATCAAACATACTTGGAACTATGCCCAAAGGGCTATACTACTGTTCTTACCCTTTGACCCAGCAATGCCACTAATAGGTCTATATCTCAGTTATAGAAAAAGGAAGAGGGCCTATTTGTACAAAAATATTCGTAGCAACTCCTTATGTGTTGGCTAAGTATTGGAACTTGAGAGAATGCCTGTCAGTTGGGGAATGGTTGGACAAGTTGTGATATATGTTTGAGATGGAATACTATTGTTCTATAAGAAATGACAAGTAGAATGATTTCAGAAAAACCTGGAAAAAACTTACATGAACTGATGCCAGTGAAGTGAGCAGAACCTAGAGAACATTGCACAATTACAATAATATTGAAAGATGATCAAGTGTGAATGACTTGGCTATTCTCAACAACGCAACGATCCCAGACAATTCCAAAGGACTCATGATGAAAATGCTATCCACCTTCAGAGAAAGAACTGATGGAGTCTGAATGCAGATTGAAGCATAATTTTTTTATTTTATTTTAGGAAGGTTTTTTTGATTCAAGTTTTCTTCCACAAAATGACTAATATGGAAATGTGTTTTCATGATTGTATATGTATAACCCATGTCAAGTTGCTTACTGTCTTGAGGAAGGGGGAGGGGACAGAGGGATACAGAGAATTTCAATCTCAAGTTTTTATAAAAGAATGCTAATAATGTTTTATATGCAATTAGGTAAAATAAGATATTATTTTAAAAAGTCATTTAATATAGCACAATAAAATGTTACCTTCCCCCCCCAAAAAAGTAAATGACCTCTTACCTAACTTAAAAGATACATTGTAATGATGAAATGGACTTTGAATGTGTGTGTTTTCCCATTGCCAGAAATATGACTAAAAAAGTAAAGAAAGACATTGGGATTTAGGAAGGCCAATTTCCTCTTGTCCGGAATGTGAGTCCAGGTTTCCACAATGACTCATAGGTCATTTCCACACTAGCAAATGATTGATGTCTGATGAAAAAGCCAGTGAGTATGGTTACTCCTTCATTGCCCAGGTGTTTTTCAAATCCTAGACTAACTGAATCTCAGAATGAAAAGGGATTGCAGAAACCATTGATTCTGACCCCATACCTGAGCAGGCTTTACTGCAACATTCTATTCTGGTTGATGAGCATTTATTAAGCACCTACTCTGGGCAAGGTACTATGCTAAGTCCTAGGGATACAGATATAAAGCACCAATTGTTTCTGTCCTCAAGAAGCTAACATTCAAACAGTGGTAGGTACATAACCTGTGCACATGTCAGTGTGTTGCCACATTCCAAACAAGCAATTACTCACCTTCAAATTGAGGACATCTGTGTACAGGGGAAAGAGAAAGGAATTAGCATTTATTAAGCACCAGAGACAGTGCTAAGTGCTTTACTACTATCTCATTTGATCAGTGAATTCATGAGCTCTCGTAGTGGCCTACCATTCTACCCTTGAACAACTCTCATTATCAGAAAACTTTTATTTGTAGTGAGTCAAAATTTTGCCTCCTTATAATGTCTTCCTCTTTCTACTTGTCCTACTTTCTCCTTTTGAGTTCAGCAGAAAAAGCCGAATCTCAAATGAACATCGCCACCTGAATATCTAAAGATAGAAGTCACCCTTCCCAGCCTAGGTCTTGTCCTGTCCAAACAAAAAGCCCCTGGTTATTTCCAAAATTCCTTGTATTTTTATAATCATACAAATATGCAGGGTTTGTCCTGCAAAATGCATTCTAATTTGAAATGAGAAAATATATAATTAAAGTTATGCAAAGGCTATTTGATTGATAGTGGGGCTATTTTTTATGGTATATTAAGGCATAAGAGTTAAATTTTAGGAATCTTAACTTATCTGCTCTGGTCAATTCAAGTCCATTCAGCAAACATGTATGAAACATTTCCTACATGAAGTGTCCTATAACCAACTGTTTCTTCAATTTCACAGAAATTGCTTTGGAAAAAGACCTAATGCCTAATGCGGAAATGTATCATAACAACAAGACTATAAGCTCAGAATCAGGAAGCCTGCCATCTTGGGCCTGCCATCTATTCTTTGTGTGATGGGGTTGGGTCACTTCTTCTGCTCTAGCTTCAGTTTACTTATCTTTTAAATGTCCGGTTTAGTAATTTTATCATCATTACGTTTCCATTACTTCTTGGCCAGTCCATAGAGGACACAAAAATGAGAGATATTGATAAACATGAAGTGTAGAAAAACTAATTTACAAAAGATTTTGATAGGCTAGGATAACAGATCAAAGGTTATGTGTCTTTTTTAATATAAGGATTAGTATGGATTTAGATTTTTTTTAACCTGGTGATGTGCAGAATAGAAGAAACAGCTGTTCATGTGAAAAGAAACAAGTTGTCTTGGTGGATAATTACATTATCATGAGTCACAATGCAAAATGGCAGCCCGCAAGGATAATATGTTTAAAGGCAATTTATTCCTTGGGAGGCAAAAAGGTATGAATGGGGGTGGTATTTAGAAGGAATTACTATGCAGCAATAGAGAAAGAAATGGCAAACCACTCCAGTATCTTTGCCAAGAAAACCCCAAATAGGATCATAAAGAATTAGACACAACTGAAACAACTGAACAACAACATGGAGCTAGTATTCTGCTTTTAATGGTGGAAGAAGATAGGATTCAGGCTCAAAGACTGAAGCTTAATACTACCTGTGTGACCATGAAAATGTATTTTAGCCTCTCTGAGCTTCAGTCTCCCTATTCGTAAAAGAAGTAGTTGAATTAGATGAGTTCTAACGTCCCTCCCAGTTCTTTATCTATGATCCTATGGTCTCTAGTTCAACCCTCCTCCCTAAACATCCCTCCTTCACTTGTCCTGTGAATACTATGAGATCAATTTTATGAAGGCACATTTAAGATTTTTACATTTATCCCTCATTGGATCCAACCCAATGTTTTAACCTGTTCTAACCTGCTAGCTCCTCTTTGGGATCTTGATTCTGTCAACCAATGTGTTAACAATTCCTCTTAGTTTTTTGTTTTGTTTTGTTTTTGTCGACGTCGTTTTTTTAAATGATATGATCTTTTCAATTTAAATGGGGGATTTACTTGGTACTAAGGTAATAAGGTACTGGCTTAAGCCTATTTTCTGCTACGTTGCTTTCTAGTTCCCTCAGCAATCTCTGTGGTAAAAAGAATTCTTTCCTAAGAAGTCTGTGTTCTCAGGTTTGTCAAATATTAAGTCACTAAATTTGTTTTTTGTTTTTGTTCATCTAACTTGTTACATCAATAGCTTTTCTCTTTTGTAACCGAATCAAACAGTTTCGAGAATTCCTGTTTTATAATATAATTTTCAATCTGGAAGATTGCAATTCGTTCCTTTTTTCATCATTTCACTGAATATTGGTACAGCATCATATCTTCAATTTAGATATTATAAGAATTTTTATTATATTGGTATGCCCCAACCATAAGCAATGAATATTCTTCCAATTACTTCTCTTCCTTCTTTCTATAAAGAGTACTTCATAATAGCATTTATGTAAGTCTTAATTTTTGTGGCTAGACTCAGAAGTCTCACCTCCGAGGTTACCTTCAGTTTACTCTGCCCACATATTGCTTCTTTATTGTTTCCCCAAGTAGGCTGTGAGCTCCTTGAGATCAAGGATTGTCTCTTCCCTTTCTTTCCATCACCAACACTTAGTAGGTCCTTTAAAATGCTTGTTGTCTAGACTTAGCTTGACATAGAGGTTTACATGTTGTCTCTTCATTAGAATGTGAGTTGCTTGAGGGAAGAGGCATTGTTTGTGCTTTTTTTCTATCTTTGGTACTTGGCACATAATTCATGTTTAGTAAATGCTTGTCGACTAATATTTTTAGAAGCGTCTTTCTCTGTACTTTTTAAGTTTTCTTTTTAAGTATATCTAAATGCTGTATTGTGTCATGCTTTTTATGATCATGGAATTTTTTTGATCAATTTCCTAATGATTTTCTGAATGCCAACCAGTCCTGCATCACACATATAAATCCTCCTTGACAACAATGCATAATATGGTAATCTATTGCTGTAATCTTACCAAAATTTTATTTAAAATCGTATATTAAATTTATTGGTGAGTGTGGTTTATGTCTCTTTCTCAACTTCATACCTTCTTATGTTGTATTAGGACAACATTTGTTTGAGAAAAAAATGTTTCATACACTTTATTCCCCTTCACATAATGTGGGATCCAGTAACACTTTCCCTTTTGGTGTTTTCACACAAGATACTCCGTTTCCCAACTCTGGACATTTTTATTGGC
Source organism: Trichosurus vulpecula (assembly GCF_011100635.1). NCBI lineage: Eukaryota > Metazoa > Chordata > Mammalia > Diprotodontia > Phalangeridae > Trichosurus > Trichosurus vulpecula. Next base: position 194,785,771 of record NC_050581.1, on the reverse strand, counting down.
TATTTCTTTTGACTAGGATGCTCTCCCTCCTTATGTCTATCTCCTGGCTTCCTGGGTTTCCTTCAAAACTCAGTTCACACTCCACCTTTTTTAAGAAACCTTCTCCAGTCCCCTCCATTCCCTAGCACTGGTGTCTTACATCTAAGATTACCCCCAATTGATCCTGTACATATCTTGTATGTATATATTCATGTGGATATTGTTCCCCTACTCCCCATTTTTAAAATGTGAGCTCCTTGAGGGCAGGGAAAATGTTTTTTTTGCTTTGTTTTATTTTATCTTTCTTGTATCCCCAGAATTCTATTACTTATAGTAATTGTTTAATAAGTGATTGTTCACTGACTGATCCTAAGCAGTTTTTTTATTTAATATTTTTAGTTTTCAACATCGATTTCCACAAGACTTTGAGTTACTATTTTTCTCCCCATTTCTACCCTTCCCCCCAACCCAAAAAGGCATATATTCTGATTGTCCTTTTCCCCAGTCTGCTCTCCCTTCTGTCACCCCACTCTCCCACCTTCTCCCATTGCCCCTTACATTCTTGTAGGCAAAATAGATTTCCACACCCCATTGCCTATATATCTTGTTTCCCAGTTGCATGTAAAAAAGCACATTTTTGAATATATGTTTCTAGTACATTGAGTTCTAAATTATTTCCTTTCTTCCCTCCCCATCCACCCTCCTTCAGAAGGCAAGCAATCTATCTATCATTATGCAAAATACTTCCATAATAGTCATGTTGTGAAAGACTGTGTTTCCCTCCATCCAATCCTGTCCCACTTTATTCAGTTTTCTCCCTTGACCCTGTCCTTTTTCAAAATATTTGTTTTTGACTGCTTCCTCCCCCAATCTGCCCTCCCTTCTATCATCCCTCCCCCTTTAACCCCCTTCCCACCTACTTTCCTGTAGGGTAAGATACCTAATTGAATGTGTTATTCCCTCCTTAAGCCAAATCCAATGAGAGCAATATTCACTCATTCCCTTTCACCTGCCCCCTCTTCCCTTCCATTATAACTGATTTTTTCTTGCCACTTTTATGTGAGATAATTTACCCCATTCTATGCTTTCCTTTATCCTTCTCCCAATAGATTCCTCTCTCACCCCTTAATTTTATTTTTTAGATACCATCAACTTCATATTCAACTCAGCCTGTGCCTTCTGTCTGTATATATATATATATATATATATATATATATATATATATATATGTACGTATGTATGTATGTATGTATGTATGTATATTCCCTTCAATTACCCCAATACTGAGAAAAAGTCTCATGAGTTACAAATATTATCTTCCATGTAGGAATGTAAACAAAATAGTTCAACTTTAGTAAGTCCTTTATGATTTCTCTTCCCTGTTTACCTTTTCATGCTTCTCTTGATTCTTGTACTTGAAAGTCAAATTTTCTATTCAGCTCTGGTTTTTTCACTGAAAGCCCTCTATTTTATTGAAAATCCATATTTTGCCCTGGAGTATTATACTTAGTTTTGCTGGGTAGGTGATTCTTGGTTTTAATCCTAGCTCTTTTGGTCTCTGGAATATCATATTCCAATCCCTTTGATTCTCCTTAATGTAGAAGCTGCTAAATCTTGTGTTATCCTGATTGTGTTTCTGCAGTACTCAAACTGTTTCTCTCTGGCTGCTTGAACCTTGACCTAGGAACTCTGGAATTTGGCTACAATATTCCTAGGAGTTTTATTTTGGGGATCTTTTTCAAGCAAAGATCAGTGGATTCTTTCAATTTCTATTTTAGCCTCTGGTTCTAGAATATTAAGGCAGTTTTCCTTGATAATTTCTTGAAAGATGATGTCTAGGCTCTTTTTTTTTTGATCATGGCTTTTAGGTAGTCCAATAATTTTTAAATTTTCTCTCCTGGATCTATTATCCAAGTCAGTGGTTTTTCCAAGGAGATATTTCACATTTTCTTCCATTTTTTTCATTCTTTTGATTCTGTTTTATAATTTCTTGATTTCTCATAAAGTCACTAGCTTCCACTTGCTCCATTCTAATTTTTAAGATAGTATTTTCTTCAGCGGTCTTTGGACCTCCTTTTCCATTTGACTAATTCTGCCTTTCAAGGCATTCTTCTCCTCATTGGCTTTTGGGAGCTCTTTTGCCATTTGGGCTAGTCTATTCTTTAAAGTTTTATTTTCTTCAGTATTTTTGGATCTCCTTTAGAAAGTTGTTGATTTATTTTTTATGATTTTCTTGCATCAGTCTCATTTCTCTTCCCAATTTTTCCTCTACTTCTCTTGATTTTCCAAATCCTTTTTAAGCTCTTCCACGGTCTGAGACCAATTCATATTTTTCTTGGAAGCCTTTGATGTAGGATCTTTGACTTTGTTGACTTCTTCTGGCTGTATGTTTTGGTCTTTGTCACCAAGGAAAGATTCTATAATCTGAGTTTGACTCCTTTTATGCTGCTTGTTCATCTTCCTAGCCAGTTACTTGAGTTTTGAGCTTTTGGTCAGGGTATGACTGCCTTCAGAGTGGAGAATGCTATGTCCCAAGCTTCAGGGGTTTTGTGCTGCTGTTTTCAGAGCTACTTCTATTCTGTGGTTGTATGATACTCCTCTCCTGGCCTGTGCGTGCAAGCACTCCTTTCTGCCCTGTAACTACCAGGAGTATTCCCTCTCCATAGTTACCCCAAGTTCTGCTACATCAATGCTCCTCCTCCTCCAAGAACTGCCAACCAGATCCAAACAGAGCATAGCAAGAAAACCTTGCCTCAGCATCAGCAAAGCTCTCCCTGTGCTCCAGCTTCGATCAGATGTTTGATTCCTCCTATCGGGTGGGCCAGGGGCCAGAAGCAGCCACAGCTGGAGCTCTGGAAGCAGCTATTGTAGCTTCCTGCTGCTGCCACCAGGCCACTTCCACCACCCCTGGGGGCTGGGACCCAACCGTGCACTTCTCTCACCCAGATCCAGCAGTTTTCCCACTGACCTGCTCTGTTGTCATTGGAATTTGTGGGTTGAAAAGTCGGGTAACTACCACAGTTCAGTGAATCAGGGCCCTAAGGCCTGCTCCACCTGGTCCACTCTGGCCTGGTCTCTTCAGGCCAGCCCAAGCCTTTCTGTGCTCTGCTCCCAGCATGGTGCGATAAACCCTTCCCAGCAACCATCTAGGCCATCTTGGGCTGGATACTTGTTTCACTCTGTTATTTTGTGGGTTCTGTAGTTGTAGAATTTGTTTAGATTCATTTTTACAGGTGTTTGGAGGGGTTTAGGGGAGAGCTTAAGTGAGTCCCTGTTTTCAAGCCACTGTCCCGGCTCCTCCGCTCTAAGCAGTTTTTTTTTTTTTATCCTGCTATAAGATCTCTATTTTTAAATTCTTTGTCATTCTTTTAGCATGTGAGAAAATTTGTTTCCTAAATGTGTTGCTGTTGTTCAATCATCTCAGTCATGTTTGACTCATCATGACTCCATTAAGGGTTTTCTTGACAAAAATATTGGAATGGTTTGCCATTTCCTTCTCTAGCTCATTTTCCATATGACGAAACATGGTTAAGTGACCTAATGTAACGGTAATGTAAATCTGAATATCTTCCCATCGATTAATAGGCCCATATGACCTTCTTATGTCACAGGAAGCCTAAGTCACACGTGGTGGGAGAGGCTTGCTGAATGACTGGAACAGGAAGAGTGGAGCAGGAAATGCTCAGAGCAGTTATAACAGCAGGAGGAGGGGATGCAGGCAAGGAGTCACCTTGGGAATTGTGAGTGTGTTTGTGGGAAGGCCCCTCGGGGGGAGGTGGGGTGAAGTTTATGGAATGGAGTGGCTCTCTGCTGTGTTAATGTGTTTTAACTTCTTTGCTGCTTGGATGGATTGGACTTACTGATTCAGAGATTGGGCTTTCTGGTGTCTGAATAAATGTTTTGCTTCTTTCTTATATATGGAGAGTCTGTTGCGTTTTGCGATTCAGAACTAAGCCAGCATACTCATAGCAATAGCAACCGTTGTGAATATTGCCTTGGCAATGTACTTGCTCAGGGTCACACAGATAGTAAGTGTCTGAAGCCAGATTTGAACTCAAGAAGATGAGTCTTCCTGACTTCAGGCTCAGCACTATATCCATTGTGCCACTTGATAATTGTATTTGACCTTTTGCATATTTTTCTTGTTCAGAATATTTGAACATTGAATGCTCTCCTCATTCCTGATCTCTCTGCTTATCTTTTGCTGAATTCCCATGTTTTAATGATTATTATGTTCAACTCTGTGAAATAATTTATTTCTGAATACATCCCAATCTCCCTCCCAATTTCTTCTCTGACTTCTCATAGATGCAGAATAATCCTAGATGATTCTAATTGTTTTTCTTCTATAACTAAAAGCCCATCTATTGACTGCTTGAGAAGCTCAATGTTTGGCATTGAAATCCAAAATTTAAGCCCTAAGTGCTTCAGAGTTTAAAGCTTGTTTTTTTTTTCTCTATTGGCAATCTGGGGCTTATATCAATTGATCAATCATCAAGCATTTATTAAGCACAACTTTTCTGACAGATTCCAAAATTTCTGGACAGTTTCTTGCAGCATTTTCTGTTATATAATAATAGGTTTTTGATTAGTCTTCCCCACCTCCTGAGGAAACCTCTAACCCTTAAATCATCTCTGTGCCTACTAATTTCCAGGCCAATTGATCACTTTGGCTAACATAAAGCTCATGTTTTTCCCCAAATTCTCTTGCTTGGCTTCTGCCAAAAAATCCACTTTAGTATTTTTGAGTTTCAAATGTATCATTTTCTTTTTCAGAACCTATAATGTTTTAGAGAGATTCTCTCTTGTTGCATCTAAATTGTTCTGTCATTTGTCTCATCCTTTATTTGAAAAAAACCTGATTTCTCAACTAATTTTCATTCCATTATTTCCTTTAAAGAAAAAAAAAAACCTTCAGTTCTCTTTTGAACCATGGTGGAGTATCTGGTCCTTATTCCATTATATAGTGGGAATACACAGGGTTTATCCTGTTCTCTTTTGCATTGGGTTTTTCAAATCTTCTTTAAAGTATAATACCTATTCATGTGTTGTAATCTTAAAATTCTTAGCCATTTTCCTTAGTTTTATGACTTACATTTTTTTTAATCAGCTGTCAGATAGGCCTTTCCCACTTGACCTTTTTGTCTTCATACTTCTTTTATCTCTGTTTATTTTTATTGGAACTCCCTCCTAATTTTGCTCCTCACTCTTCAACTGTTCTGTTGGGTGTTTTATCCTGCAGAGACCACAAGAACAAGCAGCCTGAACCAGATTGATGGAGGAGATAGGAGTGTCCAACTGAGCCCCTACTCTTTGCAGTCCCAACAAGGGAGGATTTATAGCAGCTAGGTTTCTAGGCACATTTTGCTTTAAGTATAGAGGCTCTTTCCCCTTTGGCCAGTTTTATATGACAGTGTCTCCTCTTCACTCAATGTTGCCCCTTATTTTGTCTCTTATGGTTGAGCAGCTGTCATATGTTCTAATGCCAATGGAGTTAGAGTAGGGTGGGGGGAGGGTATTAGACTAAGTCATTGCCACAAGGGGACAATGTAGAGGCCACCATAGCCAGGTTTTAAAGCAAATGATTGGTCAGCTTTTGGTGCTGACCATGTACCTGGCACCTGTGAAGGCTACGTCAGAGAATGAAATAAAGTTCATCTGTCCTGCCCTGGTCTTGATGATGCCATGCTGCCTTTATGTGATCTCAACTTCCTTTTCTCTATTTATTAAACAGTTCCTCAATCATCTTTTCTTCATTTTGTAATTGATAGGAATCAATGCCAAATACACTGCTCCATAGTTTAGAGAGTCCCTTTTTCCCCTCTCAGAAAAAATAAATACCACAAACCTATGAGGTGTGTTCTGCAGGTATCAGAAATTAAGGCTCAGGAAGGTTCCATAATTGGCCTCTAATTACATAACAATTTGGTGTCAGAAGCAGGAATTGAGCCTAAGACTCTCTGGACTCCAGGTCCAGGACCCCTTTCAATGAAGTACATTGTGTTACACTCCATAGATTTAGGGTGATATCATCTTATGATTTCGACATTTGCATTGAGGTTCTTTTTTGTCAATCTTACATCAAAACCAGAGTGTTGCTTGCTTGGTTCAATTGTCCCCCAGCCTTGGGAGCTGTTTCAATAAAATAGCTCAAATCATTGTCTACTTTCGAGGGCCACAGCTGGATCACATCAGTCAAATCTCTTCTTCAGAGGCTCTGGACCAACCACAGTAGCCACCCAAAGTGTGGTCCAGTGCCGTGGGACTCCTCAGAGAGACCACAGGAAGGGATTCAGGGCAAATAGCCTCTATTCTTTGTTCTATGCTTGATTCCATCAGGGGAAGAATAGCCCAATTCCAGATGGGGGAGGCTTAGTATGCTTGCAAGGAGTTTGTGTTCCAAGTCCACAAACATTGTGTGGCTGAGAAAGATGATCAGAGATTAGAAGAGAATAGTGCGCAATGTCAGGAGCTTCAAAGACTCCCTTTGAGCTATGTCTACCACTAGGTCTCGATATAGTATTATTTCTAATACTTTATTAGAATGATGATCTTGCATGGCTTACCTTTACAAATGAATTTAAAAGCAGTATATATTGTAAAGCAAATTACTTTTATGTTACTGCTTGGCACAAACTATCTTGTATGGTGATATGAAGATGTGAGTTGTGGGAGTGGATATGCCTTATAGGGAAAAATACCTAGACACTTTTAGAACTTGAGGATGGAGAAGCAACAGAGATGAAAGAGCAAAGATCATTCTTGTTGAGTAGTCTCTGTATGAACTGGGTGATAGATCTAAATTTTAAAAATATTTCTTCCTATAAAAAGAGTTCGTGTTTGTTTCTGTGGGCTCTTTCCCTACTCCAAGTCTTGTACTCTACTCCCTACACAAAAATAGGTAGGTCCCAATTAAGGTATATATCTGCTTCTAGGGAACCAAGAAGCTATAGGGGAGGGAAAGGGAAGGGGAAACACCAGCAGTTGAGGAAATCCACAATGGCTTCATACAGAAGAGATATAGTAATGAAGTGATGTAGGAATAAAAAGAATGAGAGGGATGGATAACAAAGAGAAGGTTTTTCCTCCACCTCTTTGAACCCATTCTTCTGCTTTACTAGTGATGACCAACTTACAAGAAGTTCCTGGGAACTATATACAGTTCAGCTGATGAGGTACCTTGGCCAGGACCCAGGAAGAACATGGAATCAGAGAAACCATGCAGTAATAGGGTAGTGAATAAAAAGGATCTGGAGAATAGTCAATGCCTTGAGCTCCCTCAACTGATTTTTCACTGACCCCCTGGGAGACGGTGAGTACAACTGGATTGTCAATGCTTGTTGCCTCCCAAAAGGATGCACTGAGTTTAAGCATCAGAACTGTACTCATCAAACATATCAGTTTGTGGCATTTCTATAGACTGGGCAAGGATCACCTTGGACTAAGGGGCACTGGTGGCATGTACACCATGTGATAGTTTAAATACAAGTGATTTTATTCTTTTTGTATCTTTGGTTATACATAAATGCTTATACTGGCGTATAACCATTAAGACAGGCTAAGGAAGTCAACTCTTTTATGCTATGTCAATTTGACTTCTTGAAAATGCATGAAAGTTTTATTTGGTGGATGTTTAACCAAAACTTTAATTGGAAAACTCCACACAGGCCACATTTCTAGACCATGGAGACTAATGCTGCCATCTATAACAGGGGCAGAGCAGGAGGTTAGAGGCATCCAGGTATCTGAGAATCACAGAGACCTTGGGGTTTTCTTCAATGTCCCTTGGATTTAGATTGAGAGCATAACCTTGCATATGTGAAGAGGGTTGACAGTACCTGGTATTTTTTGAAGATAATAAAGTAACTTGTTTCCCCATTGATAAATTATCAAAGGATATGAACAGGCAGTTTTCAGAGGAAGAAATTTATGATATCTATAGCTAATGAAAAATGTTCTAAATAACTGTTAATTAGAGAAATGCAAATCAAAACATCTCTTAGCTATGATATCACACCTGTCAGATTGGCTAATGTGGCAAAACAGTGAAATTATAGATGCAGGAAAATTGGAACACTAGAGCATTGTTGCTGGAGTTGTGAACTGATCCAGCCATTTTGGAGAACAATTTGGATGTATGCCCAAAGGTCTATAAAAATGTGCATTCCCTTTGACCCAGCAATACCAATTCTAGGGCTATATCCCAAAGAGATCATATAAATGGGAAAAAAAACCCACGTGTACAAAAATATTTATAGCAGCTGTTAAAGTGGTGGCAAAGAACTGGAAATTGAGGGGATGTCCATCAATTAGGGAATGCCTGAACAAGTTGTGGTATATGAATGTAATGGAATACTGTTATACTACAAGAAATGATTAGCAGGCAGACTTCAGAAAAACCCAGAAGGACTTATATGAACTGATGCTGAGTGAGGGGAACAGAACCAGGAGAACACTGTTCACAGTTACAGCCACATTGTGCGATGACTTACATATAGACTTGGCTCTTCTTGGCAATGCAAGGTTCTAAGACAACTCTAAAAGACTCTTGATGGAAAATGTGATCCGCAGACAGACAAAGAATTATGGAGTCTGAATGCAGATCGAAGCAGACTATTTGCTTTCTGTCTCTTTTGTTTTGTTTCTTCTTACTTGTGGTTCATTCTATTTGTTATAATTCTTCTTTGCAACATGATTAATGTGAAAATATGTTTAATGTGAATGTATATGTAGAGCTTATATCAGATTGTATGCCGTCTTGGAGAGGGGGAAGGGGGGAATTTGGAACTCAAAAGCTTGTGGGACTGAGTGTTGTAAACTGAAAAGAAATAAATTAATTTGTAAAAAAATACTAAAGTTGCCAGGAATGTTTGACGGTGATTAAATGTCATTGGTGTCATCACTGTTTCCATCTTTTTCAACTCTTGGGATCCCATTTGTGTTTTTCTTGTCAAAAGAACTGGATTGATTTGTGATTTCCTCCTCCAGCTCATTTTACAGATAAAGAACTGAGGTAAACAGAGTTACATGACTTGCCCAAGGTCACACAGCTGGGAAGTGTGATGACTCATCCTGACTCCAGGTTTCACACTTACATACAGATAAGAAAACTGAGGTTCCAGGAGATATAGTGATTTGCTCGTAGTCATACAACAAGTCTCAAAGGCAAGACAGGAAGAATTTGAACCAAGATCTTTCCTCACACCCAGTCTTGTATGCTTTTCCTCACAAACAAGTAGATAGGTAATGGATATGGTAGATATCTGCATCCAGAGAAATAAGAACAGGGAAAGGGAATGATATAAGCACTATATAGTGCCTATTATGTGCTAAACCCTGTGCTGAATGCTCCACAGATATTCTCATTGGAGCCTCACATACTGGTATTAGCCTCATTTTAGCCTCATTTGTCCTCACGTTCATTTTTGAGGCAGACAGGGGTAAAGTGACTTGCCCAGGGTCACATAGTTGTTTGTTGTTCATCCTTCATTTTCATAGAGGACCAATGACATCAGGAGGGTGGTGTATTGACTTGCAGGTGAGTTGGATTTAAGTGAGGCACAGTTGTTGAAAGTCATCAGCCCCACTCTGTCCGCCAGAGTCTTGGAGTCCAGTGACAAGACGTAGGGCAGGATGACAGGTGATGGCCCAAGATACGGTGGGACACCTTGGCCTTTTTAAGCCTTTTCCCAGGTCTCAGTTTGTCTGAGGCAACACCCATTCAGTAGTTAACGGGTAGGTGAGAATTGAGGTAAAAGATGGCCTACTTTGCCTTCATAAAAGAATCCATATTCAGTAAGCATCTGAGGCTAGATAGGAAGTCAGATCTTCTAGGCCCATCAGTCTAGCCACTGAAGCAAATAGCTACCTAGGATTGAGAGGGTTTATAGAATCACAGAATTTGAAAGCTGAAAGAGACCTCAGCAGCCATCTAGTCCAACCCATACACAAAAGACGTACCCATTATAACATATCTGACAATCTTACAGCCTTTGCTTGAAGACCTCCAAGGAGGAGGAACCTACCACTTTTTAAGGAAGGTTAAAACCCAGAAATGTGGACCATCTAATAAAGACCACTTCCTGAGAATGTCAGTTCAGGTCTGGAATGACTGTAATGACTGCCATGTTTGTTTCTTTTACCTGATATCAATCTTAAATCTTCCTCTTAGTAATGTCTGCTCATTGTTCTTAGTTCTATCCTATGGGGCCATTCAAAACAGACATCCCATCTACATCAGCTTTGTCAAGTCCTAGCAGAAGGGCAATCCATTTTTCTCAATTCCTAGAGTCTAAACGTTTTCGGAACCAGGTTTCCCAGTTCTAGATTCAAGGAACCATCTTATGAGCTACAAAGTTAACAATTTGGTTTTTTCGCCATGTTCATTTACATACATTCCCATATGAAGCCTTGCATCCTCTTTTTAATTTAAACAGGCCTGGATTGGAGCCATGAAATATACAAAGTCCTCCAGGCCTGAAAATGCTTAATCTGCTTATTTTCAACTCTCTAAACAGCTGATTCTGACCAAGTGTGTGGGAAATTGTGCAGAAAATAGCTGGCTATAAACCCACTGTAACAAACAAAAAACCTGTTAATTCCACACTCTTCTAAAAAGCCCATTAGGGACTAGCTACATAATACTAAAACTACCAATGGGAAGGTAGAAAACAGAGAGAAACAGGTGTTAAATCCTCCAGTACTCACAGGGCTAGATGAAATGTTTGAAGTCATCTTGTCTGACCTTCCCATTTTATAGGTAAGGAAACCGAGGTAAAGTGACTTGCTCTGGATTGTACAAGTGATGATGAGTGGCAAAGTTGGGATTGAAATCCACATCATAAAATCAGAAGTGTCATAGATATAGATCTGGAAGGAAATCAAGAGGCCATATAATTCACCAGCTTCTTTTCACAGTTTAGGAAACTGAAGCTATGTGAGGTAACATAATCTGTCTAAAGGCAATGATTAATGATTGATACATGTCAGACTTCAATCCCGGTCCTTTTATTCAAAATCCAACTTTCTTTCTTTCTTCTCATGTATTGTTATTTACCATCAAGTAGGAAATACACTCACACGTGTGCACACACACAAAGTAGCAGCATTTAAGTGAATTTAGTTGAGGCAAGAGCATGAATAGTTCATTTATGGACAACTGAAAATATTTAAATGGATGGATCATCCATCTGTAAATAAGAAATTCAAGAAAGGCTATCTGTCTCTTCAAAATTTCATTTGTCCCATTGACATCATCAATCCTTCCCATTTGTAGATTTTTGACAAGAATGCAATACAGAAAGTTGAGTTGCTCATAACCTAGGTTGCTCCACTCCTACTTTCATTAGGTGCCCCATTACAGCATAAAAGTGGTCCCAGACTCTGAAAGACTTTGCAAATATAGTACCCCTCTGGCATGGCCTTCCAAGCTGGACATACTTTGAGTACAAGATCAGCAGGGAATCTCAACCATCCATCCACTGTGCCTAGTGAAATTCAGAAGATTATTAACAAGGCCATCAGCGGCTTGTCACAGCATGAATTCATGAATACTGTCTATTCAGGTGTAGAAGGGATGTTATATTAATGGTAATAACAGATGCATTTAGAATTTTAAGGATTTAAAAACACGTATGTGAATCATATAATCCTGTTTTGAGAGGGGAGGCACATGTAACAGGGGTGTTATCCAGTGGGACCTCCTACCCAGAGCCTGTGCAGAATGTTTTGTCTGCTGTCAGCCCATGTAGAAGAGTCTGCAGAGAAAGGTATGATCACGTGTAGTGGAAGGGCCCTGGTCCTTAATTCAGAGCATGAGTAAATATTCCATTTCTTACCACAAGGTAAAGAGAGGATTTTTTGGTTGGTCACTGAATGGGAACTGAGAGGCAGGCAAATGATTCCAATGGGGGAAACTCACTCCCTCTTTTCTGCCTGGTTGCTCTGAGTGAAAAAGACAGGATGTAAGCCTCTGGTGGGCAGAGTACTCAGGCTCTCCCTACCTGAGACAACATGTGGTTTGCGAACACTGGTCTCCAGGCTTTTCCCTCTGTATGATTATTTGTTCTTTTTCTTGGGTGAAGAAGAGTTAGAGACAGCTATAATCTCGTGAGCTTAAAAAGGCTACAGAAGTGTTTGGTGTCCAAAAGATGGAAGTCATGTTAGGATGTGTTATCAACTGAGGCCAGTGAGATATCAATGCAGGCCTAAGGATAAGAATTCAGTCTAGAAATGAATGAACCTGGTCAAGAAGTAACTCATCCACTGACTGTGCCACCTTTTCACTTGGAAGTGAACTGGGTGAGGAGGAGGGAGAGAGGACAAATGGCATGTAGAAACTATGTTGTTTCAACTCCCCCTAGGAATTGAAGTAGTATAGGAAATATTGTATCATCTAGGTGTTGAAGGATGGGGAATTTCATAGTTCCGTTCTTGCTTTATCTTCTGAATTAATGACCAACCTGAATTAGAAAATAGCCAGTTGATGTGAATTATTTAAATGAAACCGAGATGCTAATTACCAGTGGTTGGCATTGGGGAGAACATAAAGGAATGAAGACTCCATATCACTGGAGAAAGATACCCCCAATGCCCTTCAGGGGTACTTCTTGAACCCCTAGGGGGAAAGATGTAGTCGGGTCTTTGTAGGGTGTAACTTTTCGGTGTAAATAGGAGTTGGAATAAGGATCCTGACAGTTTAGATATTGCTATCCTTATTTTGTTACAGAAGAGTAACCAAAGCTCAGAAGCTAAGTACACTTTGTAAGAGTGAACAGTTAGGTAAGTATCAGAAATTAGTCACTAATGTCTTAATCATGTGAAATACATACTTATCAATGTTTTCCCCATTACTAGAATGCAACCTCTTTGAAAGTAGGGATTTTGTCTCATTTGTTGAACTTAGTATTTCCCTTAGAACCTGGCACAGTGATCAATGCACAGGGTTTTACATTGGTTTGAGAGATCCCTTCACTGACATAAGTTGCAGTCAGTCTAGACCTGGTGAACTTGGAGAATCTTAGGTTAAGTGAATTGCCTATGGTCACACAGCTGATAAATGTCAGAGATGGGTTTTAAATCCAAGTCCTTCTGACTCCAGTCTATCAATCAACCTGCTCCCTATGCCAACTGTCTGCATCATTGACAAGAGTGGCCATACCCACAAAATCATGCCATTCAAGACTATAATCTTTTTTCTTCTGAACTCCACAAAATCTTGCCATTTCAAAAATCAAAACCATTTCTTTCAACATGACATTATGTGTTCCTGCCTTATACTTTGACTGAATAATAAAATAGTCCATTTTTCCAACTAGCTATTCTCTAGCTGCCTTAATTCATGAGAAGCCAGGAAAGGAGAGGGGGAGGGAATTGGTCGGTCCAACAGTGTTGGCCGAGGACAAACAGAATCAGATCACATTAGCTGTAATTTACAGCATTTCAACAAATGTCCCTTCCTGCCAAAGCCTGTAAGAATCAGGCCCCACTGGATTGGAAGAAGGGAGGGGGCAGAGCTGCTATTTTCTAAGCTCCACTTAGAGAATTATAGCCTCGTCAGCACTATCTGGAATGTTTTGCTCATTCATGCTTTAAAAATAAATATCATAAAATGTCTTTTGGACTCCGCCTTGCCAGTTCCTGAAACCAAAAGTGTGGATGCTTCCAAACAACCAGGGAGGGGGCTGCTTAATACTGTTGACAGAGAATCTTGGTCTGGCTGAGAGGCATTGGGGGAGTCATAGAAAATCAACCCAGGATGATATATGCTGTGTGGAAAGGCAACTTCTGACCCAGGTCAATGTAATAAACCTTCATTAAGTCCCTCCAATGTCCCAGGCATAATAGGTAGTGGGATGTACTAGAAAGAATGGTGGACTTCTGATCAGGAAGACCCAAGTTCAAATCTCTCCCCTGAAAAAAGTTGTATGGCTGGGGACAAGTCACTTCAGTCACTAAGAGCCTCAAGTAACTAAGGCCATAAAGGTTTTAACATAAACATTAGCTCATAAGCTCTCACACTAAGGAAATCCGAGGCTTTGACTTGTGTTCTTGGGCAGCATGGGGAGTATGGAGAGGGATACAATGGCAAATAACTAAAACACAGGCCCTGCCTGGAAGGCTTTAAAATCTCTTGGAGAATGATCTAGTGTATTGAGTGCCGGACATGGAATTGAGAAGACCCGAGTTTCAATCCTGCTTTGCACATGCTCTGCCCAAGATGTATAAATATGGGCTAATAAGCATTTGTTAGAGGTTAATAGGCATCTAACCTCTTTATAGCTCAGGTCCTCATCTGTAAAATAAGGATAAGAAAAACATGCATGTCACATGAATGCTCTGTGTACCAAATGAGAAAATACATAGTTTGGCAAACCTTAAATTGCTATATTACTATGATTATTAAGATCATTTCTTTCACATGATAATAACTATAGCTACCATTATGACACACAAGTGTTGAGTTGGGGATTATATTTTCAAAGAACTAAGCTGGAAGGGGTCTCAGAGGTCATCTGGTCAATGAATATTTGAGCCAAATCAGAGATATCATTGCAAGATATCAGAGTTATCATGTATTCTCCTAAATGTACATGTGAGGAATCTGAACATCAGGGAGATTATGACAGATAATAAATTTAGAGCAACAAAGAATATAAGAGCTTATTTAGTTCTATCCTCCATCTTACACTTAAGGAAACAGGCATACAATGAGTGACTTGCCCAACATTACACAGATTGTAAATGTCATGGCCATAATTTGAATCCAGGCCATTTGACTCCATATCTAGCACCCATGCCAACATACCATACTAGCTCCTAAGGCATATGTGACTAGTACAAGACCACAACTTGCTAGTCACTAGTTTGTGACCTAGCACACACCCATTGGTGAAAGAAACTATGCCAGATTCCAACTATTCTGATTCCAATTACTCTGATTTCAAATCCCAATTTCTTTCAACTCTATCAAACCTTTGTCTGATTTTTCTAAAAACAAAAATCCTAACTAGGGATAAAATTCGAGGTTCTTGCAGTATTTACTATAGTATGAAAATGTAATTAGGTCTGAGAAAGTCATATCAAAATCAGTGGATACAACTGGAATCAATGCTGCAGAGGGCCAAATTCTAGGTGAGGTCCAGGATTGGGCTGACCAATTGTGGTACTTTATATATTCTTAATTCATGGAAAACTGGACAGAAAAAAAAGAAATGTCAGCTAGGTCCCATGGTATTTCACCAGATCACATTCATTTAATGGATGGAGTACAATAGTATTGCTCTGGGACTGAGGAAGTCCCATTCTTTATAATGAAGAGCAGCAGAAAGTGAATGTCTATATCTCCGCATCTTTCAAAATGGCAGCAGCAAAGTGATTTTCTGTAATGTTTCAGCTGGAAGTGAATTTGGAGACCGTTTGCCTCACATGCTTCTGCATGTGTGATAACTGAGGCCTACCTAGAATAATGTCAGTAACTCTAACAATAAGAATACAATAAATCCCAGAGACTCAAGCCAATCTGGGTCCATTGTTTGGGTATTGTCTTCATTTAATCAGATCACAACCTCTCCATCCTGGTCCACTCTCACCCACGACCCCTCATAATTTCACCACAGAGGGAAAGGAGGGTGTCCACCCACTGTCACAGAGGTCTTCGTCACTTTCCCTTGACACCATGAGGTGGTCAGTGTAGCCTTCATATTGTGCACCTGTTATTCCTCATTCTCTCCATGGTTTCAGCCCATCTTCACTTCAGTTCATACAATTCATACGTTGCTATTTTTTGCTCCATTCTCCTCAGTTCTTTATGCATTATATGCAGCAGCCTGCTAATGCCTACCATGCAATTCTCCTTTGTCTCTATTGCCGGAGACACTTGTTTTTAATTTGAATTCCTTGAGGACTGTAGTGTTCCATAAACCAGAGCTATACATCAGCAAATAGTTATGAAAGCAAATGATTTTTTTTGCATAACACAGTGGAATTCTGTGGGACAAGCAAGTCATTCAACCACCCTGGGCCCTATTGTCCTCATTTGTAAAACAAAAGGATTCTAGCCCTGTATCTGTCAAAGAAAAGGGTTGGAAGTGACAGCCTCCAAGATTCCTTACAGCTCTAGAGCTTTGACTATGGTTCTGACGGCTCAGCTTCAGCTGAGCTTCTGGAAGATGAAGAAATGGTGCCAAAGTCAAGGAAAGGCATGAAAAGTACTTGGGTGAGACCCAGGGAACACAGAGGATCAACCAAAGCATCACAGATTTAGAGCTGGAAGAGATTTTTGAAGCAATCAATTCACATCATTTTTATCCATGAGGAAGCTGAAGGAGGTTAGTTCCAGCGCCTGAGTTACAATTTGAACTCTTCTCTTTCCAAATCAAAGTCCAATGCTTTATCTCAAATGTCACTCTAGCTTCCAAGGAGGCCAATTCAAGAGGCAGTTATGTGGCAGGGTGGAGAGAGTGCTGGGGCAGGAGTCAGGAAGACCTAAGTTCAAATCTGACCTCAGACATGTGTGAGCTGAGGGACGTGGAACACCTATGCTTGCCTCAATTTCCCCAATTGGAAAATTCAGTTTAATAATAGCACCGACCTCACAGGGTTGTTGGAAAAATTAAATGAGATAATAGTTGTAAGTCATTTGGAACAAAGTAAGCACTTAATAAATGTTTGCTTTGTTTTTTGAGAAAATATAGTTGTGAGAGTATGGAGGGACTGTATCACAAGGTATTTGAAGGATGATAAGCCAAAGGCAGGGGGAAATTTTTTGACTTTGTTAATAGCAAAGCAAATTAAAAAAATAATAACTACCTATCTATATGTCTATTCAATATTAATGAAAATAGTAATAGCTGATATTTATGCATATACATATATATGAATTAAGTTTTTGCAAGTGATTTATATATATTTTCTCACTTGATCCTCAAAACAACCATACAACATGCGTGCTATTTTATCCCCATTTTACAGATTAAACAATTGAGGGTGAGAGAAGAAGTGGCCTGTTCCCTTTCACATGCCTCGTAAGTATCTGCAGCAGGATTTGATGCTAAGTCTGCTTCTACCCAAGTGTGACTCTATCACATGATGCTGTCTCCTAGAAAGGTTCATTGACATGCCCATGCATACACAAACAAGTTAGTGACAGAGATGAGACTAGAACCCAGGTTGCCCCATGTAAAATCCAGTTGACTTCCCTTCATACCAACCCCACCTCCCAATAATACTGGTGTTGAGAAACACTTCCTTTTGAAGCTTATCCTTTCTGAATGCGGCTTTCCTGCTTGAGGTGAGCTTTGACTCAGAGGCTGTGCAGATCTTTTAAACTGCATGCTTGTTGAAGAAAGGGTCCCACTGTGTCTCCTTCTGAACATCCCTGATGAGCACATCTTTCCAGAAAGTCAGGAAAATGTCACAAGAAAACCCAAAGCCAAGGAACTCTCATCAACCACTCAAATATTCAAGATCTTAGGATCCAGGAGGAAAGGATTCTGGGCCAAATCCTAATCAGAAAACTCGTTAATTGCTTCATTTCTCTCCCAAGAGATCATTTGGATCTGGGGGAATTTTTTCCTTTCTTTCTTTTTTGCTCCTCTTTAGCCTAGAAAGACATGAGTCTTTCTGCCTTGCCAAGCCCAAGTAGCGAAAATCCAGTTAAGTCATTTGGCATCCACCAGTGCACGTCAGCTCAGAAGATGCTCTCTGCTCTCTGCACCACTCACATCCAAGAATACATCCTTCATACCAAACATCATCTTTTCTTAATTCAGGCAGTATAAACAGAATGCTCTTTGGTCTTCCTTAGACACTTAGCAGGTAAGTGCCTCCACCAGTGAAGACTGTCAACAATTTATGCCTCTCCTTCAATGCTACTTTTCCCCATGTCCTACCATATGTTCTCTGCAAATAGTGTACTTAACAGGATAGATTCTGTGTACCAAGGTGGCATCGTAGTTAGATTGCCAGATGCAGATTTTGGAAGACTTGAATTCAAATCCAGCCTCAGATATTTATTGACTGTGACCCTGGGTAATTCAATTAACTTCTGCCTCAGTTTCCTCATGTCTAAAATGGGGATAAAAATAGCATCTACCTCACAGGGTCCTTGTGAGGATCAAATAAGATAATATTAAAAAAAAGCACTTAGCCCGATGCCTGGCACACAGCAGGCACTATATAAATGCTTACTCCATTTCCTACCTCCCAAGATTGGTGTAAGGAAAAAGGAAGATTATGTTTGACAAGCATTTTGAGAACTTTTAAATACTTTATAAATGTTGCTTATTATTAGTGGCATTAATCAGCTAAAAGAACAAAATGATTTAGGATGAAGCCAGTGTGCAGATTTTGAGAAGGAAAATTAGTGTCCAAGAGGGATCAATGGGAGGTGCGAGAAAAACCTCTCTTTTGCCATAGTTCCACGGCAGAGGGCCTCTAGTAACAAGGCTGCAATGAAGAGCGATTGAGTCTTATCATTGAAATGCACTGGGAATCAGGCCAGGCCAGCGTTGGAGGTCCCAGACAGTAAGTGAAGAAACATGGTAGGAGGAGGCATTTGAGACCTGCAGTCACTAGACATTAATAGAGGTCTCAGCTGACTAGACCCTGATCCCAAGGAAGGTCATGAGTGCAACAGTATTACAGACATATGGTACTTCCTAAAAAGAGCGGCTTATTGGAAAGTCTCTGTCTAGATTTTTCAGGCAACAGAACGTCAGACCTGGGATCAGAGGGAACTGAGTTCAAATTCTGTCTCAGACATTTGCTACCTGTGTGACCCCAGGGTAAATCATGTAACCTTGCTCAGCCTCAGTTTCCTCATATGCCTCCCAAGGTTATTATGAGGAACAAATGATATGATACACGTCAAGCACTTTGCAGACCTTAAAATACTATGTAAATGCTAGCTCTTCTTCTTATTGGTAGTAGTAGTAATAATAGTGGTGGTGGTGGTGGGGTGGTGGTGGGGTGGTGGTGGTGGTGGTGGTGGTCGTGGTGGTCGTGGTAATTAGTTCATTTTTATTAGATTGCTTCCCCTCTCATTTATTTATTCCTTGCAACAAAGACTGTCTTACTGGGAGAGAAAACAAGTTATACTGAGAACCGAAGGTAACCGAAGAGTAAACGATAATGATAAAAACGCTTTAAAAAAGATACAAATTCCACAGGTCAGTATTCAGCCCTCTCCAGTCCAGCCCCCACTTTTATTTTTGGCCTAATTGGATACCATTATATTTCCCATCCTATTTTCTGGCCAAACGTCTCAGGGCTTTTCCTTCCACTGGATATTCCCTCACCAGTATCTGCAGATTTGCAGACCATGCTCCATGCTGGGAAGGCTTTCGCCTTTACTTTTACCTTAAGGAGCCCTTTCCTTATTCAAGTTTCATATCATCACCCCACCCCCCAAAAAAACTTTCCAGGATCCTTCATCTTCTAGTGAGCTTTGCCTCCTCAGATTACTCCTTATTTACTTTTCTGGGCATATTATGCTTCCCCTTGGTGGAATGTAAATTCCTAGAGAGCCAGGACTTTCAAGTTTACATCTTGAGGCAGCAAGATTGAGCTGTGGATAGAACACTGAGTCTGAAGGCATGACGACTTGAGTTCAAATTCTGCTGCTGAGTAGCTAGGGATGCTTGGCAGGTGAATATACCTCCGTCTGCCTCAAATTCAAATCTGTAAAATGGGCATAATAGTAGAATCCCTCCCCAGGGCTGTTCTGAGGACAAAATCAAGTATTTCTAAAGTGCTTTGAAGGCTTTTAAATCATTTTGTAAGTATTTTATTATTATTTATTATTATTATTACAAAGTTTTATATCCCTAGCCCCTAGAACAGTGCCTTGAGTATAGCAGACATTGATAAATGTTTGTGGTATTGAATTATTCAATTAGGTCAGATCTATGGAGAATTTCTCATGGACAAAGTCCATTTCTAAAAACATAACAAAAAATATCTTTGGACTTGTCAATTGCGTAGAAAAGGATATAATTGCTTCATTTAATGCAGGATAAACAGCCAGACCCTTCCAGCCCATTTCTATTTAATCATCTAATATGTGGGTTGGCACTGGCCAAACCCCACGTAGAGTATTGTTTTGAGTTCTGAGTACTGCATTTTTAAGATGATTGTAGGTAATTATGTCCAGGATTTTAGGAGTGAAGGACCTGAAAATTCATCAAATTTTTATTCATTGAATAAACTGCAGGGGTTTAGCCTTAAGAAGAGAAGCTCCAGCGGCATATCTTTGCTTACTTCAAACATCTCAATGGCTCTCATGTGGAAGAAGAAATGGATGGACTCTGCTTAGCCCTCAAAAACAGCACTAAAATCAAATGAATGGGAGGTGTAGGGAAACATTATATGAGACCCAAGTCAGTAAAGAGAAATTCTTGACAACTAGAGACAATCCAAGATGGCCTCATTACACAGAGAGCTCTTTGTCATTAGGCGTTGTACCATCCCAGGTTGGGTGATCATTTATCAGATGTGTTTTGAAGAGGATCCATTTTTTTCAGCATGGACACTAGATTCAATGATCCCTTGGGTTCTTGTCAACTTTAAGATCCCCCAATTTGTGGCTCTATATCTGATGTTGTTTTCCCACTTGAAGGGCTCTTATTATTCCTCTCTCTCCTGTCTATCAGGAGAGTATATTTGATTTTCAATGAGCAACCCAAACTTCATCCATGAAGTTTTCCTGATGACTAGTTATCTCTGATCTCTCTCTTCTCTGACTCTTAGGGACAGCACATGTTCCATGGATAGAGTTGGAATGAGAAAGACCAGAATTCAAACATTGCCTGAGACACTTATTAACTCTATGACCCTGGACCTCAATTTATTCATCTGAAAAATGAGGGGTTTAGACTCCATGGACTCTGAGCTCCCTTCCAGCTCTAAGTCTCTGAGTTTCTGACTCACTTCATTCGATTTATTGCCTTACCACATAGTTCTTCACCATTATTTCAGCATATGTGAGACTTCATCAGCTTGGATAGATCCTCTAATAGTTATGGTTCAGATTGCTGACCTTCTAAATCTAAGTTAAAGTTCTATGCATTGGTGTGGCCCAAAAATTTGTTACCTGTGACCAGCCTTCCAATGATGCCCTCCATAGCCCTTAGCAAGGCAAGTCCTTGTAAGAGAAATGTTATTGTACTCAAAGCCATCCCCACTTGATGGGACATGCCAGAGCATATACACAATGATCCAGGTTCATGATGGCACCATCAGAAGATATCATAGGCAGATGCTAGTTGAGGATGACACATTTACTTCCTCTTTCAAATTTCATCAAAATCATTCTGAAGAATTCAAACCCAGGCAAACAGGAATTTAAACTTCAAAGCAGAAATCAATCAAATATGAAGCCCAGTTCAGTCTAGGATAGAAAATGAAGGTCATAAATCACAGAATACCAGAATCCCTGAATCTTTGAATCTCACAATTGGCAGTAACCAAAATGTCCATCTGGTCCAATACATACACAAAGAGAATCCTCACTATGACACTACTGACAAGGGAGCATCCAAGCTCTGCTTGCAAACCTCCAGTGATGGGAAGCTCACTATATGCCAAGGTCACCTGATCCACTTGTGGATAGACCTCATTGTTAATTAATTTTGTGAGGAGTTTTTGTCATCAATCCTAAATTCAGCTCCTTGCAACTTGTAAAAGGTCTACCCACTGAAGTTAAAAAAAAGAAAGTCTAACCTCATTTCCATATAACAGACCTCCAAATACCAAAGACAACAAACATGCCCACCACTCCCCTCCCCTCCCCTCTCCACTCTTCTCCTCTCCTCCCCTCTCTTCTCTTCTCCTCTCTTCTCTTCTCTTCTCTTCTCTTCTCTTCTCTTCTCTTCTCTTCTCTTCTCTTCTCTTCTCTTCTCTTCTCTTCTCTTCTCTTCTCTTCTCTTCCTTTACATTGTGAGCTCCCTGGAGGTCAAGGCTTCTCTGTATCCCCAGCACTTAGCACATTACCTGGCTTGCTTTAAAAATGTTTATTGGCTGATTGACTCTTCTCCAGGCTAAATATGCCCAATTCCTATCACCGGTTTTTATAGGACATAGGCTTTGAACCTGTCTCCTCTCTGGTTGCCCTCCTCTGGATGCTCTCTAGCTTGCTAATGTCCTTCTTGAACTTTGACACTCAGAATAGAACATAATATACCAGGGCAGAAGACAGTGAGACTATCACCTCCTTACTCCTGAAAGTTCCCCTTAATCCAGACCAAGGCCACATTTGCTTTTTTGCTCATCTGTCTTATGTGTTTTCATTGTCTCTCTCATTAGATTTTAAGTGACCAATGAGTAGGGACCCTGTCTTACACCTCCTCTAATAGCCCAAACCCCTCCCCCCCAAAGGCATTACACATATGTGAGGTTCTTAGTAAGATTGACTGAACATAAGAGCACCATGTCTACGTGTGAATATCAGAATCAGCAATGACAAGTGTTGGTTTGCAGCTCTCAGGAGTGGTGAGGCCCCAGAAATACCAGAATGTCTAAACCTTAGAGTTTTAGGAATATGATGAGGATGTGAGGACACTGTGTTCTTCACAAAAGGATTACTCATTGCCTTGGGTGCCTGGGGCAGGGGCAGAGTCAGTGAGTCCATTGTGGGGGATTTTGAAGACTTGATTGTAAATGACTGTTCACTGGTTTGAACTTCCTTTAGAGGGGTAATGAGCAAACTTGAAAGAAGCTGTCAGGAGAGAAACTTCAGTAGTTTTTTTTTCATTTTTTCCCTAAACAGCCCTTCCTCTAATCTTCTCAGAGAACTCTAGCAACTCTTCTGAAGTATAAAAGGGGGCCACGGAAAAAGAAAAAAAAAGCTTTGTCTATGTCAGTTTACGGCTTAATTGTTCCCAAAGAAAATGTTTTTTAGAACACTGGTCCCCTATCACTTTGGAGATTTAACAACTTCCCACTGTTCTCTCAAATCACCTGGAAATGTGAACTCTATACCCCTAAGAGGAGCTACTATTATTTCTTTCTCCCAAAGTATAAATCTCTGTGCCGGGGGTATATGAGTGTTCAGTTCTCTTTAAAAAGCATCTATTGAGTGCATACAATGTGCAATGAACTATGGGAGCACCAGGGGTACCAAGGGAAAAAATGGAACATTCTACCCTCAAGGAATTTAACATCTATCAGAATGTTTCTGTTACTGTTATCGTTCAGCCATTTAGTCATGTCCAACTCTTCATAACCCCGTGCGCCATACTGTCGATGGGGCTTTCTTGGCAAAGATGCTGGAATAGTTTGCCATTTCCTTGTCTGAGTATAATGTAGACTTATGTATCAAGAATTTTGAATACAATCTTAACTTTACTGTTGAATTCAAGATAATGGGTAGTAATGAAAAGAAATACAGGGATCAAATAATTGTCTGGTTTCTTCAAGTATGTTTAACATTAGGGATCAACTAAGTCAATCACTCACTCCCATCCTATTTAAGGTAACTAACAAGGTACTACAGTGCTGGTCTTGTTGGATGAGAATACCTCTGTGCAATAAATCAATCAAAGACATCATGTTCAGTATGAATGACTTTGCTGATCCGGTTGGGATGGAGCAGAGTTTTTGGAGCCATTGGATGAAACAAAATGGTGCCACACTGAAGGTATATTAGGACTAGCTAAAGTCACTTGGTCATGTTGCACAGGATTTATAGAAACAGCAAATCAGTTCAGAACACAGCATTCCGGCATCTGATCCACCTACAGGAAAGAGCAGTTCCAGCTCAGTCTCTGAGAGGGAATTAGAAGGTGGTGGCAGATGAAAGCCTTTATTTCCACTCGCTCCCCTGACTAGAGGAAGACCTCATGAACCCCAGAAGGGTAGAGGATCTAGACTTCTTATTAGCATCCTATTAGTGTCTCTGGAATAGCAATAGTTGATTGCAATGTCTTTATGGAGTATTTGAAGACAAAGGCAACATCAGGACTCTAGAAGGACCCCAGAAAAAAAGTTACACCATAGCTAAGGGGAATTTCTTGGAATTCCAAAAAGGAGAAAGCTTTCCCAATAACCATCATATATAAGTTAACCCTTTGCCATATCCCCTCTAAGCTTAGTTTCCTGTGGATATAATTGTAGAGCGGTATGACCCCAATGTGGGAAGATATTTTGTACCAACTGTTCTTACTTATACCACTTGGAGTCAGACTGTTTGTCTCAGAGGTAAATAGGCTCAACCTTGCTAAGAGTAAATGACAGACCTCAAACGTATCACTGAATTAGCTGGATGTCTACCCCAAACATGTGAAGACTTCTCCCAGTGGAATGGGTGGATAAGAATAATTTGTTACAATAGCCATGAAGGTGGCTGAAACAGGCACTGTGTAGTGCTTAAAGTTTGGTCAGACATTGAAGACACCAAGGTCATCTACTGCACCAAGGCCATCACCAATTGTCCTGACTTTTGTCCTGCCACTACATTTTGGTGATGCTGAAAGAGAGAGTAAGGCTGATAACTTTATGTAAATCTGCCTCACTTAAATCCAATTCATGCACAAGTCAAGATATCATCCCACGATGTCATTGGTCATCTTTGAAATTGAAGGACAAACAAAACATGTTTTAGAGGCAAGACTTGAACCCAGGTTCCCACACACCAAAACTAGTTCTCTATCCACTGCACAACGCAGTGCTATCTGTTGTATTCTAACAGGAGAGAAAACATATGAAGGACTGAGACCCAGAAAAGGATCTTTTTGTTTTAGAAAGTTGTAAGGATCTTGAGTGAGCCACAATAAAAAATAATAATAATTGATTAATACAGCCTTTCTTGTAGCAACCCCAGAACAAAAGTCCTGGTCACCTTGTGGTTTGGCCTACTCTGGCACTGCTACCCATCATTACCGTCTTCACCACCAAGGGAATGACTGAAGCAGATGTTAAGAGGAATCAGTGCAGGGCATGGAATGAATCACAGAGGAGATCCATGGATAACAGCTAATCTTGATTCTCCAAAGCCAGAAACTACCTCCCAAAGCTTACCTGCAAAGAAGACAGACAAGTTACCCAAAGAGCAAAAGGGAAAGGTTGATGCTGATAAGGATTCTGCAATGTAAAAGAAAATGGAGGTTCCAAAATAGACCAGGTTTTAAGAGCTGAAGGTGCTAGAGATACCCGGCCATTTTGAGGTACTTGGTTATATCTGATGACTCCACCATTTGAAAGCATTTCCTATAAATTTTTTTAAAATCCTCATTTTTTAAGTTACAGAGTTAGCCAGGTCCTATTTGTTGTTATTTTGAGGGGATGAAATCAATGAGTGAATAAAAAGGATGTGTTGAAATGGAAGGGATTTTTCTCCTAGAAACTGGTAGAAGATTCTTACCATTTCTTCTCAGCAGGTGTAATTTTAGGAACACTGATGCCCTCAGCCTCTGTGGTAGGGCTCAGAGCAGGTAACTTCTCTAATAGAATTTCTTAACCTGAGATCCAAAAACCACCTGGTGATGATTGGAGAGCTCTTGAAAGAATGTGTGAATTTGAATGGAAAAAAATACATTTTATTTCAATATGATTGGTTTCCTCTATCATCCTATGTATTTTATTTGATATATTTTAAAAATTACTGGATTATAAGAAGAAGTCCTTTGGTTTCACCAGAGGTCCATACCAGAAAAAAAAGGTGAATAACTCTTGTTTCAGAATAAGTTGGTACTTCTCCCTTCATGTCTGCTACCAGCAGATATTTCCTTCCTTCCAACACAAGGGCCTGTCACAATGTCCCCATACCTTTTCCTCAAGCCAAGTCAGTAAGTATTTACTAAGTACCTACCATGAACTAGGCCCTGTGCTAAGAGCTGAGGACACCAAAAAATGGGGCAGAAACAGCCCCTACCTTCAAGGAGCTCACAATCTAATGAGGGGAGACAACACACAACATCTGTGCAGAAATAAGATACATAAAAGAAGTTGGAGATAACCATTACAGGGAAGACACAGCATTAGAGAATACCCAGAAATACTTCTTGAAGATGGGATTTCACCTGAGACTTAAAGGAAGCCAGCGAAGCCAGGAGCTTTCCCAGCATGGGGATAGCCAGTGAAAATGCCTGGATGCCCCATCACCCTAACTCATTGTGTTGAAACCCCCTCTTCCTAAACATCTGGATTTTCATTATGGCTTCACTACAAGGAGCCAGAATTCCTTTCTTTTATATCAGAGATCTTTCTAAGTAAGAGTTTTGTAGTTTTTCATTTCCTTTTCTCCAAGTTGGAGTAGGTTCCCCAAAAGTAGTGAAACAACAAATGTGAAATGTGAAAGTGTCTACCATCTCTATAAACTTTGACTTGTAAAAGTTATAATGAACTCTCTTCATTGGTGTTTATGGAAACTTTACAGTTTTTGGTAGTCCATGGTGGAAGGTAGTTTATTTGAAAATTGGCATATATCATTGCCAATTGGAGCCTAAGTCCTGCAAGAATGACCAGGATTGCTTACGAAAAACAGCTTTAATAAAGTTACTTGCCATTTGGATTATCTTCCTATTAATACTGTTTAAGGCACCCAGAATCTGAGAAGAACATTCTACAGAGGGACCATAAGTATCCTCATTTTGGATATTTGGCCTCTTTCAGGAAGACCAAGACTGCAGTAGCCTGTCTGGCTGTGACATATCACTGTTGACTCAATATTGTGACTCAATATCCCAAGTAGAGCACCGGCCCTGGAGTCAGGAGGACCTGAGTTCAAATTCGGCCTCAGACACTTGACACACGTACTAGCTGTGTGACCTTGGGCAAGTCACTTAACCTCAATTGCGCTGTCTTACCCCCTCCAGAAAACAAAAACAGAACAAAAAAATAGATAATTGAGACTCAATATCCCTAGAGCCTTTGAAGATAGACTTTATAGTTCTACTGTCTTGGACTTCTGAAGATGATTTTTTGAACCTAAATGTAAGATTTTACATTGATTCCTGTAAAAACTTCAAATGATTCAGTTGAACCTGGTTTTCTATCAGGTAGTGTCTTCACTCCTCTCAAGGCATCTCCTGAGGACGTTTTTCCCAGGCAATTGAAACTTCTTCACTTAGAAAGCTCACTCCAACCCTGGGCTACTTCTTCCATTGGAAGTCCTCTCTGCCCATGTTGCCTCCCCTCATATTGACTGGTTCCTCCATTTTAAGGAGGAGTAAACAGACAAACATACCTTCATTCCTCTCCAGGATGACTCTATAAATCTCCTCTACCACGCCTCTGTACTAACTACCTTCATCTCCCTGCCTCCACATTTTTTCAGGTCTCTTTATGTATTGTCTCCCCCCATTAAAATAAAAACTCTTTGAAGCCAGTAACTTCTTTGCTTGCTTATATATGAATCCTTGGTACTTAATATAGTCCCTGATACATAGAAAATATTTAACATGTGCTTTTTGCCTTGACTTAACTATTAAGATCTCTTTTAGATTCTGACTTACATCCAACGTGTTAGCCGTTCACCTCAGCTTTGTGTCATCTTCAAATTTGATAAGCACGTAATCTCTGCCTTTATGCACAGCTGATAAAAAAAATGTAAATTATCACCAAGGACAAGGATAGATTCTGTGGGCCACTTTGCTAGAGACCTCTGAATGAATGAGCACTTATTAAGAGCTTTCCATATGTCAGGCACTGCGCCAAGACTTGGAGATACAAATAGAAGAAAGCAAGATATTGTGTGTGCTCAAGGATTGTAATAGGCAAAGGTTCTTAACCTGGATTGGCAGGCTGCAAAGGGCTTCAGGGAGAAATTTCAGTGGGCTGTGAAAATGAATTTTTAAAAAGTTATTAAATTACATTTTGTTTCCTTTGTAATCCTCTATATTTTAAAATTAATTTTAATTATTGATATTAAATAAAAGTAATATTAAAACCATTAATATCAAATAAAATTACTATTGAAAACATTCAGGTTAAATAAAATCACTATTAAAATATTATTATGAAAATTAGCCCATAAGCTTCACCAGATTTCAAAATGGACCCAAGATTGAAAACAAAAACAAAAGTAAAGTAAAATTAAAAACTCTGTAATAGGGGACAAAAACATATACAGGGGAGCTGACGTTCTATCAAGAAATATACCATTCATTTAGATGACTAAATACCAAATAATGGGATGTGAAGAAACACAATGTGAGCTAGAGATCATGAAGCTTCACATGGGAAGTAGCATTGAATTGACCCCTGAAAGAAGAAAAGATTTCTAAAGACTGGAGGTGAGGATGGCCTGTGTTCTAGGCATCAGGAATAACCTGTGCAAAAACACGGAGGTGGATGCTGGAATATCAATTTCAGGCAACAGGAAGTTGGCAAGTTTAGCTGGAAAATGAATTCATGAAGGAGAGTGATGGGAAATGAGCTTGGAATTGTCGATCAGAGCCAGACGTGAAATGCCAGCTGAAGAGTTGGGCTTTTATCCTAGAGGAAATAGAGAGACGCTGCAGTTTCTTGAAGAGGGGAGACAGAAACCTGAGTTTTAGGAAGATTATCTTGTCCCTTGTGTTTAAGTCAAAAATGTACATTCTCTCTCCTACATCTCGCCATTAACTTAGCCAAAAGTCATTGTCACAGATACAGAAGAGGATCTCTGATCAATCTTGCCAGGGGAATAAGCTCATTGTATTCTAACTGAACCAAGTAGAGGAAGCATGGAAAAATGGACCTTCTTTGTCTAGGAACCATGAGAAGTTCAAAGTGAAAAATAACCTAGATCAATAGAACATTCCAGTGGGTCATTCATCCCCCACCTCTGTGCTCTTATTCTGGTTTTCCTCTATGCATGCCATAGCTTCCCTTTTCACCTCCACCTCTGAGCTTCCCTGTTTTTCTTGAAAACTCAACACAAGTCCCAATTTTCCAGAAGGCCTTTAAGCCCCAGCTATTTGCCCAGCACTGTGCCAGGTTCTGGTGAAACAAGAAATAAAATCTGAATAGCCCCTGTCCTCAATGAGCTTGCATTTTACCAGAAAGAAATATCCTGGTCTCACACTCATTATGGTAACAGCTGTCCTTTTCGTCTCTCCCTCACTTCTTGAACCTAATCTTCTCCCAGGTTTTCTGTCAGCCTGAGCTCTTTCCATCATCTTCATATCAAGCTGATGGATTTGAGTAACAAGTCTTTCCATGTTTGATCATACCTAGTTCCCCTTGTCTCTAATTTCATCTCTGGGCATGGAACTATTTTCCTTTGATTAATCTAGTTACCCCCATCTCTAGTAATTCCATTGAGTTTCTTTTCTCCCAACCATGCAACCAAAGTGGAAAGACAACTGGACTGGGAGAGAGCGGACCTAAATTCAAAGATGAGGTTATCTTTAAGGTCCTTTCAGTTTTAAATCTATGATGAAATGATGCCTCAGCTCTGTAACTTTAAAGGTGTATGACCCTGGGCAGGTAGCTTAACCTTCCTGAGTCAGCTTGCTCATATATAAAATGTGTGTTATTAGGGTTGCTCCAAATGATCTCAAAGGTCCCTTCTAGCTCTTATTCTGCTAGTATAGAATCTTGATTCTCCATTCTGATTGATTTGAAGTGATACAACTGGCTGTTACCTCTTCCCTTGTTACAAGTTGATTCACTTAATATTTCATTTTCCACTGGCACTCAGCACCCTTCTAGGGGTGGGAGGGGCAAGCTCAGCATTTCTCTACAATGTCTTCACTCTCGTAATTCTCCTACTTTTTGTGCTCAATTCGTTTATCCAATGGTAAATGAGCATAAGATAACAAGATAATAGATTTTGAACTGGAAGAGACTTTGGAGTCTCTTGAGTCCCTCCCTCTCATTTTACAGATGAAGAAACTGAGGCCGAGGGAAACAAAGTGATTTTCCCAAGATCAAGAAGCTAGAAAGTCTTAGGTAGCATTTCAACTTATCTTACTGATTCCAAGTCAAGCATTCTATTCATTAGGCCACTAAGAAAGAAGGACCTGGGCCTTCAAACAGCACTATTGGAATCTTGAGTTAAAACTCTCCTATTTCCTTCTCCTTTTCCTGGCCCCTCTCCATTACGAGTTGCCTTTCAACAATGGAAGCTTCCATGGAGACTCCAAAAACCAGTGCTCTTTCTTTGGGACTCCAGCAAACTACAGGGAGGGTAGGGTCAAGGTTAGGAGTCTAAGACTCTTGAGACTTCTCATCCAGGTTAACGATGAGGTGTCTGTGATTTTGCTTATTTAACACAAATGGGGTACAACCCTGTACTCCTGGAAAGTTGCCAGCGCAGCCTTTAGCCTGCTCTGAGGGCTCCCCAAAGGCAGTTGGATTTGTAGTTCTAGAAAAAGCCAGACCCTTTCCATTCCACCCATGAGACGGGGCAGCACCAATGTGCCAAGTATTTTTATCAAGGATTTATGTTCCTTGAAGGCAGGTTCTGAGTTGTCATAACAATCACAAGCCATCTGGTTTGAGAAAGGTAGCCAAGCATTTCAAGCTTTATTATTACTGCTGGTATTATTCCTGATGTTTCACAACCCTGTTTGAGCATCCCATCTTTCATGCTATTTGTTGAGTGTGACCAAGGGCTGAAGATAGAGTATGCATGTATTCATCCTCCACCAAGCAGTGTCCCTAGCTCCAACACTCAGAGCAGTAAACTACTGGACTTTCCTTCCCTCCAGATGGAGCTGTAATTATAATTTCACTGTCTGGGTCTAACATAAGGTGTGGAAAAGATATATTAAGTTTGCACACATGTTATTCCCTTCCCCCAACTCCTTCTGTTCCTTTCCATTTTCAAATGGAACCACCTTTGGGGGGTTGGAGCGAAAGCAGGGAGAGGGTGTGCATTTGTGTGAATCTGCGCTTGTGCAGCCCTGCTCAAATTCTCATTTCACAAAAGTTTATGCAAGCCCAACACCTGGGTCCAGAGTTTCCTAAAGGAATCATCTGAAATCGGTGCTTTCTGCCAAAATGTCACAAAGATTTATGTGCTTTCATTTGTCCATTAAATTGAGGACAGGTGGGAGAACACTCAAGCCTGAGAAGAACTGATAGCACATTTCTATGTTAAAAAAATAGGATGGTGATTACAACTACTGCTGGTTTAGATAAAATAGATACAAACCTTGGAAGAGGCGAGGTCTTGGATCTGAAAAGCAATATTTCAGCAGTCCCATAATGGCCTTCGTGATCATGTTTCTTGCAAATGAGAGTCCTGTCTGGAATTCCAAGATATGTCCGTCCCACCCACAGTCCAACCAGAAATGGGCCAAGCATCAGACCAAGAGCCAGACCAACAGAACCAACACAGGACACATGCCTGGAGAAAGGGCCTCAGCCTAGATGTGAGCAATGGTGTCGAGTCATCTTATTTGGACACTTTGTAGCTGACTCAGGTACCCAGATGTAACCACTCACATTTTAATTTGCTTCTTGTTTCAAACACCTTTTCTGTGCCCAATTCATCTAAAAATTGTCATCACTTGGGATAGGTGGCTACCCTCCTCCTAGTCTGGAAATGGTGCTTAAAGGTGCCGACTCTTCACTAGGGTTGGAAATAAAATGAGGATTTGCATTTCAGAAACAGAACGTTTCTTTAAAAGTGAAGTCAAATGAAATCTGTCACAAATTTGTTCTCAATTGAGTGGACAAATGAAAGAACATAAATCCTTGGGATAGTTTTGCAGAGTGAACTGATTTCAGATGATGACTAACTGAGCAGGCCACAAGAATGGTGGTTGCTTTACCTAGAGTGAGACATGGCTGGTCCCAGAGATGCCCCCTAGGGGGTCATCAAAGTGCTCCCAAAGACACAACCCATTAGAAAAGCAAATCAAACTTTTGGGTGAAATACTTGTCAAAGAGTTGAAAAATTTTCAGAAGTAAGGAATTCTTACTCATAGATCAAATAAATAAGTTGAAGAAAGAATGTTAAATTTAGAGTCAGAGGAAGTCATACAACTGTGTCGACCAATTCTATGACAAGCTTTTGTCAGCCAGTCTCACCCGGGCTCTTCACCATCATGATGCTTGTACTCTAGATTGAATGACACTATAACCTTCTTACATAGCAGATAGTATCTTAGATAGACATTTGAAAGGAACTAGAAGGACCATCTCCTTCAAGCCCTTCATTTTGTAGGTGAAGAAACCTTGTTGAGGCGTACATAGGAAGCAGGTGTCAGAATTGGGATGATCAATGATAAGTTATGGGGTCTGATCACATCACTCCCTGCAGTAGAAGTTTTTTTGGCTCCCTATTGACCATTAGGATAAAAAAAATCAAGTCCTTGGTTTTTCGTGAAAGCCCTTCCAGTCTTGGCTCAGCCTGTCTTTCGATGTCAATTAGATGTATTTCTCTTCCCACCCTCTCCACTCCACCTTTAATGGCCTATTCCTGTTCCTCTTAACCAACGTCCCCATACCTGGCCTCCTTCTCCTCTCTTTGGCCTCTTAGAATTCTTGGGCTCATTCAGCACTCTTCCCAAGTGCTACCTTGGAACAGAAGGACTTTTCTGCTTTTCTGATTTCCTAAAATTATTCCTGATGGGAGGGTGGGGTGTGGGAAGGACACCAAAATCGGTTTGCTTTTTACTTCCATATCTTTGCTGTTGTATCTGAAACAACACCAGCAGCAGCGGCATTGCAAGTAAATTGTAAGTTCCTTGAAGGAAATGGTCTGTTTTCATGTTTTTTTTTCCTTTTAACTTTGTATCCTCAATACCTGACACATCCTTCGTGCTTCTTGTATATTCATTTAATTGAATTGATTCTATCTGAATCTCAGTCCTTCTACTGACTACTCAAGTGACCCTAGGTAAAACCATGAAATTTGGCGGCTGAGTTTCCTCATCTCTAAAATGGGTGGGTTGGCTTTAATGCCCCCTGAAGTCTGTTTGAAATGTACAGTCCTATAAAATTCAGTTGACAATGAAATGCTCTCCATTTCGCCATAGTTATCATTGACTTTTCCACAGCCCTTTAAATTTTGCAATGTATTTTTCACTTTTAAAAATCTCATTCATTTAGACAACAACCTGGCAAAGGTAGATACTACAAACATTATTACATCCATTTTTCACTCAAAAAGACAAGTCTCTGAGAATTTCCATGGCTTGACAATGGTCAACAGTGATAAAATGACAGAGGCAGGACTTTCCTGACTCCAGGACAACCTACCATTCCAGAGTGACATCAATGGGAGTGCTGTCAGAAGCCCACAGAGGACTTTGGCTTCTTTTCCCACTTGGTTCATCGCCATCCTTCTAAGCCCTCAAGCATCTCATCATGAAACTTTCTCAGGAAAAGCCTCCTGCAGAGAACGCCCAGGACACTGGCCATGGCCCCAGGCATTTGAAGAAGCCACTGGACAAAAACAATTTGCCACCTAACTCAGGGGAAGCTTCTTTGTTGGATGTAAATCTTAGAAATAGATGTCATAGGGTGGTAACAACTTGATTAGATAAATGCTAACTTGTAAATGTGGCAGACTAGAAGCATTTCAACAGAGTTAAGAACAGACCCAGAACAATCCCTTCTCCAAGAAAAACAGACTCTCATTCACATTAGAGCAGGGTGGACTGCAGCAAGTCAGGGGAGTGCTGCAGCTAATTCTTCAGCCCTCATATTGCTGTGGAACTATTTTGTTTTATTCTAATTTCTGTTTTGCTGCTAATGAAAAATCTAATGGAAATGCTATTGTTTGGTAGAAATATTCTACTTGTTTCATAATTAACAAAATCCTTTTTAGGTGATGTAAGATGTCTTGATGGATAGAGTCTGCATCGGGGCAAAGGTGATCTGGATTCCCTCACCTCTGCTGCAGGCTGAATGGGAGATCCTGTGCAAGTCGCCGAAACTCTCAAGGCTCTAAAAAATTAACATTATAAAATCAGAGCATGTGCTGATTTGAATTGGTTGATGGGATTTCTTTACTAGTAGTTTCTAGCCCAAATGAAAAGATGAGTCCAGAACAAAATCAAAGTCATTTTTCATTCAATGTAGTTTAAAATTATGTCCTCAAAGATGGAGTCTATGGTCCATTTCTTTCTTCAGTCTTCATTCCTATGTTAGACCACACACAGAGACAATTTATACATATCTCTATTTCATTCATACCAGATGCAATATGTGTCCTCCAACTTGATTATGAGTACGGTTCCCTCTTGAAATGCTTTTGTATAATTTTGTACAGCAAATATATCTCAGGGCTTACTCTCCCAGAACCAGCCTGCTACATCTTTCCCTTTGGGCTTTAGGGGTATCCTCCAGGGGTTTAGGATATCAATTCTTTAATGCTGTCATCTTGGACCTTAACTGGCGGTGTTCCCCCATGTCAGACATTGGTGAGTGATTAACACCCAAGTTCCATGTAATCACTTACTAGAACTTATTTTTACATATAGATCTTTAGTTAGAATTTTTGGAAAGTACAAAAGCCTAAACCCTTCCCTGAAACACCTTGCAGACATAATCTCCCTTATACAACTACAGTTTCAGGGGACAGTGGGCTCAGACTTAACATGGTTTCTATATGACATTTTATGTAAGTTTTTGTCCAAATGCAGCCATGTTTCTGGACGAGTGGAATGAGTTCACACTAACTCTGGGATGAGATCTGAAGGTTGCTCTTTACTCCTCAAAGCATTGACACTAGGGAGGCTACAAGATTCAGGAGGGACTCTACTCCCCAATACGCAAAAACCTTGCTTTCTTGACCTTTAAAGACTCAAAAAGTCATAGCCTTCAGGTTAATCTCCTTCATCTAAAACAAAAGAATAGGCACCAGTGCAGACAAAGATTCATGGCCCTTTTCCACATGGTCATACCTTGGCCTTGGCAGGAGAAGGCCCAAGGCTTCTGCTCTTAGAGCGTTATATTTTACTGGACAACATCAGATAAAGAGTCAAACCAAGAGCAGAGGTCCACCAAGGAAGTCAGAATATGAAGGTAATAATGGCTTTTTGAAGTCACCATCATTTCTGTATCTTCAATTGTAAGCAAAGAGGCTGTCATGTGCCATGTGGTTGGCAGATCAAAACCAATTATATAATGTCTACACATGTGTTAAAGTCTCTCCAATGTATCTCCATTACATGTTACTATGATTGTCTTAGAAACACAATCCCCATCTTCTTTGGGTACTGTATTGGTTGAGCATTCATTCCATGTAGGTTCAGAAGGAAGGGCTCTCTTGACTTTTCCTCCAGAGCATGTGGATATACTTGTCAGACTGCAGTTCAGCAGAATGTAGGTTCTGGAGGGTTTCCCCCACACCTAGCATGGTGCCTGATACATCTTAGGGAGGCCCTTGGTTAATTAAATTAGAGTCTAAGTTTACTGAGGACAAGGCCTGTGTTTTATCTAAACTTCCTCCCAGAAGGCCTAGCAAGGTGTCCTGCACATAGTAGAGATTTAATAAATGTTGAAGGAATTGAGAATGAACATGTCCTTGTATCCACAGTTCCTTGTACATAATAGTCACTTAAGGTTGATTTCTTTGAATTAATGGCATGTGAAGCTCCTTGAGAGCAGAGCTTATATTTTATAGAAACCTCATTTCCCTTGTGCCTAGCACAGTGCTTTGCATAAATTAAGTACTTAATAGATGTTTATTGAGTTGAACCCAACTTCTGATGTGGCTCCTTATGATAATAGCAATAACTCATATTGACATGATATACAAGAACATGTTCCAAAATTAGTCAAAATTGTCCAAAAATATCCAAAAAAGATGTTCATTTTAGAGAAGAAGGAAAACACCCTCAGAGAGTTTCAGTGACCTGACCACAGTGACACAACTACTTAGTGTCAAAGATTGGACCTAACCTGAGGACAATCTGACTAGAAACCTAGTGTCTAGTTGGTCCATTTAACTTCATCGCCAGTCCACACACTTTGTGTGTCTGGTTCATCTCAGGGAACGGTTAGTAAGCTACTTAGGAAAGCAGAGGGCATAAAGGAGGCTCAACATGAAGTAAGCCAAGAAGGCAGGATAGATCCAAGTGGCAGGAGCTTTGAATGCCAGACTGAGGGGTCTGCATTATATCTTAGAGGCACCTGGGAGCTACAGCAGTTTCCTGGGCAGAAGCTTAATATGTTCAGAGCTATGATTTGGCAGTTGTGTGGAGGAGAATGGAAAGCCTGATTAGGAGGCTGTTACTAAAGTTCAAAAGAGAGGTGAGAAAAGCCTGAACTACGATGGTGGTTATATAATAGACAGAAGGGGGGCAGAATGAGAGATGTTGTGGAAGTAGAATAGATTAGATGTAGAGAGGAAGTGAGAGGGGAAAGAGTCAAAGATGAGTCCTGGGGCTTGAACCTGGATGAACAGAAGAATGGTGATGCTTCTTTGGAAGTAAGTTTGAAGGAAAGTTAGGTTTATGAGAAAAGATGCTATTTTGTGTCCTAGATAACTTAGGCATCCTGGAGAAGCCTCTGTATGACTCCTCAGAATAATTTGTTGACTATATTGATAATTGAAGGAAATGTTAAATTTTAGGTAGAAGTTAGTGAAAATAAAAATTCAATTTTTCCCCAAACCAAGTTCACGGCCTTCCTGAAATGTATCCATAAGGCACTTCAAACAGAAACAGAACCCTTGATTTAGGATAAAGAAACTGTGCTAAATATTTTACAATTTTTATCCCATGATAGAATGCAAGCTAAGGGCAGCTGGGTGTCCCAGTGGATGGACTCTTAGACCTGGAGTCAGGAAGAATAATCTCCAGAAGTTCAACTCTGGCTTCAGACACTTACTAGCTGTGTGACCCTGGGCAAGTCATTTATCCTTGTTTCCTTCAGTTTCCTCCTCTGTAAAATGAGCTGGAGAAGGAAATGGCAAATCACTCCAGCGTCATTGCCAAGAAAGTGATAAATGGGGTCACGAAGAGTTGGACGAGACTGAAATGACTGAACAACAACAAAAGAATGTAAATGAGGATAAGTATCATTTTATTCTTTGTGTCCTGTTCTATGTCTTTGCCTGGCATTTAATAGCTACTTTAAAAAGGTTTGTTGAATTGAATTAAATAGAAATCTTCATTTAATATAAATGATATTTATTGAAAAACATGAGATGAATTTTAACCCACCATAGTCTCATAGATTGCAAGTTGGAAGGAACCTCAGAGGTCATCCAGTGCAACCATCTCATTTTCCAGATATGAATACTGAGCCCCAGAAGAGTCAAATGACTTGTCCGGGGTCATAGAGTAAGTAAACAGTAGAGCTGGGGTGCAAATCCAGCTCCCTTGAATCCAAATCCAGCATCCCTTCAGTTTAGATCACTTGATTAGGCTGATAATGAGCTAATGCCCTGAACAGTAAGCATTGCATTATGCTGAGAATAGCTTCTTGGGTATATGAAAAACAAACAGCTTCCTAAATTCAAGCTCAGTCCCAATGACGTCTCAGTGTACAAAGGTCAACCCAACATCCTTAGCATTCCACCTTGAAGCCAGCAGCCACCCTAGCAAACTTGTCTGTCCATCTTGGGTTGGCCTTCTTGTAAACAGTTTCAAGTTTGGCTCTAGTTTAAAAGGCCTTCTCCCACCCCACACAGCAGCTTTATCAAAGATGAGAATGATTTTGCATCCTGTGTCCTTGACCAAGCCATTCATTAAAGATAATTGGTTGGTTTCCTTAATGAGACTCATTATCTCACTCAGTTCCTCTGGGAAAGGCCCATTACTATTGCTTAATTACCTTCTTGGGTATTGAAAATGACCCAGTTCAATTGGGTTTAACTAGTAAAAGTGGCCAAACCCAAGGCTGAGAGCTCAACTCCAATTTTTTCCTCCATTTTTGGTCCCTCCACACATAATTGTCTTTGATTTTTAGTTACACACGGAATTTTCCAAAATAAAAAGGCATAACTTAAAATTTTATCAAGCATAGCTAAAATGAGTTAAAGCAATAAAGAGCAGTATGTTATGGATATGGGACATTGGAATTTGGGTGAAGGACCAAAAGGTCATCTTCATTAACTCCCCAAAAGAGCAGTAAATTGTGACTGGGTTGGTCTCCCTAAGAGAGATATAAGCCCCTCGCACCTCTGCAAGGTTCCCCACGATTTGCTGTGACTGCTTCAGCCAACATGAATATTAGAAACACTTCCCCACCCCTTGTGCTTCATGCTAAGTATCTTCATGGATGGACACATAAAACATGCTCAGAAACCCTGTGTTTGATGAGTCCTTGGGAATGATGGTCTGCGCACTCACAGTGACAGAGACAGAGGGCATTGGACAGTAGGGAGGATTTGAAAATGATCAGAAGGGCCACATGTGGACTTCTTTTCAGCAGGTACCTGGCTTCTTTTGCCAATCAGGGGATTGGAGTGGCACACTGGCTCAAAAGGAGAGGTTGAACAACCAAAGAGTAACTGCTTCTCTGAGCTGAATTTCTGAACTGCTGGGCTTTACCATTCCTCTTAATAATGATTGCATCACTGACTGACTTAGCAGTTCTAACTAACAAACTATCGTTCTGGGGAAGCCAGGCCAAAATACCAATTGGAGGTTTATAAGAATCTGTGGGAGAAAATAGATTCCTGAATTTGACCTTAGGTGAAATCCTCTCACTTGAAAAACAAAAACAGAGTTTTCTGGATTTTAGTTCAATGCAACAAAAATTTATCAAATGTCTATTATGTGCCAAACTAATGTGCACTACTCAGAGGGAAGCTATGTTGAGTATTTCCACACACCTAAGTACATACACGTAAAGTTTTTAGACTCCATTTAAATGGATGGATGGATCGATGGGTGGGTGGGTGGGTAGGTAGATGGATGGGTGGAAGGCAAGAAGAAAGGAAGGAAAGAGGGAAGGATGAAATAAGAAGGGAGAGAGGGAAGGAAGGAAAGAGGGACAAATGAAAAAAGGAAGAGAGAGAGGAAGGGAGGGAGGGAGGGAGGGAGGAAGAGAATTTACTATTTCATGTGTGCCAAGCACTAGGCTAAGTGCTGGGAATACAAATATAAAAATGAAGACAAGACATGCCCTGGACAGAGCATTTTGCTAGTTGATCTAGGTATTGCAAAGATCAATAAGATGGTAGCCCCCACCTTCAGGGAGCTTATAGTCTGATGACAGAGACAACATGTACATATCTAAGTAAATGCAAAGCAGAAAGGAATCAGAGGAAAGGAGGTCCTTGGACCTTAGTGTTTCAGTGAAATCTTCACATAGAAGATGGCATTTGAGCTGAGCCTTGAAGGAAAGTAGGCAAGTGGGAATATATTCTAGGCATAAAGAACGGGCTACACAAAAGTGAGGAGATGAGAAATGAAGACCCATACTGGCATAATAATAGTGATGATGAGGATAAGTGGCTGTGGCATAGAGTGTGTGAAGGGAATAACATTGGAATAAAGTTGGAAAAGTAGATTGTTGTTCAATCAGCACAGTGTGCTGAGCACAGAGCTAGGCACTTGGGAGATACAAGGTTTAATTGATATGGTCCATTCCCACATGAGTTTAGAATATTATGGTTGGATAAGACACAACTACAGAAAACTTGAATGTAGAAGCCTTGTCGTTATTTTCAACATGTACAAACCAAGTCCAGAACAAGTGAAGCCACTTGCCCAAAGCCAAGAGCAGGAAATGTCAGTGGCAAGATTCGAACCTAACCTCTGGCTCCAGAGCCAATGATCCTTGAAATAAGACCAAGGGCCATGGCCATGCTTTCAAACCCCAGTTACTCAGGAAGGCTTCTGATTTTGCCTTTCAGAGAGGTGCTGTTGTCATCATGAAGAAATGAAGCCTTAACATTAGGAATTGTGTGATTTTTCCTAAGTTATTGTTCATCTAAACTGTTACCTTTCAATTGGGTCTATAAAAGAAAACAGAGATGATCTCTAAGGGAGGATCTAGGGAGGGAGGCCAAAGACTGAAGACCAGACCTGGGTCCCTGGATGGGTAGCAAGGGGCAAATTAGAGATATCAAGCCTCTCTCTCCTTCCAGCATATTACACCTTCCAGGGAGTCCCTGTACCCAGCCACCCATCAAGCCACAGAGTTAGAAGCTAGGAATGAGAAGAACAGAAGTGTCTGAGAAAAGGCAGCTGTAAAAGGAAAAACCATAGGGTTAAGGGAGTTCCTGAACCTCTTCTTTCTGTAGGAATAGCAAAAGTTTCTAAATGCCAGCCTTTCAGAAGAGTGAGATGGTTTCTGCATCAATGACTGGGCATATAACCCTGCAGGGATTATATGGAGGGGCCTCAGGAGACTGAGCCGTGACATAGAGCAGCAACACCCAAGTTTGACATACTTTCATACAGGACGATTGTGCCATTGGCGTCTTCATTGAAATCATTTCGATCACTGTTAAAGAGCACAGATCCCTGGACTGCTCCACTAGAAAACTCCTCCCATTCTGACCCTAAGCTCTTAACAAACTATCCTTTGAATCCAACAACCCAATTGCTCCAAAATCCTTCTGATTCTAAGGTCATCAAATCTTCAGCTCTTCTTTTCCATGAGAATAATAGGAGGAGCTATATCAAAAGCTTTGCAAAAGTATTGGTAAATTACATTGACATCATCACTCTCCTCTACGAGTTTAGTAATTCTGTCAGCAAAAGAAATCAGGTCAGTCTGGAAAGAACTATTCTTGATGAATCTAGGCTGCCTTTTTGCAATCATTGTTCCCCTTTCCCTTAATAATGCGCTCTAGATTCCCCCTCCCACCTCAAGAATAAAATCAAGCTTACTGATCTGTACTTTAGATTCTGTTCTCTTCCTGTCTTTGAAAATCAGAGTATTTGTCTTCCAAACTTGTGAAACCTCTCTTTTTTCCCATGATCTTTCAAATATAACTAACAATGGCTCAGCAATTATACCTGAGAGTTACGTTAATGAGAATGGAATACTGAATAGGTCAATGGAAGGGAAAGTAATAGAACTCACAAGAGGCAAATAGAGAATTTTGATTATTCTAGACTCCGGTCATACACTTGTCATTTCAAATTCTTTCTGTGAGTTTAAATAAAGGCTGCCCTATATTCACTATGGTATATGAACTTCAAGTGCTTGGATAGCAGTTAGGACACTTTAACCAACATCTGTGAAGATGTAAATACAAGGGAATAAGATTATGAGATTTCTGAGGGAAACCCAAACAGGAAGAGTCTGAGGGAAAGATGGATTTGGAAGTTGCTAAGTTCAAATCTTCTCTCTCTAAGCCCCTTTTTGGGGTACTAGATCACAGGTCACAAAGAAAAGTCCCTAATACTAGCTAGCATTTATATAACTGCTTTGAGTTTTCCAAAGCATTTTACATACATTATAATTTAATCCTCATAACCACCTTGTAAGGTAAAGACCCGTAGGTCCTTGCCTATGATAAGTTTATAGTCTATTAAGAGGATTACACAAGCATGGAGAAGCTCTATTTTATATTATTACTGTCTCTCATGTCTTAAATTAATTCCCTCCTCATCTCTATCTTTCCAATTCTTTGTCATCTGTGAAGCTGGCCAGGGGCCAAATTCTCAATGAAACCTTCCTTGCTCCTTTCCCCAAGACTGCTATAGCGCTCCTTTGGAAATCTCCATTGCACTGTTCATGGCCTATTTTGCATTATATTTATCTGCATATGCATTTATCTCCCCCAAAAGAATACAGTCTATAGGAGAAAAAGTATTCTAGCATACTGATGGTGGATCTGTCAGCCAGTCCAATCACATCACAAAGAAATTTGGAACTATACACAAAAAGTAAATATAAAATGTATTGTAAATTGTAAATACCCTTTGACTCAGTAATACTGCTGCTAGGCACCTACATTAAGGAAATGAGAGAAGGAGAGAAATGACATATATCCAAGTATTTTTTAAACTCTAATTTTTGCTATAGCAAAAAAAGGAAATTATTGAGGTATCCAGAAGTTTGGAAATGGCTGAGCAGACTGTGATATAGGGATATGGTGGCTTTTTATTACTCACAAGAAATGAAAAAGGACAGATTTTGAAAAACCTGAAAGACTTGTATGAACTGATGCAGAGGGAGGAGAGCAGAACCAAAATAATAATTTAGAGCATGACAGCAATGTCAAGAAAAATATTGTTTTAAACTACTGATCAATACAATGACCAAATAAGAGTTCAGAAGACCAATGAGGAATGATGCTTTTCACATCTTGGCAAAGAGATAATGGTACAGAGGTACAGAGGTACAGAATAAGACATTTGTTTTCAAACATAGTCAAGGAGCTGATATGTTTTGCTTGCCTAATCTTCTTTGCTAAAAGGGATGTCTTTTAGAAGATTGTTGGTGGGTAGTGATGGTAATGACACAAACTTTATATGATCCTTTCAGTAACCAGATTGTCCTAGATGCTGGATTGGAAATATCACCGATAATCTTAATTCTGACTCCTAGAATTAGATCTATGGCTAGAATGGACTTGAAAGGCCAATTAGTTTACCCCCTCATATAATAAATGAGGATAAATTGATTTAAGAAGACTAACTGACTTGCTTACAGTCACGGAAGTGATAAGGTGGAGAAGTAGGATTGGAATTAATGTCCTCTGACATAAGGGCCAAAGAGCTTTCTCCTCTATTGCACTGCTTCTCCCATTAGAGAATTTCAAGGCCTAAGCTTCACCTGGGTACTTCAGCAAAAATTCATTCCTATTCTGTCCAAGATGGG
The DNA here is from genome assembly GCF_011100635.1 of Trichosurus vulpecula. Lineage (NCBI taxonomy): Eukaryota > Metazoa > Chordata > Mammalia > Diprotodontia > Phalangeridae > Trichosurus > Trichosurus vulpecula. The sequence continues at coordinate 194,743,180 of NC_050581.1, read as the reverse complement.
ATGGTCTGCTCTTGTTACCTCTATCAGCAGAAATCAGTGTATTCCCTTCTCTTGAAAATATCACCTGGAAAACCCACTCATGATCAGGATCATAGCATAGACAGGGCCAACTAAGAATGAAAAAAGCAAATATATTCTATGAACAACAAAAGCAGCCTGTGCCCTCAAAGAGCTTACAAAATCTAGAGACAAAAATAACACCTACACAGATAGAGAAATGTAAATCATAAACAAAATAATTACAACATAACTCTAGGGTTGAGGGTGGTTAACAACAGATGCTAATCTTGGGCACCCAGATATGGTGCAAATGGATGAAGAAAGGTGGAAAGCAGATCAAAGGTTTGTTAAGTTGACCCCAATAAGGTGAGGGGCATTGGTGCCCAAGACAGAAAAATGTGAAGGATGTGAAGAGCCCTGTGACCAAAGGCATACAGCTTCTAGTTCTATTCCAATGAATTGCGCAACTCCCCTCCTCCAAATAAAAAGAAAGTTCAGCATATCCAAGGATCCAGGACCGGATCTATCACAGAGACACTATAAAATGGTTAACAAGGTTTTGGAAACTGCAGAGTGCTCTCTCTCTCTCTCTCTCTCTCTCTCTCTCTCTCTCTCTCTCTCTCTCTCTCTCTCTCTCCCCAGCTCCCTATGCGCTCTCGCTTGCACGTGTGTGTGTGAGTATGTGTGTGTGTGTGCGCGTGCGCTTTGGACTGAGTACATTTCTGTGAGTCATCTGAAAATTGTATAGCCAAAATTGTTGTCATTCACCCTTTTTTCCAAAGGATCAGTAACATCATGGGGTGAGGGCTTGAGTCTTCCATTAGATGGATTTAAGTAAGGCAGAGTTGCACAAAGTCATAATCCTTGCTCTCTCTTCCAGAGTCATAAAAGCCTAATTGCAAGACAAAAGTCAAGATGGCTGGTGAATATCAGGGATAATGTAAAGGAAAACAATACTGAAGGGCAGCAGAATTCCTATCAAGGCCCTCACCTTTAGTAAGTGAATAAATGAATGGATGGATGGATGGATGGAAGGATGGAAGAAAGGAAGGAAGGATGGATGAGAAGTATTTATTAGGTGCACGCTGTGTGCAGAGTATTATGCCAAGAACTGGGAATACAAATTCAAAAGTGAAAACACTTCCTGCCCTCAGGGAGCTTCGATTCTTATTTTTAAGAGGAGAGAACATAACAATAACAGCTGGTATTTACATATGTCATCTCACGGCATCTTCACAACAATATTGTGAGGTAAGCTGTGTAAACCTCAGCAAGTCACTTAGCTCTGTTTGCCTCAGGTCCTTATCTGTAAAATGAACTGGGGGAGGAAATAGCAAGTGACCCTCTTGTAGCTTTGCTAAGAAAACCCCAAAACAGGGTCAGGAAGAATTGGATATAATCAAAGAACAACAAAACATTGGGAAAGCTAAGTCGAAGGGTATGCCCAGTTTTATGGCCCTTTGGGCATAGTTCAAATTGTTCTCCAGAATAGTTGGACGAGTTCAAAACATCACCAACAGTGAATCAGTGACATATACTTTCTAGGAATGGTAGTGCTGATCTGATGGTGTTCCCTGAACAGAAGGTCAAAAGGATGAGATTGTCTGTGAAAACAAGTAGATGGCCTAAATGCGTGGTAGCAGGTTTGGGGATCTCTTGATGGGGTGAATTCCCACCAATCAGTAGGACAATGCCCTACAATGGGAGGTAGGGATTTTGGGGGAGGCAGAGCACCAAAAATATCAGCGTATGATGACAATGGTGGGAGCACCTTCAAAGCACTGATGCCGGTGAGAAGTGGTGAACTCCAGGTAAAGAATAAGGCAACGTAATTTGGCAGGACCAATGGCTTGGCTTGTTTTGCTTAAATAGAGTTATTTGTTACAGGGCAGGCTTCTATGGTAGTGAGAGCATCACTGTGTAGTGATAGTGATATTGTGGGGATATGCATTTGTACATAATAGATTCGCAGTTTCATGAGCAATTATCTTTTTTATTATTATATTATATTATGGGATATGCTTGTTTTATTCTATAAATTAAAATTTAAATAAATAAACGTTTTTAGAAGAATAAATGAATGAAAGGAACAAGGTGAAAAGAGGGGGCAATGATAGTAGAGTTGTGGAAATGAAAAGACAGAAAGTGTCTTGGGGCCTTTCGCTGGGGACAATCATGGACACACTATGTCCTGCTGAGTCTCCTCATTCCACATATCCATCAAGTGCATCCTCAGCCAGAGAGGGCTTGACTTCCTGTCCTTCAGTGACATGCCCATTTCCAATCAATTGTACCAAGAATCTTGAGCCCTTTTTGGTTGACTGTACACGTCTAGCTTTGAAGTTCTTTGATCTGCATAAATTTTCTCATCTTCACTGACACACAAGCTACATTGTCATTAATAAACCAAAAGGTAACTATATCTACATTGCTACCCCTAAAAGGAATGGATTTCTTTGGGTATGAGTGAAATTAAGCCTTTGTTATTAATTTCTTTAGTCTGTAGGGGAGGGGATTATTCTTAGATCTGCTGGTTCTGTCCCTTCCACTTAAAGCTAAGGCAGGAATGTGCTTCCCAAGCATATTCATCTACAAACTGACAATTTAATGTGGCTACTTTTTAATTACCTCAGGCTTTACTCTGGAAATTTATCCTTAAAACCTGATAATCTTAGAAAACTCTGGTTGTCAGAAGGGACAAGGCATTTCTTTTATCCTCTGCTCAAGGAGAAGTCTCAGTTAAGCCAGCAAGACAACAGTTATTTCTATACCGAATGAGGAAATGAGACTCCCTGGCAGGCTGAATTCTAGAAAGTAAAGAACTAGATCCTAGAGTCAAAATGAGATCATTTCAGACAATATCAAGTCCTAGGATCCTGGATCTAGAACCAGAAGAAAGACTATCTAATCCAAACCCCTCATTTCACAGATGAGAAAACTGAGGCTTAGGTGAGATTATTTGCCCTAGGGAATGTAGTTAGTGAATTGTAAAGTCTAGATATGAATCCTCTGATCTCAAACCCAGAGTTCTCTCCTCTGTCTCTGTCTCTCTATCTCTGCCTCTCGGTCCCCCTCCTCTCTCTCTTTTTCTCTTCCCCTCCCTCTATGTGTTTGTTTGTGTATGTGTGTGTATGTCTCTGTGTGTGTGTGTGTGTGTGTGTGTGTGTGTGTGTGTGTAGGCATGGACATGTGCGTCTCCTAGACAATCTAGTGAATCTATATGAGTATTTATAAAGATAATTTTAAAAATTATGAGTATAAATGCATGAAATATCTAGGATAAAAAAGGAAGCCAGTTCTATTGAATTGAGTATGCGTTTGCCCCCATCCAAGTTTATACACTCCTTTAAGTCTATTCACTGCCTCCATGGATCCTGGGTTCAGAACACTTGCTGTAGGACAGTGGGACTGCACAGTGAGAAAATCTGGAGGGAGTGGACAAAGTCATGTACTTCCACGCCCCCCCTTGCCCTCCCAAGTTTCATATTTCCTTGGTTACTCCTTAAGTTGCTCCCAAACAACTTAAGAAAGGGATAGATTGACAAAGCATGGTCAGTGAGATATCTCTAATAGGGCTTGCCAATGAAGCTAATCCTTTTAATAATATGGGATGTTTAAAGACAGAACTGTTTTTATCACTGACTTCTCCACATTGGCAACTTGAAAAGAAAAATCAGTCAAAACCACCTCAAATTAAGACCCTTTGGTATGAAGAGTCAGATGATCTGAGAATTGAGCAAAGTCCCCCTTCCCTCTCCAAAGGCCAGCCCAGAGAGATTGGGCACATATTTGGGGGCAGAGGGGTGGGGTGGGTACTGTTCTTCTAGGGAAGGAGAATGTAGTCCCAGTTGCCAGAAACCATTCATCAGCCTCTTGCAGAAAAGCCTGTCAGCTCGGCCTACAGGCCCCAAGCCAGGATGTCAGGATTTGGGCTCCAAGCCAGCCTGTCAGGGTCGGGGACTGGTAGCCAAGCAGTGACTTTGATGTTTCTAGGGTTAGCCAACTGGTATGCTAGGGTGGCCGATCAGCTCTGAAACTGTACACCCTGCTCAAAGGTCACTAGTTCTTAAAGTAATCTGGCCGTTAGAGTATCTCTAATAAAAATGGTGGCAGACATCTGATATTGTTAAAAAAGAAAGAAAGAAAGAAAGAAAGAAAGAAAGAAAGAAAGAAAGAAAGAAAGAAAGAAAGAAAGGGGAAGAAAAGAAGAAAAAAGAAAAAAAGGGGGGGAGTCCAAATTATTCCAGTATTTGTTTTGATTTAAATTTCCATTACACATGCTTTTCATTATGCAACTCAATTAGTATATAAAAGATTTTCTGTTTAACATGTTTAAATGAGCATAATTGTTCAATTTGGAAAGATTACAATGCTTTTATTTAATTAACACTGCAATAAATACATCGTTCAGTAATGAACCCCATACTTTTAGGCCATTAACCATTCAATAAATTTACAATATGGAAGGTTCTTTACGGGGAAGAAGATAAATAAAGCTATTTAAATGAATGTATAACAGCTATGATGCTAAGAAGCAAATTATAGCTTTGTGCTTCTCCTCTGCCCGAGTGGTACCTTGATTGCAAACATATGGGGATGTAATAAACACCATACATTTCGATTACGATTTGCAACATGAGAGATGTGAAAACAAAAAATTCCACCGAAGAAATGCCGGTGCAATTGATGTCATCTTCCCAATACCAGGACAAGAGGAAGGCCATTCTACTGGCTATCTGTCACCAGACTTTTTAGATTCAGACCTAGGATATCTGTTTCCAACACCAGGGAGTGAATAAGAGTCATCAAGAGCCAATAGTCCACAAAACCAAAGTGGCCAGTCAGTCATTGGCCCAGGGTTGACCAAAACCTCCAGCATTTCATCTTTCTGGTCTCAATGTCCTCATGTATAGAATGAGGGGAATGATAATCCCCATACTGTCTGTACTTCACATGGTTGTCTGAAGGCTCCCTGAGATGATGTAGGAAAGAACTTTGCAAACCTTAAATCACCATGTAAATGTCGGCTGTTAATGGCACATAAATGTCATTATTAGGACACTAAGTAAGGAAGCACTGACACCACCTCAGCCCCTGAGCCTCTGGTGTAGACCATCCTGACAGCGGACAGGCTCAGGGGCACTCGGTGCTTGCTACAAACTAGGAGAACTCTGGAGATGAGGCATGCACTCAGCAGGACTGCGTATGTACTCCTTTTACTTCCTTCCTCCCACAATTGCACTTCTACCAAATGCAGTCAGAATAATGTCCTCACCCTTGAGTGGAAAGCGTAGTAGATACATGGTACCTATGCTACAGTGGATTGAATAACAGACCCAGAGTCAGGAAGATTTGGATACAAATCCAGCCTCAGACACTCACTACCTGTATGACCCTGGGCAAGTCACTTAACCTCTGTTTGCCTCAGTTTCACCATCTGTAAAATGAGCATAATAATAGCACCTCCCTCACAGGCCTGTTGTGAGGATCAAATGAAATAATACTGTAAGGCACTCAGCACAGCGCCTGGCAGACAGTAAGTTCAATGGAAATGTTAATGATTATTATTCCTTTAAATGAATTATGTTTAAGTAATCTTTTATGCTTTTCAAATCTCGTTGAATGCTCCTGACAACACTGGGAAGGAAGCATGCCAGTTTCACATTAGGATCCGCATTCGATAGATGTGGAACCTGAGGCACAGACAGGTAAAGGAAAAGACAAGGGCAGAGAGTTAATAGTTCTTATGAAAAACAGCTTGGGGTCTTAGTGGACCGCCAACTCAATGAACTCAGTAGTATGTGCTACAGCAACATTTAAAAAAGCACAGAGCTGAGAGGGCCTGGCTTTTCGTGTTCCATTCTAGGTATGACCTTTAAGGAAAGACTTTGGAGCAGAAAGAAGGCACCTAGAAAAGCTTAGGAGGCCGGAGGCTAAGCTTATTATATATTCTTAAAAAGAAAAGCAAGCTATACATAACAGAGACTTTCAGTGACATGCATAAGGATTTTTCTGTTCTGCTTGTATATAGAAATGGCCATTTTATTTGGTGTTTAAGTTGAGAACAAAAACAAACATGAACTAAAGTAAAGGAAGGGCCTGGGTAAATTGGAGAGCATCCAGAGTGTGGAGACCAGGATGGGGAAGGGATTTAAGGACCTAAAAGCATTTAGAAGTGAAGGAGTAAGGGAGGCATGAGAGCTCCTTCATATATCTAAGAGACTGCTATGAAGAATGAAAAAGCACTTATTAGGCACTTACTACATGACAGGCACTTGGGATATAGCAAAAGGTAAAAACAGCCCATGCCCTCCAGAAGCTTACATTCTAAAGGGGTTCAACTAGGTGCTGAAGTGGAGAGAGTACTGGGCTAGAAGTAAGAAGGACCTGAGTTCAAGTCCTCTCATAGACACTAGCTGAGTGACTCTGAACAAGTCATTTAAATTTTCTCAGCCTCAGTTTCCTCTTCTGGGATAACAATTATACCTACCTCTTGTGAGGATAAAATGAAATGATATTTGGAAAGCACTTTGCAAACCTTAACTAAAGCATTCTATAAATGCTAACTATGACTACTAGGACTACAACTATGACTACTACTATGACTAATACACTATATAAATGCTAACTATTATTATTATTATTATTAATGGGGAAAACAATACATGGGACACTTTGGTCTGGAAAGTTATATGGAAAGTGAGTGAATCCATCAGAATATTAGGGTGAAAGGGCATTTGCCTCATTCTTCATGGCTCCAAAGGGTAGAATTGTGATAAGATTGGAAACATTTACAAAAAGGTATATTTCAGTTCAACATAAAGAAAATTTTCTCGTCTACTGGAGCTGTCCAAAAATAAAACGTGCTAACTAAGGAAGTCCTGATTTCGCCATCTCTGTCTGAACATCTTCAAAAAGAAACTGGATGAGTAATTGTTGGTGATAATAGGATGCTCTCTGCTTCAGACAGGGATTCAAGTAAATGACAATAGAGACACCTCCAGTAATCAATAATCAATAAACATTTATTAAACATCTACTATGTGCCAAGCACAGGGGATATATATAAGGAAGAGAATGGCAGTCGTTGCCCTCAAGGAGCTTAGAATCTAATGGGAGAAGACGATACATGAAAGAAAGCTGAAAAGCTGGGGGGTGTGGAGAGATAAGTGCACAGTGATCCTTGTTGGAAAAGTCAAAGCAACACAAAATAAGTACACATGAAGAAGTCAAAGAAGTAAAAAAAAAAAGCTCCCAAACTTGAGACTTTGCTCTTTTTGGACTAGTCCAAGGTCTCCTAGATAGATAGTTATGGATCCTGAGACCTTAGGTCTCTTGATTCCAGGGCCAGTTCTCTTTCATGAGAGACACGACAAAGGTCCTTTTCCCAATGAGGAGGAGGAGCACAAGGAGGAGAAGGAGAAGGAGGAGGAGGAGGAAGAAGAAAAAGAGAAGGAGGAGGAGGACGAGGAAGAGAAGGAGAAGGAGGAGGAGGAGGAAAAGAAAGAGAAGAAAGCAATGTAGCAATGTACTTTTATGTCCCACCCCTAGTACAGTGGTTGCCCCAAAAATATCTCTAATGTGAAGACAGCATTTTACAACTTAGTTTCGATCTGGGTTCAAATCCTATCTCTATATCATTGGTGTGATGTTGGACAAGTTACGTGCATCCTTGGTTCTCTTTCCCTATCTGGAAAATGAGGTAGGCTAGACAATATGGCCTCTGAGGTCTCTTCCAGCTCTGGATAGCAGGTCCTGCAACATGATAGAGATTAGCTCATCATCGTGTCTCTACCTACCCACTGCTGTGGACAACGCAAACTTTGTCATTGACTGACAGTCTTAGGAAACAACCCCCAGGAAGAGTTAGAAAGGGCCACAGCTTACAGACACCCACTGCTGATAAATGGAAGTGTGTATGAAATGATTTTACATATATATATTTCTGTGGCTACTGATCACCATCTCTAAGGTGGAGGAAGGGGGAGGAACAAAGCAGGAAAATAATGAAGATGATATTTTTTTCCTCTGCTGTAGTCCTTCAAATACTTTAAATCCATTGTCATGTATCCCCTGAGTCCTCTCTTCTTCAGGCTAACATTGCTACTTACTGAAAGTCTCCTACCTATCTAAGTCCAGGCACTGTACCTCATTTATGACATCTCCAGATAGCCTTAGCTTTCGTGGCCGCCATAACACCGCGATTCGTAATGAATTGCAATCCTCTAAAGCCTCTAGATCTTTTGCAAACAATTTGCCTCTTTGTAATTATATCTCCTCATCTCATGTATCCATTTTTTAAAAACTGAAATGCAAAATTTTAGATGTGTTATTGTCATGGTAGAGTGGACAGGATTCAAGAGTTGGGAATCAGGAGACCTGGCTCCAATCCTTGGACTAGCCCTTTGATTACAAATGAGTCAATCAGCCCATCTGAGTCTCTGTAGAATGCATATACGCCAATAATAATCCCTGCCCAAAGCACTACATATACGTGTGTGTGTGTGTGTGTGTGTGTGTGTGTTGTTAATTCCACATTGCAAATGAAGAAATGGATACAAAAAGAGGCCAAGTGACTTGCTGCCCCCCCCCAAAAAAAGCAAAAGAGTGAGAATCTAAGTGACTTTCCTCCTTGTCCAGGGATCTCTTTAACTTTCTTCCCTTTCTCTTGTTCCCCTTTCCAATCAACGAATCAATAAACATTTATTAAGTGCCTATTTTATACCAGGCATTATGCTAAGCACCAGGGATACAAAAAGAGGCAAAAGACAGTCCCTGCCCTGAACGAGCTTACAATCGAATTCCTCTACCTTCAGCTCTTCATTCTCTTTTTCTTGTGCCCACATCCTGGCCTAGCCACTAGACTCCATTGAACATCAGTCATTCCTCACACCCAGGGCCGCTAAGCCTGAAGAGTTCTGAGCTCTCTGGCTGTACCCAGAGAGATTATCGGTGGGAGCGCTATTAGGGAAGCAATGTCCGGCAACAAAAAGAGGGCTTGACTTGAAATCAAAGGACCCGGTTGAGAAGTCTGCTCCAATTCTTAGCTGCGTCATCTTGAGCAAGTCACTGCCCTTCTCTGGGCCTCAGTTTGTTGGACTGGACGAGCTCTATGGACTCTTTCAACTTGAAATTCAAGATCCTATAAATAGCCAAGAAATCTCCCCCCCAAAAAATACTGAAGACTTAAAGAGTTAATATTGGATTCTAGCGACCTCCACTCCCCACTCCATCATTACCAGGATGATTAGGTAGAGGAGAAATGTTCTGGAACTGAACAGGGATTCCCTTACTTAAAGGTCTGGGCTCTTCAGGTTTAGCTTCTCTGGGCACAATCTACAAAAGAAAGGTAGTGGGTTGTGAATGAAGACCCTTCCAGCTCTGGATTTCAGATCCCCCAACACTATGAACCTAGCACATGTCAGATTCGATCATTCCTTCCCCTTTGCACAGAGAAAAAGCCCTTGGGAAGCCACTGACTTGTTCTGACTGGTGGCTCATCTTTGGCACACAGTAGACTCTGGTTACAGCCTAGAGTCCAATGAAGATAAAGAAGTAGCAAGCCAAAGTGGCCTTTTTTGGGTACAATCAAGCTTGCTAAGTGTTTCCCAATACATGATCTCATGTGAACCTTGCCTCAACCCTGGGGGAGAAGTACAGTATTAGGACCCACATATTGCAGAGGAAGTGAGTCATCCAGGGTCACACAAACAGGGCCTCCAAACTAGGCCTGACTGACTCCAAGTCCAAGAATCATGAGATCATGGATCTTGAACTAGACAGGAACTCAGGGTCCTTGGAGTCCAACTCCTTGAATTTACAGATGAGTAAACTGAGGCCCAGCTAGGCAAAATGTCTTATCTTAAGTCACACGGGTTGTCAGATGTGCGATTTGAACCCAGGTCTCCTGATAGCTATAATGTCATATCCCTTAGGCTACACTGATTCTCCAGAGATTTGAACAACATTCAGAATTATAGTTCACAAGAACATAGACTTAGAGATGGGAAAGGCCCCTTAAAGAATATCTATTCCAACTTCCTCATTTAGTAGATAAAGAAACTAAGAATCAGCACCATAAAGGGTTTTGTCTAAAGTCACCCATGTCAGGATTCAAACCCAGGTCATCGGACTCTGATGCCAATTTAATTTACAAGTTTCTAAAAGTTCCCTTAGGTACTACCTTCATGAGGTGGAATCTAGATCCCATGTGTATGTCACATCATCTCAGTTATCCAGGATAGCCCAGTGGATGTGAAAGGGGAAAGAAAAGGAAGAGAGAGAAATCGCCAAGCTTATAAGATGAAGCTTCCAACCTCACAGAGTCTCTGCTTGCCAAAGATGACCACATAACCACTAACAAAATCTAATTTGTGCAAATTCATGGGAAAAGGGGCCTTGTCAAATGGCTGCTATCACTGAAGAATATTGAGATGTTGTGAGCTTCTTTTCTAGAACAAAATATGTCATTCTTTTTTCCTGGCCAAACCTTCCCCTCTTCTTCTGGACCAGATGGGAGAACCCTAAAGCTGATGGAAGTAGGCAGGGAGGGAATGACAGAGAGGAAGAGAAGGAAAGACAGAAGGAGAGGAAGAGCAGGAGAAAGGGAAAGCAGAGGGGGAAGGAGAGGAATGGAAAAAGAAAATTATAACAAGACTGTTTGGAAAATTCATTCTTATTCTGAGTTGTAAACATGTGGTAGGATTGCAAGGCACAACAAAAAGCAGTCCATCGCCCTGTTTGTCTTTCGTGACATCATGCACTGGCCCCTCATCACATGGTGCAGGATTCTCCTGTTACTTGACAAATGAGGCCATCAGATGCCATGAGAACAGTGCTATGGGAGAGGGAATTGAAGGGGATTTCCCCAAACCAAGCTCAGGGTGACTTCAAATACTTTCCATTTTTCTCAGTTGCAGGTCCTTGAGAGGAGATGCTTCTAATGGACCCAGATTCAAGAATGCCTTTGAGAGGCAGATGAATGTAGCATCCATGGCACTGGACTTGGAGTCTATAAGGTCTGGATTCAAATCCTACCTCAGGTACAATAGCTGCGTGACCCTTAAAAGTCACCTAATTTCGTTGTACCTTGCTTTCCTCTTTTGGAAAACCAGGAGGTTGGACTCGGTTTTCTCTGAGGTCTCTTCCACACCTCAAATTATGATCTGAGCAGTGAACAAAGGAGAATACCCAGGCAGATGGTCACTATAGAAAGTTTCTTATTCCTTACTATATCTGAAAACAAGAAAACATTAAAATAGATTTCCTTCTCCCTCTCCTTCCTCTCTCCCTTTCTCTCTCTCTCTCTCTCTCTCTCTCTCTCTCTCTCTCTCTCTCCTTCCCTCCCTCTTTCCCTCCTTCTCCTCTCGCTCCCTGCCTCCTTCCCTTCTTTTCTCCCTTCCCTTCCCCTCTTCCCTCTCCCTTTTCCCCTCCGTCTTTCTCTCACCCCTTCTCCCTCCCCCCCCTTTCCCCATCCTTCTCTCTCCTGTCTTTCTGTCTCTCCCTCTCCCTCTCCCTCTCCCTCTCCCTCTCCCTCTCCCTCTCCCTCTCCCTTTCCCTTTCCCTTTCTCTCTCTCTCTCTCTCTCTCTCTCTCTCTCTCTCTCTCTCTCTCTCTCTCTCTCATACCAGGAAGTCTAGCCACCTGTTTTTGTATATTTTCTGGAGTGGAGGCAAAATCAGACTCTAGCATGGAACTGCATTTTACCGTTTGCAGGAATTTTTATTAAAGACGATTCCACAGTGAGACATAAATGTTTAACACAAGGCTCTTCCACTCCCCTTCCCACCGTCCAGCCCTTAGCCCATGCTTTCAGTAATGTAATGTCTGTTTTAAGCTCTGTTGATTTACTGGAGAAAGGGATTAGAATATTTTCAAATATAAGGAATACTCTGGTGGAGTAAAGCATTAAACCACGGGTTAGAAACTCCACAAGCTGCTTCCTGTCTGAAGCCTCGGAAAGCTTTATGAGCTCATGACACATTTTTAAAATGTGATATGTAAACAGCGCCTCATTTAAACTGTATTTTTAATCAGTTGAATTAGATAGGAAAAGACTCCCTCCTTTTTCTTTATTTAGAGCATGCTTGTTTCTGGCCTTAGGAATATAGCATCATGGGAGTGGGAGGGGGAATTCTGCTTACCCCCCCCCCATACTCTATCCCACACAGTCCCATTTTCTCAAGTTTCTGCTTAGACAAATGGGAGTCAACCAGAGAGCATTGGTTTCTACGGGGCAGCTCGCCATGGCCTCAGACCCATGAAAGCAGCTATCTGCAAGTCCTGGGGCCCAGCCCCTTCTCTGACACTTCCTACCTGGGGATTCCTGGCCAACTCACTTTGATTCTCGCAAGTTCAGTTTTCTTATAGATAAATAGGGAATAAAGATGGCACGTGCTCTGGTAAAATTGTTATGGGAATCCAGTGAGGCCTGGCCTGGGATTCAGTTTCTTTGTCACAGACTAAATCTCCCACTTCCCTTCTTTTTTGCCTTTTGCCAAATCCCTCCATCTCTCTAGGTCTGGACAGTGAGAGATGAGGACTCCGATGGCCTCTCTCAAGTGCCTTCTAGCTCTGAATCTATGCTCTTAGGAACCTATGATCTTAAAGCACTTTGCAAACTTGAAAGTGGTTTATTTTTAGATGTGAGCTATTCTTTCTGTATTATTATTATCATCTAGAGGTAATGAATGTAGCAACCAGAGGGATGTGCTTGGAGTAAAACAGACCTGGGTTCGAATTCGACCACAGCCTCATGCTAGCTGGGGGTGAGGGGCTGGGGTGCAAGTCCCTTAAGTTCTCAGTGCTTACCAGGTGCTGACCTGCACCCAGAGAGTTTCCTCCCTGGGAATTCTCAGTACCATTGACCTCACAGATCCAGTCTGCCAGATGGATAGAGCCCTGGGCCTGAAGTGAGAAAGAACTGAATCCAAATACAGCTTCAGACACTGGCCAAGTCACTTAACCTCATTTGGCCTCATTTCCCTCAGCTTTAAAATGGGGATAATAGTAGCCCCTCCCCCTTAGGGCTGTTTTGAGGATCAAGAGACAATAGCTGTAAAGTGCCCAGCTCAGGATCTGGCACATAGTAGGTGCTTAATGGATGCTTGATGTCTTCCTTCCCTATTCCTACAGATATCAATGACATTTATAAAGATTTCAATATAACTTTAGGTTTAGCTATCTGCACAGTTGCACACACACACACCTGGAATCCCTTTAGAAAGCTGCACTGTTTTTAATCACTGCCAATCTTGCTGCTTTTTGTTATGATTTTGTGGAGGAGCTGAGGCCTTGGGCAGAGAACCAAGGAGGATTCTGGGCTTCTTTTGCCCTAAACTCCCTGGGCCCCACCCTGCTGGAGGTGAAACAAAACAAAACGAGAAATCTATAGAAACAACGGCTGATGTTCAGAGAGCTCTTTACTGATTTAGAAAACACTTTATAATCTTTCTCTCCCTGAGTCCCAGCAATCTTGTAAGGTGGGGGCACAGGCATTTGCCTCGTTTTGTAGGTGAATAAATAAAGGGCTAGAGAGATTCAGTGATGTACCCAGGCAGCCAGTGTAGACATGGTAGAGGGGGAATTTGAACTCAGGACTCCCAGACCCTACAATCCAGAGTTCTTACTTAGGCACCACACTTCTCCTTTCTCTGTCATAGGCGTCCTTAATGGGTCCAAGGCTAGATTCTATGGGTTCCATGAACTTGGTTTGGGAAAAAGTGTCATCTTACAATTTCATTAACCAGTAACTGAAACTTTGCCTTTTCTTTAGTTATTTACAAGCCTGCTTTTGAGCAGGGGTCTACAGGCTCCACTAGACTAATGGAGAAAGGGGCCCAGGACAGCAACAAAGTGAAGAACCCCTGCTCTACAGAAAATGAACAAACTGAACTGAGCTAGGAAGGGAAGGTGGCTTTCTGAGAAGCCCAGCTTGTAGGAGGTAATGGCAAAGAAAGAGGGCTTCAGCAGAGATAAGAGTCCCAGGGTAAGGGAGGTGGAGGACAAAGAGGAAGAGGAGGAGGAGGAGGAGGATGAGGAAGCATAGCCAAGCACCTTGGATGAAGATGTGAATGGCAGATTCACAAGGAGCAGGCCTGAAGCTGCTAAAAGGGGTTCCAAGGGTTAACCAGGAAGGTGTGTACAGAATGGGGGTGGGGATGAAGGGGGAGCCAGAGCAAAGAGAGCAAGAAGGGGAAGCAGCTCAGGCTGGAATCATTTTGTTTTGTGAATAGTTTATGAGGCGTATCAGGAGGCACCTAACCAGCATGGGCTGGAATGCTTTCTACCTTTCAAGGAGAAAGTCATCCAGCAGGCAGCAAGGGTGCATAGACCTTTGCTTGAGTCTGGTTGAGGACCCACCCTCTTGGGCCACCTGGCTTCCTAGCATGAAACATGGATCTTGGTGTGGCTCCCCTCAAAGACAGAGCCCAACTTGGATTCCGGTGGTCCTACTTCTATGTGGTCTTATTTCTTTCCTGGGGTATCCAACATGCCTGTACCTGATGGGCTACATGAGAAAGCAGAGAGGAGTTGGTCATTTGGACAGGGAGACAACAGAACAGGTCAACAATGTAGATTCATGAGCTTAATCGACAGAGACATGAATTATATGTTCATTGCAGAGTAGGGGTTTGTAACCATTTCTATTTTATGGACCCCTTGGGCAATCAGTCTCGGGAAGCCTATGGCTGATTTTTGAATAATGTTTTTAAGTGCATAAAATAAAATACACAGGATTACCAAGGCAACCAAATATATTGAAATATTATCCAAATATTTTTTTAAAAAGTTCATGGACCCCAGGCTAAAAACTCCTGCTGCAAAGAAAGAAGAGACATAAAGATGGTGCCATTCTTTCCTTTAGGGCAGAGGGTCTGAACCTCCTTTTAAAATATCTTGATTACTATATTTCAATTTAATAAATTCCTTTTTGTAAATCTATGCATTTTATTTTGTGCGTTTAAAAACATAATTCTGGAAGATGTCCCTAGGCTTACTACAAAGGTCCATGACCTAAACATTAAGAACGCATGCCATAGAAAGAGATGAGAGATGCAGATGATGCAGACATCACATGTGATGTCATTGGTCCTCTTCAAAAAATGAAGGATGAAAGACAAAAAAAGGAGAAGAGAAGAGAGGAGAGGAAAAGAGAGAAGAGGAGGAGAGCAAAGGGGAGTGGGGAGAGGAGAGAAAAAGAAATCAGTCCTTATAAGTATGTGCTGTAAGAAGCACTATATTCCATTTAAATGTACCCATTGATGATTGGTAAATGGAGTCTTTCAGGAAAGGTAGAGGAGGAAGGGTAAGGAGTAAGGTTTGGGAAGATGGTTAGCTTCATTCAACATGCATTTATTAAATGCATACTGTATGCAAGGCTCTCTCTAGGCACATACTTTAAGATGGGTCTTCCTCATGTGTTAGTAACATTAGATTTTCCATGAAACACTAAAGGGGGTCCTATCATACTGGAAAGGCATTGAGTCCAAGGACAGAGACTACACCCATTTTCTGAGGGCCACCCTACCAAAGTAGAAAAAAGGCTCTATGTGAACAAATGTGAACTTTTATTTTGATTTAATTTGAAGACCTGCTTATCATGCAGACCATGATATACAGTCAGTTAGATGACCTGGAGAGCTGGTCCATCAGTATTTATGTATGTATATGTGTCCATGTATGTGTTATTTATTGCACATAGGTGGGAGATAAAAGCAGCAGAATTTAAGAGTTGGAAGAGACTTCAGTAGGTCATTCGGTCCAACCCTTACATGGAAGGAATCTGCATTGTAATATACCCAACAAGTAACGGATCGTGATGTCAGTATCAATGAACACAAGCACAACCTAATGGACAGAAGTCCAGCCTCAAAGGCAGGAATCGTTGGGTTCAAGGGCTACCTCACCTTGACCATGTTGGGTATATCTCTTAAGCTCTCAGTGGTCTAGACAAGAGATATTGAACTCAGAGATTCAGGTAATTCCCAAATTATGGCCAGAACCAGATTAAAATGTAATTTGGAAATATTTAATGAAACAAATGAAAATATAATAGAAAATAAAATGTTAACGTGTTTTTCTAAGTCAATAAACAACTGAAGGGATAATCACATACAGATAAGAGGCACCTTTTCTATTTGAGATTGACAACACTGGCAAAGATAGTTATCTGAGACTGCACGTTATACAGAAGGTGTAGGACTACAGTGGTAGACAGAGTTCCTCTTCTGGGAGTTGTCTTTATCAATGAGATTACTGATCCAGCATCTATAAATACTGATCTTGGTGTAGATGTCATTAGAGAAATGGATATAGATATCAATGCAGACACACGTTCAGCCACACCTTGGAAAGAAAGTGCAAATGTATAATGTTCTGGAACCAGAATGGAAAAAGAGGAAGAAACCAAGTTAGAAAGCCTTCGGAAAAATGTACAGTAGTTTTAATCACTCTAAGCTTCTTCCTAAAACAAAGGGCCATCTTTTTAGCATCAGTATTCTTCCACTGCAGTTGTATGGTCATGGGTCAACGGTTTCTGATGAATTAAAGTTGAAAGTCATACAAAGAGCAAGAAAGAGGCACATATTGGGCAGAATTTTGCTTCCACCTCTTACCAATGAAGACCTGTGCATAAGAAATGGTGTAAAAGGCATCATCAAAAATGAGTAACCAGCAAAGGAGATGGGTTGGTCATGTGTAACAGTGAAGGATAATTAATGGACAGCCCACATGTTCTATTGGTCCCCAAATAATGTCAAAGAAGCTAAAAGAAAGCCTCTAGTGCCACTGAGTGGAGGATCAGCAGGAGACCTTGACCAAATATTACCTAGAATAGGCAGGCAGATATGAGCCAGGAACTGCAATATTGGGAATTGGAGGCAACATCTACATTAAGGAGATCATAAATCCATTAAAGTTTATGCCAATACTGTGCTAGGCACTGTGGATATGAAGACAAAATGAAGCAGGCCCTGCCCTCTAGGAGCTTAGAATCATGGACTGAAAATTGGGAGAGAGAATACCATTCCAAGCAAAGGATACTTGCAAAGAAAGATAATAAGGAGTGAGGGAATGTAGGGGCAAGGATAAAATGAAATTGTTTGGAATAGAGATGCCCTGTGGTAGAATGCTAAGAAGCTATGGGGAGCTTAAACTAGGCTCAGGCTTAGATGGGCAGCCAACTCATTTAGTTCAGTAGCACAACTCTCTTGAACAGGGACTACAACAGCACAGCACAACAAATTACCATGCAATAGGAGTACCACAGATTAGACTTCACTGAGGACACAGTTGCTTTTAAGAAGTTTGCGTCTTTCTAGGTATCCTCAGTGGTTTGCCCAGTACCGGGCATATGGTAGGTGGTTGGGGATTGGCCAAATCCCATCATTTTGACACCAGTATTCTCCCAATGATGTCATTTCACTGTAAATCATGGGACACTGTCATTTTTGACAAGCTGAAATTGGATTCAGGCAGGGTAGCCATTAAACTGATTGCTGTATACTTCCAGTGATGATTCCTATGCAAACAGCAGGACACAAAGTGGCAAAGACGGTATCTCTGGGAATTGTGTGATGAGAAGAGGAGCCGGTCATGCCATATAATGAGAGCCAAGTATAACCAATGGTTAGCCCACGTGAGTCAGCCCAAGAAGGTTGGAAACTTCTTGAGAATGAAATACATAAAGAGAAAAAAAATGCTGCTGATGAAGGGAGGGACAAATGTCCTTTAAGGTTGTTTTTTTTTGGTGGGGATTTTTTGGGTTTTTTTTGTTGTGTTTTTAAGAGAGAAAGGGGACTGCAAGCTATAGGCTAGTGATCTTGACTTAGCTTCCTAAACAACATTCTGGGAAACAATAGTTTTCTCAATAGGAATGACAGCTATACCTTTATCTCCCTTTTTCTCCAGGATTAGAATAATGATAGATTATAGGAAGGCTATGGACAGTTTACCAACAACGTCACTAAGCTACTTTATGGAAGATGTGTTCTGAACACATTTGATGTGTTCTGTTTGGTCCAGAGGAAAGAGCCAGGAAGAATGGATGGGTAATCACAGAGATGCAGGTTGCCTTCTCAAAGGAAAAACTTCCTAATGAAGCTATCCCAATGTGTGATGGCCTGAGTCAGGAGGTGGTGGGACAACCTCACTGGAAACCTTTAAGTAGGGGCAGAATAGCCCTTATTTTGGTAGACTGTACTGAATTCTTGTTTGGGTAGAGGTTAGACTAGATGGCTCTGAGATTACTTTCCATCTCCAAGATTCTGTTGTTCTGCAGAAACTCCCAAAATGATAAAAGACCTGGAGGAAGGCCTTTGACTCATCAATTGGACTCCCAAATGGAGAATTTACAGGAGGACAAGAGCAAAACTGGCACTGATTAAGGCAATATGCCAGGAATTGGAGAAAGCAAATATTCCCCCTCATTTAATAAAAAATTTATTGAAATATGGAAGTCGAAAACCAGGGCCTAGAGTCAGAGGACTAGGAAGTAGAGTTGGGGAAGTGGGGAACAAGAATTTATTAAATTCCTACTATGTATAGGCACTGTACTAAGTATTTTACAAATGTCATCTCATTTGATTTTAATGGAGAGGGGGTTGAATTGACCTAAAAAGAGAAGAAGAGAATCCTCAGGCCAAAAGCCTTAAAAACCTATTTCTCAGATTCAGGGTTCTTTGCCTAGAAACTGTTTAGACCCTACTCAACAAAGAACCAATAACAACTACCTAATAAAGTTTATACCCTTCCTAATTCCCTATGATGAGTAGCCTTACAAAGACCTTACACCTCTAAACTACCCACGGTTGTGAAATAAGTATGATTTCATTAATGATGATGGTCACACATGATGTAATCCTGGGGAAATGAAGACAGCACAAAGGGGTAGTTGTGACCTGTAGGTGGGCACCAATTTCTCGTCCTCTCTTTTTCCCAGGCCCTTAAGTGGGAGGGGTCATGGATCTGAGCCTGTCTCTGGTAGAAGGGGACAATGCACTAAGTATGACTGGTCCCATCAAAGACTTCATCTTGCTCTGTGTGACACAAGGAGGCTGACATCCAGGTGGCCTAACTTGGGATAAGGAGAAAACAAATAGCAACATGAACACAGAAAATGCTTTCATCTTCCCACAGAGGATATGGCCCTTTTCTTTTTTTCTCCCCTGGGCTCCAGAGGAAACAGTGGGTCCCTGTTGGGGAGTGTCACAATGCCCCTGTAATGGGTCTCTGTTGATCCAGCTGTAGAAAGATCCAGAGTCTACAATAAGTTTTTAAAGAAACCCATGTCAACCAAGGTCCCTGCTTTGCTTTTGAATAGTCCTTCGCTACCAAAGACACTGTAGAATATGATGATTGTAATCTTAGAGAATTTCTTGGGACCATGAGAGCTTAAGTGACCTTTCCAGATTCACATAGCCTGCTGTCCAGACTGTTGAGTGCCTCTATGATTCTCCACATCTGGGCTTGCTTCAGTCATGCTTCACTTCAATAAAGTCCCATCTTCCACAAGAAGCCATTCCTGGCATCCCTTAATGCTCATGCCTCAATCTGAGATCAGCTCCAATCTATCCCTTGTCTACTGTGTTTGTAGTTGTTGGCCTCGTGTCTCTCCTATCAGACTATGAGCTCCTAAAGTGCAAGGGTTCACCTTTCTTCATTCCCCAATGCTTAACACAGTGCCTGGCACAGAGTAGGTGCTTCATAAATGCTTTCTGACTTGACTTGAATCTTACTTTCTGGACATCTTCTCCCCAGTTGCTATACTGCCTAAACCATAGACCATGGCCTAGAGGGGCCACCTAAAGTCCTCTGCCTTTGAAAAACTTCAGAAATCTGATCAATTCAGTGTACAATGATAATTCTGGAGTACTCAAGATGAAACATGCTACCCAT
The DNA here is from genome assembly GCF_011100635.1 of Trichosurus vulpecula. Classification (NCBI taxonomy): domain Eukaryota; kingdom Metazoa; phylum Chordata; class Mammalia; order Diprotodontia; family Phalangeridae; genus Trichosurus; species Trichosurus vulpecula. The sequence goes on along the minus strand of NC_050581.1, from coordinate 194,723,285 downwards.
CTCCTGCTAGAGAGGGAATGGACTCAATATGCAGGATGAGATATAGCTTTTGGGGATATGGCCAGTGGGAGAATTCTTTGTGCTTAATTGTGCAGGTCTGTCAAAAACTCTCTCTTCCCCATAGAGGGGTGGGGTAGGAGAAAAGGCAGATTTTTTTTTAAAGAATGTGAATCCTTGTGAGTAGGAATTGTTTCATTGTGACAATTCACAGGACTTGATGCTTATCCATTGATGGAGTAACCACTGCAGCCTCACATTCACTCAGATTCATATTTAGACATGTGTCCTCTATACCTAGAACGCTTCCAGTGACATTCCAGAGTAGTCCCCAGGCACTTTCTTATCAGCTTCCTTGTCCTGGCTGAGGGTTCTGGAACCCCAAACAAAATAATACGGCCATTGCTATTAAAAAGGATGAAAAAATCAACTCCCATTTGGTTCCTTATGCATGCATGTGCATATATGTATGTGTGTATATGTATTAAGTATTTTTATATGTACACATATATATGTATTAAGTATATGTATGTGTATATATGCTTCACTTAAATTATACATATATATCCACATCCACATCCACATCGACATCCATATCCATATCCATATCCACATACATATACATGTACATATACATATACATGGAGAGCTCGGTGGTACAGCAGATCTTAGAGCACCAGGCCTAGAGTCAGGTAGACATCTTCCTGAGTTCAAATCCAGCCTGATGCTAGCTGTATGACCCTAGACAAGTCACTTAACCCTATTTGCCCCAGTTTCTCCATCCATATAATGAGCTGAAGGAGGAACTGGCAAACCACTCCAGCCTTTTTGCCAAGAAAACCCCAAATGGAGCCATGAAGGGTCAGACATAACTGAAAAACAATAGAACAACAAGGGTATATATAAATATATATATACATCCACATGCATATATGCGCATACGTATGTGTACTTACCGTACATGTGCAATGTGTATATGTAAACATGTGTGTGTATTTTGGGAATATAAATATACATACATACTAATATCTTTGATAAAAAATCTAAGTTCATTGAAGGCAAACAGTTTTTACTTGTGTGTACATGTGTATGTATGTATATACATTATATATACATATATACACACATTTTATATATACATGTATCCGTACACAAATTTGTACACTGACACACACAAAAAGGTGTGTGCGTGTATGTATTTATATGTATATGTCTACACATACATACACACATGTGTATGCCCAGCCTAGCACAATGCTTGGCACATAGCAAATTTTTAGGGTTTTTTTTCCAGTACATGTCAAAAGTGGGATTTGAACCCATGTCCCTAGGTCTAAGGCTAGCTCTCTCTACTGTACTCCACATTGTCTCCCCTTTCAAACTGTAAAGAACCCATGCACATCCATATCCACTGTCGTTATCAGTGTCTCACTTCTTGCATCTTTTCCAATGGAATCCAAATATAAATGGTCCCAGGACAAGTCCCCATCCTGCTCGCATTCTTATGCAGTAAAAGCAGGTCTTGGTTTTCTATGTCACATTAGCACCTTGTTGGTATCACTATGACCTTATTATCCTAGCTCAGCCAAGGTGGGGGGAGTGGCAGGCTGCTCAGCTTTTGCCATATGGAGCCGTTCCATGCATCCTACAAGAGGCACATGTCCCAGCTGCCCAGACTGAAACCTGCTGCTTCATTTAGGAGCTAATCCAACAGGAAGGCTGGAGGGATCCCCAAAGGAGAAATGTACAAGCTTACGCAGGGCAGGAAAGACCATTGTTTGATTCAAAAGTATTGGTCTAGTCTGGATCCTCCCTCTTACTCTATATGTGACCTTAGGCAGGTGTTTTCCACTCTCTAAGACTTTGTTTCCCTATTTGTAAAATGAGTGCATCAAATAAGGTGACCTCTAAGTTCTCTTCCAGCTCTGATCAATGGACCTAAGTTCCTAGAATCCCCTGCTCTTGAGGGGCACATGGTCTGACACAGACATCAAGGCCCCTTGATCATTGGGCCAAAAAAGTACAGATGTAGAATGAATTGAAGAAACCATATCCACAAGATAAAATAATTATAAGGGTGAAGGGTATCAGAGGAAATGGATTAGGGTCAGGGTGGGGGTGGAGGGATACAGACATCAGGAAATAGGGAGAGTGCTATTGATAAGCCCAAGAATCTCAGTAGACATTCAACCATGTGGTGGGTTCTGAGGGGGAAGAGGGGAGGGAGCTCTAATTCATGGCTATTTGGCTCCAGTTCCCAGAGAAGCAGACATCCCCCATCAAGCAACTGGGGAGAATTTGGGGAACTTTCCAAGTGCTCCTGCCAGAAGCCCTCACCTCATGTCGTCAAGTCCAAGTATTTGCCTGCTTGGACTCAATTTATTCCTGCCCCCAGCACTGGTTTCCTTATCAACTATTCCAAAAATCAGCTCCCACACTGCTTCCCCATTGTGCTATAGGGCAAACAAAAGCCTGAAACTTTGGTTTTGTGTGTGTGTGTGTGTGTGTGTGTGTGAGAGAGAGAGAGAGAGAGAGAGAGAGAGAGAGAGAGAGAGAGAGAGAGAAGGGGGAGGGAGAGAGACAGAGACACAGAGAGACAGAGAAAGAGAAAAGAAGGAATATAGGGAGAAGAGAGAAGACAGAGAAAAACAGAGACAGAGAGAGAAAAGAAGAAGGAATACAGGGAGAAGAGAGACAACCCAGACATCCCTCCATCTACCCTTCCCAGTCTGGTCTGAACTGGGGAAGTAGCTGTGGCAACAGAATACAGCCAATGAAATCCTCTAGCCACTTCCTAGGAGACAGGCACATGCTGTAGCCACAGAAACCAAGTGTACACAGCAAACTTAATCCCCTCCCCATAAAACACCTGCACCATTGCCACGGTGGTTGGGAGGTTTTGTGTCCTCCCTCCCCCACCCCCACCCCATTGGAATGAATTAAACCCGTTTCTAAGCCAGTTCTTGTGGTAACAGCAGCCATCAGCAAAAAGGGTGGAAAAACGTTTTAACAAAGAGCAGAGTAATCCTGGCCATTATCAGAACAAAGAAGACGCCTTCTTTGTGGAGAGGACTGGGGTCTGAAATGTTATTAAAGAGGGTCAAGTCCCTGGGGTGACTTCCTAGATTGTCTGGAGGCCTCCAACCAGGCACAGGGAGGTAGACTTGGGAACTCACTTTCTGGAAACTCCAATAGGGCAGTGTCTGAATGCCAGGAGAGCTGAGCGTGGAGAGGAGAAGCAAAGATTTCTCTTGCCAAAAGTGATGCAAAGCCAAGAGTGACTCAGTCCTACAGATTAGGATGAAAGCAGACATTTTCATCTTCAAGGACAAGATAGAGAGGTGGCAAAAAAAAACCACCCCAGGGATGCCCAGCCACCAGCCTGCAATGCAGCCCTCAGGAAGGAAATGTAGCATGTTAAGAAGACACTAACACTTCAACAAGCCTTTGTTAAGTGACTACTGTGTGCCAGGTGGACTGCTCAATGCCAGTTGAATGACCCATACCCAACTTGAGAGCTCAGGATTTCACTGATTCTACCCTTCCACCTTGCTAAGACCAAAGCTCCAGGGAGGTCTCCCAGCACTTTCGGTGGCTTCAGCCACTATCCCAATAGCAACTATGCCTTTTATTAATCTAAATAAAGAGGTTTGCTTAGTGCTGTACCTTGAAGATCCAAAGGCCAGCTTTGTCAGTGAGGAGAGGAGTGAAGTGACATGTTCTAATATGGGATGAGGATGGGAGCTCCACTGATCTGGGTCTGCTCTATTAACCATGGCTGGAAATATGGAATGATGGGGATAGGGATGGGATAACCGTACCAAGGGTTAGCAGCCCTGCCATGCCCTCAAGCTCTCACTCTTTGTGATACAGTGGAAAGAATGACAGATTTGGATCTTGGTACAGAGCATTTACCTCCAGTATCAACCACCCTCATGACCGAGGGCAAACCTATTCTCCTTTCTGCGCCTCAATCCTTGCATCTGTAGAATGAGAGGAAGCCCTCCCTTAAAGCCCATTCTTCCTCCCAAAATTTGTGTTACTGTGTTCTTCCCCATTCCCAGTCAAATTCCTAGAAAAAGCTGTCTACACTTGTTCTCAGCTTCCTTCCATTCTTTTCTCAAGCCCATTCAGTCCAGCTTTTGTCTTCATCACAACCACTGGAAGGCCTCTCCCCAAAGTTACCAGCAATCTATCAATCACCAAACCGGATAACCTTTTCTCAGTCCTCCTCCTTCCTGACCTCTCTGCAGGATTGGATGAAGTTAGCTACCCTCTCCTCCTGGATGCTCTCTTCCCTCTGGGTTTTTCTGACATGACTCACTCCTGTTTCTCTACCTGTCTAACTATCCCTTTTCATTCTCCTTTGCTGTATCCTCATCTATATCTTGCCTTGTCATCATTCATGCCCCCAAGGCTTTTTCCTAGACCCTGTTTTCTTTTCTGTCCCGGTGACCTCATCATCTCCCATATGTTTAAGTATCATCTTGGTGCCTATGACTCAAAGATCTATACATTGTATCTATTATCTCCTCTGAATTCTAGTCTCAGGTAATTAACTGCCTGGGGGCTGTTTTGAACTGGATGGCCTTTAGCATACCAAACTCAATATGCCCAAATCAAAACTCATCGTCTGTCCTAAGACCATGCCTGTCCAGCCTATCCTTCTTCCTAATTCCTCTACTTCTGGTATGGACAGCATCATAGTGACTCTTCCAAGGCTAACAAACTCAGTCAGCCTCAATTTTTCTCTCTCCCTCCACTATTCCTAATTAATCACCAATTCTTGCTGATTCTGGATCCTGACATTTTGAGATCCTATGACCTAATGACAGGGTTAGCAAGACCTGGCCCACAGCTTTGGCAAGACTTGCCCACATGTTCCCTTCCCTACACTTACACGGGCACCACCCTCATTCAGGCCCTTATTACTGCTTTCCTAGACTATGGAAATAGCCTCCAAATGGGTTTCTATGTATCTCCCTGCTCCTATCCATCTATTACCTGCTGGCAATGCTATTTTCTACAGTTCTGACCAGATGACATCTCTTCTTAAAGGATTCTAATGGCTCCTGATCAATGAGGATCAAATACGAACTCCCCAGATTGGCATTCGAAGCCCTTCACAATCTGACAGCAGATGAACTTTCCAGGCCAATTTCGCACTACTCCCCTCCCCAAACTCTACATTCCAGCTGACTCACCCTATTGACTGGTCTTCATATACCACATTCCATCTCTCATATCCATGCTGTCGCTTGGGCTATCTCCCATGTCTGGAACTTTCTCTCACCTTGGATCTCCTTCAGAGCTCAGCCCAAGCAGCTACTAGTGCTCCTCCCCTCCACAATAAAAATTGGTTTGTATTTATTCTGCATTTAGCTATCCATCAAACAACAAGGATTTAAGTGCCTTCTATGTTCTAAGCAATGGGGATATAGGTACAAAGAAGACAGTCCTGACTTAACAAGATCCTTCTATTCTCAAACAGAAGACAAACGCAAGTTTACTTGAGTGGGACCAACAGGGTCCTACTCTTCAACCATGCCCTTTCCCTATTTCTTCCCTATATGTGCAGTTCTCAGCACAGAACACAAACCCCACCTCTCTATCCCAATTGCCTTATTCTGGGAGTTACCTGGGGGGTCGACACTGCACCCCATCTCTAGGTGAATTTATCCTGAGTAACAGAATTACTAGGTCTGGCCATGCCAAACATTAATGCTGAATGACTTTCAGAGATTCCTTAAAGACCTATCCTGTGACAGTCCCTGGACCTATAATCAGTCAACAAACATACTTGTCTGTGCCAGATACTCTGCTGGGAAAGGCAAAAAAAAGGTGGTCTTAGCCCTTAAGGAGATCACATTCTAATGAAGGAAACAGTATACTAATAGCTAAATAGGAAAATGACATCCACAGTCAAAATGGGAGATCCTCCTAGAGGGGAATGGAGCCCTTGGGCTGGAGGCATGGTGGAGAGACTGGGTAAGGTCTCTAGCAGAAGGTTGGATTGGCGCTTAATCTGACAGGTCTTTAAGCAGCAGGAGCTGCTCCTGGGCTACTGACATCCATGGGGATTTCCCTGAAGCAATGGCCCATACAATTTTCATGGGACCTTTGAGTGGAGAATCTCCCACTCACCTGGCTTTATCACATATGAGGGGTGGGGACTTCATTTTCCAGTTATAATTGCACCAACCCCAGGTGAGTTCTTGGATTGTAAGTAATCACATTCCTCATTGTTAAATGTATCTTGGAGAGTAGGTACAATCAGCTGGGGTGCCCACTCTCTATAGGAACCATTCCTGGAGATAAGAAAAGGATTGTTCTGTTTAGCTGCCATGGCTACAGTGAGTGATTCCTAGGTGGACCACTGATGGGTCTTTCTGGAGTGAGATGAAAAGGCCAGTTAACAAGTAAGACAACATTTGGGTGCTCTCCCCCTATCCTTCCTTCCCCTGAGCTATAACCAAATGAAGGGAACTTTAGAGGATGTCTTAGTCCAAAGTTCTAATTTTGCAGATGGGGAAACTGAGGCACAGAGATTTTTGTTGTTGTCAATGTCGTTATTTTGGTTTTTGATGACTTATGCAGGATCCATATGGGTAGAATTTGAAACCAAGTCTTTCTGTCTTCTTCCAGAGCCCCATTCACTACGTGCATTGGCCCTTGGAATCATCCCAAATTGCACAGATTTCTCCATAGTCTCTGGTAAAGCCACACAAGGGATGCTCCGCTGTGAAAAGTATCTTTGTTAGAGAAATGGATCAGACCTGATCTTTCCTCTTCCCTCTATTTCTTTCCTTCTCTCTAACCAGGTCTAATCCCAAAGATTCATTTGAAAAAAAAATGCCTCCTAAGGAGCCAGTCTGCCTGTTAACTGAGACCATATTGTGTCAACCTCAAAGGCTCCTGGACCTTCAGGGGAGTCTTCCCAGGAGTGGCTAGCCCCTCCTACAGCAGGAAATGTGAAGGCCTCCTAGAAAAGGACAGAGCCTCTGGGCCTAACTTCCTCACAATGCTAATGGGAGCCGGTCCTGGCCACCCAAGCCTTCTGTTTGCATGACTTTGTCATTAGCTCTGTGTGAAACTTAGGGGGCAGAAAGGGGAGGGGGGAGACAAGAGAGGGAGAGACATTCTTCAGAAATAAGCTTCTTTCCATTTCTGAAGATTTTAACCACAAATCTCTTCTTGTTTGAATCTGCCTTTGATAGAGACCTAATTATTTTCATCTCTAAGGAAAAGAATTCGAGTTCCAAGAAGAGAAAGGAGACTTGGCCTCACTTGACCAATACAGGAATCTGGGATGTGATAAAGGCCATGGTTCATGGAATTGGGGTCCCAATGCAATTCACTGAAGTGGGAAAGCTAGCTTCCAGACTTCTAAGCTACAACAGTGTTCTTTAGGAGCCCTGACCAAGAAGAGGATGTCAAGAAGCAGCCCTCCAATGGGGTTCAAAGCAGCTTTTCTGCCCGTCCCTTCTCTCCATTCACTCAGGCATTATCATTACCACTGTCTCACCCTAACACTAACTGGGTTTCTATCTTCCTACTGCTGATCTTTCCTCTCTCCAATCCATCCTCCAAACAACTGCCATATTGATGTGGTTAAAAAATACATAAATCTAACCATGTCACTGCCCAGAGACAACATCTTCAGTGGCTACCAATTGCATCTCGGATATAATACACATCCAGGATGATATACATTTCTGCTCATCATTTAAATCTCTCCATAATCTGGACACCACCTACCTTTCCAGTCTTCTTTCATCATACTCTCCATCACAGATTTTTAATGTTCCCCATATACAACATTCAATCTCCCGCTTTGCCGTTGGGCCTGTGGTCCCTCATACCAGGGATGTTTGCCCTTCTCACTCTTGACCTCTTTGAATCCGTAGCTCTGTTCAAAGCATTGCTCTAATGACACCTCCTCCATCAGTCCGTCCCCCAACTCTCCCCTCTTAGGTGCTACTTATGTCTTCCCTCCTGAAACTACTTTCCGTTAAGCTGTGGTTCTGTTGCATCCTCCCAGGAAAATGCAAGCCCCAAAGGAAGAGGGATAGATTGTTGTTGTGGTGGTGGTTGTTGTTGTTGTTTTGGTGGTGGTGGTGATGGGCGCGTTTCTGTCTTTATTTTCCTAGTACATAGCACAGTGGCTGGCATATAGTAGATGCATAATAAATGTGGTACATTGACTCACAAGTGACTCTGGGCCTTTGTTTACCTTACAGGGCCCCTTTGAGACTAAAACAAAACAATCCACCTACCTGTTGGACCAATGTCTTCTCCCCCTTCCAACATGATGAGCTCTTTTGGCACCCCCTAGACAAAGGCTTATACTGTGGTTAGATGTTTTTTTTCTTTCGTGGCTAACTGTCTGGTCATTAATACCACAGCTAAGTGTGTTCATCAGTATAACAAACTCCACATGCTAGACACACCCTACTATGTACAGAAAAAGAAGGAATTTTCCCTTTGGAAAACAGTCACATGCAGTAAATGGGATGGCCAGTCATCCTCCCAAAGGTGTGCCCAGGGGCTCTCCTGACTTGGCCAAGAATGGCAAGACATTCAATTCTCAAATGATCCAAGTGGCCAAGGAGGGGGAGCTTGGGCTTGGCTGGGATCACGAAGCAGGCCTAGCCTAGTCCCTGTATCCCCACAGAGGAAGGGTCAGCAAGGTCACTCAAATCCATCCAATCAAGGCCCTCAGGCAGGGGGCCCCCTAAAGAGGCTTGGCAGCTGGCCCTGCTCTGGGATACTGTTCCCCAATCCCTCTCCCACTGAGATCCTCACAGGGAAAAAGCCAGGGCCTGGAATTTAAACAGAAGGGCTTCGCAAAGTTTTTCTCACACTTCAGCAACTTTGCCGTTTCTATCTGTAAACCTCACTTATTGCCTCGTCCTGTTTTTAAAAGTAAGCTCATTTGTTGCCTCCCACATAAAAGGGCTTGTTTACCCACATTCTGCTTTCCGTTTAGATTCCTGGTCAAGTCTATCAAAACGAGACCAGTTTTATTCTCCCCAGGTCTGAGGAAATTGTAAATAAAAGCCTGAGCTTACCAGACTTATATAACAGACCCCAGGGTTCTTGCCCAAATCTTAGGGTGGGGCAAGATGGGAGGGAGGAGGAATTTGCCACAGAGCCAGATAGAGAGTTCTCTGCCACTCAACAGTTATCTAATCCTGGAGTCTGAGGGCATTATATTCACCAATGGAGGCCTCAAAATAGAGGTGGAGGCCCAGTGGTTCACTTAGCACTGGGCTAGTGGTGCAGTCATAGGATATACTTAAAGCCAATGGAGGGGGCTGCCTGAAGCTCAGAACTTTGTATGGAACACAGTGTCCCCCCTCCCAACTCCCCTGTTACTCATTGTTCTTTGTGTGCATCTGGTCTCTCAGATTTGGTTGTAAGTTTTTAAGGGCAAAGGCTGTCATCTCTTGGGATTTACCTCCACCTCCCCCAGCAGCTCACGTAGAGCTAGACACAACGGCTTCCTCCCTTCACAGCTTACCTTCAATTCTTCCACAGGAGCCCTTTGCCACTCATGCCCCTCTCCATCCAGTTATTGAGGATCGCCCAACCCAAAATTAATTTATATTTATTTGACTGGATGCTTATTTCTTCCTAGTAGATGATAAGTTCCTTGAAGACAGGAACTGTTTGGTTTTTGCCCCAGAATCTCCGGCCACAAGTCCACTTTTAGACACATAAGATTTCTTAATAAGGTTTATTAAATTGAATTAATACTTTGTAAGTAGTCTAGGCATTCTGATAATCAGGTTGGAATTATTCTATGAAAATGACTACTTATACAATTCCAAAAACCTTATAAAGACAAAGAACTCTGGAACCACTAAGAATTCTGGTTAACTCTATAAACATCTGTGATGCCAGAGAATCTATGATGAAGCGTGCTAACTCTTTTCTGATAGAGAAGGATGAGAAGGATTCAGGGTGCAGAATGAGACTTTTGGGGGGAGAAATGACCAATCTGTGAGGTTTTTTTGATGCACTATGAATCACAATGAATTTGTTTTTCTTTTTTCCCCTCAGTAGCATGGAGGTAATAGGGAGAAAAAATAGATTTCTGTTAATTAAAAATACAAAAGAAAAAGAAGTTCTTCCTTAGGGGATAAAAAACAATAGAAATGACTAAAATGCCATACCTTTTGACCCAAGGAGGTCAAAGAAGAGCTCCATAAACACTAAAATGTTCACGGTATCACTTTTGCAGCAATAAAAATCCAGAAACATAGGTGTCTATTCATTGAGGACTGGAAGGTACTTGAAGATAGTGGAATAGCAATGTAATTTCAGAAACAATGAATATGAAGAATACAGAGAAGCATCAGAAGAGTTATCTGAACTGATGCAAAATAAATTAAGCAGCATAAGGACAGAAATATGTGTGACTCTTAGTGATGTAAAAGGAAAGAACCACAGAACAATTGAAACAGAGATGGAAAGATATTATGACCATGTTTGACCCTCAAAGAAGAGCTATGCGAAGGCACCTCAATCAGCTCTTCTTCAGAAATAGGGAACTTTAGGTATAATATCTGACTTTTTCTATATATTGGCTAATTTTGCTGAATGGTTTTACTTTATTCTTCATTATAATTGATGGATCACTGCTCCCAGAGAAAAGAGGGACATGGTGAGAAATATAGCTAATGTAAAAGCTAAAGATACCAACAAAATTTCTTTTTAACATATCTGTTTGATCCTCAAAATAGGTAAGGGGGAATGGTTCAAGATCCCAGTTTTTCAGCAGCGGTCCTGCTTAAAAGAGCATTCTTTCAATCCTAACTTATATATCTGTGTGATATGGTAGAAAGAACCCTGGCTCTGGAATAAGAGGATCTGGGTTCTAATCCTGTTTCTAAAGCTTATTATCTACTTATATGACCTAAAACAATTTTATCAGTCTCCCAGGGCCTCCTTATCTTCATCTGTAAAATAAGGGTGTTGGAAAAAATAGCCTCTGAGCTCTCTTCCAGCTCCAAATCTTTCCTCTTTCTTCTTTCCTCTCCTTTACTCTCTGTAAAAAGTTACAGTATATCTCCAGGGGCCTGAGCAAATGACTTCTACTTTAAACAAATCTATTGCAGAAAAAAATCCCAATGTTTAAGATTACAAGGGAGGAGGAAAAGGAAGAGGAAGAATTGTTCCCTTTAAAAAGGAAAATTCCCCTTCAACAAAGGATCTCCAAATATATTTTAAGGAAATGTGGTTTATGCCGACTTTTCAGAAACACTCCCACTGTATAAAGCATGCCCAGAGCTACCCAAAGCTTCCCCTGGGCTATTGTTTTATGTTACCTGTCCTTATGCTAATCAGTCTATGCCCCGCCTCTGATTGGTTCAACTTAGAGTGCTCGGCCCCAGCCCCAGATCCTTAGGTGGTGGTGGTAATGCTGTTGTTATTAAATTGTTTCAGTCATCTCCAACACTTTGTGACCCCATTTAGGCTTTTCTTGGCAAAGTCACTGGAGCAGTTTGCCATTGCCTTCTCAAGCTCATTTTATAGAAGAGTAAACTGAGGCAGAGTTAAGTTACTTGCCCAGGGTCATACAGCGATTAAGTGTCTGAAGCCAGATTTGAACTCAAGTCTTCCCAACTCTAGGCCAAGTGCTCTATCCAATGGGTCATCTTTTTATTTTTATTTTTTTCTATTCATGGGAACATAAATAAAAAGTAAATCAATTCCCTATATATTTTTTTTCTTGGTCTCTCTTTTTTTTTTCTTTTTTTTCCCAGTATTTATTTAATATTTTTAGTTTTCAACATTGATTTCTACAAGATGTTGAGTTACAAATTTTCTCCCCATTTCTGCCCTCCCCGCCACTCCAAGGTGGCATATATTCTGATTTCCCCTTTCCCCAGTCTGCCCTCCCTTCTGTCACCCCACTCCCCCCTGCCCTTATCCCTTTTCCCCTTACTTTCTTGTAGGGCAAGATAGGTTTCTCTACCCCATTGCCTGTATATCTTATTTTCCAACTGCATGTAAAATCAACTTTTTTGAGCATTTGTTTTTAGAAATTTGAGTTCCAAATTCTCTCCCTTCTTCCCTCCACACTCACCCTCCTTGAGAGGGCAAGATATTGAACATAGCCGAAATATGTATCATTATACAAAACACTTCCATAATAGTCATGTTATGAAAGACTAAGTATATTTCCCTCCATCTTATCCTATTCCCCTTTATTCAATTTTCTCCCTTGACCCTGTCCCTTTTCAAAAATGTTTGCTTTTGATTACCTCTTACCCAAATCTGCCCTCCCTTCTATCATCCCCCCTCTCTTATCCCCTTCCCCCCACTTTCCTGTGGGGTAATGTATCAGGAGGGCAGAGTTTATAATCTCAAAGAGGATCATAAACATGTCTGAAAGGTTCGGAACCGCCGGATATAAGAAACTCTCAAAGTAGAAGGCAGAAGAATCAAAACATTTATTTAGGCTCCACAGTAACCAACCCATGAACCAGAAGCCCCATTTTGATATGTTGATCAAAATCTTCCAGGCCCAATAAGTACGCCTTGCAAGAGTAACCAGGAGGCTACAGAGAAGCATGATTGCGTAAAGCAAAATCATGCTTCCCCCTCGATGGTAATAAGATTACCCACTGGCCTGAAGTCTTTGTTCAGCTTCCTCCCGTAGATCAGCTCTGCTACTGGCAGCTCCTGCCTCAGCTGTGTCTGTGGCTGAAACTGACGTAACTGTCGTAACTGCCTCTGTAACTGCCTCTGGCTCCAACTGTCGCTGTAACTGTCGCTGTAATGGCCTGAAGTCTTTGTTCAGCTTTCTCCCGTAGGTTAGCTCTGCCACTGGCAGCTCCTGCTTCAGCTGTGTCTGTCGCTGTGGCTGTAACTGACGTAACTGTCGTAACTGCCTCTGTAACTGTCGTTGTAACTGTCGCTGGCTCCAACCGGAAAAGGAAGAGAGAGAGATCTTCAAGCTGTCCTCTCCCCTCTTATAGGGTTTTTGACATCATCAAGCTCCGCCCGAATGACCAGGGCCGATTGGTTCCTGAGTTGGCCCCTCCCCCTAGCATAGACATTAACACCTCCCCTCAGCCAGCCCCATGACTCATCACACAGGAAGTTCTGGTCCTGCCCCGGAAGAGCAAGCCCCAGCGTCCAGGGAAGCTCAATGAGGTAAACTGAGTCATTCAAAGAAAACAAAGGCCATTCTGGCTACACTCCACCCCTTGTTATAGGATACATAATCTAATCAGCCATGTATCCTAGAACATACATTGTGATCCAATTACAAAGGAAACTAAAACATATCATTCATTATAAAGCAAAACATATCATTCAGTGACATTCCCAAACATTGGTTACGATTCAAATGTGATCCACCCCTAGATCCCAGCAAAATAATCTCTTCAATCAATCATCCCCAAAATAATTATTAATAATTCAAATGTCCACCCCTAAATCCTTGTATCCATTACATAGGATCAATAATATCATAACAATAAAACAACACAGCAAGGATAACACAAAATAAGTAAACAGAACACTATCATCATTTCCACCCCCCTTGAACGATTGGGGCTCAAAATCTTGGGGTGAGGGGTGAAGGTCTCATTTTCCATAGCTTCTTCATGCTGAAATTGGATGTAGAGATGGCCCTGCCCCCAAAAAGTCCCATTCCAGAGGTCATTTCTTTAACGAGCTGGCAGGAATTCCAAGAATGCTACATGCTTAGGCAGTCACCGGAAAGTGCAGGGTGCTTAAGCCTGAAGGAAACAAAACTAGCAACAATGTTAGCCAAAACAAAGGACAAAAAGAATAGTCTGTGAATCTATTATTATAACCTATTCACGGTAAAATATATGGTTCAGGGGTACGATTTGGTAATTATTTTCCCCTGAATAAACAACTGTTACAGTGTTGTCCTTCGCATGGGCTATAACTTCTGCAGCCTTTGGAATATCATCTGGCTTCCGTTTTACCCATACCTTAGCTCCTGACTTTATTCTATCAATGGAGCAAGACCCTTTTGCCCCTCTAGTAGTTATTTTGGGAGGAGGGTCAGTTTTCACAAAGGGTATTTTTTCACAGGGGATAATAATGACTTGAACCATCCTATCATTTCTACAAAATTGTACAGGTTTTTTACCCATATTCTGGAGTGTCACAACAATTTCTTTTTGATAATTAGAATCTATCACTCCAGCCAATACATGTATTCCTTGAGCCGCTAATCCTGGTTTAGGTAATATCCATCCAAGATGATTCTTGGGGATTCTCATACATACTCCAGTAGGGGTTTTTCTTATCTCTTTCCTATTTAACCTAAAATTCTCTATACAATGTAAATCATATCCTGCTGAACCAGGTGTTCCTGGACTTGGTAGTGGGACATCTTCCCTCACAGTCCAAAATTCAATGTTTTGGATCTCACATGTTTGCTGTTCTCTGATCTGCAGATTTGGGGTCATCATTCTGGCTAGAGGTGTACTCCCCCCTAAGGGCCTATTATTCAAATTACGTAAGGCAATAGACAAATTATCCTTCCAATGTCGATATGAATTATTTGAGCTTAATTTTCTCAGCTGTTCTTTCAACAATCCATTCATTCTTTCAATTAGCCCAGATGCTTGTGGGTAATATGGAATATGATATATCCATTCTATATTATTCAACACACAATATCTTTTCACTTCTTTGCCCTTGAAATGTGACCCATTGTCACTTTGAATCTGCATTGGGGTTCCATAATATAAACTTACAATATCTAGAGTTTTACAGGTGTTTTTCTGAGTTGCGTCTTTATAAGGACAAGCCACTAGTACACCTGAATAGGTGTCAACACACGTACATACATATTTACATCCTTTATCCTGGGGTAGTGGGCCAATATAATCTATCTGCCAAATTTGGGCTGGAACTTTTCCCCTTGCTATTTCTCCAGTAACTATCCTAGGAAGAGTTCGTTCTTTTTCTAATTGGCATATACAACACTCCTCTGTTATTTGTTTTAACAACGCATGAGAAATACTGATACCTCGATCCTGTGCCCATCGATGGGTGGCCTGGACCCCTAAATGGCCAGCAGTCTGGTGGACCCATCTTGCTAAGGCTGGGTCATCAGTTGGAGTCGGAGTAGGGACAATACATTCAGTAGCAATCTTTGCTAGTCGATCCGCATGTGCATTGTACTCACGTTCTGGTGTGGTCAGGGTTGCATGAGCATCAACATGAAAAACTGACAGATCTGTAACCAAAGACATGTCCCATATATTTTCCCATAACTCTTTACCCCACACTTGTTTGCCATGAATCTCCCAATTCTGATTCCTCCATATAGGCATCCACGTAGCTAATCCATTAGCTACCGCCCACGAGTCAGTAAATATATGACATTGTCCTCCTTTCTCTGCTCTGATGGCCTGATGCACTGCCATCAGTTCAGCATATTGGCTACTTCCACCTATCCCAGAACTTTCCAGAGTTCTCCTTGTACAGGGGTTATAGGCTACTGCTTTCCAATGTCTCTTCTGTCCTAAATATTTTGCTGTCCCATCAGTAAACCAAGCATGTTTCTTCTGTTCTTCATTTAGTCCGTCATATCCATTATTCCATTTCACTAAGGATGGTACCATTTGTTGCTTAGATTCAAGGGGCTTTTCATTGCTCTCAGTATCAATGTTCGCCACAGATTCATGTAGAGCAGAAACTCCATTTTTGCCTGCTCTGGACCTATTCTGAATATACCACTTCCATTTGATTATGCTTGCCTCTTGTGCATGTCCAATTCTGTGAGAAGCTGGGGTACTCATTACCCAAGTCATAATTGGAATTCCAGGCCTTAATACCACTTCATGACCCAGAGTTAGTTGCTCAGTTTCTACTAAAGCCCAATATGCAGCTAACAGCTGCTTCTCAAAAGGTGTATATTGCACTCCAGATGAGGGCAGTTTCCTTGACCAAAAGCCTAAAGGTACACTTCGGCTTTGTTGTTTTTGCCACAGACTCCAATTTGCATAGTCATCTTGTACAGTCACTTGTAACTCCACTGGCCCATTTTGCATAGGCCATAAGTCTAGAGCTAATTGAATAGCAGCCTTTGCTTCCTCAAAAGCTCTACTTTGTTCAAGTCCCCAGTCAAATTCATATTTCTTTCTGGTGACTTTATACAAGGGTTTTAAAATCTGTCCCAAATGTGGGATGTGGTGTCTCCAATAACCAAACAGCCCTATGAACTTTTGGGCCTCTTTCTTATTGGTAGGGGTGGGAAAATCCTGGATTTTTTGTCGAGCTTGTGGGAGAATTTCTCGCAGTCCTCTATTCCACTGTATCCCCAAGAATTTTACAGTTTGAGCTGGCCTTTGAACCTTTGCGGGGTTGATTTCCCATCCTTTGCTTTTCATATGGTCAATTAATAATGCTAAACTCTCCTCCACCTCCTTTATATTCTTTCCCTGTATCATGATGTCATCTATGTAATGTGTAAGCTGTACACCAGGTAACTTTAATTCATCCAAATGTTCAGCTACAATCCTGTGGCAAATAGTTGGGCTATGAATATATCCTTGCGGCAGGCGTGTAAATGTATACTGTCGGCCTTGCCAAGTAAAAGCAAACTGATTCCATTGCTTGGGGTCTATTGGGATTGTAAAGAAGGCATTGGCCAAATCAATAACTGCATACCAAGTCCCTTCATGTTTTTGTATTCTCTCTATTAAAGTAACCGTGTCTGGGACAGCAGCATACAAGGGAGGAGTCACTTTGTTCAGCTGTCTATAATCTACTGTCATCCTCCATGTTCCATCTGACTTTCGGACTGGCCAGACAGGGTTGTTCCATTGAGTAGTTGTAGGGACTAACACTCCTGCCTCAACACATTCTCTTATAGTGTTGGCAATTTCATCTTGCCCACCTGGCACACGATATTGCCTCAAAGTAATTACTTCAGAAGGTTCGGGCAAAGTGATTGGATCCATCTTGATTTTCCCCACTAAGACTGCATTAATGCCTATTTTCCTCACAGCAAATTGGTATTTCCCTTCAGGTAAATTTAAGGTCATACCCTTCAAAATGTCTATTCCAATGATGTATTCAGGAATAGGCACAATAACCACACTATATTCTTTCTTGGGCAACTGTCCAATTTTCATCATCAATTTAACTTGTCTGGCTGATATTTCAGTCCCTCCTAGTCCTGTAATGGTAATAGGAGTTCCATGGCTGAACTTGTCTGGATTTCCATAAATAAGGGTGGCCTCGGCCCCAGTATCTATTAATGCCTCAGTTACCGTACTTGACCCATTTTTCCAATATATGGTCAAGTTAATGTGAGGTCTACAATCCAGCCTGTGTATTTCCTTAATTTGGGCTGGGGCCTGGCCTGTTCCCTAGTATTCCCTTTCATGTGATTCACTTGGGTATGAAGGTTCAACATCTGTAGCATTTGCAGGAGCAGTTCTGATTTCCCTATCTCTCCTGTTATCAAGGCCTTTATCTCTGTACATTCTATATAATTCATTGGTTGGAATTCCATCTATCATTTCAAAACCTACTCCTGCTCTCAATAAAGCAGTAAACATTTCTTTCCTTGTTACTCTCCTTCGGCGCCAAGTTTGCTGGTTATTCACCCTTCTCTCTTGAGGAGATCTATCCCTTCCCCAGTCACCTAAGTCATATAACTGTAAAATCTTATTTATCACTGTTGTAAGACGGCTCCCTACTTCTCCAAGTAATAAATTCAAAATTAGTTGTTTATAAGCAGGGGGAGCTGTCCTAATTATTAAATTCCTATGAGGCAGTTCCATTGAATCATTGTAATATTTGTCTGCAGTTCCTGTCATAATGGCAGTCTTCATTACCTCCTCCTTTAGTCTCATGATACAATCTCTAAGTGAATACCAGGGTCTGTGCTCAGTGGGCCACATAGAATCAGTAGCATATCTCTTATTGCATCCCACAGCGGCTAATGCCAACAGAGTAGTCCCGCTATCACCATCTCCTTGCTGATGATGTTCCCTAAAAGCTTGTTGAACTAGAGGATCATGGCTGATACCTATGAATCTCATGCAGTCTGTCCCATCTACTGATATTCCACCGGCCCCTTGATCACTGAGTCTTACCATCCAAGATATCAATGGTTCTCCTATTCTTTGGCTGAATCTACTCAAAATATCTGTGACCTCTTGCGGTGAGAAATCTTCCTGAATTTCCCTTGTAACTGAATCTTCACCTCGGGTTTCTGTCTTCCTCCTTTGTATGGGTCGAGCCCTTGTCTGATCATTTAACCATCTCCTATTCTCTGTGTAAGGCACATCCTGAACCCCAGTAGTGTTTTGTGCCTCAACCCCTAACATTGTCTCATTCTCCCCCCACTCACTTCCTCTGCCACCATGGCTAGGACGAAGCAGGCAATCAGGCTCTTTCTGGGCTGGGTTGAAATGCACTCTGGGCTTTTTTGGTCTCCTGTTGCTCTTAGCCACATTAATAGAAAAGTTCTCATTTGAGTCAGTTTGGTCTCCTGCTATCTGAGATTCCTCTTCTTCCTGTGGGGTAGGAGTGCCCCCATGTCTTTCACTTAATCTCAATCTTTCGTATACTAGCCGGTAGGCTGATAACACTATCCAGCTTTGCCTAGATAGTGATGCCCCTGACTGAATCCCAACTTCTCGTAAACACTTTTCCAAATCCCTAGGATCTCCTCTCCGTAGCCTTGGTTCCCAGTTTTCACAGGGTCCAGCTTTTTTAGCCAATTCTTTTGCTAGGGAGGAATAAAATGGATCCTCCCATCCTGGGATATTCATCTCTTCCTCTGAAATTGTTCTGCTTCTAAATAGAGATCTTATACCTAGCGATCCTGTTCGTGACGCCAAATGTATCAGGAGGGCAGAGTTTATAATCTCAAAGAGGATCATAAACATGTCTGAAAGGTTCGGAACCGCCGGATATAAGAAACTCTCAAAGTAGAAGGCAGAAGAATCAAAACATTTATTTAGGCTCCACAGTAACCAACCCATGAACCAGAAGCCCCATTTTGATATGTTGATCAAAATCTTCCAGGCCCAATAAGTACGCCTTGCAAGAGTAACCAGGAGGCTACAGAGAAGCATGATTGCGTAAAGCAAAATCATGCTTCCCCCTCGATGGTAATAAGATTACCCACTGGCCTGAAGTCTTTGTTCAGCTTCCTCCCGTAGATCAGCTCTGCTACTGGCAGCTCCTGCCTCAGCTGTGTCTGTGGCTGAAACTGACGTAACTGTCGTAACTGCCTCTGTAACTGCCTCTGGCTCCAACTGTCGCTGTAACTGTCGCTGTAATGGCCTGAAGTCTTTGTTCAGCTTTCTCCCGTAGGTTAGCTCTGCCACTGGCAGCTCCTGCTTCAGCTGTGTCTGTCGCTGTGGCTGTAACTGACGTAACTGTCGTAACTGCCTCTGTAACTGTCGTTGTAACTGTCGCTGGCTCCAACCGGAAAAGGAAGAGAGAGAGATCTTCAAGCTGTCCTCTCCCCTCTTATAGGGTTTTTGACATCATCAAGCTCCGCCCGAATGACCAGGGCCGATTGGTTCCTGAGTTGGCCCCTCCCCCTAGCATAGACATTAACACCTCCCCTCAGCCAGCCCCATGACTCATCACACAGGAAGTTCTGGTCCTGCCCCGGAAGAGCAAGCCCCAGCGTCCAGGGAAGCTCAATGAGGTAAACTGAGTCATTCAAAGAAAACAAAGGCCATTCTGGCTACAGGTAAGGTACCCAAATGAGTGTGTATGTTATTCCCTTCTTAAGTCAAATCCAATGGAAGAAAGATTCACTCATGCCCTTTTACCTGCCTCCTCTTCCCTTCCAATAGAACTGCTTTTTCTTGCCACTTTTATGTGAGATAATTTACCCCATTCTATCTCTCCCTTTCTCCTTCTCCCAATATACTCCTCTCTCACACCTTAATTTTTTTAAGATATCCCTACATATTCAACTCACTCTGTGCCTTTTGTCTATATATATATATATTTATTCCCTTCAACTACCCTAATACCTGGTCTTATGAATTACAAATATCATCTTTCCATGTAAGAATGTAAGCAAAATGATTCCACTTTAGTAAATCTCTTATGATTTCTCTCTCCTGTTTACCTTTTCATGCTTATCTTGATTCTTGTGTTTGAAAGTCAAATTTTCTATTCAGCTCTGGTCTTTTCATTGAGAAAGCTTGAAAGTCCTCTATTTTATTGAAAATCCATATTTTGCTTTGGGGAATTAAACTCAGTTTTGCTGGGTAGGTGATTCTTGGTTTTAATCCTAGCTCCTTTGACATCTGGAATATCATATTCCAAGGCATTTGATCCCTTAATGTAGAAGCTGCTAGATCTTGTGTTATCTTGATTTTGTTTCCACAATACTCAAATTGTTTCTTTCTGGCTGTTTGCAGTATTTTCTCCTTGTTCTGGGAGCTCCAGAATTTGGTCACAATATTCCTAGGAGTTTTCTTTTTGGGATCTTTTTCAAGAGGTGATTGGTGGATTCTTTCCATTTCTATTTTACCCTCTGATTCTAGGATTTCAGAGAAGTTTTCCTTGAATATTTCTTGAAAGATGATGACTAGGCTCTTTTTGATCATGCCTTTCAGGTAGTCTAATAATTTTTAAATTATCTGTCCTGGATCTAATTTCCAGGTCAGTGGTTTTTCCAATAAAATGTTTCACATTGTCTTCCATTTTTTCATTCTTTTGGTTCTGTTTTATAATATCTCAATTT
Organism: Trichosurus vulpecula; assembly: GCF_011100635.1. Taxonomy (NCBI): domain Eukaryota; kingdom Metazoa; phylum Chordata; class Mammalia; order Diprotodontia; family Phalangeridae; genus Trichosurus; species Trichosurus vulpecula. The sequence goes on along the minus strand of NC_050581.1, from coordinate 194,702,554 downwards.
TTCATAAAGTCAGCAGCTTCCACTTGCTCCAATCTAATTTTTAAGCTAGTATTTTCTTCAGTGGTCTTTTGGACCTCCTTTCCCATTTGGCTAATTCTGTCTTTCAAGGCATTCTTCTCCTCATTGGCTTTTTGGAGCTCTTTCACCATTTGGGTTAGTCTATTTTTAAGGTGCTACTTTTTTGGGTTTCCTTTAGAAAGTCATTGACTTGTTTTTCATAATTTGCTTGCATCACTCTCATTTCTCTTCCCAATTTTTCCTCTACTTGGTTTTCCAAAATCCTTTTTGAGCTTTTCCATGGCCTGAGATCAATTAATATTTTTCTTGGAGTCTTTGGATGTAGGCTCTTTGACTTCATTGACTTCTAGCTGTACATTTTCATCTTATTTGTCACCAAAAAAAATTCTGTAGTCTGAGTCTGAAGCCTTTTTCATTGCCTGGTCATGTTCCCAGACAACTACTCGGTCCTTGAGCTTTTGTCAGGGAATAACTGCTTGTAGAGAGTACTTTCTCCCAAGCTTTAGGGGTATTGCACCGCTGTTTTCAGGGCTGCTTCTACACAGCAAGCTTTGCCACACCAGTGTTCCTCCTCCCCCAAGAACTGCCAACCAGTACCACAACCAAGATCCAAGTAGGGCAAAACAAGAGGGCCTGGCCTCTGACCCAGCAAAGTGCTCCATACATTCCCGCTCTGATCTGCCTCTTGATTCCTCCCACCAGGTAGGCCTGGGGCCAGACGCAGTCACCTCTGGAACTCTGGAAGCAGCTGCAGGAGCTTCCTGCTGCTGCCAGCACTGCCATACCACCTCTGCCATCCCTGGGGCTGGGGCTGGACTGTGTACTTCTCACCCAGATCCAGCAGTTTTCCCACTAACCTGCTCCATTGTCTTTGGTGTTTGTAGGTTGAGAAATCTGGTAACTACCACAGCTCAGTGATTCACAGCCCTGTTGCCTGCTCTGCCCAACTTCTGGTGTGGTCTGCCCTGGCACAGCCCACTGGGCTGCCCTCCACTCCCAGCATGGCATGATAGACCCTTTCCAGTGGCCATCCAGGCCCTCTGGGGCTGGAGATTTGTTTCCCTCTGTTATTTCATGGGTTCTGTAGTTCTAGATTTTGTTCAGAGCCATTTTTACAGATCTTTGGAGGGATTTGGGGAAGACCTTAAGCAAGTCCCTGTTTTCCAGCCACCATCTTGGCTCTGCCCCCCACAATGGGCTATCTTAAGTACAACTCTAATAGGCTACTGAATCTAAGCCCCTTAGGCTTTTTCAGTTTGTTAAGTGCTTGAGCATTTAACCATCTCTTGAGCTCCTGACCAGAGTCTATAGAATCTGTAACATATGCCCACATGTAATTGATGATAAATATATCACCAGCATCATCATGTCAGCACCCAACCCTCCTTCCTCTTCTTAACAGTCTTACCTAGTCATGGGATTGCCACCTGATTAGGGGTGGGGGATGCTTTTGATTTGTAAGAATAAGAAGTTGTGCTCACTGATTTAACCTTCTCACTTTGTTTTGGTAATGAAGTTCTCTCTCTCTCTCTCTCTCTCTCTCTCTCTCTCTCTCTCTCTCTCTCTCTCGTTTTCTTTTTACCCCTATGCACATGCGCATAAACACACACCAGATACAAGTGATGGCAGGCATGAGGTGATCTGAAGGGCAGTGGAAAAGACCACTTAGGTGTCATCAAGGTGCCTTCACCATGAAAGGTCAAGGAAGTCATTACATTGGGGAAATGTTTTAACAATCCAGCTAGCAGCTTCTGTGGGGGTGTAAGATCCACCCACAGCCAGCACCCAGAAAGCTGCCAGCATGCCAGGAAAGCACAAGTTCTTTTGATCTGCCTTAATAAGGAAAGCAAGGTGAAGGGGTTGACAAGCTTATTTTAATTTGGCATACAGACAGCATTCACTTAGTTCAGGGGAAAAAGCCAGCACCCTGAACTTCAGAACAAAATACAAACAAATTACAAATATCAACAGACAGACCCAATGCAATTCATAGTTACCAACATCTAGGTTCAGCCCGGGAGCTCAGAACAAGGGCTGGCCCAGAGTCATGTGCCACCACTGCTGCCGCAAAGAGCTCCAACAGAAAAAGATCTTCAAGCTGTCTTCTCTCCTCTTATAGAGTTTTTGACATCATCAAGCATCATCTGAATGACCAGAGCCCAGGCTCTGGTGATTGGTTCTTGTGTTGGCCCCTCCCCATAGGACCCTGCGAGGTTCACATCCACATAGATTAGGTTAACACCCAATAGGGCATGGCTCTGGAGTTAACCCCTCCCCTTAGCCAGCCCCATCTTGGGCCCCACCCCAGTCACCAATCCTCACCCACATAGGTTCCACACCTAATAGGACTCTGGGCCTGGGGCCCAGCACCTAGCAAGGCTCAATGAAATACACTGAGTTACTCAAAGAAAACAAAGACCATTTTGCTTACCAACACAGAAAACTATCATCTTACACAGATGAAAATGTCATTCAATTCCATTCAACAAACATTGATTAAGCACCTTACTATATAGAGAAAAGTTTTAGATACTGAAGCTACAAAAACCCTCTCCAATTAGAGACCCAGTAGCTGATTTCCTTAGCCATCCACTAGAGCAGGGAGAAAATAGAACCTAGGACAGCTAAGTTTTTATATGGTCAAGATACAGGAAAGCTCAACAGAAGTTCTTAAACTTTTTTGTGTATACCATGGCTCCTTTGACAGGCGGGTGAAGGTAATGGTTTCCTTCTCAGAATGTCTTTAAATGAACTACATAAAACACAAAGGATTGCAAAGGAAGCCATTTATATTGAACTATATTTAGCAGGGAAAAAAGCTTATAAACCCCACATTAAGAACTCCTGGCCCAGAGAAGGAGCTGTATCTAGAACTGATGGGCAAAGATGTCATTCTTAACTGGAACAAGTAACATGAAAAAAATGATGATAAAATAGATGAGCCTTGGTCAAACCAGGGTAACAAAAGGTTCTACCAGTGGGGTTGGGAGGGACTGCAACGAAGAGGCACAAAAGAAGCACCAAAATGACTAAGGAAAGTGATAAGGACAAACTTTGCATATTTCACAATTTTACACCTTCTTCAAATGTGTAGGACATACTGCATGCTCCAACAACCAATAAGTATTAGGTACCTGTTGTATACCTGGTCCTTCATGGAACCTAGAATTCACAAAGCAATGAGAAAACATCTAGAGATTAGGATAGTCCTGACACTTCAGCAAAAGCCTAGACTTGAGCAGAGCTTTGAATGAAGGGAAATCTGGTAGAAGTAAGGCATTCAAAAAGTTCAGAAGAGTGGGCAAAGTCAAGGAAACAGGAATGAGCAAGGCACAAGCAAAGGAGAGGGAGGCTAACTGGAGTAGAGTATCATTTGAGGCAATGAGGTTGGAGAAGCAGGATTGTCACAGACCCTTGGAAAACAGGTTGAGGTGATTGACCTAGATACACCAGGCCATAGGGAGCCATTGTGGATTCTCGGACAGGGAAGTTAAATGATGAAAGTGATGCTTTAAGATGACCAGACTGGCAGTGGGATGTGCCATGCTGAAGTCAAAAAGACCAATATTTCCAATCATTTCAGGAGAAAGATACATACTTTCTAGACAAAGAGCCACTGAAATACTTATCCCAAATTGGTCATTACAGTGGGATAGATTCAGGTAGAGTTTTTTCCTGCTCCCTGCTCCTACCCATTCTCTAAATACTAAGGCCTATCAACAAGAGCAAGCCATGGCGAACAGATGCCTCTTTCAGTGACTCAGTACCAAGTTACCCAATCTAGGAATTGCTGCCAGAGGGAACCCATGCTCCAAATTCACTAGACATTTTGGCCCTTGAATCTGCAAAGCTTTTTGACTTGGTTTTGTGGTCTATTCCCCCAGGCCACCCAGGCAAATGGGAAAGTGTGAGAATCCAGTCTGACTCCTATTCTCAACCTTTCTGAGAAACCTAAATCAAGAATAAAGCCTGGGAAGCCAATCCTAGGAATATAGAAATTGGTGACATTAATTTGTACCTGTCAGTGGCTTAGGAACCTTTTAGAAATCACAGAAATAGAATCACCCATGGTTAGAGCTAGAAACAACCTTAGAGGCCATGGAGGTCAAGCCCTCTCATTTTCCAGATGAGGAAACTCGAAATCCAACTGTGTATGGGACTGGTATAGTGTCGGAGGGGCACTTCAACAAAAGTCTTCATTTGAGAAGAGCCTTAAATGAAGAGAAATCTGTCAATAGGGAAGACAAAAGGGTGGCATTCTTGCCAATCCAGGATCACATAACTGGTTAGTGGCATAACCAGAGTTTGAAATCAGATGTCCAGATTTCCAATCCATAATATGTCCTAGCTAACTTTGAGAAAAGTTGTTTTTTCTCTTACATAATACCATATAAGAAACATCCCAAATCTAGATAATACCAGGCTACATGGTATAGGGGTACAGGGTACTGGACTTGGTAAACCATGTCATTCAATAAGCGTTTATTAAGTACCTCCTATTTGCCCCATATTAGCCTGCTAAGTGCTGAACTAGTCCTTGTCCCCAAGAAATTGAATTTCTGGGTGGGGATTGGGATCCCAACATGTTGGCACATAAGGAAATACAAAATATACAAAACACATGGCACAGTGTTTTCCAAAGGGAGAGGTTGCTCACACCTAAGGAGATCAGAAAAGGCTTCTTGTGCTTCCAAAGGAGGCACCAGAGATGAGTCATTCATTCCATCTCCCATGCTTGAAGCCCTGATGCCATCTACAGCTTTTCCCTCTCCCTTCATTCTCAACTAGGTCTTGTTAGTTCTATCCTCTTAATATCTCTTGACTCTATCTGCTTTTTACCTATTCCTAGTGTATCAGCCTACAGAGAGCCTGCCCTCCGAGATGATCCCTAACCTTTCCTGTTTGTATGTAGCAATGTACATGTTGGCTCTCCCAGTCAAATGGGAGTTCCTTATAGCTAAGGACCACATTTTTTGTCTCTCTTTGTATCCCTGGTGCTTAGCACAGTGACTAACACATAATATATGCTTAATAAATGCTTGTTGGCTTGACCTACCACAATAAGATCTCATGATCACTCAACCATATGACCATATGGTATGGTATACATACCATTTTACATGCTTTTGCATCAGTGTGGCACCCTAGAAGCCATTTAACCAGCACTTAGCACAGCGCCTGGTCCATAGGAGGCACTAAATAAATGTTTATTGAATGGAAACTCTCAACCTCAGTCTCTTTCTATTTAAAAAGAAGGCTGGCACTAGGTGTCTTCTAATATTTCTCTGATCTTAAAGTTCATTATTTTATGATTCTTTTGCAGCATCCTCCCAGCAGTACTGCTTCCTTCTCTCCCCTTTCTCCTCCTGACTGTCCTTCACAGACTTCACTTCCAGATTTGTCTTTCTTATGCATAGAGGTGGTCAGGGTGGTACTCGGCTCAAAAGTATTCAATGACTCCCTGTTGCCCAGAAGTAAAGGGAAACCTGTGTCTACCACCCTGGGCCCTACTATTTCAGACAGATCTTATATTATTATATTCCCCTCAATGTACTTGACACTCTGGGCAAACTCAACTCTTCCCCATGAACCTGTATGTTTGATACTTCCTTACCTATGAGTTTTTATTCTATCCTTGATGCCTACAATGCCTTCTACACACCTCCATGGGATGACAGGAGGAGGAGAATGCAAGTGACCAAAATAAAATGACTGACGCATTAGGGCATCAGCCAGAGTCAGACAGTCAGCCCCTGGCACTCCCTAAATGTTTGGCTTCCAAAACTGATCCTGGCTCCCCAGTAACCAGTTTCCCACTTGCCTCGGGCCCTTGGACCTTGGAGTGCCACAGATGTTCTGGGGATTACCCATAATGGCTCATTCAGTGTAGGCCCTCTCCTTCCAGCTCTGACCCCACCCTCTTTGGCTCCAGGTAGATATTTTTATTCCCCTCCTCCCCCAGCCAAGGATTTGCTTAATCACTGACACATGTTGGTCCTTCCTTGGCCAGAATGCTGTAGTCTCTACCCCCACTCCTCACCCCTATGACCTTTTGAATTCTTACCCATCCATTATAGCCCAACTCAAATGCCATCTTTTCCAGGGTCCCTCCTCTCATCCCCCAACCTCTATAAGTAATGATCTTTCTTTCTTATCTGCTAACGATGTAGTATTCTGCATTATAGTTATCTATGTACATTCTCACAGCTAGATTGGAAACTTCAGGAAGGTGCATGTTGTGCTTTAACTAAACTTGGCATTTCACTGTTTCTAGTCTGGTTCTCTGTACATTGTAGATACCTAATAAATGCTTGTTGAATTGAGTTTAAATTTGATAGACACTAAAAGGCCATACACACTTTCTCCCACTATCCCCCCTAAAAAATTTCTCCTTGACAACCCAGAAATCCATAATAATAAAAACATTAATTCAATTCCACAATTATTAACCACCTACTGCATGCTAGTCATTGTGCTAGGCACTAGGGACACAAACACACAGATGAAATTATCCCTGCCTTCAAGGAGCTTCCATAATGTGGTGAATAACACTGGATTGGAAATCAGAGATCTTGGGTTGAAATCTCACCACTGCTACTTACTGGATGATCTTATGCAAGACACTCAGCCTCTCTGAAACTGTTACTCCCCTCCCCTGGCAAAACAGAGCATAGGGATAAATGACTGCTAATGTCCTTTTTCTTCTGAAACTATGCATTCTTTCATGCCACTAGGGGCATGCTACATGCATAGAAGGAAGTACTTTTTTTTCAAAGCAAAGAAAGCTCTCATAAATGGAGGAATGAGAGAAGGTTTCACCAAGGAAGGAACTGCTGAACTGAGCCTTTAAGGCAGATAAGGATTCTAAAAGGGAGAGATGAAGAGGGAAGCCATGCCAGGCATGGGAGAGAGCTTAGGCCAATTCACAGAGCATAATGACGAAGAGGTGAGTCTAGGTTAGTTAGGGTTATCGACTCTAGAAGACCACCAATATCCAGGGTCCAACATCCAGGCTCTATGTTCCACTAATCAATGAGGTTTAAATAATGCCTTAGCTTACTGATATCATCGAGACATAGGATGTATAGGCATGAAAGAATGGGAATCATCTCAATGTCAAGTATAGGCTGCTACACAATTGCAGGGTTATGGTAAAAATGTTTCTTTTTGTGGAAGCGGCACAGATGTTGCTTTACCTGGTCATATGGGATGACCAGGAAATTCCCACTCTCATCTACCACCAAGAGGTAAGATCAGCCTACTTTAAACCCTAGAATAAAGGGAAAAGTTTAGAATCTGTGACTCAACAGTTGAAGAAGCTCTGGAGTTCAGGCTACCAGCATCCAAACCTTGTGGGTGAACAAGCATTTAGGTGGAAATGTCTACTCCTTTAGTGAGGAATCCAAGTGCCCTGAGGGTTCTCTCTTTCTCTATCCACTTCTTGGAATCCTCAGCTCCATTCCAAGCTCACCAAGCTCATGCAGGGCCTCTCCTGGTCTCCAATGACAAGCAGATATTATAGTCTTAGCAGGTAGCCTAGATCCATGAGATGTTCAGTCACTTCCCTAAAGTCATAGGACCCATATGAGTCAAACGTGAAACTTGAATCTTGTTCTTCCTGTCTCTGAGACCTATCTCTAACCACTATTCCACATTACCTTTCATTCTGATCACATAAGAGGCCCTTCCTCATGTGATTAATACTTTCTCTATCTTAGAAAAATTTGCCTAAATTCCTAACCTCTCTGGGATGGACTAGATGACCTCAAATATCCCTTAGATCAATTACTTCTTGAGATCAAAGATGTTTAACTTGAGGCACTAGTCCATGAGTAGATGAACTTGGATGGGAAAAATGTCACCCCTTTATTTTCACTTGCATCTAACTGAAATTGAGCATTCTTTCCATTATATTAAAAATGATTCTCAGAAGGGGGTCCACAGGCTTCCCTAGGCCACCACCAAAGGAATCTATGATACAAAAACAGTTAAGAATCCCTGCTGAAGGTCTGTGATCTTATGAATTGAACAGCATGACCCAAAGTAAGGTTTCTTCTTCAGAGACTGTGGAGGAGAAATGGGAGGAGAAAAGAGCAGGGGGAGAATCTACAGACTAAGCTTTCTTATCCTGAAAGTGAAATGTCGGGGAAAAGATAGATGATGACTAGCATGGAAATTTGTTGTTTCTCAGGCCTTGTTTTTTACTCTGGGTGAGGGAGCAGAGAGTTTGTGTTTACCACCAGAGAAGCGAGTTCTAATCAAAAACTCCATTTCAAAGTTGCCAGTGCCCAGGAATTCTCACATACTGTTCTGTCAGCATTGAATGTTTTTGTGCCTTACTCAGAATTTTCAGCCTTTACCTGGGAGATTCCAGATTCCTTGACCTCCCAGGGGGCACCCTCCCACCCCCAATTTGCCTCCCCAGAAGCAAAGGGCCATCAACTTCCCCAGAAAGACTCAGGCTCCTCTGTTTTTCTGGACCAACCACTCTGGGCAGGAGCCTCTCAGACTGCCCTCTGTATGACTGGATGGTGTCATCGTGTTTTTGTAGAAGGCTTTTTCATCATGCAAGAAATATGTGAGCGCAGATTGAAGTGGGTTCTGGACGTCAAGGAGGGTAATGTCTGTTGGTGTGTTTGACACACACAGAACCTGGGCCAACACAGAAATATTCACATTAGCCTTCTACTAATGAGATGGTGTCGTCAGCACCACCACCCCAAGTCCAAGGAGAAGAGGCTAGAAGACTTCATCTTGATTTGGCCAGATGTTGGCAAGATGAACAGTCTCAGAGTGAACTGGGACACATTCAAATGGATTGATTTGGCAGTCTGATGCAATTTAAGCTTCCAAAGTGAATGGAGGGTTGAAGGCAAAGAACAGTCTAATTTTGAGTGAGCTCCCCTCAAAGTCCACTGGCTTGGTTACTATTTGAGCACTTCACTGGGGCTGGAGTCACCCTTTTCCAACTGTGTCTGTGGTGACAAAGGCAAACAAAAGAAATGGAATCTTCTATAAGACGGGGGGCAATTTCTTTCAAATTCATAATGACCACAGAACACAATAATGTCGCAAATGCTCTGAGCATCCCATGGGGCAGAAAAACTCCTATCCTATTATCCTGCAACAGAGATAATAAACTGAGGCACACACTAGCATTACATTACAGGCCTCAGGTAGTCCTATGGGATGGCAGTCGACAGCTTGCTTAGAAAATAAGATTTGCTATGTAAATGCCATGGGTCATCTTCTCCATTGGTCTGAAAAGCCTTATTTCTCTTTTACTTATTTTTTTCTGGTAGGTCTTGGTTCTGTCATGAGGACCTGACTTAGACCTTGTCCTAAAATATTCTTATTCTTCCATTCTCAAGTACTTAATCTCAACCCTGTAAACAATTAATTTATTTAGTCAGTTCAGCAGGGGAAAAGAGTCAATTACTGAGATCCATGACTATGCTGATATACATTAACTATAAATTCATTCTAAACAAAATAAAGAGGATTAGATTTGAAGCTGGAGGGATCTGGCTTCAAATCCCGACTCAGTTATTTAACAATCAGGTGACTTTGAGAGCATTCCTCATTTCCCGTGTGCCTTAGTTTGCTCATCTGTCAAATGATACTGATGGGATAGTTGTCCACTAAAGTCCCTTTCTCATTCTAAATCCATAACATTAAGGAACTCAACTCGAATGGGCTGCCCGTGTAGACATAACCCTGTTTCTTCATTTGGTATAGAAAATTTCTTCAAGAAAAAGGCAAAGAAAGTTAAAACAAGGTCAGAACATGTTCCCAGACTCCTCTTGGCCTGAGTTTGACAGGCAGTTTTTGCTTCCAAAGAACCATGTTTAATGAGGACTTTCCCATTTACTGCTTCAAGGTGAAAGTGCCAACTTTTCCATTGGAGAAGAGCTCTGGGGCAGGAGCTTGGCAGCCAGAACTGCCAAAGGAAATGACCTCAATAAGCCTCCTGAGGATCAGTGGGACTCCCACTAAGAAAACCAGATAGTGAGAACTTGAAATGGAATGCATGCAGGTGGGTCTCAAGGCTCTGAGACTGAAGACCCAATAGGCAGTGATCATGAAATAAACAAGCCCTTTCATTGGCTACCATATTGATGTTGTCGAAGTTTCTGGCCAATGGCATGGGGCCTAAGTAAATGTTGGCTTGGCTGGCTAGTTCACTAAAGTGAAATGGGCATAACTGAGAAACTGCCTTGCCAGGCAGTTCATTAACACCAAAGATGTCAGGAGGAGCAGAAATCCTAGGATATTATTGGTGGCTCATGAGTCATTGCTCTTGCAGAGGATAGCATCTCAATACAAATGAGAAGGTAGTGAAAACATAGTTTGAAATCCTTAAGATGGTGGGAAGCCAAACGATGTACTCCTATCATGTTCAAGTTGGAGCCAGGAAATGATGCTTCTGAGATATGCTAGCTGTGCGACCCTGGGCAAGTCACAGAACTTCTTGAAGCTTCAGACTCCCTATCTGCAATATGGACATCATGGAACCTGTAGTATCTGACTGTTCTGAGGCTTAACTGATATGATTACTTACAAACTGTTTCACAACCTTTAAAATGCTATAGAGATTTCAGTACTTTTTACTGTCAGTGTCTTTCACAGTATGATAGAAAGGGCAGTGAGTGAAGGACAAGGATATTTGGATCATCCCTCTGGCTCTGAGGCACACTTACTGTGTCAACTCAGCCAAGGGAATTCCTCTTTCCGGCCTCAGTTATCTCATCTGTGAAATGGAAATAATAATACTAAATTGACCCCTTTGTACCATAAGAGATTGATGTACCCATAAAAAGAGAAAATGAATGAGTAGTCATCATTTAGAAAGACTGAACAATTCTAAGGTGTTATTAACTCTCTTCTGTTAGCACACTTGGAATGGGCGTACCCAGTGGCTGATCAGATGGGGACCCAAAAGTTAGCCCAGAGACCATCTAGTCTAATTCCTTTATTTTTAAAGATTAGAAGGCCTGAGGCACAGAATGGGGGAAGCAACTTGACCAGGTCACACAGTCAATCAACAGCATTAAGTAAGTCCTTTCTCAGTTAGTCCATGTCTGAGGAGGATTAGAACCTGGGTCATCTGACTCCAAAACTAAAACTCTCTTAGTCTTTCCACTGTACCATGTTTCCTCTCACCAAAAAGATAGGAAGGAAATGTCCAGCCCACTGGATGGAGGGACTGAGAGGAGGCCATAGCCTAGAGTCTCACAGAATGATGGGTAGGTGGGAATGGGTTATCAGCTGCATTGTTGGAGCACACACATCTCAACACAATCCTAGATCCATTAGAGTTGAACTCGTTTACTGAATGCATGCCCTTTGAACTCAGCCACACAAACATATGCTAGTCTAAGATCAATGGTAATTCCTCCTGGGTCAGTCAAAAAGAAACTGAATTCCCTTGATTTTCTCGTCTCTGTTTTCCTTCAGGGAAATGAAACCCACAAGGAACCTAGCAAGTCCCCAATCCAAATCCCTTCATTTTATGCCTGAGCAAACCCAAGCTTGTCAATATTTGCATAGCTCACCAAAGTGCACCAAGCTCATGATCAAGCCTCCTCTTCCTGCCGTAATCTCTCATAAAGACAGGCCCCATTAACTCCAATTCTGGGATCATTGAGGCAGGGGCGGGCTCTGTACCATCCCTGCAAAAAAAAAAGTTGGTAGAGCAAATTCACAGCAAAAGCAAGCCTGCAAGGAATGTTTTCTTCCACATTTAAAACCACTTAGCTGTATCTGTTTGAATGCAATGTGCTAATTACAGACATGAATCTATTCGAGGGCAAGGATTGAATAAAAAGAAGGTGAAACTATCAAGCAGCTAGAGGAGGAGAGAATAACAGATGGGCCCCCTGAGAGCTCCATTGGTATCCAGGAAATACTCAAAAATGGGAAAGACAGTCTCTAGCTTATGGGTTAGATTCATGGCAAAGGATTTAATGTGGAAAATAATTGCGAAGAAAGAGGAAATATGGGTTAACTAGGGTCTGCCCAACTAGAGTACCCTCTCCCATGGATGCTCTATTAAAAAATAAAAATACTGATAGTAACAATAATGATGATGTTGACTATAATAACAATAAAAATAGAGCTTCATATAAAATTGTGAAAGTTTGACGAGAACTCTTCATATCTTATTTCATGTGGGCCTCGCTACCACCTTGTCACACAGGTACCACAGGTATTGCTGCCATTTTACAGATAAGCAAAGTGAGGTATAGAAAGGTTAAAGTAATTTGCCCATGATCGTACAATCCACAGTCTCTACCATCTTCGTTTCTTATAGCACAATATTATTCCTTTACGTTAACATACCACAACTTGTTCAGCCATTCCCCAACAGATGTCTCTGTCTCTCTGTCTGTCGGTCTCTGTCTCTCTGTCTCTGTCTCTCTCTGTCTCTCCTGTCTCTCTCTGTCTCTCTGTCTCTGTCTCTCTCTCTCTCTCTCTCTCTCTCTTTCTCTCTCTCTCTCTCTCCCATTTCTTGTGATTTCTCCTATTGGTTTTAATTCTACTTTAAACATTGCAGGCCATCTTGGGGTAGAGGGAGGGGAGAGATGGGGAGAAAATTCAGAACTCTTATGGAAGTGAATGTTGAAAACTAAAAAGAAAGAAAGAAAAAAAATACAAATTTAATTCAACAAGTATTTCTAATACACTTGATGTGTATTACATACTATACCAAACTCTGGGTACAAAAAGGCAAAAAAAGAAAATGAAATCAGTCCCTGTCCTAAAGAAGCTTGCCCTCTACTGAAGAGATAGGCAAATCGAGTCTTATTATAAGGGAAATTATCCTAATAATTAGAGCTGTCCAAAAATTGAATGAACTTCATTTAAAAGGAATAAGTGCCCCTTCACTGGACATCGTCAGATAAAGTTGGGATGAGTACTGATGGGGATATTTTAGGGGGGAATTTCTTTTCAAGTATGCCTTGGATTAGATATCCTCTAAAGTCTCTTCCACTGAAATTCAGTGATTTTCATATGGCTTCATCTTCAATTGCCTCAACACGGTGGTCCACTGATTCTCCTATGGCTTTGTCTTCAGCCACCTCACCACAATGGTCTCCTCACACAAACACATGCTTCATTATTACAGCTAACATTTCTCTGACTAAATCACATAGAAATTGTGACACACTAGCCTAGTCCATGGGACTGGGAAGAGATGGGTTGGGGCATGGGGAGAGTGACTATTTTTGTTGGCAACCCTATTGTTTTCAATGATGAGACAAGCTTACTCTGTAGATAGTACCCAGAGTCTTTGGCACTTGGTAGGATTTAGAGGGATGTGATTATCCAAGGTTGGAAGGCTATTTCCCTATCACACATTTCAATAACAAATTCATTTCTAAACATTTAATTTAGTCCTACAGACAAGTCACATGCTGCTTTCCCTGCAACACTTAATGAAGACAGATTTGGTAAAGCAACTATTTATTTGTGTAAAATCTTTACATCCTCTAGCTCCCTTAAGTATCAAAAAGAATTGAATGTTAGATTTATAATTACTGTGGTTTTTTGTAAAAGAGAAAAAAAGAAAAATCTTATACAGCAAAGAACATTTCCATAAATCATGTCTGTGATTGAAAAAATATGGGCCTAACAGACTCTGGTCTGCTCTATCCCGCATCTGTTTCCCATATACAAATGTGTCAGGTTTACATAAACCACACTGATAAAGATGAAGAATAAGAGAAGAAAAAGATAAAAATAGCCCCAACTCTATCAGTAACACATCTTTTATTATTGTAATGTGCGATACCCCTACAATCAATCACATCACATACTTTGCATTGGTTGGTAATTCAACTATTGGGAAGGAAGAAAAAACAACTTTCTCCCTTTGATTTAACCTACCAAACATCCATTCATTAGGTGCCTACTATTGCCAACAATGTTGCTGGATACTAGAGATTTCAAGGTGAAAAAAAGTCACAAATTTCAGGTCTCATGTTTCTTTAAAGCTAATTTTCCCCCAATTCTTTCCAAAAAAATGATGGGGAGAGAATTAAGCATCATTATGGTGTGTTTTGATTTCTTGGGATGAATAACATCCGAAAATTAACCCCTCACAACCATAAAATTAGAGATGCCAAAGGCATGTTTCATGCAAAAATGGACATGATAAAAGACAAAAATAGTAGGAAGTTATGGAAGGAAAAGAGATTAAAAAGGGGTGGCAAGAATACATGGAACTATACAAGCAAAAAAATCACCTATAACTGTGATTATGTGGTTACTGATCCACAGCCAGACATCCTAGAGAATGAAATCAAGTGGGCCTTGGGAAACATTGCTCACAATAAGGCCAGTGGAGGTGACAGAATTCCAGCTGAACTACTTAAACTCATAAGACTGGTGCCATTAAAGTGCTGCACTCAATATGCCAGCAAATTTGGACAACTCAACAGTGGCCAGCAGATTGGAAAAGATCAGTTTACATTTCAATCTTAAAGAAGGTCAATGCCAAAGAATGTTCAAATTACTGAACAATTGCTTTCTTTTGTGTGCCAGCAAGGTTATGCTTAAGATTTTGCAAACTGGGCTTTAGCAGTATGGGAACTGAGAACTATGAGAAGAACAAGGTGGTTTTCAAAGAGGCAGAGGAATGAGAGACCAAATTGCCAACATTTGCTGGATTATGGAGAAAGCAGGGACTTCCAGAGAAACATCTACTTCTGCTTCATTGACTATACTAAAACCTTTGTGTGGAACACAACAAAATATGGCAAGTCCTCAAAGAGGTAAGAGTATCAGAGTATATTACTTGTCCCCTGAGGAATGTGTATGCAGGACAAGAAGTAACAGTCAGAACTGAACATGGAACAACTGATTGGTTTAAGATTGGAAAAGGAGTATGACATGGCTACATATTGCCATCTTATTTATTGAACTTATATGCAGAGTTCATCATGTGAAATTCCAGGCTGGGTGAATCCAAAGCTAGAAATAAGGTTGCTGGGAGAAATATCAACAATCTTAGATATTCAGATGATACAACTCAGATTGCAGAAAGTAAAGAAGAATTAAGAAGCCTCTGGATGAGAGTAAAAGAGGAGAGTGTAAAATATTTTTTAAAATTAAAATAAACATAACAAGCTAAGATCTTGGCAAGTGGTCCCTTTCCTTCTTGGCAAATAGAGGGAGAAAAAAATGGAAGTAAAGTCAGATTTTATATTCTTGGCTCAAAGATCACTTCAGATAACAACTGCAGTCATGAAATTAAAAAAAAAAAAACACTTGCTGTGTGGAAGTGAAGCTCTGACAAATTTGGAAAGCATACTGAAAAGCAGAGACATCACCTTGCCAACAAAGTTCCATATAGTCAAAGCTATAGTTTGTTTTGCTTTTTTTTCTGGTAGCAATGTATGGCTGTGGGGGTTGAGTTATAAAGAAAGCTAAATCAATGCTTTCAAATTATCATGATAGAGAAGACTTTTGAGAATTCCTTGGACAGCAAGATCAAATTAATCAATACTTAGAGAATTATTTCAGACTATTCACTGGAAGGTCAATACTGAAGCTAAAGTTTAAACACTTTGGCCACATAATCAGAAAACATTGGGAAAAAACTCTAACATTGGGAAAAATTGAAGGCAAAAGGAAAAGGGCATTTCAGGGGATGAAATGGATCAACAGTGTCATGGAAATGATGAACATGAGCTTGGGCAGGCTTCAGAACATAGTGAAGGATGAGCCTGACATGCTATGATCCATGGGATCATGAAGACCCAGTGACTGGACAACAACATATGAGAGTCAGAATGCCCAAGAATACCTGTATCATTTGCACTCTGGAGCTGTGGGGGAACATCTTACAGCAAAGATCTTCCAGGTCCATTGATAGGCAGAAAATGAGAACATTCAGAATCCTAGAAAAGTGTCTTTTTAAAAGCAGGACTGATTTGGAGATCACCTAGTCCAACGCCCTAATTTGAAAAGATAATGAAATTCTTGTCCAGCTTGCTTAAATAACTTTACTAATCTCACTCAGCAATCACTGGTCGAGCTAGAACTAAAAACAATGGCTCTTAACTTTCAGTGAAAGCTTTGTTCCACTATGAAATCGTTGCATTGCAGATGTGCTTTGGCTGAGACCATAAAAGTATTTTGGATGGATTCTAAATAAATGCAATTGGTATCTATCATAATCTGCTTTGCAAAAGAGGCTATGATAGCCAACCCAATTCCCTAGGACTCAGCTCAAATCTCACCTTCTGTAGAAAAGTCTTTCCTGGTCTCCTGCCCCTCCCACCTCCAATTGCTGGTGCCTTCCCTTTGGGAGTACCTCTCATTTACATCGTTCATATCTTGTGTTAATATAGTTGTTCACATATCATCTTCCCCATTTGAATGAAGTGCTTGGCAAATAATAAGTGTTTGATAAGGGTTTATTAACTATCTATCGACCAAAGAGGGATTCTCTGATGGTGATGAGGTCCTCCTGATATTACTGTTTACAGCTGACATATTCATTACCTAAAGATCTAGAACGTGAACTACCTAGAGGGCCTCAATGTTCAATCCAAAGAATTTAACCTAAAAAACCATGGAAAAAGGAAAGAGAATGAAGTGTGTCCATTGTCTGAAGTAGACTTGGACGTAGTTGGATCACTGATCCACAGAGCAGGGCATTGGTATCTTGGGTAACGACTGCATATGAACAGTGAGCTAGGCCCAGAACAGACTAAGAAAAAGTGATTGAGATGAATCACCCTTGCGAAATTATGGAGCCCTTTAAATGATGCCAAGGTTCTTCCTAACATAAAAAAAATATATTTTTAATGAGAAGAAAGAGAAGAGAGAGGGAGACAAAAGAGGAGCAAGAGGAAGATGGAGAAAGTAGGAGTACAAGGGGAGGGGGAGGAGGAGAAAAAGATGCAGAAGAAGGTAAAGAAGGAGGAGGAAACAATAAGAAGATGGTAATATTAATGATGATGAATGACATACACATGAACAATATGTTGAAAAATGATTGGATTATCATCGTGTGGTATATTTGTGTGTATATTTGTGATGGTAATTCAGAACCAGCTTGTCTGTACCAGATACCACTGAGGAGCTATCCTTAAGTAGTCCAAGCTTATTGATCAATGCAGATTATGTCAGGAAATGGTAGAATCTGTGCAGTGCATCACTGAAGGCTGTAAAAATTTGGCTCCTACCACATACCCAGAAAGACAGGAATGGTGGCTAGAACTATCCACTAGAAGATCAACATCTTTCATTGACTGAAAGACAACAAATTCCCAGAGTGCCAGTTAATTCTTTTAAATATCCTTAAGAACTCTATCAATAAGCCATGATCACAGACCATTATAAGAGACCCAGTTGTTTAGCCACATTCATTCAGACATGACATCAATCCATAAAAATTTAAGAAAAATGTTTTTAATAGATGTTACTACCTAAAATACTAATAATCTCCAAACCACATTGAATGTAAAGATTTCAAAATATAGAGACTTAGCAGAGGAAATCAAAATAACACATGAACAGGATGAGGCACATGTCATTTCATTCCTCTTGCTTTCTACTGGAGTTGTACTGAGGCTGTTCTCAGTGAACTTATGAAGGATGATCTGATATATTAAAACTTTTATCCTTCTGCAAAAAGAAGCAATTTTATGCCCTGTTGCAACCGTTTGAAAAACTGGTCCAGGAATCTACCATTCCTTGCTTGTAGTATTAGCCTTCTAATTGATTTCCTGGCCTCATATCTCTCCCCACTCCAAACCATCTTCACCACAGCTGGCAAAAGAATATTTCTACAGACCAGATCTGACCATATTACACCTCCCCTCACCCCCAACACCAAATAAACTCCACTAGCTCTGCATAACCTCTCAGGTCAAATATCAAATCTTGGTTTAGTAATAAAGGTTTTCCCAAACAGATCCGTTCACACGTTGCCACTCTTCTTACATGTTTTCCCCACTCCATGCTCTATACCATATAACTACATTGCCTTCTTGGTGTTTCTCACATGTAACATTTCATCTCCTGACTGTTCACTTACTGCCTCCCATGCCTGCAATCTTCTTCCTCTTCCTCTCCAACTCTGAGCTTCTTTGGCTTTTTGCAAGACTCAAAGCCTACCTTCTGTAAGAAGTCTTTCCTGGATTTCTCCCTGCTCCACCTCCTATACCCAGCCAGCTGCTAATACCTCTGAGTTACTTCCTATTCACCATGTCTATAACTTGTTTGTACATCATTGTCTGTACTAGAATATGAGATCCTTGAGGATATTGACCATATTTTTGCTTTTCCTTATATCTCTGGCACTTGGCACATGATAGGCATTTAGTTGTTGCTTGAAGACTGACAGAAAATTAAGTTTAAACAAATAATAGCAGGATGGCAAGCCATCTCAGGATCATTTCTATCTAAACCCCATCAAAAAAGAAAAAAAAATGAGATGGATAATTGTCATCCCCTTAGGGCAGAAACTGGGCAGCATATTATTGTGGGTTACAACAATTAATGTCAATAGAAAACCTAGGAAGGTCAGGTTGCTATGAATTACATTCCAGAAGCTTATAAGTCCTTCATGTACCAATAAAATAATGACAAATCCCCATATTAAAATACAGACCTCACAGTGTCCTTGAGAATTCCACAAATAAACTGAAGTGGAATCAAATCATTTTCAGAGACAGAACTATTGCCCACAATCCCCCGGACATGACCTTGTTCCATAAACAGTTAAGAACAATGTTTTTAATACATGTCTCCCTACTAAATATTTCTAACCTACTCATAACCTCCATCATATGTGGAATGAAAAGGTCAAAATATAAAGAAAGCAAGAACTAAATCAAAATCACACAGGGAGATAAGAAAGGACAAATCCTGCCCATTGTCATGCCTGCCATCTGACTTGGCCCAAAGAGGCTTTGCAAAGCATTCAGAGGATGAGCTGACTGTCTAATACTCTTAATCAATTTTTAAAATCATGTTATCCCCCACAACAATAAACCACCAAGCAGTAAACACAGAAGAGGATAGATAAAAAAAAAAAACTCTGTACTATTTGTCTCTGAACTCCACTGAATATAAGAGGGAAGTCAAGATGATGAGGATGGTGAAAAATACAAACATCTACAAAGCTCTTTAAAGTTTAGGGAACACTTGACAAGCATTATCTTATTTAAACCTCACAATAAATAGGCTTTATCAGACTACCAAAAAGTAGCACAAAGGATTACATTGAGGAGTGATAGCAAAAGTAGGAGCATGCAGAACTCCAGAGAAAGTGGCCCAGATGTGTAGCATGCTATATCTGCACCCATATGATGTCAAGAAAGCCAGAGAGATGTACATGCTAGAGGGACAATCAATGAATGGAGATTAAGAGAAAGACATGGGTAAGAGTCACACAGGATGAGGAGGCATGGGCAGATTGCAATCCTGCACTATTAAATAGGATACCCCCTTTAATTAGACTCAGGTATATCCAAAAATTCAAGCATTCTGTCTCCTCTCTGACTGGAATTCTACCTTGATTTGGATTGATCATCAATTTATGCACTGGTGCATTTATTTAAAGTTTCTCCTCTACGCACTTCTTCACCTCTCAGTCTCCTTGAGTCATTAACACAAATCCTTAATGGATCTGGGCAAAGACTCTAGTTTTGAAATTATGGAGTGAACCTTTTTTCCCCTATTCTAATGCAAATAAGCACCCAGTGATTTGTGCTTTGCCACATATTTGAATGTTTAAGTGTTATGATTTTTTAAGCCTTTCCCCTATGTGTAGCTTTAGCTAGAGGAAATATCCCATAAATTACTCTAATTAGGTTCTATATCAGTTTTGAAGTGCTTAGCATTTTACATATGACTCCAAAAGAGGATTTTTTTCTTTTTTTATTCTTAAAGGGTGATTCAATGTGAAAACATTCTGCCCCCCACTTGTTTTTGTCTGTTTGGGGGATTATTCTTGGTTTATGAGGTGATTTTTTAAGCTTCCAATTACAATTTCTAAATATGCTCACCAATGTTACTGGCATAAGCCAAGTTCTCTCTTCCTATGTGGTCACATTTGCTTCTTGTTCAGTATATTCACTCTCATCAATATACAAGCATAATGAGTAGACGAATCAGGCTCAGTCAAAAGACAATTTATTGCCCAGAATCCTCCACAGATATTGACATTGATCACATGAAATTTCTGTTAGAGTAGTGATCATATGAGAAGAATCAATGCCCCCGCTTGCTGCTTTGCATTAGAAATTTCCATCCTTTCATCATCTATTGCCATCCTAGAAAAGCCAGAGTAGGGAAGTAACAGTCCTAATGTGTTCTACCTTAGTCAGAACTCATACAGAGTATTACGTTTCATTCTGGGTGTCCCAGTTTAGGAATTGAGACTTCCCAAAACTGTCAGTCTTACCTCATCTCCTTCCCCTCTAGTAGCTCCCTATTATCTCTAGGATCATGCATAAAGCCCTCTGTTTAACATTTAAATCTCTTCAGAACTTTAACCCTTCCTTCTTTTCCAGTCTTACTTCCCTCCATGTCCTCTGCAGCTCAGCCCCACTGGCCTACTCACTGTTCATTACACTTTCTATCACCCATCATCATTCCTTTGCACTGGCTATCCCCCTGCCTTTAATGTGCTTCTTCCTTGTTGGTACTTCCTGGAATCCCTGGATTCCTTCAAGACTCAGCCCAAGTATCACCCTATTTACTGAGTCCTTCCTTTCGTGGTGCTCCACACTAATAGAGCCTTACCACCCAAGGTTGCTATATATATATCATTTGTAGATATAGCAATATCTGGTATCTATTCTTACTATTTTCATTAGAATGGAACTCATTGGAGGGCAAGGACAGTTCATTTTCTGCCTTTGCACTAAACACAGTCCCTATCATATATTAGCACTTAAGACATGCTTGTGGATTGATTGAGGCTATTGGGGCTATTTCGTCTGGAAAAGAGAAGTCTTGGGAGAGGGGAGGAAAGGAAGGAAAGTCACAACCCTGACCTTCAAGTATTTAAAGGGCCATCCTGTAAAAGAGGAATCAGATGCTTCCTGCTTTGTTTCAGAGAATGGAACAAGAAATAATGGCTATTAGCTGCAGAGAAGGAAAAGTTGGCTTCCTTTAAGAGCTGTCTACAAGTGAGAAGCACTGCCTGGGAAGGTGATAGTTACTCTAGCATTGGAGGTCTTCAGGCAAATCACATTGGATATGTTATAGAGAGGATTCTTCTGATCCTCATATGGAATGGATTAGACAGTGTCTGGAGACTACTACAAGTCTGCCCTTCTGTGACTGTAATAACAGTACCTCCTCCTTTTGGAAACATGGCAAGATTCATTCATTCCACTTGGAAAGATGTAAGGATTCTGATCTATACAATGACCAATCCAGACTCCAGGGAATTGATGGTGACATATACTTTACCCTTTGCCCTCCTAACAGAAGGTGATAAACTCAAGGGACAGGAGATGCACATTTGGGGACATAACAAACATATAAATTTCTTTGGCTTAATAATGCTTATTTGTTTAAAAGATTGCAGTTTTCTTTTTTAGCATTATTATTATCTTAGAAAGGGAGATTTGGGGTAAGGAGGGAACTAAGGATAGTATTGCCAAGAGAAGAAAGAGAAAAGAAACAAAAGAGAATAATTGAAATATTTAGGTTCACATGCACAAAATGGGACCAAAGGAAGTCAAGAGGAAATAGACAAGCAGGACAGCTGTGAAACTGACATGTTGGATTTATTATACGCTTTTTAAAAGCAAGTTGTTTATAATAGAGTTTCACATATAATTCTCTTTTTCTGCTCGACTTCATATGTGGAACTGCTTCCTCTCTATATCTTTTTTGGAGGGAGGGAGAAATCCTTAAATTCAGGATTATCACTTTTTTAAAGACGCACTGGGTTCAAAGGATTAAAAGTTCCTAATGTTAGAAATGATATTAAGCAAGGTCATGTAGTCCAATATATCCACGAGCAAGAATTTCCTCCACAAACTTCCTGCTCAGGGCTGATACAGCCTTGACTTAAAGCCTTCCAGTTTCAGGGAGCTCACTACATCCAACCGTAGCCCTTCTATTTTGGAACTTCTGTGTTAGGAATTGTTTTGTTTTGTTTTTCCTGATGTAATTTCTAGGTTGGTCTCTGCGCAGCTGTCACCCATCACTACTAATTGAGGTAGCTGGGTAATTCAATGGAGAACGTACCAAGCCTGAAATCAGGAAGAACTGAGTTCGAATGTGGCCTAAGACACTAACTATGTGACCCTGGGCAAGTCATGTAACCAATGCCTACCTCAGTTTCCTCAACTGTAAAGTGGAGTTTATAACATCACTTCCCTCCCAGGGTGGCTTTGAGGATCAAATGCAATGATAATTGTAAAGTGTTCAGCACAGTGCCTGTCTAGAATAAAGGCTATAGAAATGCTTCTTTACTTTCCTGTCCCTTCCCTGTCCTCTGGGTCAAAGCAGTAGGAGTTAGAGCATTGGAGTTCAGGTAAGAAGACTTGAGTGACCCTGGGTAGTGATCTAAGCTTTTGGTCTGGTTCTCTAGGCCTTCTCTTCTAACATGAAGCACTTGTCAGACTCCATTCCCACCATTTACTGTCTTCAGTCTTCCTCGTATGGTGCTGAACAGAGAGAGAAAGAAAACCAGGAACCTGTGGAGTTGCCTGGCTCCTCTACAAATGTACGTTACACAGCCCCAAGTTCTGTTGCATGTTCATCCCTTTCCACCTCCATAGTGTCCTCACTCTCCCACTCGCCAGAGCAGCTTTGCCAAATCTCCTCAAACGGCCTCTAACTTTCTTTAGTTCCCCTTTGCCTGACCCTCTCAGCAGAGGATCCTTCCTCAGATTGTACTGAACAAAAGAGACCGCTCATGAAGAGTTCCCCTTCTCCCCTTCTTCTTCCCATCACTCAGATGCCTTCTGCCATTATCTCCATCCTTCACACTTCTCTCATGTGAAAAGGTGACCCTTCTCCTTCCCAAGGAAAATGCTTCTCCATACACAAGTGGTGCCTTTCAGCCGCAGCTTCTCCAGAACATTGTCCCTTTTACCATCTCTTCCTGTTCAGTCATATCCACCTCTCTGTGACTCCTTCTTGGCAAAGATACCAGAGTGCTTTGCCACTTCCTTTTCCAGCTCATTTTACAGATGAGGAAACAGAGGTAAGTGACTTGCCTCAGTTTTCTCATCTCCAAAATGGGAATAATAATAGCACCTCCTTCCCAGGAGATAAAGTGGGTGGGAAACTTTAAAGTATCTTCATCATCATCCAGCATCATCATCTCTATAGAGATGATACTAATAGCAGCAGCAGTAGCACCAGCGGTAACAGCAGCAGCAGTAATAGCACCAGCAGCAGCAGCTGCTACTTCCCTATTACGTACAAATATGCACGTATCTCCCCTATTCTTCAAAAGCACCCCTCACTCTTCTCACTAGTTATCATTCCTCATCTCCCTTCCCCCAGTGTCTTTTGGCTTTTCTTTTTTCACTTCATCTCTTAGTACGATGCCTGGCACATAAGAAGTTCTTAAGAAATGTTTGATGACTGCCTCAATAATCTTCAAGATCCCTTACGGCTCCCTGCCTATAATCATATGCCTATTTTGAGCCTCATCTATCAGATGGGTCAATACCTGTTTCAGAGGAGGGTTGCTTTGAGAATACTGTGCCAACTTTTCACAATTTAGTGATTATAAATCACCATCAGTTTTTATCACATCTCACAAGTTCACAAATTTTTACAGTCAGAAGGAATGTCACTGCTGCCTTCACAGCAGCTGGCTAGTTCAGCCTGAAAAAAGAATCCCTGGACAAGTGACCAAACAGCCTTAAATACACCCAATGGTAAGGAACTCAGAACCTCCTAAGACAGACTCTTCTACTTTGAGACCTCTTGAATGGCCAGGAAGTTCCTCTTATTTTTGTTTTTCCCTGACTGCCAGCCTAATTTGGCTTTCCTCTAACTTCCCCCCATTGCTTCATCTTCTCTCCACTGGGGCAGCCCAGAACAAGTCCAATCTCTCTTCCATGTGACAGCCTTTCAGTCCTTGCTTCTTAAATGGAATGATCATTGTAGTGAGTACTCATGATTTAGTGACCACAAATTCTCGAATTCACCCCACCTTTAATCTCTCTTCTCCATGTTAAGTGTCCCCCTTTGGCCCATCCCTCCAGTGGGCATTCAACATATTTCACTGGTGGTCAAACCAAGGGAACAAGATACTTTTGTTTGGTCCTCTTCTGTGCCACCTATCCCTGAAAAAAAAAAAAACTTGCCCTCTCATGGGAGAATAGGATTATCTTTACCCTATTGCATATTTATCATGATATATATGGAAAATAAAATGTTTCTATCCTTTTTGGCTACACCAAAGGACTTCCATAAAGTACAGGGGTCCTGTTTTGTTCTTTGGTCAGGCACACCCAAACAACCCATCAAAAGCTACTGCACCATCTCAAAGCTGACCAAACAAATGTCAAACATATCTGCTCCTGACCCATTCCTTTCTCAGATAATTGCTGGGATTACCAATGGAGAGAGAAGCATCTTGTCTTTATTTCTACAGCATGAAAATCAATCTATGAGCAAGCATTTATTAAGTATTTAATATGAGCCAATTACCTTGCTAGGTGGCAAGGATAGAAAGACAATAGGAAAACAGACCCTGCCTTCAAGGAGCTTACACTCCATTGGGCATAACAACATCTAAACATATAAGGGTCTAGAAAACATGCACAAAGTAATCAAAGTGATTTCAGTGGAATTCAGAACAAGGCATTAACAGCTTTGGGGAGCAGAAAATGTTTCCTGTAAAAGGCAGCACTTGATCTGAGCTTTAAAGAAAGTTAGAGAATAAGAAACAGAAGTGAGGAAAGAAAATATTCTAGTCTTTCCAGAAAAATTGTACTGCCAGTGCAAAAGTACAGAGATCAGAGATGGTGTGCTGTATGTGACCAACAGAAAGAAGGAATGCTAGACTTGGAATCCAAAGACTTGGATTTGAATCCTGCTTTTCGTGCTTGATGACCTGTGAAGGCCCAGGTAAGGCAGCTGACCTTCCCAGGCCTGGTTTAATGAGATTAGATGACATGATCACCAAGGCCCTTTTCACCTCTGAACCCAACCTTCTCTGATTGTCCTCTGCCTGCTCATGTGGAAGGGCTTCATGGTCAGCCCTTCCCTCCCATCCCCTAAAGATTTTCTCTGCACGAAAGGCTCACTGACCCATGAAGATGTCAGCCCAAACATTCCTGTGCTCCACTATCTAGAAGTGTTTACAGTGGAAGACTCAAAAATCACAAATTATAACCTTGCCAAACATTCCTGGTTAGGGAGGGAGCGGGAGAGAACCCTGTTCCCTAAGGCCTCTTGCATTCTTTCAGTTCTGACATGCTAGATGTTACGAATGTCGATTTCATACCCAAATTCCTCCATCTCTCCCAATGGTGGAAGCTCAGCATCACTTCCACAATGTGTGGTGTTGTTCTATCTGCTGGCCCTGCCATCCCTCCAGGTGAAGTTGAACCTCAGCCTTCAATGTTGTCCTTGGACTAGCAGCCTCTCATGGGAAGATTCACAAAAGCCAGCTGAAAAGAACCCCACCTTTATCTGGCCCACAGACATAGACATCTACTTGGCTGGAGGACAACTCAGAAAGAAGTTGGGAGACAAATGATCACAAAACCTTTGTAAGCAGTGAGCTTTGATGGCCAAATTTTCACCACAGTCTCCTTGATCACCCCAGAGGAGAAACAGGAAGAGAAGAGGATGGGGAGAAGGTGAATGTTCCCTAAGTTAGAAACATGCCAGAACAAAGAGCCTTTCTTGGAAAAGGATGAGAAAGAAACAGAACTTGACCCAAGGACCATTGACACACCTGCAATTTCCAGTGGTCCAAGACCCTGACATCATCCAGAACTAAGTGCATGCATGTCCATGTTCAACATTGAACAACAGTCCAGATGTGCCCTGTAACTTCCAGGAAGTCCCCAAAGATAACACTGATTCCTTGGGATCAAGAGAAAAGCAGTAGTGACTAAAATGCAAGCTTTGCTTCTCTTTTTTTCTACTGCCAGTAGAAAGTTATTAATTCTTTGCCCCTTAGAGGAAGATCTTTTGACTTAGTACATATGGCCAACTTGCTGGGCTAATGCCATTCATTCCTCCATCATTCATTCAGTAAAAATTTATCAGTGTTTTCCAAGTGCAAGACACTGTAATGTGCCACAAGGATAAAAGACAAAAGGGGGGAAAAGATTTGTCTTCAAGGAGCTTCCAGCACATGGGGTTCCAAGACTTATAAACACAAGGAAATACAAGGTTATTCAAGGAAAGTCACAAGGGAGTGAGAGAATGGAGGGGAAATGCCGACTTCCCTTAAGACATGGGCTCTTCACTTTTTTTAGTGTTTATACACACCTTGGCAGTCTGGTGAAGCCTCTGGACTTTATCTCGCAGTCATGTTTTAAATGTATCAAATAAAATATAAAGTATGACAAATGAATCAATTAGACTGAGATGCAGTTATCAACATTGTTATTTATTTATTCATCTATTCATTTTTAAGACTAGGTCTTCCCCTATTGCCCAAGCTAGTAGTTCAGGGGCAGCTCACAGGCCTGATGACACTCTGATTGGCACAGAAACTTTGATCTACTCCATTTTGATGACAGCTGGTTCACCCCTCTTTGGTCAACTTGGTGATGCCCCATTTCCAGGAGTTCAATATATTAGTGATAAATTTAGTGAGGACACCCAATCAGCTTAGCCTACTATAGCAGGGACCTCCCAGATTCAAGAGATCTGCCATCCTCAATCTCCCACATAGCTGAGATTATAGGAAGTCATCACAATGCCTATCTATCTACCTGTCTATCTATCTTCACAGACATACATACATATATACAGACATAGATACACGTTTGTATATACATATGTCTAGTTTAAAACCAATTCCCAGAAGCCAGGGTAAGACTCCTTGATGTAAGAGGTAGTAGCTGAGCAGGTCCATTAAGGAAACCATAGAGTCTAAGAGAGTCTCAAATCTTAAATGAGGAGGGAGAACTTTCCAGGTACGGGGCAGAGTTTTGTGCAAAAGCATGGATATAGAAATAATGTCATATGCATTGATAGCAATACGACCAGTCTGGCTAGAGCACTGTGTGCACAAGGGAAATGGATGTTCATCAAGCCTAGAAATGTAAGCTGGCACCAAATGGTGAAGAGATTTAAAAGTCACACCTTCCTGGTGGGCTCATTCTCAGAGGAGGCAGCCCTACCCTGTGCCATTACTTGTTGACTTTCATAACCTATAATGTCATGCCAACTTGGCAGAGTGGGAAACAGAAGTACCAGGGAAGAATAACTCATGTTTGGGCAAAATAGTCAAGTCATAGTAATTAACACAAGATGATGGAGGGCTGAGATCTAGGATGTGTCACAAATGAACAATGGAGGAGCCTCATTAAAACCCTGTGGTCTCTGAGAAACAAGTATGGCATAAATATATATGCTACCATTTCTATTTTCCCTTATTTATGTTGAAAGGTTTTAGTTCAAAAAGCCATTATTTAGAAAAGTTGGGGGCTTGTTTCCAAGAGAGTTTTTAAAAAGTGAAGAACCAGGTTAACAGTGCTAACTCTGCCTCTTCTTACCTGTGTGGCTTTAGGCAACTCGTCTCATCTCTCCAGGCCTGTTATAACTTGAGGGGCTTGAGCTAGATGACATTTGGGGTCCTCCTGATCTCAAGAGCTAACATCTTGTGAAATTTTGATTGATTGTCCAATATAGATATCAATGGAGACTCAGGCTCCAAAACTATCCGAACTGGGAAAAGTTTGTGCAGGGAAGCCTAATTTTCCTTAGAAACCTGTGGTTGTGAAAGAGGAAGAAAAAAGGAACTCCCCAATATTTGTTTAATGTTTTCTACCAAGAAAACTGGTGTTAGCACGAGGTTTAGACCATAAATCTCCTTTGAAGTAGGGGGAAGGAGGGAGGATAGGTCAGGAATGAGAAAACACAAACACACAGAGAGGCTGGCATAGGATAGGATAACCAGAACATGAACAAGGCTTCCTTAGAATGGCCCTTTCCAAGACCTCCAAGCTCCCTTAACCAACAAGCCCCAAACCTACTTCAGTGTGGATCATGTTCACGGTCTATTTCTCAGAATTGTGGCTGGCTCGTTAAGAAGTTAACCATCCCAAAGGACCAGTGCATCCTGTAAGCTCCCCTACCCAGGTTAGAAGTAGAAAGCAACATGGTGCTGGGGCAAGGAGCACAATCCAAACTTGTGTATGCTTTTTCTGGAAAGTGCTGGCCCAGACTCCCACCTCAGACCCAATGGAAGCTTCTGCAGAGATTGAAGTTTACCATGGCAATATGGATCCATGTATGTAAGAGAAGAAGGGGGGGGGGTGGCATTGCATGGGCCAAGTAACAGAGAAATATGTCCTTCAGGAGAAAAAGTATGCCTCTGTGGATGCTGGAATTCTGTGAAAGAGCCATAAGGGACCCACCCTAGTAAAGAAGTGGGAATACCATAAGGAAAATTCTGAACTGGCCATTTGTCTTCCAAACCCAGGCTACCTAGTTTCCTTTCTTCTCTGGTCCCTTTCATAGGATACCTGGTACCCATTTACATGCTTTTCCCTTTTCCTTATCTCAACCGTTCATTCTCACTGAGTCATAAACCACTAATGACCTCAGCCAAGGACATTTGCCTTTTCTAAAGGATACAAGTCCTTTGCTTAAGGCCACTATGGGGAAATTCCGGGTCACAGGAAGCAATGTGTTTTACATGACAGATTAGAACCAGAAAGTCCCTTAGAGACTATTGCGTTTAAGTCCCCATTTTCCAGGTGAGGAAACTGAGGCTTGGAAAAAAGGAAAGTGACTCACTGAAGGTCATACAGGTAGTTATAGGCAGAGCCAATATTCAATCTCAGCTCATGCCTCAGTTAGTGCCAATATTCAACCTATTGCTTCAATTATTGTTAGAGTCTCCTAATCTCTGCTTCTAGCACTCAGTTCTCTGATCTACCCTCCACACAGGTCTCCAATTGATATTCCCCAAAGCACAAATTAGACCATGTCATTCTTGACTTCTAAGCAGTCTTCGACACTGTTGATCACCCTCTTCTCCTTGATACTTGACCTCTCCAGGTGTTTCGTGAAACTGCTCTTTTCTGGTTCTCCTTCTACCTATCCGATCTGTCTTTAAAACCCTGACTTAGTCTCCTTTCCTGGATGTCCATCCAGATCATGTCCATGAAACTTTGTTGTCCCCCAAGGTTCTGTCTGGTGACCTCTTCTCTTCTTCTAGTTCAAACCTCTTTTTTAACGTCTGATCTCTCATCACAAATTTTCTTCTTGACATATCAGAATGAATGTCCCTTAGGCATCTTAAACTCAATTTGTCCAAAATATATCCTATTATCTTTTCCTGTAAACAGTCTCCTCTTTTTAATTTCCCTTTTACTCTTAAGGGCGTCATCACCCTCCAACTCACCAAGAGTCATAAACATGGTATCTTTGTCAATTACACATATTCAACCTGTGGCCAACTCTTATCATCATCACAACTTATCTTGTAGAGATTCTCTTCTTTCCATTCCCACAGACACAACTCTAGTTCTGGCCCTCTGCACCCCACACTCAGACTATTGGAATAGCCTGGTTTTGGTCTCCCTGATCCAAGTCACCCCAAACTCCAATCCACATTGTCTACTTAGCTGCCAAAGTAATTTTCCTAAAGTGCAGGTCTGACCATGTTCCCTCCCCCCACCCTCAATAAATTCCAGTGGCTCCCCATTACCTCCAGGATCAAATTTAAAAGCCTTTCTTACCCTCATCTTAATCCTAGTGTCTTCCCTCTGAGATTATTTCCAAATTATCCTGTACATATTTTATCTGTACATATTTGTTTGCAAATTATCTTCCCTAATAGAATGTGAGCTCCTTGAGACCAGGGACTGTCTTTTGCCTTTCTTTGTATCCCTAGCGCTTGGCACAGTGCCTGGCACATAGTAGACAGTAAATGCCTGTTGACTTCACTTTGGCTTTTGAAGACCTTTGTAATCTTGTCTTTTCTTGCCTTCTTGCTTTCTTATGTTGTACTCCCTTCCATAAACTCCAGTCCAGCAACACCAATTGCTTTGCTATTCCTCCCCCAAAATATCCTATTTCCCAACTCTGTACCTTTGCCCCAGCAAAGATTCCAGCCCATGCCTGGAATGTTCTACGCCCTTACTGCTTGGCTTTCTCAATACACAACTCAAATCCGACTTTCTGAAGGAGACATTTCCAGCTCCCCCTCCCACCAGCACTGCTGGAACTGGTACTCTGAGATTATCTACCATTCTCACTGCACATATGTTGTATATAGCTAGCTAGTAGCCATTCTCCTTCATTAAAACATAAGCTCCTTGTGGGCAAGAACTGTTGTTTTTTTTTTACTTTCTTTGTTTCCTCAGCCCCCAGCACCACTCGGGGCACACAGTAAGCACTTAATAAATGCTTTTTTGTCTGACAGACTGATGTTTAAAGCTTCTTCACAATCTATCTCTAACCTATCCTTCCAAGCTGATTCCCTCCTACCATTTCTCATGATTTGACATTCCATTTCAACTGGATTATTGGCTGTTCTCCATACAGGTCACCTCATCTAATTTCCTGTCTTTGCCCAGGCTGTTCCCCAAGCCTAGACTTCTTTCCCTCCTTATTTATTCCCTACCTCCCTTCAAGTCTCAACCCTGCCTAAGAAAGCTTTTCCTAATTTTCCCAATGGCCATTGCTCTGACCTCTCCTCCTCACCATTATTTTATGTTTCTTTTATACTTATCTATGGACTTGCATTTCTTCCCATTTAAATAGAAGATCCTTGAGGGCAGGTATTATTTCTCTTTTTGTTTTTGTATTCCAAGCATCTAACACAATTCTGCCCACACAGTTACTGTTTGTGTTTCTTTCCAGAACAGGAACATGATGTCAGGAAGGTGATGCTATGGCTTGTAAGTGATTTGGATTTAAGAGAGGGAGGGCTGTGCAAAGTCACCCGCCTCACTTTCTCCTCCAGAGCCATCTGGGTCAGTGGCCAGGTATCAATCAAGATGCCTGGAGATAGCCCTGGATGCAGTGGGAGACCTTGGCCTTCTTAACCTAAGGTCTTTCACAGGTCTCAGCTTGTCTGAGGCAGCACATTTAATAAATGGTGTTTTTAATTGATCTGAATCTAGAGCTCAAACCCTGATCTCCTGACTCCCAGTCCAAGTCATTCTGAACTCAGCCACACTGCCTTTGAGACCTCAAAAGAGATTGTTTTGCTGAACTTTGTTATTTTTAACTGAATTCAGTCTGAGTGGTTTGTTCACATAAACACAGCACTGGATGGCTGGTAAACAAAGGTCTTTGGAGTGGGTGAGAGTGGCTCATCTGTTTAAACACAGAAACCTTGCTCTCCTACTGCTCACTAAGGGGTGGAACTCAGTACAAGGCGGTTGGTTCTTGGATCCCATCCAAAGGAGCTGAGTTACTAAAATACCCAAAGGGCCTTGGAAAATGGCTGCTTCATGTGTCCATATGTAGACAGTGGGCCTCTTCATCTACTAGCCATTCCAGAGGACAATGTTACAGAAGGACTCCCCAATTTCTTTTTGTAGGTTCTTACAATCAAATGAATTGCCTTAGTGACACAACAGGATAATGTAGAAAGATGAATCAAAGTAGGAACAATCTCAAGATTATCCATTTAGATTGTCAGTTAATAAGAACTAAATAAAACTAATTCATACACAATACGTAGTATGTATTCTGTTTGCAGGGAAAATGGTGAGTTGCACCAGTGGAGAGAGTTTCCTCACCTGGGAGTTCCCTCTGCCAATGAAATCACACACCTAGTCCCTAGTGCTATCTTCTGATATATGTGGATCTATATGTGCCCCCCTACCCAAAGTATAAGCTCCTGAAGGGCAGAAATTGTTTCCTTTAGGTCTTTTTATGTCCAGGGCCTTGCTTAGCACCTGGCATCTCTGCAAGGCATTCATAAATGTTTATTGATTAAATGAAAACAGAGAGTGGCTCAGTAACAGTGGACTGGAAAATGTTCATCTGATTCAACATGAGAACCCCATTAATTCCCTAATGTGGGCATTTCTAGAACCACACATCTCAGGAGCAAGGAGCTTTTTTTTAACTGAAGATACCTTATGATCATTCTTCTTTATTTGCAGCCGTATGTGACTAAATGTGTGACTAAGATATGGCACCACTGGCTTTTCCACATCTCAGCTCCCTTCCAGAACCATAAGTAGAAATTTTGAAACATGGGGCATGACAAAGGGGATGTGAGAAGAGGGGTTAGGGAGCTCCCTTGGGATGTGGGTCATCAGGGGATGAAGCCTTCCTCTAGCTTCTTATTTTAAATAAATCTCTTATTAACCAGATGCTAAGCCCAGTCATTTATACACTACCAAAAGGGTGCAAATGCTATCAGCACTCTGAAAATTTTCTTGCTCTGGTGCAAAGCCCCAATTAATCCACCCTAGTTATAGCTCTGTCCTGTGCCATCTCATTATGGTAGTTATTTTTTTTCTTTTTTCCCTTAAGAGAACTTTTTTAGAAAAAGAAGGCCTTCTATAGTCCCTTCTTTCCCTCTTCAGGACACCACCCTTCTCTGGTCATTGCTTCTTGGATACAAAGCAGGTAAGAACCATAGGCTTTGACTAGAGCAAAGCTATTGAGGTGAAACTTAAGTAGTCAGTCCGTTTCTGGGGAAAGCCAACTGGGCATATTAATGCATCATCAGAGCTAGAAAAAGTTAGACTCTGAATAAACAAAGAATTCCCACCCCTCCTCTTATCCCTCAAAGCATTGAGACTAATAAGGTCTGGCCTTTCTTTACTGTTCCAAGTTTGCAGATCTCTTCACATACATTATCTGATTGGAATCTCTCAACAAACCTGTAAGGTAGAGGTATCATTGTGTCCATCTTTCAGATGAGGAAGCTGAAGCTCTGAGAGCTGAAATGTCTGGGACAGAGCAAATAATTAGAGGAGGTGGGACATGAACCTGCATTTAAGGTCAGCGCTTCACCTCTATGTGTCTTAGAAGCTGTTGACCCTGGTTACTACCCAGCACTATCTGTGTGCTTGTTGGGAACAAAGGCAAATAAAGAACAAAATGCTAAGCTCAGCCCTTTCTTCCCTTTGTTGAAATTCTTCAAATGTTGCCAGCCCCCTACAAATGTCAGCGCCTAGAGTCAAATTCCCTGTCACCGCATCCTAGTTCTGCGTCTGGATGATACGATTTGGCCTGTTGTTGTTGCTGTTGTTGTTCTTGTTATTATTTTTACCACATCATCATCATCATCATAATCATTAACAGTTTTTAAAGATCTGCCCAGTGTTTTAGATTATCTATTGGATCCTCACAGAAATCCTCTAATTTAGGGGCTGCTATTGTCCTCATTTTGTAGGTGGGAAAACAGAGGGCCCCACAGATAAGAAGTGAACCAGGATCCCAGTCTCATCCTCCATCCATGCACTCATACCTAGGCTTGTTGTTGTGACCTTATAAATTCCTGAAGAGCAGGGAGCAGGATTCACAATTTTCTTATAGTCCCCAAAACACCAAGTACAGCGTTAGGGCCATGGCAGGTGCCCAAAAATGATGTGTAGGGTGACTGGAATGCCAGGCAGTTGGAAGGTCTATTGTCCTCCTCTTTAAAGCCACCTCACTTCTTAGTTTGGCCCCACCAAAGCTAGTTCTTGTCTCGGGATCCTGCTCCAGGCACAGGCCACTGAAATGTGTTTTCCAGAGCTGGACTCCGGGAGAGGACAACAGGTGGTGCTCTTGGCAAGCCAAAGTGGACTTTGGGGGTGGGCAACGGAGAGGACTGAAGACAGAAATGCATCTTCATTACCCTTTTCTACCAGATAAGGAAGGCCCAAAGGATAATCTTGTTGTTAAGAATTGTCACATTTTCTTCAGTCTAATTTGTGAAGTATGTCTAACCCAAACTGCTTCACCTCTTTGGGGAGCAGCAGAGGAGGTACCAGCGACATGGCTTGGTTTCTTTTCTTCATCAATACAGGTTAGGGATCAAAAAGCAGCTTCCAGCTTGGTAGCCTCCTGGAGGCCTTCATCGATTTGTCCTCCCTCTAGTGGCCACAGGAACCAGAGTCTTTCATCTCATGGAGGAGTGTTTTCTCATCCCTCCAGAGCCCATCCTCCATCTCCCCCATCTTGGCCAACTTCCCAATCAACTCGCCCGCTAATCTGTGTCTCTTGTTCACTCCTCCTCTTAGTGTTGTTTTTAGCAATTCCACCTTGAAATGAAGGCTATTCTTTTCTTTCCTGGCTCACCTCTAAACCACCTCTATTCCCTCCTCCCTCATCCCACAGTAGTATTCTCATTACTTTTTTTTTTATCTCAAATGTTTGATTTGACTGGCAAAGGACCCTAGATATATTTTTATACACAGGGAAGCTATGTGTCGTCTCTCTCACTCATTTTCTCTCCATCTCCTTTAGCAGAAAAAAAGATAAGAGGTATATACTTGACTCTAACAGCAAAGTCTTGCTCTCATCCTGTCTTTTCAATAGGAGCTCTGACTCCTTGAATGTTCAAGCTAGAAGTGACCTTCACATGTTCACCAGTGAGAGAGGAATGTATGTAATCTCTGGCAGGGAGAGAAGACAGAGAGGGTTGAATCCAAATCCTTACCTGATATTAATCCTTGGGATCATCAATTCATCTGTGTGTGTGTGTAGGATTTTCATAGGATGCCTGTTTTCATAACTGGGGAGTTTGAGTGTCAATAAAGGAAGTTATTCACTCATCTTTCAACACTAAAGCATGAACATGGGGAAAATGTCATCCTTAGAGTCAGAGGCTATGGGAGTGAATCCCAGAGCTGCCACTTATATTTCAGTGACACTGGGAAAGTCATGCCATCACTCTGGGCCTCTGTTTCCTCATCTGTAAATAAGAGAGTTAGACTTGATAATTTCTGAGGTCTCTCTCAGTTCTAAATAGGTAATTTGATACTAATGCTACACTTTGGAAACCTTGCCGTGAGCACATGGAAATGAACTTCATTGGTGTTCATCTGGCCATGCCAAACCCTTCCAGACTCGGTAAGAGGAAAGGTTTATGGAGAGAGGCATGAAAGCTTAGGAGAAGACAATGCTTTGGTGAGAATATTTATAAATTGACTTTTAGTTGTATTTTGTAGGTTCAGTCAACTTTGAAGATAGCTGAGGATTCAACACCACTGATCTTAGTTCATGAGATCCAAACTCCAGATACAATCAAGCTGCCTGGTGTGAACTAAGGACAGAGGTGTTTTGTTTTACTTGGGACAACATCTTTCTGAATGGCCCATAAGGCTACTCGGTGCCAAGAGTTTTCTATCCCAACAGGGAAAAGAAAAGCTCATTCATCATGTCTGTGAGTAATTTTGGGGTATTCATCATTTTCACAGAACTATAGAACTGGGAGTGCTCTTGGGGGCAGGGAGAAAGGGGAGGGGCGTACTGTGTGCATATTATCTAGTTGATTCTCACAAGACCTTGGTAGGGAGGGGTTATTTTTGTCTGTATTTTATAATTGAGGAAACTGAAACAGGGTCACACAGCTAGTAAATATTTGAGGCTGGATTTGAATTCAGGTCTTCCTGAATCCAGGCCCAGTGCTCTATCCATGCCCACAGTACAGAGCTGTCCTTAACAATCACCTAGTCCTAACTCCCTCATTCTACAGAAATTCTGAGGTGATATGACAGTTTTAAGATCACCTACCTACTGAGTGGTTATCCAGGCTAGATTACAAACCATCTGGCCGCTGGTCCGATGTTCTATACCCTATGCATACCACACTGCAATAGCTCTCCAGCTCTTACAGATTGTTCTAATGTTCTAAGAAGAACACTCACCTCTCAGGACTGTGGGAAGGACCAAATGAGATGATAATTGTAATGTGCTTAACACATGGTATGTCTGACACACAGTAAGTGAGATAAATGTCACCTATCGTTATTCCTGGGGCAGCTAGACAATACAGTGGATAGAGCACCAGGCCTAGAGTCAGAAAAACCTGAGTTCAAATCTGACCTCAGACACTACTAGCTGTGTGACCTTTAGTAAGTCATTTAACCCGGTTTGCCTCAGTTTCCTCAAGTATACAATGGGTTGGAGAAGGAAAGAGCATACCACTCTAGTGTTTTGCCCAAAAAAACCCCTAAATGAGGTCACCAAGGGTTAGACATGACTGAAAATGATTAAACAAGACCCACAACAACAAATTATTATTCATAGCTCTGAGAGTTATTGATAAGTCAAGAAGAATTTATTCAGTGCTTACTATGGGTGAGGCACTATGCTAGGTATACAAGAAAGGCCAAATAGACCCTACCCTTCAGGAGCTTATATTCTATATGAGAAAACAACCTGTAAATAAATAGGTATGAGTAGGACACACAGAGTAGATGGAGGGTAGACTGAGAGATCTTTGAACTCAGACATTGCTGACTTAAAACCCAGCATTCTACCCACTGAGCCACCTGGATACCTGGATTGAGGAGATTGCCTCAGACACTTAAATAGCTGTGTGATCTTGGGTAAGTCATTGAACTACTTTTCTGGGCCTCAGTTTCCCACATCTGTAAAGTGACAGAGTTGCATAATGAGCTCTCAAGGCAGCTATGTGATGCAGTGGATAGAGTACTAGGACTTGAGTCAGGAAGGCCTGAGTTCAAATCTGTCCTCAGACGCTTATTAGCTGTTTGACCCTGGGCAAGTCACTTAAACTCTGTTTGCCTCAGTGTCCTCAGCTACAAAATGATGATAATCCCATCCCTTTCCTCAAAATGTTGCAGATCAGGTGAGACAGTATTTATGAAACGCTTGGCATCATTTCTGACACGCAGCGCTACCGTATAAAGGCTCACTCCCTTCTCTTCCCAAAGTCTCTTCCAACTGGAAAGCTGTTGCTTCTATGATCAATTTCTACAAAACCTACAGTCAAAAGGTGTTCTGTTTCATTTTCCGCATAGCTGAAGTGCCTGGAAGTTGGCTCGAGACATTTGCTTTTTTATGCTCAGAAGGCAGATGACACCACGGATTTCCATTAAGACAACAGGGCTAGGGAGGACTTGAAGAAAGAGGCTAAAGCTGGACTTCGTGGCCATTCTCTCCCCCTTCATACACACGCACACACACACAGTCTCAGACTGTCTCAGACTGTCTCATTAGGTTGACTACCTGTCTCTTACCTGGGCCAGAGTTAATCTTACATTGCACTACCATGCTCCTCCAAGGATCTGCAAGGAGGCTCTGGATGGTAACCACTTTACCTCCCCCCTCTGGTGGCTTCAGTTGCCTTGCAGAGGGATCTGGGACCGGCCTTCCTGAAATTCTAACAACTACTTTATTTTAATAACCCCAAGATGTCTTGGTGGCTTTTCAATTTGGGAAAGGCACTTAATTAGGCTGGGGAACATTAGGCAATAGTTGGAAAGGTGATATGCTTGTGGGCCATGAAGAGAAAAGCACACAAGCGACTTTCTGGCTGGGGGAAAATAAACAAAAGCAGGTAGTAAAAATAAATTCATAGCGTCTAGGCCCACCCCTCAGATTTCTCATTGCAGCGGTCTGGTGTCAGGTGCTAGATTTGAAAAAAAGAGAAAGAACAGTCACTCTCCAAGAGAAGTTCAGAGAGTAGACAGAAAGATTTACCCCCTGAATAAATATAGTAATAATAAATATGCTAACACATCATGTATATTTTAAGATTTTTCAGAACCCTCTCCTCACAACAATCTCATAAGTAGAAAAGCCATTGTTTGCCTGGAGACAGAAATCAGTCAACAAGCATTCATTAGGCATCTACTATGTGCCTGGTGCTGTCCTGGGTGCTGAAGATACAGAGATAAATGTGAAACTGTCTCTGCCTTAAGGGACTTACATTCTAATGGGGCAGATAACATCTGTAGACATGTGGAATAGGGAATCAGGGCCTGTGATTTCATTGGTACAGGAAAACAAGCCAGCAAACTCCCTGCACAAATGCAGGTCTATACCTCCTCTACAAGTTATAGTTAACAATGTTGTGCACATAGTAGGCACATCATAAATGTTTATTGAAGAATTGCTAGCCTTTAGAGAGCTACCTAGGGCACTGGGAGATTAGATGATTCGCTCAGGATTTCTCAGTCAGTATGTAGCAAAGGTAAAGCCTGAATCCCTGTCCTTGTGGTCTCTCTCACCTCCATGTCACACTACCTCTTTACATAGGGACATTCAAAATACATAAAGATATATTGAAAATACATATAAAAGAAGGAGCTGGGGAGGCAACTAGAAGTGAAGGGGCAATGAAGGACTTCATGTTTAAAGTGATGCCTGAACTGAGGAAACCGAGATGAGATGGCAAAACATTGTAGGAGTGAGCAATACAAGGAGGGTCCAGGTATGACAAAGGGTAAATATGAAGACAGATCTTAAGGCCAGACACCATTTCAACATGCTGTATGACCTCACATACATCAGGTGGCCTGTCTGGGCTACAATACGTTCATCTTTTACATCTTCAGAGGCTAGAGGCTTCAGTGGTTAGAGCAGAGGACTTGAAGTCAAGAAGATATGAGTTTCAATCCTGCCTCAGATACTCCCTAGCTATGTCACCCTGGACAAGTCAATGAAATCCTGTCTGCTTCAGTTTCCTCATCTTCCAGTTGTTGCAAGGATCAGAGATGATTTAACATATGTAAAGTGCTCTGTAAATCTCGAAGCATTATGCAAATGCAAGTTGTTCTTGTTATTCACAGGAAGGGACTGGAAAACAATCATCTCTCCAATCACCTTTCCATAGCTAAAATTCTATGAATGATCTCATTAGGAAAAGATAGACACATTTCCTTATTCATCTTTTAAAGTAATAATCCTGCTGAATGATACTTGTCACAAAACATACCTTCAAAGAGCACTAGATTCAAGGTGAGAGGATGTCCCAGCTAGAAGTTATAGAGCCCTTTATGGATTGCAAAGCACTTGACAAATATGACTTCACTGGATCCTAAAAACCCTGGGAAGTGGGTGCTATTATTTTCCCCATTTTAGAGACAAGGAAACTGAGGCAGACAAAGGTTAAGTGACTTGCTCAGGGTCACATGGATAGTTCATATTTGAAGCTGGATTTGAACTCATGTCTCCCTGACTGGAAGTTCAGTGCTCTATCCACTGTGCCATGTAGCTGCTTCTTATATTTACTACATGTATAATTTAGGGTAAATTACAACTTCTGCAGGCTAGTTTCCTCATCTTTCGAATGAGGAGGGTTGGATTAGAGGTATTCACAGGTCCCTTGCAACTTTAAATGCCATGGCCCCCCATTCCTCTGATCCAGTCACATGTATATACAAAGCACCATCCACTAAGAAGTACTCTCCCCCAAAGCCATGGCTCCCAATTTACAGGTTACGTTTTCAAGCACAGAAGTTTGGGGTCTCATTTGGAAGGATTCTTGAAGAGTGCTGGTGGCAGATTCCCTAAGGACACGTCTTGGGTAAGTGGTGGCACCCAAACTAGGCTTGGAAGGAAAAAAAAGGGTTTTAAGAAGCAGATAAGAGAAGGATGTGTATCTAATCATGGGAATAATCTGTACAAAGGCCAGGGTATAAGAGATGGAATGTCACACGTGGAAAGCAGGAAGTGCCTTGTTGGGATTTTGTTCTAAAGGCAATTAGGAGCCATAGATGCTTCTTCAGCTGAGGAGGGCGCTGGTTAAATCTCCACTTTAGGAATGTGAATGGAGCAGGGCTGTGGAGGATAAATTGGAGCTAGGTGAGACTGAATGCAAAGATTCCCTTCAGAAGATTATAATAATTAAAGTAGTGAGGCCCTGGCCATGTTAGTGGGGTTAGAAAGGAGAGATATTGTGGAGATGGAATCAAAAGGCTTGGCAATGAGGACTGAGGGGGGAAAAGTAACAAAAGAAAAAGCAATCATATTTATATACCACTTTAAGTTTTGGAAAGTGCTTTAAAAATATTATCTCATGTGATCTCAAAACAAGCCTGAGAAATAAGTGCTACTATTATCTTATTTTACAGATGAAGAAACTAAGGCAAACAGAGGTTAAGTGAGTTGCTCAGGGTCACATAGCTCATAAGTGTATTTGAATTCAGGTCTTTGGACCCCAGTGCTATCACAAAACAACCATACTTAGAAGAGGCAGATGGCTTGTCAGTGTCGTGGAGGCTAGAGCAAACTGGTCAGGTTTATTAGTATGAAAAGTGCAGAAAGAAAACAAACATGAAAGCCAACTTGAAAGGCCTAGTGTGGAGAGTTTTCAGTGTCAGCCCCAGCATTGCTCTGAGTGACAACGGCAATGACAGCAAGTAGGACAAGGATGTCACCAGAAGGGTCTTTTAGGAATTTTGATGGAGCAGCGATTTGAGGGATGGATGGGAAAGGAAAGACCTTGGAAACAGGAAGAGCACTTAAGATTCTGTTGCAATAGCAGAAGCATAAAGTGATAAGGGCCTACACTTAGAGAATATTTCAACAGAGAGAAGTGGATGGATGTGAGCGATGCCGAGGCAGAAACAATGGAATCTGGCCAACAATTAGATATGGGGCCTGAAAACTCCTCTGGGGCTTTCTGAGAATCAAATTCAGTCAAGCTCCTGAGCAAGGGGACAATAGAGACCCTGATTTGTAAGAAGCCAATGTTGTCCACAAAATTTAGAAACTAATTATGTACTGGCACACTTGCCTTTAAAAGAAAAAAAACTCAACTCTCTAATGATGCCAAATTATTAATAGACACATCTCAAAGACGGAAAGAGGGACAAGATAGGGTAGAATGAGTGAGCGAATTCATTAACTACTTATTATGTTCCAGGGATTGTGCTAAGCCTGGATGACTAAGGAGGCATATATAAGCCAGATAGTAAGTTCCTGCCCTCAGGCTTACATTCTAATGAGAAAAGATAATACTTAAAGGGGTGCTGGAAAGTGGAAATAGAATGGGAAATCAGGTCCCTGCAAGGGCGGAACACATAGTGAGGAGACAGACAAAAAGAACAGAAGAGTCCTGGGTCCCTGAAAGATCAAGAGAAAGCTCATCAGTGTGAGTGTGGAGACCCGAGAATCCAAGTTTCCAGTGGGATAGAGATGGTCCAAAGGTGGGGCCGTGGCAAAATGACGATGGGGAAATGATTAACAGGAACACGTTCAAGGTTTGACCAAGACGTTAAAAGGGCAGTGTTATGTAGCAGTTGGGTGAAGGAACCAGGGAAGTTTGACTTGGAAAAACAAGATAGTGGGAATGTGATCGACATCTTCAAGCATTTGAATGAACAATTTAAGACATTCGGAAATGAAATAGACTTGCTAGGTAGTGAGTTACACAGCTGGATATGGCCAGTGTGGTGATGACCGGCCAGAAATGCTGGTGGAAAGTGGCATATAAGGTTTTTTTGGAAAATTAAGATTTTATGGTCACGTAATTCTATGGGAGTCTGTTAAAACAATTGGTTTGTGGGTTATCTGAATACAGTGTAGTGTAGATGAAAGGGTGTTGTACTTACAGTCATGAAAGACATGGTATGAATGCAACCACTGACTCTTCCAATACCAGGGCAGGGAACAAGTTTGATCAGGCTCCTGAGAACAGGAAAGCTCACAACTCCCTCCCCCTCATACAAGGTCAACTCATTCATTAGGACAACTAGAAAGTGTGTGCATGGGGAGGGGGGACAGAATCTCACTCATGTCTGTTTGGT
This sequence comes from Trichosurus vulpecula, assembly GCF_011100635.1. NCBI lineage: Eukaryota > Metazoa > Chordata > Mammalia > Diprotodontia > Phalangeridae > Trichosurus > Trichosurus vulpecula. Next base: position 194,660,717 of record NC_050581.1, on the reverse strand, counting down.
GTCCTACCTCCAATGCCACAGCCAATGAGATGCCTGGAAATGGCCAGTGAGACTCCAGTTCTAGAAGTGTAGGCCAAGGAAGATTGCAGCATGGAAGTTTCCAGTAATGGAGGATGAAAAAAGTGGAGCTCACAAGGCTGAAAATTAATATCCAGAACAGAAGTGGTAGCTTGGTACAAGAAAGAAAGTCAAGGGTTCTTAACCTGGGGGATCTGGGGAGACTTGGAGGGGTCTGTGAACTTAGAAATGAAGAAGTACATATTTAATTTCATTAACCTTTGATTTCTTTTGTAATATATCCACTTTATTTTATACATTTATAAACATGATCTTAAGGAATGCCACCTGCCTCCTGACAGGTAACATGGTACATAAGGATAGTGAAGCAAAACCAATTCCCATATTGATCGTCAATATGGGAATTGGTTTTGCTTCACTATCCTTATGTACTTCAAGAATTTGGTTTTGGGTTTTTTTGTTTGTTTTTTTCTTTTTTCCATTGAGGGGAGGTGTAAGGAGAAAAAAATGCTTGAGATATGAAAAAGATTTCATTTAAAAATTTACTATAAGGTGTGTGTAGGCTTCACCAGGAAGCCAAACAGGGCCATAAAACCCAATAGATTAAGAATCTCTGGGCTGGAGGGTGCAGAACCAAGATTGCAGAGTGAGAGGCAGTATTTTTGACTTAGTTTCTCCACAATAGTCTATAAAATGCACCAGACACCAAGAAAAAATTTACTGAGTCATTTTTTTCAGTCCAGGGAAGCTTGGGAAGACAGAGAGGTCTGTGGATGCCAAGGTAGGGGCTGGCCTGGAGCACAGCAGGGTGATAGAGGCAGCAATCATGGGACCTGGTATGTTCTCAAGTCCAGGGACCTACAGGGAACCCAGATAGAGCACTGAGGCAAGAAGAATCCAGGCAGAAAGAGATCCCAGGGTTCCCCTGAACTAGCTCTTGGAGAAGGAACATCAGTCATCCAGCATCTCAGTTCTGAGTCACAAACCCAGAGTAGGAAGGACTAGCAGGTATATCAAGCCACAGCTGAATGGTGAACAAATTCCAGAAGCACATTTGTGTGGCTCTGAGCCCAGAAGGAGAGTAGCAATTCAGTTCTAACCTTTAGCCCAGCACAAATGCCTCCAATGGACCAGGATCGTTCCAGTGCGAAGGATGGAGAGGAAACCAAGATAGAGCATGAGGGCTGGAGACCTCAGGGGACCCCTGAAATGTTGCTGGAGGCAAGGATGGGTTCTATCTAGCAGACTGTCACCCCTTACTCAGCTCCAGGTCACTATGCCAAAAAGCTATTAAACTGTGAACATAACTTTGATCCAGCAATACTGCCTCTAGGTCTAAACCCCAAAGAGATAAAAAAAATGGAAAGAATCCATATGTACAAATATATTTATACCAGCTCTTTTTGTGATGGCAAAGATTTGGAAACTGAGGAGATGCCCAAATGACTGACCAATTTATGTTCTATAAATGTAATAGAATACTAGTATGCTGTAAGAAATGAAGGGTAATATTTCAGAGAAACTGGGAAGATTTGTTTGGACTGATGCAAAGTGAAGTGAGAGGAACCAGAAGAACAATTTATACAATAACAAGAATATTATAAAGACAAACAACTTTAAAAGACTTAGGAACTGTGATCAATGCCAACCACAATTCCAAGGAACTCATGAGGAAACATGCTTTGGATAGAGAAGTGATGGGCTTAGAATGTGGACTGAAGCATACTTTTTTTCCATTTCTTTGTTTTTCTTTCGTTCTTTTTGGAACATAGCGTTAGGCAGGATTTTGTTCTGCATGTCTATACTGATTTATAAAGGGTACTATTTTTCTTCCCTTCTCAACAGTTGGTGGGCAGAGGGAAGGGATAGGATTTGGAACTGAAAATAAAATAAAATTGAATTATACCCCCCACCACCACCACCAAAAAAAAGAAATTTTGGGCTGGATAAACTGAGGTTAGCCATGTGTGCCTTCTGAGTCCCATCCAAGTTTCTCAGGAAGATCCATTATGTTCCATGTAGGGTAATCAACCTCCCAGGGAACTGATAAGGGGAAATCACTGATAAATTTGATGACTGACAAGATGATCAAATTTGGGGACTTTTGACAATACCTTCCTATGAAGGGTATGGCCATGGACATGGATACTTACTATATTCTAATGGATGAGTCTTAGTGATTATGGATGAATTGGTTGGCCTGTTCTCCTGTGGGATGAGCTCCTCTTTGGCATGGTCAATAAATCTTCAGTTTTATGTGGGGCTTATTTTTTAGTTATTTCCACTTTGGCCTTGTTTCTCCCCTTTCTTTAGGATAGATCAGGAGCGTAGACCAGTGATATGAGGTGTTTCCAGCAGAGAAAGAATCTCTTCCCAAGAATCATTACTGGCTGCTGGGGGTCGGTCAAATGGGAACTACATGTGCTCTTGCCCATACAGAATGAAAGGAAAATTCAGGATCCTAAATTCCAGGCCTCAGAAAGTGGCATAACCTCTTCTCCTGAGATAAGAGAACCATGGAGAAGAAATCATATGGCTACATGGCTAGACCTCCTACACCCAGACTCTTGGATGGCGGAGGGGAAAAATCCTAAGCAATGGTTAGCTACATGGATAACTTACTTATGACCCCAGTTCAAAATTTGAGGATCCCTTCCTTCTGGTGAAAGAAAGGGGATTTCCTGAGAAGCATCGAACTTTTAAGCATGAGAAGATTGTGCATATGAACCCCGATGCTGGAAGATCAACAGGAGAACTTAAACCCTGAAATGAGGAAAGAGTGCAGAAAGGAAAGAAGGAAGGAAGGAAATAAGGATTGTTCACGTGCTATGTGCCAGACACTGTGCTGTGTGCCATACACATGCATATAGATATATACACACACACGTATGTATATTGTGTGCACACACATATACACAAGCTCGTTTGTTCCACACAACTCTAAAAGATAGGGGCTATTGTGATTTCCATTTTACAGTTGGTGAAACTAAGGCAGACAGAGGTTAAGTTCCTTCCCGAGTTCATACGTCAAAGTTCTGAGCCTGGATTTGAACTTAGGTTTTCATGACTCTGGGTCAAGGATTCTAACCACTGTACCACTTAGCTAGGAAAGACCTATAATTCCTGTATTAGTTACTAAAGGCAAAATAAATCCTCACCAGAATGATGAGGCAATCACCTGATTAGCAATCCCAAGCTTACTTCCCTTCTAAGGTGAGTCCCAATCACATTATAGGTATGTATATCCAGAGGACCTTGGACCTTAAGGAAAAATTGGATTCACAGGAAAGGAAGGAGCATTTTATCAATTATTTGTGGTTTACTCTCATTTACATATTTATTCTACTCATTTTGTATTTTATTTAGATTTCTTTATGTTCTTTTGTTTTTTCTATATTTTCTGAAGAGTGAAATAAGGGCTGTCCTGTACTCAATGTACACATTTTCCTCGAATGCTTTTATGGGATCTGGGAATCTTTTTGCTCACATCTGTAAAGACCTAGATGTGCTGTATCCAAGCCACATTCTGAGATCTCCCAGAAGCAACTCATATGGGGGCAATATCATCCAAAGTGTTCCTGAGTTGGGGGGGTGCGAAGCTCCAAAGTTGGACCTGCACTGTGTCAGCTCAGAGCCTGGGGTGCTGGAGCAAAGGTTACAAATGAGCATAACAGGAACCAGTCCCTAAATGGGGGTTGAAATTCATGCCAGGAATCCACAGAATTCATTTTTTCAAGTCTATCCAATGCAGTTTGGATAAAAAACAACCAAAACAAGAAAACCTACCCTGACATCAATTTTCCACTCTGATGTCATGTAATTTAATTCCATAAATATCGACTAAGCACATAAAGTAAGGGCCCAGTGTTTTAGGGAGGGAATGGAGGGAGTTCAGTCCCCACTCTTTGCTGATGAAGAAGCCAAGGTCCAATGAAAGTGACTGAGCTTTCCAAGATCTCCAAAACAGTGGCAGTACCAGGAATTAAACCCAGCTCCCTAAAGCAACTGATAAATGAGAGTGGGGAGTTTAGAAGGGATTTTAGAGGCCATCTAGTCCAATCTCTTCATTTTGTTGTCAAGGGAAGTGAGGCCCAAGGAGATTAAGTGACTTCTCCAATGTCACACAGGTAATAATCATTTAAGGCATGTTTTGAACCCAGATCCTTGGACACTCCAATTAATGCTTTTTTTATTCCACTGCAAAATAGTGCCTTGTCCTTTCCCTAGTGTGTACTGATATTGGCTTCAACAGAGTATTAGCTTGCTGACACTGATCATCTTGTAAGAATTGTGAATTAAAGCAGAAATTACCTGACCATTGGCCTCATCTAGACCCCAGGAGGAATACAGCGTATAAGGGATGAGATCAGGAGAGGGACCCTCCCTGGCTCTGCGGTGAGAGGTTCAGGTACTTAACTCTAAAAGCCCACATTCTCTTTGTGTCCCTGGCTGGTGATTCCCACCTTCACAGGAGAGATTATGCTGCCACCCAGATTGCCGCCAGGCCAGTTGGCCTGCAGTGAGCTGAAGGGCAGTAGTTAGGTGGGCCCTGCTACCATCGGACCTTTGGAATGCTTTACAAGTTGTGGAAAGTGATTTCAAACCCAGTGGGGTATTTGACTGGCAGCCAATGCAACATTTTTCAAAATAAATGAAATATGTTCCTGTCATCTCCTACTCATAAGGAGCCTGGCAGCTCCAGGCTGCACCAGTCAGAGTTTGTGTAAAGTCCCAGCTTCCCTGAACACCAGGAAAAATCAGACTCACAGGTATTTTTCACTCCTTTAAGAAAGGAAAGGAAAGAAAAGAAAATTGAACCATTTCTTGCATCCCCAATCCAAGGGGAACCTTCCTTGCAATCATGCTGGCCCTTCTTTCCAAATCTTTTTTTCCCACAGAGCTCAGCAATGAAACTCTACAGAGGCAATGGTGAGAAGTCCAGGACTCCCCAAGGGATCCCTTGTACATAGCACATCTCCATAGTAACAAGGATGATTGGGGGCCAAGGTTAACACCTGCTTAACAGGTGGTGCTAGTGGGGGAAAAAAACTAATTTTCTACACATCACTACCCACTCGAAGTGTGGTATATCTTGGGATGTCCCTAAACCTGTGTAGTGAGTAGTTCTGTTTGAGGTCTCCACTGGGGGAAAACACCTCTGTAAAATGAGGGGGTTGGATTGAGTCACATCCAACACCCCCTGTAGCTATGAGACTCTTACCTAAGACCTCTCTACATATGGCATGAACCAGTGCATAGAAGGATGAAAGAAAGCCAGTAATAACTGGGTCGCCATGCTTCCTCCATACCCATGCAATATCTGGCGACCTGATGGAAGGTCTTCAGCACCTTGGGCGTACTCCCTCCTCCCCATCACCCTGTGCCCATGGAGGTCTTACTATAGGACAGAGACAAAAGTCACCCTCACTACAAAGGACCAAATGGATGGTGTCTGTACCATGGAAGGACCTATGCCCTCTTCTCTATAGATCACAGCCTCAACATAGCTGTGAAAATTGTGTGTTAAACAATGAACTGGATGAGGGTGAGCTACAGAGATCCCAGCTATGGATCTCCCCAGCATTTGTGTCTTTAACAAACCTGAGTCATATTTATCTTCAGATACCAGGTTTTTAACTAATTTCTGTTTCCATGTATTTATTCTCTATATATTTCTTGTCTTCCCCCATTATAATGTCAGTTCCTTTTATGTAGGGATAGTTTTAATCTTTTCTTTGGATCCCTATTGCCTGGCACATAGGGCTTAACAAATGCCCATAAATCAGTTGAATCTGTAAATAATGCATTTGTCTCATTTGAGTTGGTTTCATGTTTTCCAAACATTACTTTAAAGAATGGCAATGGAAAACTATCCTCAGAGTAGAGGAGACTTGGGTTCAAGCCCCTACCTTTGAGACATATGGGCTGTGCCACCTTGGGCAACTCAATCAGTCTCTCATTGAGCCAGGCAAACTCTAAGTTGAAGAGCATGTGGGATCTGTAATGGAGGTGCCACTTCTGGAGTCTCATATCCATTAAACCATAGGTTCAGCAGAAAAAGAAACGCAGCAGCAATAGAAAAATGGTCCTTTCCACATTTGTATTTTGTAGATGATGTATTGTAGCCCAAAAGGGCCAAGAAGGATAGACTGGCTTTGTAGCATTCTCCATCATAAAATCATAGATTGAACAAGAGAGACCTTAGAGACACTCTACTCCACCTTCCTTGTCTTGCAGACGAGGTAGCTGAAGCCCAGAGAGATCAGGCGACTTGTATGAGATTGCATAACTAAACTGGGAGACACCCAGATCCAAGCCCTGTGCTTCTTCTGGTGCAGCACATTGCCTCTCCCCTCCCACCTCTCTCTCCTCTCTCAATCAATCAATAAGGATGCTCCAGTTGTCCTGATCTATATCTGAGCACTGGACCCAGATGGCTCTGGAGGAGAGATTGACTTTGCACAGCCACATCTCACTCAAATCCAGTTCATTTGCAAGTCATGGCATCTCCTTCCTGATGGTCCTCTTCAAGAACAAAACACAAACAACAATCAACAGTGGATTTATTAAATACCTACAGTATGTCCATCATTGTGCTATATTTACCATATTAAAAATTTAAACATCTTAGTATTATTATGAAAATAGCTTTCAACCCCAAAAGTGTCTTAGGAATCCCCAGAGGTTTCCAGACATCACTTTGAGAACCCCTGTTCTAGATTATCTCTAAGGTCCCCTTCTTCCATCAAGCATTCATACCACTGTATTTTATTGTTCAATATAGTTATCTGAGTATGTTCTTTATTCTCTTAGTGGTCTATAAGTTCCATTAGGGCAGGGACTCTGTCTTTATCCTATCTAGAAGCCAGCATGGAATACTACACAGAACAGTTATTAAATATTTGTTGCTGAATCGAATGTTCTAGGATGGTGCAGTCCATCGAAACATCAAAACCCCATATCAAGGGGCAAATGAAAACTTTAAGTCTCTTGAAAACATTGGTGGCTTAGAAAACATAGCATCATCTGTAAAGGGAATGCTTGATTTTTCTTCTTGTCAATGCTATGCTTCTGAAAAGTCAAATTTAGCAGCGTACTCTGAGAATAATGAAGGTCACAGAAACATAAAGAGTTGATTCCAACATGACCCAAAGGACGATGAAAATAAGAGAAAAAATGAGGAGAAATCAATGAGTTTCAGCCTTTAGGAAAAGCTTTAAATGAGCAATTAATAGCCTGTGTAGCCTCATTTCCTGACCTTCATTTCCTAAAAGAACCAGGACCATTGTGGAGGAAAGCAGCTTAAGATGAGTGGATCCATTGTTCCCAATTTTTGACCAAGACAACTGACCCAGTTGTCTTGAGCTTAAAAGGGATGGACACTTGAGCTGAATGTTTCCAAGCCATAAACAAACTCCTCATATTTACATTGGCATTAAGACCAAGACCCTACATTTTCAGGACATTAAGATGCCAAATGTTCAAACCAAGAACCCAAAACAAACTTTTATGTTGAAGGGAGCCAATGTGCCTGGATGGTGCTGGGCATTTGACAATGTAGTGAGGAGAAAAACAATTGTTCCATTGGCTTAGCTCTTTGCCGCTTTCTATAAGCAACCTTGTTTTCTTTTTGCATTTGCTCCTCACAATTGTCTTATTCTTTGGTCAAAAAAAAAAATAGCAAGTAAAGGGAAGGTCCCAGAAGTCCAAACAAAAATAAAGTATCAAGAATTTAGACTTCCTGCTTTCAGTATGCAGTGTTTCATTCCCTATCTCCATACCTTGGCACAGGCTTAGTTATCATCCCTGCTTCAAACCTTAGGGTCTTTTATGACTCAATTCAATCCCCTCCTATTCCTTCCATTTAATAATGTTTTCATACATTTCTAAAAATTAATTTGTCCAAAAACTCTTAAAGAGGCAAAATCAACCCAATGACCAACCACAATTCCAGAGGATCAATGATCAAGCAAAGAGATAATAACTCAGGGTGGAGACTGAGCCAATAAAGGGACTGGGTCAATAAAGGGATTTCCTCTACTTGATAATGCATATTGTTACAAGGGTTTTGCTTTTCTTTTTTCCCCCAAATAGAGGGACTGGAGGGAGAAAAAATCAATTGCCATTCACTGAGAAAAAAAATTAATTTAAAAAGAAAATTATTTGTGCTTTGTTTTTGTTCATTACAGAAGGCTACAGTTATGATTTGTTTACATTATTTCTTTACAATTATATTTCAGAACCTTTCTATTTATTTTATTGTAGTTGTAAAATTTTATTTATTTTCAGTTCCAGATTCTCTCCATCCCTTTCCCCCCTCACCCATGGAGAAGGCAAGAAATATGACACTCATTATACATATGAAGTTATACAATACATATTTCTTCATTAGTCAAGTTTGGCAGGGAGCAAGAAAAAGAAGGAAAAAAAGGTTTCCTTTTGCACTCAGAGTCCATCTGTTCTCTCTCTAGTTGTATATAATTTTTCATTGTGAGTCTTTTGGAGTTATAGTGGATAATTTTATCGAGTAGCTAAGTCTTTCACAGTTGAATATTGTTATAATATGGCCATTACTATGGGTAATATTCTCCTAGTTCTGCTCACTTCATTTTGTATCAGTTCCTACAATTCTTCCAAGTTTTTTTTTGTTCTGAAACCACCCCCTCCATTATTTCTTACAGCACAATAATATTCCACCAAAATCATATATCACAACTTATTCATCCATTCCTCCAATTGATGGACACCCCTTCAGTTTCCAATTCATTGTCCCAGCAAAAAGAGCTGCTAAACATATTTTTGTATGTATGGGTCCCTTTCCTTTTTCTTTTTTCTCCTAGGGAGTATAGCCCTTGCAGCAATATTGCTAGGTCAAAGGTTATGCACAGTTTTATAGACTTTTGGGCATAATTCCAAACTGTTCTCCAGAATGGTTGGATGAGTTCACAACTCCACCAGCCATAAATTAGTGTACCTATATTCCCACATCCCCTCTAGTATTTTTTGCTTTCCTTTTCTGTTATCTCAGCCAATCTGATGAGTATAAGCTGATATCTCAGAAGTTGTTTTAATTTGTGTTTCTCTAATTATTGGCGATTTAAAGCACTTTTAATTTGATAATTGATAGCTTTAATTTCTTTCTGTGAAAATTGCCTGTTCATATCCATTGATGATTTATCAATTGGGAAATGACTCTTTTTTTGAATAAACTTGGTTCCATTCCCTATATTTTGAGAAACTAGTACTTTAACAAAGAACTTATAAATTTTCCCAGATTCTAGCTTTTCTTCCTAATTTCAGTTGCATTTGGTTTTATTTATGCAAAGACTTTTAAATTTTATGTAATAAAAATAATCCCTTTTACCTCCTAAAACCATCTCTATCTCTTGTTTGGTCATGAACTCTTCTTGCATTCAATGATTTGACAGGTAATTTCTTCTATGACCCCCATTTGGCTTGTTATAACTCTTTATGTCTAAATCTTTGTTTATACTTAGAATCTATTTATCTATGTATAAAGGTAGGGATTAATCAAATTAATGACTCTGCCACCCTTAACTACCTTAACCATGTTAGAACATCTCTATTTAATCAATCTATTAACAGACATTTCAACTAGGTGTGACAGGAGGTATAATAAAATTGATTGAGGAAACTCAGTCGTGCCCCATGAGGCTTGTATAAAACACATAAGCTAGGTCATATTAGAACATTCAGTCATCTAACAAGCTTAGAGGAAAGGACCCTTAGAGGGAAGTGCTGAGAGGATCCTCTGGCCTCTCTGCTACCCCTTGACCAGAGATAGCCTTGTGAACTTTGGAGAGCTGAAGTACTTGGACTTCCCTTAAGTATCCCTGGTGTCCCTCAAATAGCTGCTGCTGGTGTTTTCATTAGGAAACTAGTTAAAATTAGACCCACTGAGAAAAGGCAGTTTCAGGGCTTTACCAGGAGCCCGGAAGACTACTGCTAAACAATGATGGGGACATCATGCCTCAGTGAAGAGGAGAAAAAACACTTCCAGCAAACAAGAGTGGTAAGTTACCCACACACGTACAGAGCCCATGCCCTCTCCCAACTGGAGCCCACTTTCCCCTGGATGCTGTATGTACTTGTGAGAGAACATGTCAGAGACTTAGGGGATGATTTGTAGTTTTTCGTCAGTCAGTCAACAAGTATTCATTAAGTACTTACTATATGCCAAGTACAGTGCTATGTGCACAGAACACAAATACAAACAGAAAGAAAGACAGCCCTTACTCTTAGGGAGCATATATTCTACATGGGGAAGACAACACATCAAAGGAAGCTCAATAGTACTTCAGAAAGAAACCTGGACAAGTAAGACATTTTTGAAAGAAACACAAGGAATTTATTTTTTTTAAAGCAAGTGGTATGAAATGGAAATCCCAATTACATTTACAATTCTTTTTTATATTCTCCTCTATATGAAGAAAATGTTCTTTTTTGTTTGTCTAGGTTCAGGTTGGAAAAAAATTAATAAGCCAAAATAAATAAACTTAATTGAAAAGTTGTAGAAAACTAAAGGTAGCCAAATCTGGCAACTGAAGGATGGAGACCATGGAGTGAGCAGTTTAAAATGTGATGGAGTGAATGAATAGGTATTGAATTGGGAAGGCAGCAGGTATTGAGTCATCTTTATCACCAACCTCTTCATCTCAAGAATTTAAACCAGATAGGGGAAGAGAGAGATTGAATAATAATTGGACGGGATAGTTGGATCAAGGGATGGTTTCTTGACTCTAGGAGTTGGGGATTTGAGCTTGTATGTAAACAGAGTGAATATCATTATGGGAAGATGAGTTGAAAAAGAGAGAAGGAGGGGACCACCAATGGACTTAGTCTTAGAGGATGCACATCAAGATATCAAAGTCCCAAGTGGAAGACTCAGTCTTTGCAAGGAGAAGGGTCACCAAATGCTGGAAGATAGAAAGAGAGAAGATGAGTGAAGGCAGATATTCCAAAATATGGATGAGAGAGGAGGGATCTTAGGACAGATGGCTTTAATCTGAGTAAAGCAAAAGGGAAGGTCATTTGCTGGGGGTGAAGGACATACCCCTGGAGAAAAAGAAACTCTCCTTAACCTCCTTTCCAAACAGCAAAATAACAGAGAAAATGTGGCAATGGGAAGAATGAATGAAATTCCATTTGAAGAACTCACAGAACAAGAAGTTTCCATCCAAATACAATACATATCCAACAATATTCAGATATAGTCTTATTATCTTATTTTGAAAAGCTATATAAAATGAGACTTTATGTAACCTAAAACAATACTTTGCATATTGTAACTATTCAAGAAATGTTTGATGGATTGAACTGAAACCATAAAATGAAAGGATTGAGCTTCCTTCCAAATTCTAGTTCAAGGACTATATGCTATGACTAGCTGACTTTCTAGTCTAACAATCCATGATACTCTGATCAAGATGTTACATATCCATGTCTGTGTAGATTTGCTGCCTTAATTAATGTCATGAACCACAGCTCTCATCATGTTACTCTTATTCTCAGAATATTGTGGATGACTTCCCATTTCCTACAAGATAAATGTCAACTTTGCTAGCATTTAAGACTCTATAATTAGATCAGTCAATCAATAAATATTTAATTATCACCTACTATGTGCCAGACATTATGCTAAGCATTAGTGGTAAAAAAAAACAAAGAGACAAATGACAGTCCCTGTCCCCAAGGCACTCCCAATATAATGTGGGAGATGAGTAAAACAAAAAAAAAATCTACAAATGAGCTTCATACAGGATAAATTGGAATATTTTTTAAAGGAAGGCACTAGAATTAAGAGGGATTGGGAAAGGCATACTGTAGTAAAATTGATTTTAGTTGGACCATAGATATTTTACTAATTTAAGTGTCCCACTACATTTGAATCAGATTTCTAAATATTAGGTAGGCTAATCATTGTCTCCTGAACATTCTTTATTCATGCTAACCTCAACAATTTTCTTCCAATCTTGAATGATTTCCAGCAAAGAAATGTAGAATCACAGGACCTGGATTCTAGAAGGAAACTAAAAGCCCGTTTACTTCAACCCATTCCCTGCGCAATATTCTTTTCAATAACATACCTAATAACTAATCTCCCCACATTCGAGTGAAGACTTTCAGTGTGGAGGAATCTAAAACATCCTGTAACAACCCATTCTATTTTATATAGTTCTATGTTTAAGATTATGAGAAGTAGAAATATATTGTATCCCACAGGTGAACATTTTAGATAAGAATATGTTCCCACGTCAAATGCAATAATCAATACTGATACTCATCAGATCATTAAACAAAGTTTTGTCCATGGTTGTACCTATAACAGAAGCTTGTATGGATGAATCTCCAGTTAGTCCTGTATCTTTTGCTTATGATCCCTGAATCATTATTGCTTTTTTAAACACTTATCTATGTCATTGTGTTCTATTCTTGTTCCATTGGTCAGAAAGGTATCATTGTGTGTGTATGTGTGTATGTGCATACACACATATGTATTATATATATATATGTATATATACATATGTATAAAAATATGTATATGTATGTATATGTGTATGTATATATGTATATTCTTTAATGTTCCCAAGCAAAAGTCTTTGCATCTAACTCCTCCAACACTTTGTTCAGTGCCATCTTGTTCTTTTAATTTTTCTTTCAGTTAGGATAACCCACTTCTGAGAGAGAAACATTAAAACTTCCTATAATCATTGTATTACTGCCATGTCTTTTTTTAAAACAATTTTCCATGCTTTTTGTGAATTTAGATGCTTTGGCATCTGGTTTATGTGTTTATGGTCTGTAGTCTACGATTCCTATAAGAATAAAAAAGTTTTCCTTTTCTCTCTTGACAATGAAACTTAACTTTTCCAGTTGTATCACCTAATTATTTATTAATCATCTGGTACAAAATAAATTTTGTTTCAGACTTCAATTTTTATTCTATATATGCCATTTCTTTTTAGACTCTTTTTTAAATTATTATTATTTATTTAATATTTTTAGTTTTCAGCATTGATTTTCACAAGAGTTTGAATTAGATTTTCTCCCCATTTCTACCCTCCCCCCCACACTCCAAGATGGCATATATTCTGATTGACCCTTTCCCCAGTCAGCCCTCCCTTCTGTCAACCTACTTCCCCTCATCCCCTTTTCCTTAATTTCTTGTAGGGCAAGATAGATTTCTATGCCCCATTGCCTATCTATCGTATTTCCTAGTTGCATGCAAATTTTTTTTTTTTGTTTTTGAACATCTGTTTTTAAAACTTTGAGTTCCAAATTATCTCCCCTCTTCCCTTCCCACCCACCCTCCCTAAGAATTCAAGCAATTCAACATAGGCCACATGCTTAGCATTATGTAAAACCCTTGAACAATACTCATGTTGTGAAAAACTAACTATATTTTGCTCCTTCCTATACTATCCCCCTTTATTCAGTTTTCTCCCTTGACCCTGTCCCTTTTCAAAAGTGTTTGCTTTTGATTACCTCCTCCCCCATCTGCCCTCCCTTCTATAATCCCCCTTTTTTATCCTCTTCCTCTTTCTTTCCTGTGGGGTAAGATACCCAATTGAGTGTGTATGTTATTCCCTCCTCAAGTCAAATCTAATGAGAGCAAGATTCACTCCTTCCCCCTCATCTGCCCCCTCTTCCCATCCTACAGAACTGCATTTTATTGCCACTTTTATGCAAAATAATTTACCCCATTCTATCTGTCCCTTTCTCCCTCTCTCAATATATTCCTCTCTCATCCCTTAATGTGATTTTATTTTTTAGATATCATTCCTTCACATTCAACTCACCCTGTGCCCTCTGTCTACATATATATATATATATATATATATATACACATACATATATACATGTATATGTATATGCATATGTATATATATATGTATATGTGTCTATGTGTCTATGTGTATATATATGTATGTGTGTGTGTATAAATATATATGTATATATGTATATATATATATATATATATATATATATATATATATATATATATATATATATATATATTCCCTTCAGCTACCCTAATACTGAGGTTTTATGAATTACATAAATCATCTTTCCATGTAGGAATGTAAACAAAACAGTTCAACTTTAGTAAGTTCCCTATGATTTCTCTTTCTTGTTTACATTTTCATGCTTCTCTTGATTTTTGTATTTGAAAGTGAATTTTCTATTCAGCTCTGGTCTTCTCACCGAGAAAGCTTGAAAGTCCTCTATTTTGTTGAAAATCCATATTTTCCTTGGGGCATGATACTCAGTTTTGCTGGGTAGGTGATTCTTGGTTTTTATCCTAGCTCCATTGACCTCTAGAATATCATATTCCAAGCCCTTCAATCCCTTAAGGTAGAAGCTGCTAGATCTTGTGTTATCCTGATTATGTTTCCATGATACTCAAATTGTTTCTTTCTGGCTGCTTGCAGTATTTTCTCCTTGATCTGGGAGCTCTGGAATTTGGCAACAATATTCCTTGGAGTTTTCTTTTTGGGATCTTTTTCAGGAGGTGATCGGTGGATTCTTTCAATTTCTCTTCTACCCTCTGGCTCTAGAATATCAGGGCAGTTCTCCTGGGCAATTTCTTGAAAGGTGATATCTAGGTTCTTTTTTGGATCATGGCTTTCAGGTAGTCCAATAATTTTTAAATGATCTCTCCTGGATGTATTCTCCAGGTCAGTGGTTTTTTCATTCCTTTGATTCTGTTTTATAATATCTTGATTTCTCATAAAGTCACTAGCTTCTACTTGCTCCAATCTAATTTTTAAGGTAGTATTTTCTTCAGTGGTCTTTTGGACCTCCTTTTCCATTTGGCTAATTCTGCCTTTCGAGACATTCTTCTCCTCATTGGCTTTTTGGAACTCTTTTGCCATTTGAGTTAGTCTATTTTAAAGGTGTAATTTTCTTTGGTATTTTTTGGGTCTCCTTTAGCAAGTCATTGACTTGTTTTTCATGGTTTTCTCACATCACTCTCATCTCTCTTCCCTATTTTTCCTCCACTTCTCTCACTTGCTTTTCCAAATCCTTTCTGAGCTTTTCCATGGTCTGAGACCAGTTCATATTTTTCTTGGACACTTTTGATGTAGGCTCTTTGACTTTGTTGACTTCTTCTGGCTGTATATTTTGGTCTTCTTTGTCACCAAAGAAAGATTCCAAAGTCTGAATCTGAATCTGAGTCTGTTTTCGCTTCCTGGCCATGTTCCCAGCCAACTACTTGACCCTTGAGTTTTTTGACATTTTCCAGTCCTACTAAGCCTGTGGTTGACATGGCCCCTCCCCGAGTAAAAAGTTCTTAATTTTTATTCATGTATTTATATATATATATACATATAATATTCATTATATTATGTATACTCTATCTTTATATTTATATATAATTTAATGAATTATCTTTTGTTTTGTCTTCTTCCTTAATCCTACCTTTTAGTCTACTCTGAGGAACCATTTTTAACATGAGAAAAAGTATGCATGTGGAGCCAAAAGCTAACATATTTTCATTGGGAAAATGCTAGAAGAATTTCTAATAAATGCAAGAGCAAACTAAGTATGCTTTACTCCCTACTACTATTCAACATGTTTTTGGAAATTCTATCTATGGAAATGATTAAAAGAAAACCAAAAAAGGGCACTAACTCTATCAGTAATTAAGATGGAACTTTTTCTTTTTACTGTTTTCTCTTTCAGAGCCCTTATTCAATCAAGTGCCCTTGATGACTCCAGCCTTTATTTCTTTGATTAAATCAGAAGTCTTTGATGACCTCCTTACCTCAAGGGAAAGCCTAGTTTACATGGGTTTGAGTCACATGTTTGTGATGTTTTTAATTCACATGGGTCGCATGTTGTGACACCTTTTGACTCTCAACAGGGTATATAAACTCAGAGGTTGGCCTTTTTCCTCAGAGGCTCTCACTGACTGGAAGGGTGTTGGTGTAGAGACTCTAGCCATTGTTAAGAGCACCCCCAGCTTTGAAAGAACCCAGATGTTTTGTTTGGGGCTCTCACTCACTAGGAGAGTGTTGATGTGGAGACTCTGGGCAGCCATTGTTAAGACCCCCCCACCCCAGCTTGTAAACTCAGATGTGAATGCTTCCCAGTAACTGTGAATTGTGATTTGAACCAGGCAAGGTCTGTCTGTTGGTGTCTGTAATTTCTATTTGTATTGGCTCTGAAGTTCGAGGTGCTGGCTATTCCTCCTGAACTAAATGAGTTTGTAAGTATATATGTGTGTGTGTGTGTGTGTGTGTGTGTGTATACATATATATATATATATATATATATATATATATATATATATATATATATATAATATGTGTGTATGTATGTATGTATGTATGTATGTATGTTTGATTAAAGTGAGATTGTTAACCCCTTAAAGTTACTTTCCTTAGTAAAGCAGATCAAAGAACCTGTGCTGGCAGCTCTTGTTGCTAGTCTTGTTGGGTCTTATACCTCAAGAGCTGCTGCTAGCTGAATTGTTGTTACAAAATGGTGTAGTCAGTAGGATGTGCAGATTACAAGGAAAGTATGGAGATTTGGGGTACTGAGATGGTGGTTGAATGTTTCCCAGTTATTGGGGTGCTCTTTGTACTTGTGGTGGCTATGGTTCTGTGGAGCCCCAGGAGCAACAGAGGCCTGAAGGAGAACAGGCAAGTAGCAAGATGGGAGTGGTTTTGCAAGACCCCAGAGAAGGGGCCCTGGGAGATAACTTCTTCTTCCCCCTCCCTACCACACTAGCACTCTGGAGGAAACAAGCTAGAGCAAAGGCTGTGGGAGGAAAACAAGCAGAGGCTTGGGGGAGGTGGGGATGGCCAGAGCGAGGGCTTGGGATTGAGTGCATGAGCCCAGCTCCAGACTGTGTTGGAATGGTGAATGTCTTCAGATTGTATTGTATTTGGAATTTTGAAACAGGAGCAGAGAACTGCCTACATATAGACTTCAGAGAAAAAGTGGAAAATGGCCTTCATATTGATTTGGTAGGAGCAGTTGGTGAGGAGAAACAATAAGCAGAAGATTGCCTAAGTGAGAACTTTGGAAAGGTGGGAGCAAGAGAGGAAAGCTGCCTGAGTCAGGATTCTGGCAGAAGCCAGGAACAGTCAGCTAGAACTGGGTGACCAGGAACCCAGGTGCTTGAAGTTCAGCCCTGCAGTAAGATGGAAGCTTTGCAGCAAGGTTCTGAGTGTACTTGTTAGCTGCCTTCTCGTGGGATTGTTTGGGACCCAGGAGGGAGGGGTGGAGTTCTCTGTGGTATGTGGGGGGAAGTGTCTTAGACACCCCCCCAGGACCCCACCCTGTTGACTTTGCTGCCCAGCAGTCCCTTAGGACTTGGAAGTTGGGGAATGGAACAGTGTGGAGAGAACAGACCTGCAAGAGAACTTTATTCGGACTTTTTTGTTTTTGTTGAGACTTTGGGTGTCAGGAGGAAGCCTGCAATGGCAGTGTGTGGAGAAGGACACACCCTCATGAAGGACTTTACTTGGACACTCCGTATTAACTAAAGAAGATTATTACTTTCTGGGACCTAGGGGTGGATGATGTTTGTATTGTAAACAAATATTTTGGGGAATGACACTGAATGATATGTTTTGTTTGTTATGCTTTAGTTCCCTGATTGATTGAATCACAATATATACTGCTTCTATTTTGCTCCAGGACCCAGGGCCATTTAATTTAGATATTGTTAGGCCAAGGATCCTAGAGAGGTGGAGTGTATCAGTAATTAAGGTGGGAGTTTTTCTCTTTTGGAGCACTTATTTAATCAAGTGCCCTTGATGAGTCCAGCCTTTGTTCCTTTGATTAAATCAGGAGTCTTTGATGACCTTCTTACCTCAAGGGAAAGCCTAGTTTACATGGGATTGAGTTGCATGTTTGTGATGCTTTTAGGTCATGTCACTTTGAGTCACATGTTGTGACATCTTTTGACCCTGAAGAGTGTATATAAACTCAGAGGTTGGTGTTTTTCCTTTAGGGCTCTCACTCACTGAAAAAATATTGATGTGGAGACTCTGGGAAGCTGTTGTTAAGAGCCCCCTGGCTTTTAAACCCATATGTGGATGCTTCCCTGGTAACTATGAATTGTGATTTGAATCAGACAAGGTCTGTCTGTTGATGTTTGTAATTTCTATTTGTATTTGCTCTGAAGTTCAGGGTGCTGGCTTTTCCTCTTGAACTAAGTGAATGATGTTTGTATGTGTGATTAAAATGAAATTGTTAACCCCTTAAAGTTACTTTCATTAGTAAAGCAGATCAAAGAACCTGTGCAGGGAGCTCTTGCTGCTAGTCTTATTGGGTCATACGCCTCAACAGCTGCTGCTAGCCAAATTGTTGTTACACTAACCTTGGCCAAAAAGGGAAAGGAAATTACTGTTTGTATGTGACCTGATGGCTGACTTAGAATACCTCAGAGAATCAACAAAAAACATTAACTGAGACAATGTATAGATTAAACATCTTTACCATGACATCCATTCACTGGTCATCATCTCCATCCTTTACTCCCTTCCACTGAAAATTTTGACTCTCTCCATATGTCTCCCACCTTTGACAGGTGAACTTTTGCCTTATTTTACAGGGCCCCCATGCAAGTCGCTAGTGCTATCCTTACTATTCTCTGACATGGTTCCATTTCTACTTCCATTTCTAGCACCCCACTATGTGTTGTCTTCTCCAATAAGGATGAAAGCTCCTTAAGGGCAAGGACTATCTTGCTTATTTGTCTTTGGCTGGCTAGAACTTATAATTCCTGGCACATAGCAAACACTTAACAACTGGTTTACCCCTTTATCTAAAATAATAACACAAAATATGAACTCATGATAACTAATAAATTTATATAATATATGTTATACACAAATTTTTACATATAAATATTTTATAACTTGTAATAATATAATCAAATAAATAAAAAATAAATGCTTATTTCTTTCCCTTTCCATCAAAATCATTCCTATCTTTATATAATAATAACATCATAAGGAAGAAAATAATAGAAAAGGAAATCTCATTCAAAATAACTAATGCACTCAATATCTGGGAGTCAATCCCCCAAGATACACTAATCTTAAGTAAATATGATGACAAAGCAGTCTGGTTCTCCAGAGACCATGTCCTGGGGGATCAAAATTACTAAGCTTTGGCTCTCTCATTTACCTGGAGCTGGGTAAGTACAAATTCACATAGTAGACCACAGATAGGCAAAAATATTTATTAAACACTTATTTATGTGTCAGGCACTGTGATAACTGATAATCATGCAAATATGAAGAAATTAAGGCAATGTTGCCCTCAAAGGGCTTATATTCTAATACAAAACATATACAGAAGCAGGAAGAATGGAGTGGGGTATACCTGTTAGTTCAATTTGCATATGGTGCAGAAGTGAAGTACAGGCCTAGAGACAGGCAGGATGCCAAGAAAGCTCACCTTTAAGAGCCCAAGGTGGCCCAAGGATGGAGTCCACATTTCTCGGCACTTTGCCAACTACTTCCTGCATTATGTTTACTTCCCCCTTTCTACCATTTGCTCTGGGAATGGTTAACTAAATCAGTACTTTCATAGCTTTTCATCATATTAATCACTTCACCTTGTCAAGTCAATAAGAATTTATCAGGCACCTCTTATATGCCAGACACTGTGTTTAGCACTGGATTCCATTCACCATCCCTATGATTTCTCTTTCCCAAATCCAATTCCCTTTCCACTCCTACCTTATTTGTGTCATCTTTCCCAACCAGAACAAAAGCTCCTCGAGGGTCAGGGCTGTCTTGCTTTTGTATTCATATCCTCAACGCTTGGTCATATAGTAAGAACTTAAATACATTTTCATTCATTCATTAATTACTACAAAAGATGAAAAAATCATAATCACAACATCTGAAATTGACAAAGCTATTATCTCATTTGTTGTCACAGCAACCCTGTAAATAGAAAGGTATGACATGTTATCTCCTCCAAATCCCCAGGATTCCAACCAGTGTTCTTCATTCCAAACCCCCAACTTAATCCACGATGCCCTGTTACCCCTCAGGAGTCATTTGCCCCTAAGTTTCCCATCATTTCTATTTCAGAAACTAATACTTTGTTAATAGTATGGATTATTTTCAGATTCACTTCTCCATCTTTTGAATTATCAAATTTTCACAAAGACAAGCTAAGAAATCAGTATATCTTCTATAGCCTTGGCAGGAGATGGAAAGTAAGGTCCAGCAGCTATCCAGATAATGGAAGAATCTAGCCTATCAATAGTTTATCATGCTTCTGTGCCAGTGCAGTGATGCTTCCTCTTTTTTGTCCCCATGGCAATACTCTTTTTGTTTCTCCCTACTGTGTTTCTTCCTTCTCATTCCTGGATTTCCTTATGTAAATGGCTCTTGTTACTATGCAATATGACTTGGAACCTCGTGTCCTCCACCTCCATTCTATTGCCTTCAACTGGGATAATTTTACATTCTACCAGAGTCATATTATAATAATGGGTCATATCAAAATCCAGTTATTGCTTTAGGACCGAATCTGCTTCTTTACCTTGCTAGGTCACCTTTCTTCTCCCCCAGCCAATACTTTCTCCATTTTGGCAGATTCTTGAGATCTTTCATTTTATTGCTTCTTCATTTCTTGTATTTTGTCTCCTGTGAATTGTTGGGTATCTAAAAAGCAATCACTTTCCCACTGGGCCACTATGATAGCTAAAGCTTATCCTATCCCTTACTTCTCAGTTTAAACTCATTATTTGTATTCTTACCGATTCTGAAGTTTCAATGCACACACAACTCAAATATCTCCTTATAGATTTTGTATTCTGAAGTCCATCAAGTTGCTGCTTTCTCCCGATCCCAGCCACCACTAGACTAGTTTCCATCCTAGCTCTATTCAAGGTCAATCACTCTATGGCCCACTTCACTTCAGCATGATGCCAAGTGAACTCTGAATTCTAAGCCAAACCCGGCCTTGAGGGATTTCAGGCTGTACTTCAGAAGACACAGGACCAGAAGGAACTGACTCTGTTTTGAATATAAACTATCTTCCAGATGATGAAACACAGACAAGAGAATTATTTTTTCTGATTCCTTTCACTCTGGTTCAAGCCACAGCCTGTGAGTGTTCACCAAACAACTGACATGCAAGCAGGTGCCACTTGTTCACTGACTGCCATCCATAATATGCATCTGCTAGGGGGCTGTCCATATCAGCAGGGGGAAAACATCTCCTCTAAACCTTGTAATGTTCTAATGCCTAGCAGAACTTCAGAAAGCATCTCAGCTTCTGGTGGCATAAAATATCAAAGATGCTAGAAAAGGGGGGATAGTGTGTCCTTGAGGCTGAAGGGGTATCCAGTGTACAGTTAGGCTCCTAGCCCATTTGAGAGCATTAGTAAGTAGTTGCTAAGCTGAGGTTATTTGTTTTAGTGGTTAGAAACCAGCCGAGACACTGTGCAGGTTTCAATCCAATCCAACATGACATGGTTAAACAATGAGCAAGGCTCTATGCTAGGTGATGGGAAATCAGGCCAAGACAATAACATCCCAAAGCATGGAAGCACATCATTGTATATGTAGGGCACTATAAGGCCTGGGGGCTTGGTGCTGAACATATGTACTCAGTGAAGGTGCAGATGTGGGCCAGCCAGAAGAACATTACTTTAACCATTTAATTTAGCTTTGGTGCTTCCTCAGATTTGTGTGGGACACCCAAAAGATCTTTGGGGGCTGAGGAAAACTGGGGTGCCTCAGATCCACCCAACTGCTTCTGGTCTGTTGGAATGATCTGAGGGGAATGCACATTATTGATCAGAAACTGATAAAAGTTAAAAGATATTTCTTGATGCTTTTTTCTAAGAATGTCTGCTTCACTCTTGATTAATTCTCTTCCCTTCCTATCTATTCATAACTTTTATTCTCAGGTTTGTGGTCTACATCCTTATTTATTCCTTCTTTATGATAATTTCAGTAACTCACTCGTGGGTCTGCCTGCTTCCAGTCTCTTCCCACTGCATTCCACCCTCCATTCAGCCACCAAAGTGATTTTTCTAAAGCACAGGCCAACCATGTTACCCCCTACTCAACAAACCCCAGTGGCTCCCTATCACCTCCACAATCAAATGAAAAATCCTCTTATTGGTATTCAAAGCTCTTCATAACCTAGCCACTTCCTAGCTTACCTTTCTTCTTACACCTTACATCCCAGCCCCCTACTCTTCCATCCAGTGACACTGGCTTCACTCAGAGAACACTACATCTCTTGGCTCTGGGCATTTTCTATGTTTGTCCTCCATTCCTAGAGTGTTCTCCCTCCTCTGCTCCAAGGACTGACCTCCCTGGCTCATTTTAAGACTCAGTTAAACTCCCACCTTCTTCAGGAAGCCTTCCCTAACCCCTCTTCATTCCAATTTTTAATTCTCCTTTTCCTAGTGACTTATTATTTATCTGATGTGTATCTTGCTTTGTATATATTTGTTTGTGTGTTGTCTCCCCCATTAGATTGTAAGCAGAGGTGTCAAACACTCACCCTGGATGCCTCCCACAATAGCCCTGAGTGCAGCCTGAACCAGATGAAAATGCCATTGGTAAATATTTAACAAAATAAATAAAAATACAATAAAGCCTAGATAATATTAATGTGGTTTTCTAAGTCATTGTGCAGCCTTCAGGGATCCTTAAGTAAGGTCTACTGGTCCTCATTTCTATTTGAGCTTCATATCAATGGTTTAAAGCTTCAGAAATCTTAGATCTGAGCTCGCTCCTCCAACCAGTTTCTATGGTATTCACCTTATATTGATTGCCCTACTGTTCCTTACTTTGGTGTGCTTCACTTTTAGAAGTGTCAATTCAAGAAAGAAGTCATGTGGATAGAAGCATATCAGATGCTAAAAAATACTCTGGTTATCAGATCATGCAAATCCAGTTCTACCCCCTGGCCTCCCCTTGATCAGTCTCTTCCCTCCAAGCATTCCATCCCATTGCTATGTCCATTCCTATTTTCCCTCCACCTTCTGGGTGCCAGCTGCTTTTGAGAGTTTGCACTTTTCTTCTTTTGATGCAGGATACTGTCCATGGAAACAACAATCTCAGCCAAGTGACCTCCCAGTACACCAACTCCAATGAATTCATTGGAAGGTTCTCTACTCACTGGCATATGTCTTTCCCATAGGAGAGGTTTTCAGAAAGACCATCTCCCCCGATGGGATGAGATGTTTCCCCTCACATTCCAGACTTCTATTCTCTACCTTCTGCCATTTTCCCCCTTTTTTGCAACCCTTTTCTTGCTAAAAAATAATGTTGTAGAATTATTAGCTAGCCCTTTGTTCTTTCCCCTGGATTAGATAAGGGGACAACAGACATTTCCTTGTAATCTCTTCCTCTATTCTCCCCATTTATGCACCATCCCATTCTACACTTTTGTCCCACAAACATAATCACCTGAAGTGAGGTCACAGAGTTTCATACTACATTTCTCCTCCTCCATTTTTACTTCTCCACTTTCTTAGAATTTGGCTTATGTCATTAGCCCCAAAGGGGACTTTCTAATCCAAAGTCAGACAGAGTCTTAGGGGTAGAGGTAAGGACCCTGTTAAGAGGAGAAAGACAACCAAAGACTTAATCTTAGTCCATCATTTGTGGGACTTTTGGGGCCATTGTAGTGGCACAATACTTTGCCCATGACTAAAAAGCTGTCAACATATCCTGAGTACCCTACTTTAATTGACCCTGAGCAAGTTGCAACACCTTCATTGGCCTCAACTTAATCATTTGTAAAATTTGTAAAACTAGGAGGCTAGATTAGATGGCATCTGATGTCCCAACTAGCTCTGGATCTGGACAGATTTTCTAAGCACTTCATCTCTGCTAACCAGATGTCAAAGTGACCAACAGGTAACCCTAAAGAACTGAAGCTTAGCATCCGGATGCAAAATTAAAAGAGATGGCAAACCTCACCCTTTTCCTTATAGGGAAGAGAGAGAATCTCAGGTAAAACTCTGTAAGTAGCAATACTGAGAATATGCCAGCAGAGAGAGTGGGAAGTAACAAAGACACCATGCCCAGTACAGAACAGACCCGGGAAAAGAAGTATATGCCCTGGCTATGCATTGAGTCCTGGACTGAGGATTAGATGTAGATATCGGACTCAGAGTGTCTCACCACATGGCATATATAGCAGTAGAGAAGATCTGAGGCTGATTCAGGATTTTGAGGGAGCGAACATGACGAGGAGAGGAGAGGGGCACAGGATGACCCAGGGTACAGGGATGTGTTTTCTCAACTGAGATTGCAATCACCCTGGTTTTGCAAAACTTAAAGGCATATGCATGTGAGTGACTTTTATAAAGATGATGGAAACTGAATCAAAGCAGCAACAGTCAACAATCCCAAGGACTACGGATAGCCTAACCCCGCAGTCTTAGAGAGTGGAAGGAAAGGCTGTCTAGACATAGCTCAGAACTATAACAAGGCTCTCTAGAAACTCTACCCCCACCCCCACCACCACCACCATTATTGGAGGGAGGTGAGGTTCACCCTCCTTAGTAATGATTCAGTTTTCTTAAATATAGTTGGGTCACTTTAATTCAATCTAACCCAATTCAACAAACATGTATTAATCACCTACTATGTGTGAGGCACTGGGGGCCCTCTGAAACCTGGAATTCATTTCTCTAAAGGATTGTCCTCCTTTATGTTCCATCCTGTGTGTATTTCATGGAAAGTCATCTGCCTGTTTCTAATCCACTTGCATTTAATTAATTAAAACATTTTGGGTCAGAGTTATTTGATTTCTAAGAGGCATTGTGGGTCTACTTTACAGGGCTTTGGAAACCGATTCTCTTTGAACAAAGAGACCCCATTTTGCTGGGAGTATATGGGCTAAAACCTCAAAAAATAAAATAAAATCTGTTCACTTATAAACTCAGACCCAAGGAAGAACAGCTAGTTATAAATTTCATTCTAAAGTTCATAAACATTATGTTCTCAGTCCTGTTAGGTAAATGTAGGCATGACTAATCCCACCTGGATAGGGTCCAGCTGGGTGCTTTGAGCATTCAGCATCAGTGGGTACATTAGTGTGTTAGTAGTGGTAGTACATGTACATTAGGAGAAAGTATCTTAGACATGGAACCAAGAGGTTTGGATCCTAGTCCTGACTCCACCACAAAATGATTGTGATTTTGTCATATGCAACCCTTCCATTCTCTGGGCTTCAGAAAATTAATATCTATCCTTAATTAGCTCTCAACTTTGCAAGGACCAAGTGAGATTGTAGCTGAATGAGTGCTGTATGGCCACCTGAACAGCTCTGGAAATGTAAGGCATTATAATGAAGTATCCAGCCTGAACATTTCAAAGCGACCCAATCTAAGAGAGGGGAGTGATAAGATGAGACACATACAAACATGCATGCCCACAAAGGGGCAAAATTGTGACTCGGAGAGTGAGGTTCAATGTAACTTTTCCACTTTTCAAGAAACCTCTCTTAAACTCTGAGAGAACTAGGAGAGACATCCAGCTTGGGGTAGGCTTACTTCTGACATTGCCTCACTGGATGATCAGAGGCACCTTACTGAGTCTCAGTTTCCTCATCTGTAAAATAAGGATAAACCTTAATGTTCACCTTATTGTGGGGGTCCAATAATCTGGAAAACACTTTGTGAACTTAAAAAGGCTAAATGTGTCTCTTTGTTGGATGTCTCTGGATAGCTTTGGCTAGCCATTAATAAACTTTCAACCCGTGTTCATGTGATAAAGATTAAGTCCAGGACAATGTGACTAGCCCAGTCCCTGGGATAAGGCTGGTGCTTAATAAATGTTTGTTGAATTAATACATCAGGCTTTTGCCTTCTCCTCCCAGGGGCCTCTACATTCTCCAAATAACCCTGAGACCTTGCTCTTCAAAGTTAGTAATAAATATTAGCTCTAGACACATTCACACTGACCCCTTACTTTGACTATGATCAGGGGGTCATTTTCCCCTCACAGACTCAATAGGCAAAGTTAATGATGGAGCAAATGGGAACAGAAAGAGGCTAATTGGGGGAAATGTTGATGGCCTCGACTTTCAGACCGTAATAGATGCTATTAGAACCAACTTCTCAGTTTTAGAAATGATATAGACATTACAGTAATGGATTCAACATGAACCAGCAAATAAGGAATTGAGCTTTCCAAATACTCAAAGAAAAAAAACAGCCTTTTCTGAATTTGTTAAAAATGTGTAACTGTATGGATTCTATATCAACTCCAGTGATACTTTTTCCTGTTGAAGGAATTGAATCACAAAAGTACATTTTCTCCCTCGGTCATCTCTGGAACAAAATGCAGTCCTTGTGCTGAGGAAGCCTCCTAACTCTAGACAGGTAGGTAAATGGAGATCATTCTGCATCAATCCTCCAAGAATGTATCCAGGAGCTACTATGTGCCAGACAGTGTGCTAGACACTGCGGATACAAAAACAAAAATGAACTAGGACCTGCCCTCAAGAAGCCTCCACTCTATTGGAGGGATACAACTCAAACAGAGCAAAGTAAATATAAATTCTAGATAAAGTTATGAGAACCCTAGGCTAGACTCAAGGAAGCCAATTTTTCTATTCTGCCATCCAATGCCTCCCTATCTGAACTTGGACAAATCATGCTCTTTCCTGCATCCACTATGAAGTCAATGGTGCTGAACCAGAGTTGCAGGCCTCAAGGGGTAGCTGAGACCTGAGCAGCTCGCACAAAAGGAAGCCCCCTGGAGCTTACTTAACAAGTGGTCCTCCAGCTTGGGCTCAAACACTTCCAAGGTGCCTCCCAAGGTGGTGCTTTCTGCTTTGGGACAGTGCACACCATTAGTGAGTTCTGGAGTCTTCCTTCACAACTGGGCTCTTTGAAACTTGACCCCATTCTTTGCTCCTTGTTTTGTCTCAGGGTCCAAACTGCAGAGTTTTATTATCCATGCCCACCCCCTTACTGTGACAGCCCTTCAAACACTGGAAGATAGCAATGGTGCCCTCAGTCTTCTCTTCTCCAGCAGCTTCTTTGACTAATATTCATATGACACCATTCTGCCCATTCTCTACCTTATTAAAATTCTTAAAGACCAGGTAATCTATGAGAATTCTTCTAGATCTATGATTCCGTGAATTTTTCATTCTTTCCTCAAACACCATATGCTTGCTCTAAATGGCCATACCCTTGGGTATAGACTTCAGTCTTCAGTCATTTCCAACTCTTGGTGACCCCATTTGGGGTATTCTGGTGTTTTTCTATACTAGAGTGGTTTACCATTTCCTTTTCCAGCTCATTTTACATATGAGGAACCTGAGGCAAAAAGGGTTAAGTGACTAGCCCAGGGTCACACGTAGCTAGCAAAAGTCTAAGGCCAGATTTGAATTCAGGAAGATGAATCTTCCTGACATGCAGCCTGGCACTCTACTATGCTACCTAGCTGCCCCAGTGCCTGTATAGGTTTACACAAAATAGAAGTAATGTAATTTGAAGGGAAAGCAGCAGCAAAAGTAGAGGGTAGAGAGGGTGCTTGGGAGAAGCTTCCTGGAGAGAGGGGCATCTACCCTTCTAATTTGAAAGATGAAAAAACTGAGATCTAGAGAGGTTAAGTGACTTGTCTAAGGTCACAAGAGGGGTGAGGGGAGGGGCCTGGATTTAAATCTGCTGCCCTGGCTCATTTGAGCATATTCTCTTCGTTATACCCACATATGGCTAGGTATAAAGCAATGGATCCCTGCAGGTCCTATATAAGAGATATGTGATTGTAGAGAAAAGCCTTTTGGTGGGCATGAAAGGAAACAGTTAAGGGTTGTCTTATCTTTTTGTTTGTTTTCAATTGCTGTTCTTATCCAGTTAGCAAGAGAGACTCATGAAGTTGCTCAAGCCCAGATGATGTTTTATTTAACTGACTTGGCTCTATGTCTAAATGGAATCCCCCAGGCAAATCAGACAATTAACCCAAGTGAACATGAGCTTTCATACCTATAAAGTCCCCTGAGCTAGCCATTCTCTTGCAAAGGAAACAGAACCTTGCAATGGGATGGCTTAGCCGAGGTCCCATGGGGTGTTCCATTCTACTACATCACCAATAAAATGAATGGGAATGTAAATCCACAGGCCAAAACAAGGGGCCATTAGGAGTGAACAGAATTGGTTTCTAAGTCCAAAGTCTGCACACTACTTATACTAATGGACTCGGTACATACTTGGATGCATCCAGATCAAAATGAACTAATGATAGAAAGCCCTGGAAAGCCTTTCAACCCAAAAAGAGCCAACAAAACAACTCAAAAGTAAGGATGCCTGGGAATATGATCCAGCAAAAAATTTTACTAGAACCCAAGAGAGCAAATACAGCTTGTTATACAATGTGGTTGGATGAACTACTCATTAAATGAAGACTCCCTCCCACCTCTGGAAACATCCATGTGCTACAGAGGAAAAAAATCCCAGGGTGCCCTAAGGCTGAGTGTTGGCCCTTTCCCAATAACACCAGCATCATAAATGGGGTCAACCAGCTACAGTATTAAATGCTATTTTCTTTAGATATTTCATTGAGTCTCTTTCCATGTGAAAATGTGTTAACTATGTTAACATGTGGAAACAAGGAAAATTAATGTCATTTACATACCAAGGGACTTTGCTATAAGAAAAACAGTCGTGAGGACTTAAAAGACTTGGAAGAAGTTTGAATATTAAGTGAGTACAGCCTAGCCAGGCGTATTGTATGCACATCCCGGTCCTCCACAAGGTCTGTGTTATAGTCAAATTGGTCTATTTGCTGTGTCCTTTATGTGACATTCCATTTACTGTCTGCTTTTTTTTTGCTCCAGCTCTCTTCCATCCCAGCAATGTCTTTCCTTCTTACTTCCACGTCTTGGAAACTCTATAGTTTCCTTCAAGGATGAGTGGAAGAATCACTGCCTCTCCTGTTCACCCCCACCTGTTAGTCCCATCCCTGTCGCATTATATGTTTTGTAATCTGGATTGACTTTTCTGTGGATATGCTGCTTTTGCAAATAGAGTATAATCTAATTGATGGCAGAGATTAATTAATTTTTCTTAACATCCATACACAGTACACAAGATGAGTAGGTGCCAAGTAAATGTGTGTTGAATGAATGCATATGAGAGCTAGATGGGTTCTCAGTGATTATGTTTTTTTTAATTTATTTTTAATTTTCATTTTACAACATTCAGTTCCACAAGTTTTTGAGTCCCAAATTTTCTCTCCCTCCTTCTCCTTCCCTCTACCCCCCCCAAGATGGCAGGTAATCCAATAAAGTTTCTACATATACCTTCACATCAAATTTATTTACCCAATGATAATGTTGTAAAGAAGAATTATAACCAATAGAATGAATCATGAGAAAGAAGATACAAAACCAAAGAAGGGGAAAAAAGAGAGCAAATAGTCTACCTTGATCTGCATTCAGACTCTATAATTCTTTCTGTGGATGTGGATAGCTTTTTCCATCATGAGTTTTTTTGGAACTCTAAACCTTGCATTGATTAGAAGAGCCAAGTCTACCAAAGTTTGTCATCACAGATACTGTGTGTCTGTAATTGTGTAATATGTTCTTCTGGTTCTGCTCCCCTCACTGAGAATCAGATCATGTAGGTCTTTCCAGGTTATTATGAAGTCTGTATCTTCCCCATTTCTTATAGCACAATAATATTCCATTACATTCCTATACCACAACTTGTTTAGCCATTCCCCAATTGATAGGCATCCCCTTAATTTCCAATTCTTTGCCACCACAAAAAGAGCTGCTATAAATATTTTTGTACACGCGAGTCCATTTCCCAATTGTGTGATCTTTTGGGGGTACAGCCCTAAAAATGGTATTTCTGGGTCAAAGGGCATGCACATTTTTATATCCCTTTGGACATAGTTCAGCATTACCCTCCAGAATGGCTAGATCAGTTCACAACTCCACCAACAATGTAATAGTCTTCCTATTTTCCCACATCTTCTCCAGCATTTATCATTTTCCTGTTTCATCATGTTAGTCAATCTGACAGGGGAGATGTGGTACCTAAGAGTTGTTTTGGTTTGCATTTCTCTAATCAATAGTGATTTAGAGTATTTTTTCATATAAATATAAATCTTTAATTTCTTCCTCTGAGAACTGCCTGTTCGTATCATTTAACCATTTATCAACTGGGGAATAACTTGTATTCCTTTAAATTTGACTCAGTCCCCTGTATGTTTTGGAGATGAAGCATTTATCAGAGATACTAGATGTAAAAATTCCCGATTTTCTGATTCTCTCCTAATCTTTGTTGCATTGACTTTGTGCAAAAACTTTTCAATTGAACATAATCAAAATTATCCATTTTGCATTTTGTAATGCTCTCTATCTCTTGTTTGGTAATAAATTCTTCCCATCTCCATAATTCTGACAGGTAAACTATTCCTTGCTTTCCCAAGTTGTTTATGGTATTAGTCTTTATATCTAAATCATGAACCTATTTTGACTTTATTTTGGTATACAGTGTGAGATATTGGTCTATGCCCAGTTTCTGCCATACTAATTTCCAGTTTTCCTAGCAGTTTTTGTGAAATAATGAATTCTTAACCCAGAAGCTGGACTCTTTGGGTTTATTAAAGAGTACATTGCTATAGTCATTGACTACTGCACCTTTTGTACCTAACCCATTCCACTGATCCACCACTCTATTTCTTAGCCAGTACCAAATAGTTTTGATGATGGCTGCTTTATAATACAATTTAATATTTTGTATGGTCCTTTCATTATTCCAGATGAATTTTGGTATTATTTTATCGACATCTAGAAAATAATTTTTGGTAGTTTGATTGGTATGGAACTGAATAAGCAAATTAATTTAGGTAAAATTGTCATTTTTATTATATTAGCTCAGCCTAACCATGAGCAACTGATTTTTTCCATTTATTTAGATCTGAATCTATTGGTGTGATAAGTGTTTTGTAATTGTTTTCATATAGGTCCTGGGTTTCTCTTGGCAGGTAGACTCCCAAATATTTTGTAGTGTCCATAGTAACTTTAAATGGAATTTATCTTTCTAACTCTTGCCGTTGGACTTTCTAAGACATATATAGGAATGCCAAGGATTTGTCGGGGTTTATTTATATCGTATAACTTTGCTAAAGTTATTTATTACTTCAAGTAGTTTTTTTTTTTACTTAATTCTCTAAGTAAACCATCATGTCATCTGCAAATAATGATAACTTAGTTTTTTCTTTGCCCATTCTAATTCCTTCAATTTCTTTTTCTTGTTTTATTGCTAGAGCTAAAATTTCTAGTACCAAATTGAATACTAGGGGTGATAATAGACATGTTTGTTTTACCCCCTGATCTTATTGGAAATGCATTTAGCTCATCCCCATTACAAATAATGCTTGCTGATGGTTTTAGATAGATGCTACTTATTTTACAGAAGACTCCATTTATTCCTATGCTTTCTAGTGTTTTTAATAGGAAAGGCTGTTGTATTTTGTCAAAAACTTTTTCTGCATCTATTGAGATTATCATATAATTTATGCTAGTTTAGTTGTTGATATAATCAATTATGCTGATAGTTTTCCTAATATTGAACCAACCTTGCTTTCTCAGTTTAGCTGGTCATTGTGTATCATTCTGGTGATAAGTTTCTGTTAATCTTTTTGCGAATGTTTTATTTAAAATTTTTGCATTTATATTCATTAAGGACATTGGTCTATCATTTTCTTTCTCTGTTTTGACTCTTCCTGGTTTAGGTATTAGCACCATATTTGTGTCAAAAAAGAATTTGGTAGGACTCCTTCGTTACCTATTTTCCCAAATAGTCTATAAAGTGTAGGAATTAATTGTTCTTTAAATGTTTGATAGAATTTGCTCTTAAATGCATGTGGCCCTGGAGAGTTTTTCCTAGAGCGTTCATTGATGGCTTGTTCAATTTATTTTTCTGAGATGAGGTTATTTATGTATTTTACTTCCTCTTCTGTTAACCTGGGCAATTTATATATTTTTGTAAATATTCATTTCCCTAAGATTATCAAATTTATGGACATACAATTGGGAAGAATAATTCTTTTTTTTTCCTTTTCTCACTTTTTTAATTAAGATTTTTTAGTTTTAGTTTACAAGACTCAGTTCCACATGATTTTGAGTTCCAGATTTTCTTCCCCTCTCTTCCTCCCTTCTCTCCAAGATGGCACAGAATCCGGTATATCTTCTACATTTAACTTCGCATTAAACTTATTTACACAACAGTTGAGATGTAAAAAAGAATTATGACCAATGGGATGAATCATGAAAAAGAAGAAACAAAACCAAAACAACAAAAACAAAAGCAAAAGATAAAAAAAAAGAAAAGAAAAAATAGGAGAGCAAATAGTTTGCCTCAATCTGCATTCAGACTCCATAGTTCTTTCTCTGGATGTAGATAGCTCTCTCCATCATGAGTCCTTTGGAGTTGTCTTTGAACCTTGTATTACTCAGAAGAGCCAAGTCTATCAAGGTTAATCATCACAGAATCAATATATCTGTGTTTGTGTATAATGTTCTCCTGTTTCTCCTCCACTCACTCAGCATTATATCATGTAGGTTTTTCAAGGTTATTATGATGCCTGTATATTCCCCATTTCTTATAGCACAACAGTATTCCATTACATTCATATACCACAAATTCTTCAGTCATTCCCCAATTGATGAGCACCCCCTTGATTTCCAATTCTTTGCTACCACAAAAAGAACTGCTATAAATATTTTTGTACGTATGGGTCCCTTTCCCACTTGTGTGATATCTTTGGGATATGGCCCTAGGAGTAGTATTGCAGGGTCAAAGTGTATGCAAATTTTGTAGCCCTTTGGGTAGAGTTCCAAATTGCTCTCCAGAATGGCTGGATCAGTTCACAACTCCACCAGCAATGTAACAGTGTTCCAAATTTCCCACATCCTCTCCAGCATTTATCATTTTCTTGTTTTGTCATGTTAACCAATCTGGCAAAACCTAAGAGTTGTTTTGATTTGCATTTCTCTAATCCATACTGATTTAGAGCATTTTTTCATGTAACTATAGATATCTTTAATTTCTTCCTCTGAAAACTACCTGTTCATATCCTTGAACCATTTCTCAATTGTGGAATGACTTGTATTCCTATAAATTTGGCTCAGTTCCCTGTATATGGCAAATAATTCTTAATTATTGTTTTAATTTCGTATTCATTGGGAATTCCCCTTTTCATTTTTGATACTGGTAATTTGGTTTTCTTCTTTCTTTTATTTATTAAATGGAACAAAGGTTTATCAATTTTATTGGGTTTTTTTGGTATTTTTCTCCTTTTTTTATTTTTAGTTTACAACATTCAGTTCTACATAATTTTGAGTTCCAGATTTTCTTCCCTCCCTCCCTCCTCCCTCCCCAAGACAGCATGGAATCCCATATAGCTTGCACGTATCACTTCACATTGAGTTAATTTACACACTAGTCAAGTTATGGAGAAGAACTGTGATCAATGAAATGAAACATGTGAAAGAGGAAACAGGACCAAAAAAAAAAAAAAAACAACCCAAAAACAAAAACAAAAGAGAGAAAAAGAAAAAAAAGGGGGGGGGGATGGCTAGCATGAAGTGTGCCTCAATCTGCATTCATACTTCATAGTTCTTTCTCTGGATGTAGATAGCATTCTCCATTGTGAGTCCTTTGGAGTTGTCTTTGTACCTTGCGTAGCTGAGAAGAGCAAAGTCTATCAGGGTTGGTCCTTACAGAATCCATATATCTGTGGTTGTGTATAATGTTCTCCTGGCTCTGCTCTGCTCACTCAGCATTATGTCATGTAGGTTTTTCCAGGTTGTTATGAAATCCGTATCATCCCCATTTCTTATAGCACAATAGTATTCCATTACCTTCATATACCACAGCTTGTTCAGCCATTCCCCAATTGATAGGCATCCCTTTGATTTCCAATTCTTAGCTAACACAAAAAGAGTTGCTATAAATATTTTTGTACATATGGGTCCTTTTCCCACTTGTATGATTTCTTTGGGATACAGCCCTAGAAGTGGTATTTCTGGGTCAAAGGGTATGAACATTTTTATAGCCCTTTGGGCATAGTTACAAATTGCTCTCCAAAATGACTGGATCAGCTCACAACTTCACCAGCAATGTAACAGTGTTCCAGTTTTCTCACATCCTCTCCAGCATTTATCATTTTCATGTTTTGTTATTTTAGCCAATCTGACAGGAGAGATGTGTGTATTGGGAGGGCAGAGTTTATAATTTCAAAGAGGATCATATATATGTCTGAAAGGTTCGGAACCGCTGGATATAAGAAACTCTCAAAGTAGGAGGCAGAAGAATCAAAGCATATATTTAGGCTCCACAGTAACCAACCCATGAACCAGCATCCCCATTTTGATATATTGATCAAAAGCTTCCAGGCCCAATAAGTCCGCCTCACAAGAGTAACCAGGAGGCCACAGAGAAGCATGATGGTGTAAAGCAAAATCATATACATGCTTCCCCTCTATGGTAAAAAGATTACCCACTGGCCTCAAGTCCTTGTTCAGCTTCCTCCCGTAGGTCAGCTCTGCTACTGACAGCTCCCGCTTCAGCTTCGGCTGTGGCTGTAGCAGCCTCTGGCTCTAACGGAAGCTGTTTTTAACCATCCGGCTTCTGCGGGGGTGTAAGGTATGCCGGGGAAAGCACAGGTTCTTTCAATCTGCTTAAGCAAGGTGAAGGGGTTGACCAGGAAAGCACAGGTTCTTTCGATCAGCTTAAGCAAGGGAAGCAAGGTGAAGGGGCCGACAAGCTTACTCCAACCCAACATACAAACAACATTCAGTTCAGGGGAAAAAGCCAAATTAGTCAAGGGCACTTGTTGACTAAGTGCTAAGGAGCCCATTTTTGGTTACCAACACAATGTGGTATCTAAGAGGTGTTTTGATTTGCATTTCTCTAATCAGTAGTGATTTAGAGCATTTTTCATATGCCTATAGATATCTTTAATTTCTTCCTCTGAAAACTGCCTGTTCATATCCTTTGACCATTTCTCAATTGGGGAATGACTTGTATTCCTATATATTTGGCTCAGTTCCCTGTATATTTTAGAAATGAGGCCTTTATCAGAGACACTAGTTGTAAAGATTGTCTCCCAATTTTCTGCTTCCCTCCTAATTTTTGTTGCATTGGCTTTTTTTGTACAAAAACATTTCAATTTAACATAATCAAAATTATCCATTTTGCATTTTGCAATGCTCTCTATCTCTTGTTGGGTCATGAATTCTTTTCTTTTCCAAAATTCTGATAAGTAAACTATTCCTTGCTCTCCCAAATTACTTATAGTATCAACCTTTACTCTTAAATCATGAACCCATTTTGACTTTATTTTGGTATGTGGTGTAACATATTGGTCTATGCCCAGTTTCTGCCCTACCATTTTCCAATTTTCCCAACAGTTTTTGTGAAATAGTGAATTATTAACCCAGAAGCTGGCCTCTTTGTGTTTATCAAAGAGTAGATTGCTAAACTTGTTGACTTCTCCATCTTGTGTTCCTATCCTATTCCACTGATCCAAAACTGTTTCTTAGCCAGTACCAGGTAGTTTTGATGACTGCTGCTTTATAGTACAGTTTAATATCTGGTATGGCTAGGTCACCTTCTCTAGCATTTCTTTTCATCAATACCTTAGATATTCTAGATCTCTTGTTCTTCCAGACGAATTTTGTTCTTATTTCGTCCAGCTCTGTAAAATAATTTTTTGGTAGTTCAATTGGTATGGCACTGAATAGATAGATTAATTTAGGTAAAATTGTCATTTTTATTATATTAGCTTGGCCTAACCATGAGCAACTGATATTTTTCCATTTATTTAGATCTGACTTTATTCGCGTGAAAAGTGTTTCATAATTATGTTCATATAGGCCCTGGGTTTGTCTTGGCAGATAGATTCACAAATATTTTATAGTGTCTACAGTAATTTTGAATGGAATTTCTCTTTCTATCTCTTGCTGTTTGACTTTGTTAGTAATGTATAGGAATGCTGAGGATTTATGTGGGTTTATTTTATATCCTGCAACTTTGCTAAAGTTGTTTATTATTTCAAGTAGTTTTTTACTTGATTCTCTAGGGTTCTCTAAGTAAATCATCATATCATCTGCAAAAAGTGATAATTTAGCTTCTTCTTTTCTTGTTCTAAGTCCTTCAATTTCTTTTTCTTCTCTTATTGCTACAGCTAACTTTTCTAGTACCAAATTGAATAATAGGGGTGATAATGGACATCCTTGTTTCAACCCTGATCTTATTGGGAATATATCTAGCTTATCCCCATTACAAATAATGCTTGTTGATGGCTTTAGGTAGATGCTATTTATAATTGTAAGGAAGGCTCCATTTATTCCTATGCTTTCTAGTGTTTTGAATAGGAATGGGTGTTGTGTTTTGTCAAAGGCTTTTTCTGCATCTATTGAGATGATCATATGGTTTCTGCCAGTTTTGTTGTTGATATGGTCAATTATGCTAATAGTTTTCCTAATATTGAGCCAGCCTTGCATTCCTGGAATAAATGCTACCTGGTCATAGTGTATTATTCTCGTGATAAGTTGCTGCGGTCTTAAGGTAATATTTTATTTAAAATTTTTGCATCAATATTCATTAGGGAAATTGGTCTATAATTTTCTTTCGCTGTTTTGACTCTACCTGGTTTGGGTATTAGTACCATATTTGTGTCATAAAAAGAATTTGGTAGGACTCCTTCTTCACCTATTTTCCCAAATAGTCTACAAAGAATTGGAATTAGTTGTTCTTTAAATGTTTGATAGAATTCACATTTAAAACCATCTGGCCCTGGAGATTTTTTCCTATGGAGTTCATTGATGGCTTGCTCAATTTCTTTTTCTGAGATGGGGTTATTTAGAAATTTTACTTCCTTTTCTGTTAACCTGGGCAATTTATGTTTTTGTAGATATTCATCCATATCAGTAAGGTTGTCAAATTCATGGGCAAACAATTGGGCAAAACAATTCCTACTTATTGTTTTGATTTCCACTTCATTATAGGTGAACTCACCCTTTTCATTTTTGATACTGGTAATTTGATTTTCTTCTTTCTTTTTTTGAATCAAATTGACCAAAGGTTTATCAATTTTATTATTTTTTTTTCATAAAACCAGCTCTTTGTTTTATTTATTAATTCAGTAGTTTTCTTCATTTCAATTTTATTAATCTCTCCTTTGATTTTCAGTATTTCTAATTTGGTATTTAATTGGGGATTTTCAATTTGCTCTTTTTCTAGCTTTTTCAACTGTATGCCCAGATCATTGATCTCCTTTTTCCCTATTTTGTTCATGTAAGCATTTAGGGATATATAACTTCCCCTAAGAACTGCTTGTGCTGCATCCCATAAGTTTTGGTATGTTGTTTCATTATTGTCATTCTCTTGAATGAAGTTATTAATTGTTTCTCTGATTTGTTCTTTGGCCCATTCATTCTTTAGAATTAGATTATTTAGTTTCCAATTAATTTTTAGCTTATTTTTCCATGGTTCTTTGTTACAAATAATTCTTATTGCATCATGATCTGAAAAGTATGCTTTGATTACTTCTGCTTTTCTGCACTGGGTTGTGAGGTTTTTATGCCCTATTACATGGTCAATTTTTGAGTATGTGCCATGTACCTCTGAGAAGAAAGTATATTCCTTTTTATCCCCATTCAGTTTTCTCCAGAGGTCTATCATATCTGCTTTTTCTAAAATTCTGTTTACCTCCTTAACTTCTTTCTTATTTATTTTGAGGTTAGATTTATCAAGTTCAGAAAGGGGGAGGTTGAGGCCTCCAAATAATGTAATTTTGCTGTCTATTTCTTCCTGTAACTCCCTTAACCTCTCCTCTAAGAATCTGCATGCCATACCACTTGGTGCATATATGTTAAACAATGATATTGCTTCATTGTTTATGGTGCCTTTTAGCAGGATGTAGTGTCCTTCCCTATCTCTTTCAATTAAATCTGTCTTTACTTTTCCTTTGTCTGAGATTAAGATTGCTACACCTGCTTTTTTTACTTTACCTGAGGCACAATATATTTTGCTCCAGCCTTTTACCTTTACCCTGTGTGTATCCCCCTGTTTCAAATGTGTTTCTTGTAAGCAGCAAATTGTAGGATTATGGTTTTTAATCCATTCTGCTATCTGCTTCCGTTTTATGGGAGTGTTCATCCCATTCACGTTCACAGTTATAATTTCTATCTGTGTCTTTTTTTTTCGTTTTTTTAAATTTATTTTTATTTTTAGTTTACAACAGACGGTTCTACATAATTTTGAGTTCCAAATTTTCTCCCCTCCCTCCCCTGTCCCTCCCCAAGATGGCATGGAATCTCATATAACTACCACCAATGACTTCGCATTGAATTAATTTATACACTAGTCAAGTTGCGGAGAAGAATTACAACCAATTTCCCCTTCCCCTCCTCAATAAAGTTTTGCTTTTGACTGCCACCTTCCTCAGTTTACCCTCCTTTTTTCCCCTCCCTTATCTTACCGTTTCCCACTTGTTACTTCTCCCCTCCCTTCTGACCACCCTCTCCTTTCCCTCCCCACTTCCCCTCCTACTTCCTGTAGGACAAGTTAGATTTCTATACTTATCAGGGCATGTTATTCCCTTCTTGAACCAGATCAGATGACATTAAAGATCAAATACTGCTCTTCTCTCTCCCTTCTTTCCCTCTGCTATAATGTGTTTTTGTGCCTCTTCATTTGGTGTAATTTACCCTTTTCTACTGCCTCCTTACCTCTTCTCTCATAGCCCTCCCTTAACATCTCTTACTTATGTTTTTTTATCTTTACATCAGTTAATTTATACAGGCATTCACAATCTACGTGTATCCCTTTCAATTGTCATAATAGCTGTACTATTCTCAAGACTGACATATATATGTATATATAAAACATACATAAGATGATATAATCTTATATAAAGATGCAAATAATTTGCTCCTACTGATTAATAAGGTTTGTGGGGGTTTTCCCCCTGTTTATCTTTTTATGTCTCTCTTGAGTTTTGTATTTGGAGATGAAATTTTCAATTGAGTTCTGGCCTTTTCATCAGGAAGGTCTGGAATTTCCTCATTCCATTGAATGTCCATCTCCTTGCCTGAAAAATTATGCTTAGTTTTGCTGGGTAGTTGATCCTTGGTTGTAGTCCCAGCTCCTTTGCCCTTCAGAATATCATATTCCAATTTCTCTTGTTCTTTAATGTGGAAGCTGAGAGATCCTGCATGACCCTGACTCTAGTTCCACGATATTTGAATTGTTTCTTTTTGGCTCTAGCAGTATTTTCTCCTTGACTTTGTAGTTCTGAAATTTGGCTATAATATTTCTTGGTGTTTTCAGTTTGGGATCTCTTTTAGGGGGTGATCGGTGAATTCTTTCAATGACTATTTTGCCCTCTGGTTCTAGGACCTCTAGGCAGTTGTCTTTGATAATTTCTTCGAAGATACTGTCAAGGTTCTTTTATTCATCATGGATTTCCGGTAGACCGATAACTCTTAAATTGTCTCTCCTGGATTTATTTTCCAGGTCAGTTGTTTTCCCAATCAGATATTTCACATTTTTTTCTATTTTTTCTACTGTTTTTTTTTTCACAAAACCAGCTCTTAGTTTTATTTATTAGCTCAATAGTTTTTTTATTTTAATTTTGTTAATCTCTCCTTTGGTTTTCAGTATTTTTAATTGGTATTTAATTGGGGGTCTTCAATTTGCTTTTTTTCTAGCTTTTTCATTTGTATGCCCGATTCATTGATCTCCTTTTTCTCTATTTTATTCAGGTAAGCATTCAGAGATATAAAACTTCCTCCAAGAACTGCTTTCACTGTATCCCATAAAATTTGGTATGTTTTCTCATTATTTTAATTCTCTTGAATTAAATTATTGATTGTTTCTATGATGTGTTCATTAACCCACTAATTCTTTAGGATTAAATTATTTGGTTTCCTATTAATTCTTAATCTATCTTTCCATGTTCCTTTATTACAAATAATTTTTTATTGCATCATGATCTGAAAAAGATGTATTGACTATTTCTGCCTCTCTGCACTGGATTGTGAGGTTTTTATGCCCTAGTACATGGTCAATTTTTG
Organism: Trichosurus vulpecula; assembly: GCF_011100635.1. Classification (NCBI taxonomy): domain Eukaryota; kingdom Metazoa; phylum Chordata; class Mammalia; order Diprotodontia; family Phalangeridae; genus Trichosurus; species Trichosurus vulpecula. The sequence continues at coordinate 194,620,610 of NC_050581.1, read as the reverse complement.
TGTATGTGCCTTGTACCTCTGAGAAAAAAAAAGGATATTCCTTTCTATCCCAATCAGTTTTATCCAGAGGGCTATCATATCTGCCTTTTCTAAAATTCTCTTCACTTCCTTAACTTCCTCCTTGTTTGTTTTGAGGTTAGATCCATCAAGTTTAGAGGGGGGGGGTTGAGGTCTCCCAGTAGTATATTTTTGCTGTCTCTTTCTTCCTGTAACTCTCTTAACTTCTCCAAGAATTTGGATGCTACACCATTTGGTGCATATATGTTAAGTAGTGATATTACTTCATTGTCTATGGTGCCTTTTAGCAGGATATGGTTTCCTTCCTTATTTCTTTTAATTCAATCTATCTTTGCTTTTGCCTTGTCTGAGATTAATATTGCTACCCCTGCTGTTTTTTTTAACTTCAGCTGAAACATAGCATAGTCTACTCCAACCTTTTACCTTTACTCTGGGTGTATTACTCTGTTTCAAATGTGTTTCTTGTAAACAACATACAGTAGAATTCTGTTTTTAACCCATTCTGCTATCCACCTCTGTTTCATGGGAGATTTCATCCCATTCACATTCACAGTTATGATTACTATCTGTGTCTTGTTTTCTATCCTATTGCCCCCTTTTTATGCTTTTATTTCTTCTGTCTCCCTTACCCTTCTCAAAAGAGTTTCGCTTTTGACTACCACCCCACTCCATATTCCTTCCCTTTCAGCTCCTCCCTTATCTTATCTTTTTCCCTTACTACTTCTTGCCTCCCTTCTAACACCCCCTTTTTTCTCCCCACTTTCTGCTCCTACTGCTCTAGGGCAAGTTTGATTTCTATACTTAACATTGTATGTTATTCCCTCCTTGAACCAAATCCAATGAGAGTAAAGATTCTCTTCTTCACTGCTCTTCTCCCTCCCCTCTTTCCTTCTACTTTGTTTCTGTGCCACGTTATGTGATGTAATTTACCCTTTTCTGCCTCTTCTCCTATTATAATCTGTTTACATCTCTCAATTAGGTTTTTTATTATCACATCAATTAATTTACACCCACACCCTTTGTCTATGTATATACCTTTTGGATGTCATACTAACTATACCATTCTCAAAATTAGCAAATATCATCCTCCCTTATAGGGATGTAAACAATTAGGGGGCAGCTAAGTGGCACAGTGAGTAGAGCACCAGCCCTGGAGTTGGGAGGACCTGAGTTCGAATCTGTCCTCAGACAATTGACACACTTACTAGCTGTGTGACCTTGGGCAAGTCACTTAACCACAATTGCCCTGCCTTCCCCCTCAAAAAAATAGATAATGGATAAAGAAAAAACAAAAACAAAATAATTTGCCCTTGTTGAATAACAAAGCTTTTTTCCCCTTTTTTTCCTATGTTTACCTTTTTATGCCTCTCTTGATTCTTGTGTTTGAAGATCATTTTCCATTGAGCTCTGTCCTTTTCATCAGGAAGGTCTAGAATTGCCTTATTTCATTGAATGTCCATCTCTTTGTCTGAAAGATTATGCTCAATTTTGCTGGATAGTTGATCTGTGGTTGTAGTTCAAGCACCTTTGCCTTTTGGAATATCGTATTCTAATTTCTCCTGTCATTTAATGTAGAAGCTGAAATATCCTGCGTGATCCTGACTGTAGTTCCATGATATTTGAATAGTTTCTTTCTGGCTGCTTGCAGTATTCTCTCCTTGACCTGATAATGCTGGCATTTGGCTATAATATTACTTGGACTTTTCAACTTGGGATCTCTTTCAGGGGGTGATCAGTGGACTCTTTTGATGACTATTTTACCCTCTGGTTATAGGACCTTGGGGAAGTTTTCCTTGATGATTTCTTGGAAGATACTGTCCAGGCTGTTTTCATCATGGCTTTCTGTTGTTTTTCCAATCAGATATTTGCTGTTTTATTCTATTTTTCATTCTTTAGATTTTTTGACTGATTCTTGATGCCTCATAGAGTCATTAGATTCTACTTGCCCAATTCTAATTTTTAACAAATTATTTTCTTCAGATAGCTTCTGCATTTCTCTTTCCATTTGGCCAATTTTACTTTTCAAGGATTCATTTTCTCCTGTTAGATTCTGTAATTTTTCTTTTACCTCACTAATTTGGCTTTTAAAATCCTCCTTGAGCTCTTCCAAGAATGCTTTTTGGGATTAAGACCAGAACATATTCCTTCTTGTGGTTTCAGACATGAGCATAGTGTCCATGCTGCCCTCTTACTATTCAATGGTCTTTTCTTTTACTTTTCTAGCTTGCTTCTTCATGGTGGTTGCCTCTTTCCTGGCTTTTAAAGTGGATCTCTGCTTCTGATGCCCAGGGGGCTCTGTCCCAAGCTTCTTCTGTTGGGAGCTGGGGGTCTAGTTACTGGCTCTCTGTGCTGTGACCTCTGGTTTTGTCAGCTAGAAACTATACACTGTTGCAGCTCACCTGGTGCTGTGCTGGAGCTGGCTGGTGTGTGCCAAGGATTGAGGCCCAGTAAAGTCTGAGTTCCTCTGGGGTTACACTAAGGCTCACAGCGTGAGGCATGGGGGAGGGGTGGTCTGGCTGTTGGAAGTCTCCTCTTCCCCTATATAGCACAGGTGGCTTCAGCTGTCAGTCTGTACTGGTGTCTGCCAATTCCCCTGGCTGTGTAAAAGCAAGCCTGGGGTCCTGGTGTTGTCATCTGCAGGTTCCACCCCCTGGGACTCAGCAACTCCCACTGATCCGCTAACATGAGGCTTGCAGGGATGCCTTCCTTCCTTCACTGGTCTCTTTTCATTGCCACAAGATGGGGTTCTCCTTAGATTCCCTAGGTAAAAGACTCCTGAATCCCCACTTCTGGCTCCTCTATTCCACTGTTTTTCCTAGGGCAGTATTCTCTGACTCATTCAAGGGAGAGATGAGAACTCTTAGAGTTTACTTGGTCATCATGGCTCCCAGAAGTTCAATAAGGTGAGTTTCAGAACTTTAGACTGGGCTGATAGAACCAAGAGTAGCTGCTGTTGCTGCTGTCACAGGCTCTACACTTCTGCCTCACCTAGTTCTGGAAGACTCCTGTCCCATGCCAAGAGGCCTGGGGATCACCACTACAGCCAGCAGTCTGGGCCTGCTCTCATTCTGCTATGGTGCTCCAATATGGTGTAGTTCCATGTGCCGAGTAGTCACCCAGGTCAGTGAAATAGATCGCTTTCGTTGACTTTCCAGCCTCTGCTGGCTTAGAAATCTGCCATACTCTGTCTCCTATTGGATTCTACCTTTCTAAAATCTGTTCAGATTCTCTTTCCAAGAGTTATCTAAAAGAATTTGTGAGAGAGCTCAAGCATGTCCCTGCTTTCATTCCACCATCTTGGTTCCACCTCTCAATGATTATGTAGTACAACCCTTTTGGTTTAACCAAAGATCAAAATGGTCATGTGGACTGAGCCCCAAAGTTATAATTTAGACATTGATCTCCTGCCTCATTATCCAGTAGTCTATTACTAAATGGCCAAGAGAAGTTATGAAAACAGATTGATTTTTCCTTTTAATTCTAAAATCTCCCTTTTCCAGCTTTAGAACAGGAAAACATTGTCTGTGGGATATTCTTAGCAAGGCAGCCTACAAGAGAATTGCCACAACAGAGATTTCTCTAGTACTTCAGCTCTTACAAAGATCATTCACAAAGATTATCTAACTGAATCTCCAAAACAACTCAATGAGGTAGACAGGCTATAGTGAACCCTGGTTTAAGAATGTGGAAGGTGAGGGTCAGAGAGTCTGGGTAATTGCTCCCAGGTCATACAGCCAGGCTGTGATACAACCAAGATTTAAACTTAGGTGTCTAACCTTTCCATGATAGCATGTTTCCTTTAAATAATAAGAGCACTGTATCATAGATACCTTATTGGTGTTTATGTGTGCATCCCCAACACCTAGAGGAGAGCTGGACATATAGGAAAAGATGGCATGCTCACTTTGCATAAAGGTTTAATTTATCCCAACAGGCAAGGAGAACCTAAAGACACGTGAGTCCTAGTTTATTAGTGCTGAGAGATTACGGCAAATTCTTTAAAAAAAATCAAACAAACATGGCTCCGTTTATCATGCTGCAGTTTCAGTTGGCTTTATGCTAGTTTAAAGGACTTGGTAGCAACATTCAGTGAAGAATGGACTGGATTTGAAATCTGAACACCTAATTCACAGGTGAGGAACCTGGAGCCTTAAAGCCACATATGAACTTCTAGGTCTTTAAGTGTGACCTTTTCACTGAACCCAAATTGATTTGTTCTGTAAAATTTGGATTCAGTCAAAGGGCCACACTTAAGAACCTAGAAGATCACATGGGACCTTAAGGCCACAGGTTTCCCACCCCTTATCTAGGTTCATATCCCAGCCTTGGGTCCAGAAGTCACTTCAGCTCCACACCATCATCTTCCACATTTGTAAAATAAGGTGGTTGGAATTGATGGTATGTCTCCAAAGTTCCTTCCAAATCTCAATCTATGTTCCTAGGAAAATGTGTATGGTTCATTATGAAATCTGTGTATGTGTGTGTGAGAGAGAAAAAGAGATAGACTGTAGTGTGTATATGCACATACATATATATATACATACACACACACACACACACACACATATATATGTGTGTGTGTATATATATATATATATATACATATACATATACATATATACACTCTCCTTTTGTAGTAACATGAAACAAAGTAGATACCCATTGATTGAGGAATACCTAAACAAGTCAAATTCTTTGAATGTAATGGGATATGACCAGGGTGTGCTGGTAAAACTTTAACAACTGGCTGGAGTGGGGGGGAGATGAATGTGCCACACATGTCGACGTTTAATTTGCGTTATTTACATTTTCCCCATCACTTTCTCAATCCTAGACAATCATAAAACAAAACAATAAATCAAGCTCTGATTTGTGCAATTTGCCAGTTTCCAAGGTGTAAATGGTCACATTGAATATTTAATAATCAGCTCTTACAGGTTGGTTCAAATTGGCCCCAGCACGAGTATACTAGAAAAAATTATAAACATAGAGAAATTTGCAAAGACCTATATAAATTGATAAAGAATGAAATAAGTAGAACCAAGAAAACTAGGAACAATGCTTATAACAATATGAAGAGAACAATTAAGAAAATAACCAAAACCAAAATTTACAAAATTAAAATGAAATTGGTCCCAAAGAAGAGGTTTCTAAGGGAAAAACCCTATTTTTCCTGCAATTACTTGTTTTACATGATTTGGCATAGGGTTCACAAAATTTTGACACATATTCTTTATCAGGAATTCCTCATCATGAAACCAAACTTATAATATTGAATATTAGTTGTACTTTTCACAAAATTGATTTTTTTCTAATTCTAATTGTGTAATAAGTTTTTGGTGTTAGTTTTTTTTTTTTAAGATAAGGTTTAAATCAGACAAGTAACCCCACCATTGAAACAACTTTACCTCCATCTGTTAGATAAATTTCTAAGCTTTTTGTGACTTCATGGTCATATTGCATCCATCTCCAAATAGGGAATTTTTATAATCTCATTTTCTCATTACAGCAACATTTATTTTTTCTTTATCAAAGTTCATCATTCCCTCAATTGGGGTGAGACTTTCAGGACCAATGGAAGTTTTAAAATGCATAGGATATTTTTGGGGGTGGATGATTTGCAGACTGATAAAGACATGCTCACATCCTATAGGTTTACCTAGACCTAGACTTACCTAGAGAAAGATTTTGATATAACCTTGAATGAAAAAGTAAATTTAATTAATAAAAATATTCTTTTTTCAATACTCATCTTTGTATCATCTTTTCAGTAACAAGTGGTTTTCCTTTTGAGCAAGAGCAAGCAGTTGTTTCTTTGTTTGTTTTGGCGTTGTTATGTCACCATTGCTGGGTTTATTGCTGTTCTTCCAGCATCAAGAAGTTTGTGCCCCAGTGGAGAGAAATTGACCACAACAATTCCATCCACCAGTTTCCTTTGACAGTTTTTTTTTCCTGTGGATTAATTAAGCTATTTTGTACACTGGTTGGTCAGTTCATGGCACAGGACATCTAGACCAACCTGCCCTTGGCCTTTCTATTTCATTTTGGGCTTGAAGGATTCTGGAAGCCCTTGACATTGGTTACCACTCAGTGCTATGGTATCTCTCACTATTACTCATTCACATGTACCTTGGAAGATCTACAAGTTTTACGCATTTCCTTGGAGTAATATTCATTCTTTAAAACCAAAGAATTACAAACACAAGAGAGGCATGAAACATATGCAGATGTCATGAAATCCAGGATTCCTTTGGCACAGAAATGAAAGGTAGGGAAAGCAGCTCAATCTTGCATCATCAGGCGAAGGTCAGACATCCTGACTCATTCGAGGGTCAGTAGAAGGACATCCATGTGACCACTGCTGTCAAAAAAAGTGGAACCTTTTCAAAACAGTTGTTTGTCCCAAGGATTTTTTCCTTCCATTATATGGAAAGGCCCCTCTCCCCACCCCTTACGCCCATACCCCATAACTACTTCTTTGCAGAGGTGTGGGGCCTATGGGGCATTGTTCACTTTACAAAATGTTAGACTCTTTTCACATGCTGGTCAGTTTTGCTGAATTACTTGTTTATGTTTTCATCTTTTGAAATTTGTTTTCATCTTTTGAAAATGTTCTTTTAAGGGATTTATCACTGAAAGGCAGAGATGGGGTAGATTGGTAAATGCAGGTGATGTAAAAGCAAAAGCTACCAATAATACTTTATTTGTTAGCTGTCAGTTTTTACTGCCTTATGAGAAGTTCATTCAATTTGGGAAAGCATTCTTCCTTTCTTTAGTACTCCCTGAGTGGGCTGACCTTATAACATAAGGTATCTGACTGTGTGTGGTAGAAAGTAGGTTTTGGGGAGAGGAAGGAAAAAAAATGACCAAGAAATTCAAAGAGAGCTGAATTGAGAATAGCACGCATTTGAATCGGGAATTTATGGGTCTTCTCAATTTGTTCATTAGGGAACCAGATTAAGAAACCTCAGAGGGCATGCTTTTATGTAAGGCTAAAGTTCAGTCCCAAAATTGATTGGCATAAAAGACTAGCTATATGATAACTCTATCCTCATTAGAGATGCAGTATCACATGGGGACTAGAATCGTAGCCTGAAAAGTCCTGGGTTCAAACCACTTCTAATCATTAGATGTGTGACCCTGCAACTCTCTTAACATATCTGAGCTATTTTCTTCTTTGGTAAAATAGAATAATAATAGCATATACTTTTTAATGTGAGAGTCAAATGAGATCGTGTATGTAAAGAATGCATGAAGATGGCAGCTGGAAAGCAGGGACTTGTTTAAGCACTCCCCCAGGTCCCTCCAAATGCCTGTAAAAAAAATGGCTCTGAACAAATTTGAGAGCTGAAGAACCCATGAAATAGCAGAGGAAAGCAGGGATTCAGCCTAGGACAGCCTAGATGGTTGCTAGGAAGGGTCTATCGCATGGTGCTGGAAGCGGAGCAGAGCACAGCCCAGCGTGGGCCAGGACCAACCAGACTGGGAGCCAGGCAGAACAGGGCATAGGGCCCTGAATCATTTAGCTGTGGCAGTTACCAGACTTCTCAACCCACAAATGCCAAAGACAACAGAGCACATTAATGGAAAAACTACTGGATCAGGGTGAGAGGAGTGCATGGTTGGTCCCAGCCCCAGGTGGCAGTGGAGGTAGTACAGCTCTGTGGCTATTTCCAGAGCTGCAGCTGCAGTTGCTTTGGGCCCCAGGCTCACCCAGTGGGAGGAATTAAGTGGCAGATCAAGTGGGAGTGCAGAGCCTGTTTGCCCTGCTTAGATGTGGGTTGCGTTCCGAGTTGGCAGTTCTTGGGGGAGGGGAAGCACCCATGTGGCAGAGTTTGCTGTGTAGAAGTAGTTCTGAAAACAGGAGGATAGCACCTAAAGCTTGGGAAAAAGTACTCTCTATTCTACATGCAGTCATAGACTGACAAAAAACTCAAGGGTCAAGTAGTTGGCTGGGAACATGGCCAGGCAGTGAAAACATACTCAGATTCAGATTCATGCTTTAGAATCTTTTTGGGGGGACAAAGAAGATCAAAACATACAGCCAGAAGCAGTTGACAAAGTCAAAGAGTCTACATCAAAATCCTTCAAAAAATATGAATTGGCCATGGAAGAGCTCAAAAAGGATTTGGAAAAGCAAGTAAGAGAAGTAGAGGAAAAATTGGGAAGAGAAATGAGAGTGATGTGAGAAAACAATGAAAAACAAGTCAATGACTTGCTAAAGGAGATCCAAAATACTGAAGAAAATAATACCTTAAAAAATAGACTAATTCAAATGGCAAAAGAGCGCCAAAAAGGCAATGAGGAGAAGAATGCCTTGAAGAGCAGAATTAGCCAAATGGAAAAGGAGGTCCGAAAGACCACTGAAGAAAATCCTACCTTAAAAATTAGATTAGAGCAAGGGGAAGCTAGTAACTTTATGAGGAATCAAGATATAAAACAGAACCAAAGGAATGAAGAAATGGAAAACAATGTGAAATATCTCATTGGAAAAACCAATGACCTGGAAAATAGATCCAGGAGAGACAATTTAAAAATTATTGGACTACCAAAGCCATGATCAAAAAAAGATCCTAGATATCATCTTTCAAGAAATTATCAAGGAAAACTGCCCTGATATTCTAGAGCCAGAGGGTAAAATAGTAATTGAAAGAATCCAATGATCACCTCTTGAAAAAGATCCCAAAAGGTAAACTACAAGGAATATTGTCCCCAAATTTCAGAGTTCCCAGATCAAGGAGAAAATATTGCAAGTAGCCAGAAAGAAACAATTTGAGTATGTGGAAACAATCAGAATAATACAAGATCTAGCAGCTTTTACATTAAGGGATCAAACGGCTTGGAATATGATATTCCTGAGGTCAAAGGAGTTAGGATTAAAACCAAGAATCACTTACCCAGCAAAACTGAGTATAATGCTCCAAGGCAAAATATGGATTTTCAATGAAATAGAGGACTTTCAAGCTTTCTTAGTGAAAAGATCAAAGCTAAAAAGAAAATTTGACTTTCAAACACAAGAATCAAGAGAATCATGAAAGGTAAACAAGAAAGAGAATTCATAAGGGACTTACTAAAGTTGAACTGTTTTGTTTACATTCCTACATGGAAAGATGATGTGTGTAATTTATGAGACCTTTCTCAGTATTAGGGTAGTTGAAGGGAATATACATATATATAGATAGAGGGCACAGGGTGAGTCGAATATGAAGGGATGATATCTAAAAAAATGAAATCAAATTAAGGGATGAGAGAGGAATATATTGAGAGAGGGAGAAAAGGAGAGATAGAATGGGGTAAATTGTCTCACATAAAAGTGGCAAGAAAAAGCAGTTCTCTAGGAAAGGAAGAGAGGGCAGGTGAGGGAGAATGAGCGAATCTTGTTCTCATCAGACTCGATGACATACACCCTCAATTGGGTATCTTACCACACAGGAAAGTAGGGGGAAGGGGATAAAAAAGGGCGATGATAGAAGGGAGGGCAGATAGGGGGAGGAGGTAATCAAAAGCAAACACTTTTGAAAAGGGATAGGGTCAAGGGAGAAAATTGAATAAAGGGGTCAGGATAGGATGGAGCAAAATATAGTTAGTCTTTCATAACATGAGTGTTGTGGAGGTGTCATTACATAATGATACATGTGTGGCCTATGTTGAATTGCTTTCCTTTCTAGGGAGGGTGGGTGGGGAGGGAAGAGGGGAGTGAATTTGGAACTCAAAGTTTTAAAAGCAGGTGTTCAAAAAAAAAAGTTGTTTTGCATGCGACTGGGAAATAAGATATATAGGCAATGGGGCACAGAAATCTGTCTTGCCCTACAAGAAAGTAAGGGGAAAGGGGATAGGGGGTGGGGAGAGTGGCGTGACAGAATGGAGGGCTTACTGGGGAACAAGCAATCAGAATATATGCCATCTCAGAGTGGGGGGCAGGGTAGGAATGGGGAGAAAATTTGTAACTCAAAATCTTGTGGAAATCAATGCTGAAAACTAAAAAATATTAAATAATAAAATATGGAATTCAAAAAAAAAAACAACCCCCCCCTCAAAAAGAATGCATGCACCCAAAAAACTTAGGGCACTATATACATCAGCTATAATTCTAGTCAGTTTGTACATTTTTCTGAATAAATAATTATGCCTCAGATAGGAACTCCAGGAATCTCTGAATGCCACTTGGAATAGTGGGGATTCTTGTCCTGCATCAATTATCCTAGCTGGATGATGAAGTCTCTTCCAACTCTCAAATTCTATGACTCCTTTTTTGCAGAAGGAAATATGGCTTGGCAAAAGCTATTATGCTTTCTAAACTGGTCTACATTTTACACTTTGATTTTATTAACTGAAATTTGCATAGATATAATTTGGTGAAGCATAAAGTACAATGAGATAAAAATCAGGATTTGATGTGATTCTAATTGGGATTGTTTCCTCATGTCAAGAAGAAATTCATCATACTATACAAAATGGAGTCTCATTAACATAGAAAGGGAGTCCCAGCTATGTGTAGGTGGTACAGAATGAATTTAAATTATTATTATTATTGGGTTTCCGGAGGTATTAAACATTCAGGGTGATGGGAGGAGAGGCCACTGCCTAGTTTTAGATGTTGTACCATCCATCAACATGTTGTTTGGAGTCTGCCTGCTCCAATATCCTTGACAAAATCACAAGCTGTCAAACTGCAGACAATTAGTCTATAGTATTTGGAAAATGGAGAATAGCTTACTCTTTCTCTACTCATCTGATTTTCCCTAAAGCAAGAGGTCTCAAGAAGTTAGGCTTAGGCATGAATCACCATATTGAGTTGAGGAACCAGCTTTCTAAATGTTAATAGACCTCCTAGATTTAAATTCGACTTGCCTCTAAAAGAGGGTCAAGTGACCCCCAGAGCATAGGATGCAATATGTCTGATATTTCCTCCCATCCTTAACAGGAAGGAGCTGAGAACTGAGAAGCCTGACATGTACCCTAACTAGGATAGATATAGTAAGCAAGGCTTTAAGGTTCGAGTCTGATCTTGCACCATGGAAGTAACCCCCGAGAACTTTTCATATCTCAGAAATAGGCTGGCAGCCTGGCATGACATAGCATCCATAACCAGTCTAGCTACATAGGTGCATGCCAACACCATGCTATGGTAAACAAATTTCAGTAGGAAAGCGTGACCTGGAATAGAGCTGATGCTTAGAGTACTGGGCCCCAAGACTTTGCTAGATATGTTCTCTGTGCCACACAAGAGGGAAAACCAGTTATGTATCATAGGCCTGGACAGACCCATTTTCTCAGGGCTGAGCAAAAGGGCCCCTTGTGGTCATATGTCACATGGGGATATGGGCTTTAAGTTCTATAAGAAGCTAAAATAAGGAAATGTTTTTCACATGTCAAAACTCGGACAGTTCTCCATCCAAGGTGGGAAAGCCATGCAACTTTTTGTTTTTGTCTTTTAAGCCTAGGCACTGCTGCTGAGGTAGGACTTTCTTTCCACCCCTGCTATGTATCACTCACTTCCTGAACACTGTTGGGGAGGGGAGGGGAGAGCAAGCATTTATAAAACAACACTAGGTGCCAGGCACTGTGCTAAGCATCGTGATGATGATGATGATGATGATGATGATGATGATGATGATGATGGAGATGGTGGTGGTGGTGGTGGTGGTGGTGGTGGTGGTGGTGATGGTGATGGTGATGATGATGGAGATGGTGGTGGTGGTGGTGGTGGTGGTGGTGGTGGTGGTGGTGGTGTTGGTGTTGGTGGTGATGGTGATGGTGATGGTGATGGTGATGGTGATGGTGGTGGTGGTGGTGGTGATGGTGGTGGTGGTGGTGGTGGTGGTGGTGGTGGTGATGGTGGTGATGGTGGTGGTGGTGGTGGTGGTGGTGATGGTGATGGTGATGGTGATGGTGATGGTGATGGTGATGGTGATGGTGATGGTGGTGGTGGTGATGGTGATGGTGGTGGTGGTGGTGATGGTGGTGATGGTGGTGATGGTGGTGGTGATGGTGGTGGTGATGGTGGTGATGGTGGTGGTGATGGTGGTGGTGGTGGTAGTGGTGGTGGTGGTGGTGGTGGTGATGATGGTGATGGTGATAACCACTAACATTTACATAGTGCTTACTATGTGCCAAGCACTAAGCTGGATGATTTCACACAATGATTATCTCACTTACTTAATGTTCTCAACAACTCTAGGAGATAGGCTTTCTTGTCTCCATTTTACAGTTAAGATTTTTGTTGTTTGATCATTTCAGTCATATCTGACTCCTCACGACCCCATTTGGAGTTTTCTTGGTAGAGATAATGGTACGTTTGCCATTTTCTTCTCTAGGTAATTTTATGAATGAGGAAACTGAAGCCAATGGGGCAAAATGATTTACCCAGGATGACATAGCTCATAACATGTCTGAAGGTGGATTTAAATTAGAACTTCCCACCCCAAGCCCAGGAATCTATCCACTGTGATATCTAGCTGCCCACAAATTCTAACCAAACTAGCCTTCTTGCTTTCCCCCCCATACTTGACCCTCCATTTCCCATCTCCAAGACTTTGCCCAGGCTGTCCTCCATGCCTGGAATATATTTCCTTCCTCCTCTCCTCCTCTCCTCCACTTCTTAGAATTCTTTGTTTTCTTCAAGGCTTATCTTAGGTACTGCCTTCTATATGGTAGCTTTCCTTAATGCCCCACATTGTTACTTCTCATGCCCTCCCTCACAAATTTGCATTGCATTTATTTTGCATGGTATGTGTATGAGTGTGTGTATATGTGTATATGTAGTTATCTCCCCCAATAGAACATAAGCTCCTTGAGATCCAAGATGTTTCCTTTTTCTCTTTGTAGCTCTAGCTCCTTAGCAAAACCCCTGAGACATTGTGATGTGGTTTTTCAGTTGTTTTGCAATCATGACAGTAATAGGGTTTTCTTGGCAAAGATACTAGTGTGGTTTGCCATTTCCTTCTCTATCTCATTTTACAGATGAGGCAACTGAGGCAAACAGGGATAAGTGATTTGCCCAGGGTCCCACAACTATTAAATGTCTGAGGCCAGATTTGAACTCACGAAGATGAGTCTTCCTGACTCTAGGCACTCCAATCACTGTGGGGACACCTAGCTAGGGACACTGTATGGAGATTGATAAATGCTTCTTTTGTGGGTGAGTGATTTGTATCCCTACCTCAAAAAGAGTGCAAGCTTCAAGAGGGCAGGTATTCCTTTCCTTTCAGCAGTGTAATCACCACAACCTGGTGCCACACCTCACACAACGTAGGTACTTAACAAAGGCTGACTGGTTGGTGGTAAGGACTGTTTTACATTTATCTTTTTGGCCCAGCCACCACCCACCCCCACCCCCACTTAGCAGAGTTGACTGATTAGTTACCAGGACTCCTCCCATACTATAAGTGAAGGAGAAGTCCTTTACTGCTAGAAGAGGCAGGCCTTGGGGCTCTAGGGCTTTACTGTTTGGACTGGAATCAGAGTCTGGGGGTTGGAAGCTTACCTTTTGAGAGGTTAGCCTCTACAAGGTAGAAATGAGGAGCCACAATCTTGGTTTTGCAGGTTGTAGCTTGTCATTCCGGAGACTGACTGACTACCCATGACAACCTAAGGGGTGACTGATGATACAACCCCTGAAAATAGCAGAAAATCAGGAAGCTTGATGTGTCAAATTCACCTTGACTTGGGGCCCATATCAAGTCCACAGCATTTATTAAGCACCTACTATAGTGCCAGGCACCAAGCTAATCACTAGATATTCATGACATGCATATCCTTGTCCAAGGTCAACCAAGAGAGCAGGAGATAAAAAAAAAAGATTGGAATGTCACAGATGGACAGCAAGAGACCTCAGTTCACTTCAAGTTCAGCCCCATCATTTGACTATTTTTTTTAATCTTTCATTTTGTCTTTCAGTTGGCAAACATTTATTTTCTCTTTCCATTATATATGAGGACACTATAGGCTAGGGAGGTGACCACGTGATTGCCCAAGCAGTAAGCTTCAGAGGTGGATCCTCTGAGTCTAGAGAAGGCATTTTTTCACATGACTGGCCGCATCTACTCAGTGACCACAGAGCCATGAGCTGAAATGGATGAGTATCTAGAATAGCATCTAGGTACATATACAGTACTGGAATGTCTTGTGAAATGCTTTATCAACAGTATTTTGGGCTAGCCTGACAACTGCCCAGGAGCTAAGGACCACAGGCATTTTATAGATAGGGCTATTCAGTGACTAATCATGGAAGGCCTAGACCTTGTGATTGACACCAGCTAATGAGTGAATCCCATTGCCTCTCAGCATGCAGCAGTCCTACATACCAACATCATGGGGAGGTTCTGATGCAAAGAGGAGGGAAATTTAAAAAAAAAAACATTTTTGGCCGGAGGCTCTGAGAGGTGATGGGTTGTGAAAACAGGATCTGGAAGGAATACCTCACAGAGAGCCACATAAAAGCCCTTGCCAGAACTCTGTTCCGGGAAGCTGACTCCATGGCACTGTGGAATCTGCTTCCCCCATTTTGCAAGACTGTGGTGGGAAATAAAATTCAAGATGTATGGTCATGAGGCTCACCTCTCCGTTAGCTGCACCTTTGAACCCTCTACGGGAGGTGGAAGTGGAAGGCTCTGCCTGCAATGCAGGCTCTGGAATGAGCACCCTCCCACCCCAGGTTACTCCTCCACCTGAAGCCAGCCCCTACTCACACTCACTCAAAAGCCATGTATTGCTACACCCCAGTCATGGCACATGCTATAGGCAAGCTATGTGAGTTATCCTGTGACCTGGGAAGGCCAAAACTCATCCCCAGGCTCATCCTTCTACAGATAGAAGGGACCCTTGAGCCTTTCAAGTTCAACCAATTCCATTTTACAGAATAGGAAACAACATGGAGGTTCAGTGATATTTCTAAGGTCACATTTTTACTGTTCTTTGGACAGCAGCAAAATCAATAAATCCTATCCTGTGACTGAAACTTTCATAGCCCAAATACACTAACTATTCCAGATACGATTACAAAGAGAATTTAACAGCTTTTAATGTCTAAAAAAAAAAGATCTTTTCCAGACATGTGGCTAATATAACATCCAGGATTCTTTTGGGTTTTCCTGCCATGCATAAAAATGGAAATTTAAAGGTTGGGACACGAAGGTTCAAAATGGTTTCAAAAAACACTTTATGGCATCTTAAAACATCCCTTTTATCTTTTATATCTTCACTTTTTATTGGATGGACTTTTTATGGGCTCAGTACTTGAACTTAAAGCAGAATCCTGGGTGCTATGAGAGGCATCCACTGGTGCATCTGTTTTAGACCAAGGACAAGAAAGATGTGGGTGGGATAATGGGACAAACTCACATGGAAAAGTCCAATAAAGACATGAAACCAGCCCTTCCACCTGGAACTCAACATGCTCCCACCTAGGTGGGAGAACATAAAAGGTTTGATACATCCCCATGGGGTCAATGACACAGGGGACCCTCTTGTTCCCTGCATTGACAGAGGATGAAAACATGGCAAGATTGTCCAAGGCAAAGCCCAATAGCTTACATGCCAAAGAACGAGGCATGGCCACCTCGTCCATGCCCATTGCAATCACCGAAGACTAGAAAGCCACCTCTTCCTCTACAATATCCTGAAGTAGAGATTTCTAGAGAGGGAGCAGAGCATGAAGAATGGATTTAGTTCCCCTCCTCCTTCTGAAAAAAATAAGCAATTCAACCACCATCTCTTTGGGGAAAATCCCCATGTCATTCCCCATATATCTTATTCTGGTTTTTCCCTCCATGCTTTCTGAAGATCATGGATTTAGAGTAGAATATAGGAGCTTGAATGGACCTTGGAGGCCATGTAGCCCAACTCCTTTATTTTATAGATAAGGAAACTGTGACTCAGAGAGAAGTGGTGATTTATCTAAGGCCACACAGGTAGTAAATGGCAAATCTGGGACAGGAAACTAAGGAACTAGCTCCAGAATCAGTGTTCTTTTTCCTTCATCACAGACACTTCTCTTTTCATGAGTCATCTCCTTCATGTCTGGAATGTTTCCCCCTCTGACCTCTGGCTCTTGGCCCTGGCTCTGGGAATCCCTAAATTCCTGTGAAGCCCAGCTCGAGTACTACCTTCTACAAGAGGCCTTCCTGCTGAGTATTGTTTTCACTTGCCCCCTCTCCAAAGTTACTTTGTACATATAATGCATTTAGCTGTGTACATGGTGTTTCTTCTTCCCAGTAGAAAGTAAGCTTCTTGAGGGTAGGAGCTATTTCATCTTTGTTTTTATATAGGTACTTTGTACATAATTAAGTAATTAGTAACTATGTGCCAGGCACTATGCTAAGCACTAGGGATACAAATACAAACCATCAAGATGCTACCAGCTTAATGAGCTTACAGCCTAATAAGGGAAACTATACCCAGATAAGTAAATAACTCATGTATTCAAAGTAATGTCTGTAAAGGGGCAAGAGAGTGCATAGTGGGCATTTAGTAAATGGCTGTTGAACTTGAATTACACTCAGTCTTCCATGAGCCACCTGTGCACCTAAAGCATTGAGTTCGCTGCCTATCCCTCTGTCCATCCATCTCTCCATAATGAGAAACACTTGAGTACACATTATCCACTGAAGTTAACACATTTTCTCACACAGTCTCTATAAGGTAGATATTAACAAACTCATCCATTCTGCCACACTCTCCTGGGCACCAGCGAACAAATAAGATGTTTGCTATGTCATGACCTTAATCCTGAGTTACTAAAGTTTTTTCCTTCTTTTGATTCTCTCTTCAATAATTTTTGTGCCCATCTCCAGATTATCTTCCCAAGTTCAAATCCAATCTCAGATATTTACTAGCTGTGTGACCCTGGCCGCAGTTTGTTTGCCTCAGTTTCCTCCTCTGTAAAATAAGCCAGAGAAGGAAATGGCAAACCACTCCAGTATTTTCACCAAGAAAACCCCAAATGGGGTCACAAAAAGTCAGTCATAATTGACACACAACCATAAGATCAACAGACGTAATTGAAATATTGCCTTTGTCTTGATGACTAAAAGGAACTCCCCCAAACCAATGAACCTACACAACCAAAGAAATGGCCATTGAGGGGCTATGGTGGCTCAATGTTGTGTTTCTAAATTCAAAAGTCCTGGGTTTGATATCCCCTCTGAAACATACCGGCCATGAGATGTGCAATTCACTTGAGTCTCAATTTCCTCATATAGAAAATGAAGATAATGATACCCCTAGTGCCTACTTGACTAGGTTGCGGTCATGATCCAATGACATAATAAATGTAAAATGTCTCGCAAACTTGAAAATGAACTACAGAATCAGCAGTGTTTAGAGTCTATGAGCTGAAGCAGTTCCACCCTGAACATCACCTCACCAGCAATGTGGCTGTCATCTGCCAATGGCCGAGCAGTTACTCCAGGCTGAATGGTGTTGGAAAGTCCATTTGGATGGTGCCGCTCAGTGCCAGGGTCCAGACCACACCCTTCAAAGGCATGACAAGGGACCTGAGTCCATCAAATGCTCACCAGTAGGCCATAACTCTCAGCAATTAGAGCAGAAAAGGAGCACCAGGTTTATCTAGGGATCCAAAGCATGTGGAAAGGCTGCCTAATAGAGCGAACGTTACGTTGAACTTGCTATCAAGAGATCAAAGTTCAAATCTCCCTTTTGACCTTTCCTGGCTATGCATCCGTGGGGAAGTCATCTAAGCTCTCTGGCCTCAGTTGTCTTATGTGTAAAAGAGGGATTGTGCTTATCCAACTTACTCATGAGATGTGAGGTGGGAGAGAAAGAGTGTGGAGGAAAGAAGTCATCAGACATCTGGGTTCAAATCCCACCACAATACTAACTAGCTATATGACTGGGGCCACGTTATTTTATTTGCTCATTAAGCCTCAGTTTCCTGATTTAAAAATCAGGGAAATAGCTGTAGTATCTATATCATGGGAATCAATTGTGAGGCTTAGGGGAGACAACAGATAAAAAGTCCTTTGCAAATTTCAGAGAGTTTTAATCTCAACACTGATGCAGATTGTGTCTCCCCATAATTGGTACATGGTGCTCAAGAGCTGCCATGGCCCAAAAGTTCAGCACCCTATGGCCAACACAGTAACTAGCCCTTCCAAAATTAGCTAGGCCGGTCCTTGGATGAGAGGTATAAAGATTATCATTGAGCCCTACCTTGAAGTCTGCCTACTTCTAGCTCCATAAGACAAATGAGAATTGTGTTCTCCTGACAAAGCCCTAGAGGGCCCAGGACCATGCCTATGCCACACTGAAGTGGGCTTATACCCGAGAGGGGCTTTACCAGAAGCTCAAGTTCACAGAGAGAGGATTCACCTAATCTCTAGACTTGAAGTCTTTGGTTTGGGAAGAACCCAAGGTTCACCCTTATCCAATCAATGAGGCTATCTTCTATATCTGCAACAAGATGTTGAGCGCCAGGTGTGAACACACCCCTGCCAAATAGCAGGGAGGATGGAGACTCAAACTCAGATTTTTTGATTCCTAGTCCCATCATTCAATCCAAGAAGCACCTACCATGTGTCATGCACAGGTCCTAAAGACAGACAAAAGTGAAAGAGTCCCTGCCTTCAAGGAGTGCATATTTTGCTGGAGGGAAAACAATATACTCACAAATTAATGAAAAATGTGTACACAATAAATAAAGGCAAGTAAATGTTTTAGGGGGATAGTACAAGTGGGTAAACTAGGGAGGTAATTAACGAGTATTTACTAAGTGTCAGGCATAGGTCCAAGGCGACGTCAAAGTGGCATTGACTTCAAGGAGCTTCTACTCCCAGTTTATCACACTGTCTTCTCCATCCCAGGTTACACTTTCTTCCCCAAACTGTGAGGGACTGGTGCTGTGAAAGGTCTTTGGTACAACAATACCCGTGTCCCTCCATAAGAACCTCCAAATGCTTGTTAGCAGCTCACAGCTCAAACTGTTGGAAGACAAAACTAATAGTCAATAACACACCCTTCCATCTAATACTTAGCAGCAGGGTATTCACACCAAGTTCCAGAACAAAAGTCAGAGAAGGAAGAGCTGAAGAGAATGGGAGAGACTAGTGGGTGTTGGAAGGAAAGGGGAGGGGGTCTTCCATCAGAGGCCCTGCCATAGAGATACTTTAATATTTCTTTAGCAAGAAGGAAGAAGGCTCAAGTCAATCCAGGAAAAACAAATAAAGGAAAATACTTACCTCTGACCGGGTCATCTAAACAGCTCAAGTCATTTCTTTAAAGATGTGTCTTCTCCAGGGGGCTGAGGAGATGAGGCGGGAGATGAGGTCTCTGAACTGAGCAGCTTTTCCTGACCTGAGTTCCTTCAGGAGCCCCACCCAGAGTGCCCAACAGGAGTGGCCCTGGTGTAATGGTGAAGCCTTTCAGGTATGTCTTCAAGGCCTCAGTCTCCTGGGCACAGGACCCATCTCTTCCATTTTCCTCCATCCAAACCCACTTTCAGAGCCCTCATTTACACAAGTGTGTAAATGACTAATTCAACAAAAACAGTTATTAAGAGCCTGTTAATTAATAGACTAATCTCCAGCTAAAGAATTGTCCCCCCTAGAAAGAACAGGATTTGGACAGGGATTATACTGTTAAATTAAGTCTCTGGGGGTTGAATTTCAAGCCTAGAAGCTTGAAACAACCTCTTCTCCCCTGGGCAGTTGCTTATCTGCAGGGCATGCTGCCAGGTGCAAACATTAAAGGCAACCCAGAGGCAGCCTGAGATTCAAGGCCACAAGGACTCCCCCTGCCCCCTTCACACATGCCATTTATTTATTACTTGGCAAGCACCTCGAATAAAAACACAACTTGATCATTTTGTGTGATGGGTGGCATCTCCCAAACCTGCTTTCTTCCCCTAGAGCAAAAGTTGTTACTCTGCCATCTGAAAACTTCTTATTATTTTTTTTAATTTAAAAAAATATATTTCAATATAATTAGGTTTGTTTTATAGTCCTACATATTTTATTTTATGCATTAAAAAAATTAGTAGGAAAAGACTTCATGAGATGATGCAAAAGGGGTCCAGGACACAAAAAAAGGCCCACAGAGAAAGAGAGGGCAGCTCAGTGGTTAAAACCCCATAATGAGGATCAAGAGGCTTGTATTCTAGTCCTAGCTCTCCTTCTAACCAAGACTGTAACCCTGGAGTTACTTTACCTTTCTCTGCCTCCATTTACCAATCTGAGCTATAGGGATATGTAGCATACAATGAGATTGTGCTCAGATCCACCATGTGCCTGTGTGACCTTGCACAAATCACCTCATCTCCTATAAACTTCAGTGAGGTATCCCTCAATCCTGGTCCTGATTTCCTGGGAGCTACAAATTCCTAACTTTCCTTTTGCTATCACCTAGCAGCCTCCTAGCTTCCCTGGTTTCTTTTGAGTTGCAGCTAAAGTTCCACCTTCTACAAGACATTTTTTCCCAGTCCTCATTAAGTTTGGTGCCTCCTCCTGAGATTATCTCCAATTTATCCTGTATATAGCTTGTTTGTAACTGGCTATTTAGGTTGAGAGGGGGCCCTACCCATTAGACTATGAACTCTTTGAGAGCAAAGACTGTTCCTTGCTTTTCTTTGTATCCCCATTGCTTAGCACAGTGCCTGTCACATAGATATTAAATAAATGTTTTGTTTTGTTTTTGGCTAAATAACATCTCTTCTATTGATATCACCTGGAAACTCAGTAAATACTATGAGTTGGAACAGGCTTCCAGGAACAAACTGGGGAGAATTCAAGCACAGAATTCAGGCTTGAACTCACAGGGAAGAAGGAGGGCAGGAAACAAAATGGAGAATAGTAAGATATTATGTTGTAGTGGAAAGACTACTGGACTGAGTCAGAAATCATGGGTTCAAATCCTGGAGTTCCTGATTAGTAGCTGTGTGACCTTGGTTAAATCACTCTCCCTACCTGGGCCTCATTTACCCTACTTGTAAAGTGAGAAAGTTGGTCTACATTATTTCTAAAGTCTTTCCCAGCTCTAAATCTATGATCCTACGAACAACAAGAGAAACATACAAACCTCTTTCAGTAATAAAGGGGGGAAAATTCAACAACAACTATAAATCCAAGGGATTAACACCACAGGTGGGCCCCACTTACAGAAAATCCCCCCTGCCAAAGCATCAGTAAGCATATGATTAATTGTGTTGACCAGCAAATCAGTCACAGATATTTTCTGAGTACTTACTAAGTGCTCAGGCAGCTCTGTGTTTGGCTGGGGGAAGAGAGGGGGAGAGAGACAGAAGCAGATGATTCAGCACTTGACCTTCAGGTGTTCCCAGCCCAGGTGCAAAGATGAGTTGGAAGCACTCAACAGTCTTAGAGAGCAATGAAACTGTGTGGTTCTGATTATTATTTACAAGAAGAGCTCTGAGAAGGGAGAGAGAAAGCCATAGGGAACGGTCTTCTTGAAAGATCAAGCTGGAATAAGAGTTAGGTCTTG
Organism: Trichosurus vulpecula; assembly: GCF_011100635.1. Classification (NCBI taxonomy): domain Eukaryota; kingdom Metazoa; phylum Chordata; class Mammalia; order Diprotodontia; family Phalangeridae; genus Trichosurus; species Trichosurus vulpecula. The sequence goes on along the minus strand of NC_050581.1, from coordinate 194,599,139 downwards.
ACTGATGAGTATGATTTGACAAGGCAGGGAGATGAAGGAAAGGTATCCCAAAAAAGAGGAATGGCATGACCATGGACTCAGACCAAAATGGGGGAAAGTGAAGGTATTGAGCTGATGGGCAAATGAGGTAAGAGGGGTGAGAGGAAGGAAGGAAGGAGGGAGGGAGGGAAAGAGGGAAGGAAAGAAGGAAGGGAAGGAAGGAAAGAAGGAAGGGAAAGAAGGAAAGAAGAAGGGAGAGAAAGGAGGGGAGGAAAGGAGGAAGGAAGGAAAGAGAGAGAGAGAGAGAGAGAGAGAGAGAGAGAGAGCACTTAGTGTGGAAGTTAAGAAGCCTTGGATTGAAATTCTTCCTCTGACATGTACAGGCTGTTCAAACTTAGGAAAGCCATTTATTTTTTCAGTGCCCATAAGTGATTGCTTCAGAGGACACATTTCAGGGCAGGTGTCTATATATCTTAGCAGAAGGTGTTCCCTCACCTGGAATTTCTGATACCCGTGAAATGACAAATCTAATAAAAATAAAAAACAAAAAGAGATACTCCAACCCACAGCCAAGGCACCAACATCAAGATTCTAAGAAAAGTCAATAAACTCTTCGAAATGTTATTTCCCCCCTTTTTTAAATGTTGTTTCTTTTCCTTTTCCAAGGCACAGACACACGCGCATACACAAAACCTCCTCTTGAGCTTCCCTGTCCCTTTCCTTTGATTCAGTATTATTAAAAATAGAAATGTGATATTTGTGAATTCAATTAAATCCAATAATTCAATGAACATTAATTAAGTGCCTGCTACATGCCAAGTTTCTCAAGGAATTACCTGAAGGTTTGTTCCTGGCCCCATTTTTATATCAAAGCCTTTAGGCCAATTTTGATGGGATCCTTCCTCCCTCAGTAGATCTCTTTATCAAAAGTTTTTTCCAATAGTTTCTTCGGAAGGTGCAAGAGTAAGTGTTTTTTCAGTTGTTTTTCAGTCCTGTCTGGCTCCTTGTGACTCTATTTGGGGTTTTCTTGCAGAGATGCTGGAATGATACGCCATTTCCTTCTCCAGCTCATTTTACAGGTAGGGAAACTGAGGCAAACGTTGTCAAGTGACTTGCCCAGAGTCACACTGCTAGTAAGTGTCTGAGGACAGATTTGAACTCAGGAAGATGAGTCTTCCTGACTCCAGGTCCAGTACTCTATCCTCTGTTCCCCCTTGTTTATATTTAGAGGAGCAGAGAAATGGAAAGTTAGAGAGAAATTAGGCAGACTAAGCTGGGAGAGATCTCAGAGGTGATCTATCCCAAGCTTCATGTTTAACTGTTGAGAAAATGGAGATCCATAGAAGTAAAGTCAAGTCAAAAAGCATTGATCAAAGGTTAATATTTCATTATTTGCAAGACACTGACAAATTCCAGGAATAAATTCAATAAGACAAGAATCAATCAATAAACATTTATTACGTGCCTTTATTATGTGTCAGACACTGTGCTAAACACCAAGCAAAGTGTCAAAGAAAAACATAGATCAAACACATGCCTAACAATAATTCTTAGAAAAGATTTAAAAAGAGCAAAAAATGGTTTTAAAAACTAAGTAAGAGTGGTAGGGGAAAATTGGGTGAAGAAATTAGAGCAATAAAAGAAAGTTATGAGAAGAGTATTAACAACTACAAAAACAGTACAAAATTGGACCAAAGAAAATAGCTCCTCAAATTGGCCAAATGGAAGCAAATAATTCCATGAGATATCAAGAAATAATAAAGTATAAAGACTGAAAAATAGATGGAAATGTGAAATATCTCACACGAATAAACAACAGGCCTATAAAATAGACTAAGGAGAGATAATCAAAGAATTATTAGAATACCTGAAAGCCATGAGCAAAATGAGAGCCTAGAAATCATATTTCAAGGAATTATAAAGAAAATTGCACAGCTATCTTAGAACCAGAGGGCAAAGTAGAAACTGAAAGAATCCACCATTCTCCTCCTGAAAGAAATAAAAACTTAAAACTCCTAGGAATACTATAATCAAAACCCAGAAATCTTAGGTCAATGAAAAAGTTATTTAAGTATACAGAAAAAAAAATCAAGCACCACGGAACCACAGTCAGGATTTCACAAGATTTTGTAGCCACAACCATAAAGAAACAGAAAGCTGGGAATATGATTTTCCAGAAGGCAAAGTATCTAAAATTATAGCTAAGAATAACCTATCAAGCAAAACAAAGAGTAACCCTACATGGGAGAAATGGGCATTTAATGAAATAGAGGACTTTCAAGCATTTCTGATTAAAATAAATAAGATATAAAAAAGATATAAAAAATAAGATATAAAAAGATATAAAAAATAAGATAAAAAAATTGATATTCAGACACAAAACTTAAGCAAAGCATAAAAGGTAAACACAAGGGAGAAATCACAAGGGATTCAGCAAGTTTCTACTGTCCCATTCTTATATGGGGAGAGGATACATCTAATCCCTGTTTCAACAATCCGGCTAGCAGCTGTTGTGGGGGTGAAACACCAACACAAGCCCAACAACAAGTACGCTGCCAAAGCCTAGGTTCTTTTGATCTGCTTTACTAAGGAAAGCAACGTTAAGGGGTTGACAAGTTTACTTTAATCTAACATACAGACATCAATTCACTTAGTTCAGGGGAAAAAGCCAACACCCTGAACTTCAGAGCAAATTACAAACAAATCACAAACATCAACAGACAGACCAAATACAATTCATAGTTACCAACATCTAAGTTCAGCCTGGGAACTCATAACAAGGGCTGGTCCAGAGTCACACATGCCACCACTGCTGTGGGTAAGAGCTCTGAAAAAGAGAAAGCCAACCCCTGGTTTTATATCTTTTTCAGGGTCAGGGGTGAGACACACATGTGACTCACCCACATGACCTAGAATCGTCACAAAGAGGTGACTTAAATCCACATGGTCTAAAAGCCTCTGCTGTCCCAGACATGTCACTCAAACTCATGTGTAAACTAAGGCCCTCCCCTGAGGCAAGGAGGTCACCAAGGACTCCCAATCTAATCAAGGAAACAAGGGCCAAACTCTTCAAGGGCACTTGGTTGAACTGAGTGCTAAGAGCCCATTTTGTTTGCCAACACAATCCCCAAAAAGTTTATCATCACCAGGGTATTAGAGGAATTAGATAGCAGGCCTGGGTGTGACTCTATCGTGTTAGAATGATTTTAAAAGAAGACTGGAAAGGTGAAGAAGGAAATTCGCTAAGAGAGGAGGAAATGGAGAGAGGAATGTGGAAAATTATTTCACATAAGTGACACATATACAAAATTTTTATTCAAATGGAAAGGTAAGTGGGGTTGGGGGAGCAGGAAACAATTGAAACTTACTTTATATGAATTGGTTCAAGTAAGGAAGAATACACACACACACACACATTCACACACACACACACAAGTGTGTATATGTATATATGTGTGTGTGTGTGTGCATGTGTATATACATAATTCCAAAAGACTTATGATGGAAAATACTATCCACATACAGAGAAAGAACTATGGAGTCTGGATGGAGATCAAAGTATACTATTTTCTCTCTTTCTCTATTTTTTATTTCTTTCTCAGGGTTTGGTTCTAATTATTCTTTACAACATGACTAATGTGAAAATATGTTTAATATGATTGTACATGTATAGCCTATATCAGATTGCATTCTGTCTTGGGGAGGGGGTGGAGAGGGAGGGGGAGAGAATTTAGAACTTAAAATCTTATGGAAGTGAATATTGAAAACTAAAAATAAATATACATATATGTGTGTATATTTAAAAAGAAATATTTAAAAAGCAAGATGTATGCTCAAAGGTAGGGCTAGTATACCTTCTGTATGCCTGAGGGGGCATATTTTTGAAAATACGTTTATCAACAATAATATTTTTCCAGAATGTTATTATAAAAGAAAACAAAGAAACAAATATAGAACACTAGGTCTTGGCCTTGATCCACGTAGTTTGGAAATGCCCAAGAACCTCTAGTCAATCTCAGATTATGTAATCACCTGTGATGGTCTGCTTTAAGACTGTGATTACCAAATAAAATTACTACTGGCCCTGTTTCTTCCACTAATCACACATAAATATATAATAAAATCTTTATAAAACATGAAAAAGAAGAGATCAAAAGAAAATCCATTTAAAATAACTGCTAATAGTATAAAATACTTGGGACCCTACCTGCAGAACATGCACAGGACCCATAGAAACATAACTATAAAGCATTCTTCACAAAAGCCAGATCTAAATACTTAAAGAAATAGCAAATGCTCATGAGTAGGCTGAGCTAATGTAATACAAATGACAATACGCCCAAAGTTAATTTACTTATTCAGTGCCATACCAATCAAGATACCAAAAATGATTTTTTCTAGAGTTAGAAAAGAATAACAATAAAATTCATGTGGATGAACAAAAATTCAAGACTATTAAAAGAATTAATGAAAAAATGTGAAGGAAAGGGACCTAGCAGTGCTAGGGCTCAAACTACACTATAAAGCTGGAAGCCTCAAACTAAATTGATACAGGGTTAGAAATAAAAAGGTTGGTCAGCGGAACAGCATAGGGGCACAATATACAGAAACAAATGAACCAATACATTAACCCAGTGTTTGCTAAACCCAAAGATCCCTGCTATTGGAGCAAGAACTCAATATTTAACCAAAACTACTACGAAAGTGGAAAAGCAGGCTGGAAGAAACTAGGCCTAAACCAACATTTCATATTTATGCCAAGATAAGCTCAAAATGAGGTGATGATTTGGCATAGAGGATAAGTAAATTAGTGGAGTGTGTACATATACATACACACACAAACATTCACACATACACATACACGCACACAGACACACACATTCACACACACATACACACACACATTCACACACACATACACACATTCACACACACACATATACGTACACACACACATTCATACACACATACACACACATTCACACACACACACACACACACACACACACACACACCCGTCAGATGTATGAAGAGGGGAACAGTTCATGTTCAAACTACAGACAGAAATGTCCATAAGAGGGAGAATGGATAATTTTGATTATATAAAATGTAAAAGGTTTTGCACAAACCCAAAGCAGCCAAAATTAGAAGAAACTGGGGGGGAGGGTGGGGGGATCTCTAAAGCAAATTTCTTTGAAATGGTCTCATTTCTAAAGTATGAGGGAATTGAGTCAAATTTTTAATTGATATATGGCCAAAGGATAGGAATAGGAAACTTTCGGAGGAAGAAATCAAAGCTATTCACGGTCATATTTCTTAAATGTTCCAAATTACTAATATTTAGAGAAATGCAAATTTAAAAAAACCCGTTACCATGCCCCACCCATTAAATTGGCTAAAATGACAAAACCGAAAAATGATCAGTGCTAGAGGGGGTATGGGGTGCGGCTGTGGGGGTGGGGGTGGGGGTGGAGGGTGTGGGGACTACACCAATGCATTGTTGACAGAGCAGTGACCCGATCCAACCATTCTGGAAAGCAATTTGGAAATAGGCCTAAAAAGTTAATGAACTGTGCATACCATTTGACTCAGCAGTCTATACCCCAAAGATATCAAATAAAGAGGAAAAGAACCAATACGCACAAAAATATTTACAGTAGGTCTTTTGGTGGTGGCAAGAAAAAAAGCAGAACCTGAGAGCATATCCATCAATTGGAGAATGCTGACGAAGTTCTAGTACATGAACGTAATGGAATAGTATTTTCCTATAGGAAATGACGACGAGCATGGCCTCGGAAAAACATGGGAAGACCTTTATGAATTGTTGCAAAGTGATGTGTGAAGAAGCAATGTTGCAATGATAATCAACTTGAAAGATGGTGAATCTGATCATCATACTGACCCCCCACAATCCCAAAGGACTCACGAGGCAACATTCTCTCCATGCCCAGATGGAAAACTGATACCCCAAAAGTACAGATTGAAACATAGCATTTTTTCTCTTGTTTTTCTTGTTTTTGTTTTGTTTCAGAACCTTGCTAATGTGGAAAGTTGTTTTACATGGCCGTACATATTTGTAGTGATTTTGTTTTTCTTATCTTTTCAATGAGTAAAGGAAGGGAGGAGGAAGGAAAGAATTTGGACCTAAAAATTAAAAAAAAAAAGTCTGTATGTTTTAAAGCAACCAATCTAATGGGAGAGTTTAAAAAACTATATATGTATAAACAAGCTATAGACAATATAGATGGGGGTGGGAGGGGAGGGAGACAGAGACAGACAGAGACAGAGAAACAGAGAGAAACAGAGATACAGAGAGACAGAAACACGGAGAGACATGGAAACATGGAGAGACACAGAGAGAACTAGAATTGAGAGAGATTGGAATCACTTTCTATAGAAGATGGAAATTCAGTTTGGACTTACTGGAAGCCAGGAAGGTCAGTATTCAGAGGGGAGAAAGGAGAGTGTTTTAGGCATGGGGAGTACCCAGAAAAAATTCTCAGAGCAAAGAGAGTGGGTATTATTCATGGAAGAGCCAGGAGGCTAGAGTTACTGGATTGAAGAGTACACCTTGAGGAGTAAGATGTAAGAAGAAATTCGTAGTCTAATGGAGACAGCATGCAAATAAATATAAAGAAATGTGCAAAGTATATGCAGAATAACTGGAAAATAAGCAATAAAGGTGAGGCATTGGAAATAAGAGGACTTGGGGAAGGCTTTCTGTAGAAGGCGGGATTTTAGTTGGCACTTAAAGTAAGCTGGGGAGATCAGTAGTTGGACCAGAGGAAGGAGAGCATTCCAGGCATGAAGGACAGGCAGAGGAAATACCCAGAACAGAGAAATGGGAGGGGGGGGTCTTTCTTGTGGAGCAGCCAACGGGCTGGTGTCACTGGGTCAAAGACTACCTGTCCAGGAGGAAGATGTAAGAAGAAATTCACAGTCAAATAGAGGAGAGAATATGGAAACAACTATATACAAATGATATAAAGACAGGATAAACTGGAGATAATCTCAGAGGGAAGGCGCTAGCATTAAAGAGGACTGGAGCAGGTTTCTTACAAAGACTTATTCAAGGTCACACAATATGATGCAGAGGCAAAATTCAAACCTAGATCAGAGAAGCACACAGCTGAAAGGGTCACTAGAAGTCATTTGGACCTTCTCCCTCATGTTACAAATCAGAAGCAGGACAAGGTATTTGAGAGATCACTGCACTTGATTTGAATTCTGTCTCAATCACTTACTAGTTTTGTGACTATAAGCAAGTCCCCTAGCCTCTCTAGGACTCAGTTTTGTCATCTGCAAAATCAGCATCTTCTTAAATTTCTTGACTTCATCCTATGCAAAAGATATTAGTTCCTAAACTTCCATTACCACCAAAATGATGAGAGGTTGTGTCGCATAGATAGAGATAGATGTGGAACCAACCATAGAAACAAAGAGTTCCTGGGTCACATCCAGTCCCTGATTCAGTGTGACTGGGGGACTCTGGTGAGCCACTTAACCCCATGAAGGTCTGCACACTGTAAATAAGAGAGAAGCTGATTTGCAATTGTGCAGATGTTTACTTCACTTGATGTTCGCTACACTAATGAAATCACAATCGCAGACAAAAGAAAGAATCTCCAGGGTGGCCTCTTGGCTCATCTTGTTCCTGAGCATTGCAAGATGAAATGACTAAAGGTTTCAGGAATTGACAGTTTCCTGTTTGGAGGGAAACCATGAAGCAGCTCTTTTTGTCACCTCTCAAAGAAGATGGGAATTATGCTTCCACTTTAGAAATTCAAGTGTCAATCTATATTGGAGGCAGACTCCTCATCTGGAGCTTGCTGTAGTAGTGATATCATAATCATAATCAAAATCTTTTTTTGTTCAGTTGTTTCAGACGTATCCTACTTTTCATGACCCTGTTTGGGCTTTTCTTGGCAGAGATACTGGAGTGGTTTGTTGTTTTCTTCTCCAGCTCATTTTACAAGTAAAGAAACTGAGGCAAACATAGTTAAGTGATTTGCCCAGAATCATACAACTAGTAAGTGTCTGAGACCAGATTTGAACTCAGAAAAATGAGTCTTCTGACTCTAGGCTCAGACCTCTAGCGACCATGGCACCACGTAGCTGCCCTATAATCACAACAGCTAGGATTTATATAATACCTTAAGGATTGCAGAGCACTTTACAGATGTTACTTCATTTGTTCTTTACAACAACCCTGGAAGGGAGACGCTATTACTATCTTCACTTCGCATATGAGGAAACTGAGGCTGAAAGATGTTAAGTGACTTGACCAGGATCATATAGAAAGAAATGAAGGCCAGATTTGAGGGAGGAAGGAAGGAAGGAAGGAAGGAAGGAAGGAAGGAAGGAAGGAAGGAAGGGAGAGAGGAAGGAAGGAACATGTATATATAGAGTTTGCATGTATTCCCTATATACCTAGTTATTTACACATTATCTTCCCCATTAGAATCCATGTTATTCCCAGCTCTTAGCATAGCATCTGGCACACAGTAGCATTACTAAATGCTTATTGGAGGCTCATTGGTTTGGTTGCTTGCAGGTCTGCCAACATCCCATTACACATGCATACGGCAAGCACCTTCCTAAGGGTGCAGTTCAGTTCCTCCAATCCTGTGTCAGTTCTTTGGTCTTAGAACCAAGAATGCCAATTAGGAACACCAGTACTTAAGGAACGGCCTATGGATGGCCAAGCATCTGTGAGATTCTTCACCCCTCCCTTCATTATGAATGTATCCCTGTCACTATGGATGAAGACACTGCACAGAAGTAAGGGCCTTTCAGAGTGATGGTCCTGTCCATTTCATGTACTTCTATGGCCAAAGGGAAATTCATTCCCTCTTGCCCAGCTGCCGGTCCTAGGATTGGGATTTAACTCAGCCAGGTCTTAACAACAGACACATGTTTTATTGTCAGGCCCACTCTTAAAGGTGTCTCAGCTTTATGTACCCCAACAGAGTTTGGGTCACATGGCCAAAGTCTTGGCAGAAACCAGATCAGGGAGTGAAGACAGAGTGAAAGGCTCTAGGCAAGTCATAGAACCTTAATATGAATTATCATGGGAAAAAAGGGCAAGATGAGGATTTACTTTATGTAATCTAATGAATGTCAAGGAGTATGAACTGATAGTCTGATGGGCCTGTCAAGGGAGAACATGGCAAACCCTACCCTGACTACATAGACAGGTACAGGGATCACAAATAGCCACTGGGAAAAGACCAGAACCTTGAGGCTTGTTAGATAAACAAATGGTTGGTTCCCCAGCAATATGGAAATTTCCCTCCTGTTCTAGTACTTAGCTTGAATCCCTGAGGCTCCTGAACTAGATTTCCTTGCTTATCTCAGTCTATTATATTATTATAACCTGTAGACACCCTCATGCCAACTGGGACTGGTCTTTGCTTTACATTTTTTCATCTTTTAAATTGAATGCTGCCCCACTCTACCTCATCCTTGGCCAATTCACCCACACAAGTCAACCCATCCCAAGGTATTCTGGTCCCCAGTGGAGTATTTGATCTCTTTGGCCCTTTGGTGTTTAAAATGTTCATTAATGGCTCTGGAGATTTGCTCTGTGAAGTTGGGATTCAGTCAAAGGGCTGCACTTGAGGACCTGGAGGGCCACATGTGGCCTCAAGGCTACAGGTTCCCCATCCCTGACTTAGATACTCTTTCTTGTAAATCAACTTGGGCTAGCTTGGGAATAGTACCTCACACTGGCTCCAAGAAGTTTGAAGTCACTATTCTGTCACTAACCACCCGTCTTTTCACAATGAGATGGGTTGTGTTTATTGCTATCTGCCTGGATTCGAATGTTTCTCCAAAGCTCAATCCAAGAAACGAATCTTAACAATCCAGCAAGGACTGGGGACCATTTGTTTTCTGTATATAAAGGGATGAATTAAGCTATTGCACTGAAAGATTCGCAAGCAAAGAGGGAAAAGGACACTTCATTAATATGCACAGGAAAATGGCTTTGCTAATTTCGTCCAAAGCCAACTGTAACTGCTTTAGGTTCCTTCTTGTGGGAAAGAGGTGAGACAAAACCTGAAGGTCTTTCCTAGTTAATAGATGTTTCCTTCTCCATCTCAGAGTCAAGGGAGTAGGAAATTGTCTCTGATGGAATGCTTGGGTTGTCACCCCAAATATGGTCTATGCAGGCACAAAAACATACTCAGCCACAGCATCAGCAAGAGTGGCCACTGGTCTCAGTCTCTGCAGGAGAAGAGCAGATGGGCCCAAGCCCAGAGACCCAAGAATGTCCACCTGGCCTCATGATGGAAGATGAAATCCCAACTCTCACTTCTACTCTGGCTCTACCCTTTCAGCATCTTTCTCCCACAAACCTTCCCAAATCTGCCCCTGAATTTCCATTTTCAAAAATTCATTAACTGGTTATGCTAGCTGCTGGAATATCTTGTCTCCATGGCAATGCAGGTCACAACTTCTTGAAGCAGCAATTTGAGAAGGTAATATAGTAGCTGAGTAGTGTCTAGAGAGATAGTCTAGACAGAGACATCCAGGGATGGGTCATGGATTTCAAGTCAGAGGATCTGAGTTTGAATCTCCAGCTCTGCACTTATTTCATGTGTAACCTTGGGCTTTCAAATTTCATATCTGGCTCTCAGTCTCTTCAATTATAAGATGAGGGTTTGGGAAGTGATGGTTGTTAAGGTCCCTCTCACCTCAAAATCTACATTAAAGATGCCAGGATCCTTTCTAGGTCTACAATAATGCCATGATACTAGGAAGTTAAATTTCAACTCTAGTTGAGTGTGAACCTTTTTAACCCAGCCCTCCTTAAACACACACACACACACACACACACACACACATACACACATGCACACATACACACACCACCTTCTCTATTATCCAGTCATTCCAGCTGTTGAACTCAAAAGAGTGTCAGGGTCGATTTGCCAGGTTTCCATCTCTTTAACTTTGGACACTTCTGAACCCTTGCATCATGGGAACTTTGGCAGCTAAATTGCCTGTTTTCTCTCCAACTTAACTGATTGCAGCAGCATTCAAAGCCTATCCAGGGCATTCTTTCTATTTCCTGCTGGAAAACTAGCTCGAAACTCAATTATCTAAAGTGACAAGCTCGACGACTTGGCGTTGAGTCCCCAAGTTCTGAGCAATCATAACTTTAGCAAGATGCATCCAATGCAAAACTGCCCACGGAAGGGGAAACCCGTTAGGAGCCCAGGTTCCATGGAAATTCTCACATGCTTTCAGTAATGATTAATGACATGGGGGGAATGCCAACATGAGTTGACATTAAGACGGGAAGATATTTTAAATATCCCCTCCTCTAATTAAATATTTCTTATTATCAGGCATGCAACCTAAAAATAGGTTACAGCAACTTCAAGACAGGCATGGAGAAGTTAATTAGGTCACTACTCTCAGGAACCCCATTCTCCAAGGTTTGCCTGATGAGAGGCAGCTCAGGAGTGTTGGACTTTCAGAAGCTAGCCACTTTCTTTCCTCCAACCAGGCTGCAGAATCTTCTAGTCCCAAGTAATCATAAACTGAACACAGTTGAGTAGTTTGCTAGTTATCAAGCAACCTTTTATATTAAAAAAACCTCTTACAGAGGAAATGATTTAAAGACTATTCCTTGGAGACATGACATGTAATCATAGGATCCTAGATCACAAGCTGGAAGAGACCTCAGAGACCATCTATCTCATTCAGCCTTCTCATTTGACATCATCTTATTTGAGGTAGTTACTATGGGGAATAGTCATCATCCCTATTTCACAGATGAGGGAACTGAGGCCATATGAGTTTGGGTGATTTTCCCAGGAAAGAGTAGGCCTCAAAGACAGGATTTGAACCCAGGCACTCTGATATTTTCCACCACAGCATTCAGTTAAACAATTATTAAACACCTATTATGTACAAGTCATTGTGCTAAGTCCTGGGGAGCCAAAGCAAAGAATGAAATTATCTCTGAGCAGAAAGAACTTTTATTCACACTCCTGAAGCGGTACATTTTTTAATGAGCTTATTCTATATTAAGCTAGAAAACAAAAGAGCAGCTCACCTGCTAAGGTCGTGTGACCCGGCTGTGGGACGGTACCATCACTAGCCATACCAGGTCCATTGTAGTGAAAGCGGTCACATCGAAAGAAGAGAAATAAGGCAGGCTCTGCTCTGCCCTACTCGGACCACATCTGCAGTATTAAGTTCTGTTTTGCTGCCACATTTAGGAAAGACTTTGTTTAGCTGGAGGACAATCAAAGGAAGGGGATACTGAAGTTTTTCAATGCCTGCCATATGAAGTTTGGTTGAAAGAACTAGGAATGTTTTGACAAGGGAAGAGAAGACTTGGGAAAGATAAGACTGTTGTCTTTCAGGATTTGAGAAGTGGGCAGGTAGAAAAGGGATTACACTGTTTTAGGGGGTGGGGAGTTTTGTTTCTCTTTTCCCCCATCTCAGTTGATATAATCACACAAAGGAAAGGTTAAGATAATGAAGGGAAGTTATATGCTAAGGAGTACAACACCAGATCTTTTCTCCTGTTCCCCCTGATGGAATTAGAAAGGGAGCTTTCCACTAGTACCTAGAAAGCGGCCATGGCCTTGTCACCCTTCCAATTGAATCCTGCCACTTTCAATGGAAGTGTAGGAATGGAGTACCTTTGCAGAGTGTGACCACTGCAACTCTACCAAATGGAAGCAGGCAAGGCACGGGACAATATTCAAAGCTTCCTTAACAGCCTGCCTCCCATCAGCCATGGCACCTTACAGCAGCAACATTCCCCCAGAAAGAGATTCAACATTCAGTAGGGAATGGAGGGAGATACTCAGAAATAGCAGTATTCAAGGCAGAAAGTAGTTTAAAGAGCATGATGTCTGGCAGCAGAGAAAAGAGTCAACCGTGGAGTCAAAGAAAGATTTGCCTTGGCACTGGGGAGCCAACCTACAGAGAACAGCATGCCCAGAGAAACTTGCTGAGGGACCTTCCCAGAAGAGATGCTACATCCAATGGTGAGCAGTGGGAGGGCACAGCAAGAAAAGGAAGGGAATCGGTGCCTGGTAGGACTAGAAGACTAGAAGGGCCACAGAGATTCCTTCTGCATCTCCTTCATTCCTGGTAAACTCCAAATCTAGGCCCACTCTTGTGGAAATCAATGCTTCCAGGTTATGGGAGGGATGTGGTATAGCTACTGTTCTATGTTACTTTAGTTGCCTTTGCTTTGAGCTAATTGTCTGATAGGTGGGGAAGGGAAGTACAGCAGGTAGAGTGAGGAGGCTTATGAACTATAGTTTTAGGACTAGATAAACAGAATACTCTTCAGACCTGGGGTAGTGGCCATCCTCTGGGGACTCAACCAGTAAATTTGAGCATGAGTATGAGTTGGCGAGATATGGGGCTGTCTGGGCCTATGGACTTGCCTATAGTCTACAGGTCTGTGTCTTGACTCAGGGTAAGTAGAGAAGGACTTTGACTCAATGTAAAGAAAATTTGCTAGTGATTAGAACTCTCCAAAGGAACAGTGGGCTGACTCATATCATAATGGGGTCTTCTTTGTTGGAAGTCTGCAAGCAGGGGCTTGGTGACTCCTTGAATTGTTGTATAAGTGAATGGTATAGTTGTATAGGTGAATATTATTCAGGGAAAGATTCAGGGAAAGACCTTCGTGACTTAGCCCCTTCCTACCTTTCCAGTCTTCTTACCCTTCACCCCTAACATGTTGTCTTTGATCCAGTGACACCGGCCTCCTCAGTGTTTCACAAACAAGACACTCCATCTCTCAATTCCAGGTATTTTCTCTGGTTGGAAATTCTCTGAAATGTCCCCATTCCTGGAATGGTCTCTCTCCTCCACTCTGACAACTCAAATCCCTGGATTCCTTTAAATCCCACTCAATGCCTCTTAATTCCAGTGCTTTCCCTATGCTATTTTCCATCTATCCTGTCTATGGTTTGTATATATTTCTGTACTCGTTGCCTCCACCATTTGATTGTGATCTTCATGAAGGCAGGAGCTGTCTTTTTTTTGTATCCCCAACACTTAGCACAGTGTCTGGCACATAGTAGGCATTTCATATTTATTGATAGGCTGACTGACTAGATATCTTTTTCCAACTATTAATTCCTTCCAACTTTGAAATTTTATGGAGTCAATTTTTAAAAAAAGATCAGGAAAACCTCCTATTTCTCATGATGCAGAAACATCCCACCAGTTGGCTAACTGGTTAATTGAATTTTTCACTTTGTTGAGGACTGTTTGGGGGACCACATACACCCCATGAATGTATCTGGCATTCTTCAGGGTCAAAGAAAGGATACTAGTGAAGTAACCACACTGGGAAGGAAATCTTCCCATTCAAAATTGTGAACTAGAGGCCCAAATATTTTCCCTCAGAGGGGATTATTTTGAAAGTCCTTTGCTTCAGAATGCCTGGGGAGGGAAAAGCTCAAGAAACCCAGGGAAATATTTATTCTGGCCAGTAAGGAACCAAAAGATAAGGAGAGGTAGTGGGTGAGGAGGGAAGATGGAAATCCCATGTGATATTCTAAGACCACAACTCCTTTGAAAAGATCAAGAATGTTTTCCGGATCCAACTGCTTAATGGATAATTTATTTGGATGTTCATTTCCTGTCCTAGGGTTATGATGCATATGTCCTTTCTGTTGATTAGAATTGTTAAGAGTTCTGTTGAATGCTGAGGTTTTAGGCTTTTTTTCCACAGGGTTTTGTAGGTTAGAAGGAAAACATGTTAGAAGTTTTTCTCCTAGAGTCAGGGATGGATGAGAGAGTCTTAGCGGAAGGAGCACAGAAAGAGACAGAGTCAGAAAAGACTTGGTTGGTAAGTCTACATTTGTCTTGTACTATCTGGGTGATCATGGATAAAGTCATTTCTCCCTCATGGCCTTAGTTTCCTAATCTTTGAAATGGGGGTGATTAAGAGCCCCATAGGACCTTCTCTCAGAGTCGTGAAGATCAAATAAAATAATGTACATTTGTTATTGTTCTGTCATTTTTCAGTTGAGTCCAACTCTCTGTGACCCCATTTGGGGTTTTCTTGGCAAACATACTGGAGTGGTTTGCCATTTCCTTCTCCAGCTCATTTTACAGATGAGGAACCGAGACAAACAGGGTTAAGTCACTTGCCCAGGGTCACACAGCTAGTAGATATCTGAGGCCAGATTGGAACTCAGAAAGATGAGTCTTCCTGACTCCAGAACTGGCCACCAAGTTGCCTGACAATACACATAGTTAAGCATTATCTACATGGCGACCGTTATTTGTAAGGTCTTAATGAGGACTCATCTAGTGGATTTTTCAATGTCGTATAGCCCTTGGCTTGTCCCTGTTTTCATTATTTACTGTATAAACTCCTTAACTCTGTGACTCCCTTCTTTTTACCAGGGCTTGCTTAGAAGAATGTGGCCTCCTCCAGAAGAACAGGATTCTGGGAGCACAGAAAGGGGGTGTGACAGTGCCTGAGGTCAAGAAAATGACTGAGGATATGCTTACAACACGATGAAAATGTATTCAAATTGAAGAATAATGGGCAGAGACAAGAAAGGGGCAAAGACAGGAAAAGGGTCCAGAGATAAGCAAACTGGAGTATGTGTACTTACTTATATCTCCCTTGATAAAACTATGAAAGTGGGGCCAGTCGTGCTATGGAGAACCAAGTTCTCAACACTAACCAGTGCAAAGGAAAATAGCAATCAGAAAAATTGGAAAATTCAGAGCCAGTGAGGACCTCTAGCACCCAGGTAGCCAGGACTGAACCTGAGTAACAAACACTGTTCCTCCTTTGCTATTTGCTGGAGACAGAGAGTCAAATCTAAGCCCCCAAATTATGTTCTTTAAAGTCCTTGATTTTCTTGAGGCCTTGCCTAAGGAGAAGAGAGAAGTTTGAATCTAAGCACCTGAACTGTGTTCCTGACCTCCTGGGTTTAGCAAAAAGGCATAATGGGACTGGACTGGAGAAAGCCATCCACAATTAGCCCATCTTTTAATAGATTTGGTTTTTTAGTACTTTTGATTCTGTGATTATAAATAAAGACTCAATAAAGTTAAGCCAGCTTCTGTAGTAAATTCTCTTGCACCAGGCTGATGTTTTAAAGTCTACTGAAATGTGGAAAATAGAGAGGAAAGGGGGAATAAAGTCATATAAATCAAAATGGATCACATTCTAGAGGAACAACACACCTACAAAGAGTCAGTGATTTCCTCCTGGTACCCTTCAACATGAGGCAGAGTGAATGCCCAGTAGTGAAAAGTGAAGACTGGCAATCCTTGACCCTTATCAAGCACCTGCTGTGTGCCAGGCATTGCATTAAGCTCTTGGGATAAAAAAGGAAGCAAAAGACAGTCCCTGCCTTCAAAGAGCTCACAAGCTAATGAAGGAGAAAACAAAAAAAAATATATACAAACCCGCTGCATACAGGATAAATAGGAAATAATTAACAGAGGGAAGTCACTAGAATTAAAAGGATTGGAAAGACTTTCTGTAAAGGATGAGATTTTGGTTGTGATAAAGGTAGCCAGAAAAGTCAGGAAATAGAGAGACGTAGGGAAAGCATCCCAGGCATACGGGGGACAGCCGGAGAAAAATGCTCAGACGCAAGAGATGGAGGGTCTTGTTCATGGAACAGCCAGGAGGCCGGTGTTACTGGATCGAAGAGCATGTGGTGGTAAGTAAGGTGTAAGAAAACTGGAAAGGTGGGACAGGGCTAGGGTATGAGGGGCTTTAAATGCCAAATAGAGGATTTTATATTTGATCCTGGAGACAATGAGGAGCCACCCAGTTTTATTGAGTCAGGCACATTGTTGGACTGGCATTTTAGGAAAGTCACTTTCGTGGTTAAGTGGATGATGACAAAAGTGGGGAGAGACTTGAGACAGGTAGACCCACCGATAGGCTATTGCAACAGTCCAGGCGTGGGGTGATGAGAGCCTGGACCAGGGAGAGGGCAGCATGAGAAAAGAGAAGGGGGCTTCTTAGAGAGATGCTGCAAAGGGGAAATCGACTGTCTTGGCCACAAATAAGATGGGGGGGAGGGTGGTCAGAGATAGTGAAGATCAATGAACAGAGGCAAGTAACTGGGCCCTAGTGCCCCCTGGTGGTTAAAGATGTTTAGATATTTAAAAGCCCTTTGTTTAAAAAAAAAATTCTCAAGCAAAGATTCTTTACTAGACAACCCCCACTGCTTCAAAGCCGGGGAGGGAAGGGACAATTACCATCATCTGGGAGCTCTACCCCTCTGTTCTCCCCTTAATAAGTTTTTCATGTCTGGCCCTCCTGTTCCCCTCAGGGCTTTGTGCTTTAATGAGTTTGCCCTTGCCCACAGACTGGATGTATTTTCTGGTCAGCTTGAGCCAGCCAGCCAGGGAACTCACAGCCACAAAATTCTATCTCCTATAAAGAGGAGAAAGACATGCCCAGTATTGTGGACTAGCCACCTCTCTAGCTGCTTACTAAATTTTGTTATCTCTTCAGCCCTAGATTAACAAAAGAGAGTGTTTAATCTTTTCAGGGCAGGATAGCTTTCCCTGTGTACAAAATAGCATGGAATCATATTTTTAACACAACACCAAAAAGCCCATAGCAACAGGCGAGACAGTCAGCAAGCATTTATTAAGTCTTTCCTCTGTCCAAGTTTCTCTCTCTCTTCCTCTCTGCCTCTGCCTGTGTGTGTGTGTACCTGTCTGTCTCTCTTGTTCTCTGACTCTGTGTCTCTGTCTCTGTGTCTCTGTGTGTCTTTGTCTTTGTCTGTCTCTGTCTCTCTGTCTCTCTCTGTCTCTCTGTCTCTCTCTCTATTTCCCTCCCTCTTCCCTCTCTCTTGTTTTCTCTTGTTCTCTTACATTCTCTCCCTTTTTCTTCTACTTCTCTCTTTCTCCCCTCTCCCTCCATGTAACACATTCTTTCCTAAATGGTGGTCAATCAACCCAATGTCCAAGTCCACTTGATGAAATTACAGAGCAGGACCTGCTGTCATAAATGGAGCTGGATATGGGGTCAAGCCAACCAAGCCACTTCTAATTGGCATACACAATGGCATAACTAAGCAACTCCTTATAGGTCCTTGGGACTGGGATAGGGAGGGTTTGTATAGAAGATGGGTGGTGCTAGAGACAGGAGGAGCTACCTATTCTGTGGGCTATTAGGTGATCTTGGAAGAAGAAACAATTCTACTCTTTTGGAGAACATCCAGCATTTTATCTCCCCTCCCCCCAGATGGTGGCTGGAAGGATCGTTACCTGGGTGAACCTAAGCCCCCAGCTGCTACTGCAGATGCTTTCTGGATTTTTTTTCTTTTTCCCTTCAAATGATCTTGGACTCACTCCACTTATTTATGCATATTCCATATCCCTCCAGCAGAATATAAATTCCTTCAATTTGATTCCAGAGAAACTGACTATATGCCTACTATGTACCAAGCACAGTGCTAGGAACTGGTGATAACAAAGACCAAAATAAGATATCCCTGGGTCTCAAGGAGTTTTCACTTTGCTGGGGAAGGGGAAAGACACACAACACATACACAGACAAGGGGCAGCTGGGGGTAGAGTGGGGAGAGTTAGGAAGACCTCAATTAAAATCTGCCAGCAGATATTTAGTACCGTGTGACCCAGGGTAAGTCATTTAACCTCCATTGGGTCTCAGTTTATTCATCTGTAAATGGGAACTATAATGCATGTACCTCCTAAGGCTGTAGTGAGGATAAAATGAGATAAATCTGTGAAGTGTTTTCAAAATCTTAAGGTCTTATATAAATGCTCCACATGTATATGTATATATATGTGTGTGTGTGTGTGTGTGTGTGTGTGTGTGTGTGTGTATGTGTGTGTATGTATATATGTGTGTGTATATGTATATGTATATATGTACGTATATAGTTGATTGATTGTTATCCTTTGCTCTCAAAGAGGACCAAAGTGACATCGTTATGCTTAAGTCAAGATTCAATGTGTCCAACTTCGGCTGATCAGGCCAATACGACCTTGGAGTGCTCTACCACAGGTCAGGCACAAATAGTCTGCATGAACATTTGGGGCAGATACTCCTAACCTGTGCATCCTGCCTGTCCTTTGAGCTGTTTCAATTCTGCTTTGCTCATAGAGCACAGCACCTTCTCTGATGTGGGCATGTGGTCCTGTGCCAGTGTCTCCCATGTCACACAATCAATTCCAAAGTTCTTGAGAGAGACCCTGAGAATGTCCTTGTATCATTTCTTCAGAGTACCAAGTGAATGCTTGCCCCGTTTGAGTTCTCCATCAGAAAAAAAGACTATGTATTTAAGAGGTTAGACTTCAGCAAATGCTTGAAGTCTCCAGGGGATCTAATTGTAAAGGGGAAAGCCTTCATTTACAAAATAGACCTTTCTCCCCCTAGAAAGGGCCATAAATTTGAATAGTTCAATTGCAAATGAAGAGGCTAACTAGACAATGAACTTGTCTCCAGAGTTAGAGTGTGTTCAGACCTTTGACCCTAGCACTCATCTCCATAAGATTCTCAGCCAACTATGGGAGGTAGAACCAACTGTCACACTAAAGGAGCATGATATGCCTAAAAGACTGAACCAGGAAGGATTGTGGAATAGGGAAGCAATATTTATTCCATCTGACTAAGGCTCCGAAGGAACCAAAGGGAAGAGGCATCTGTGTGACTAAAGCTAGTGGTCTTTGGCTTAGCTGGAAGAGCTCTGGAGCATTCCAGCTGCAAACAAGTATAATCACACTTGAACTGGGGCACAGTACCACGCCACCAAGTCAGGTGCTGGAGGTGGAAAAGACTACATAAGCCCATCGAAGCACTGTCTGGCAGGCCACTGCCCAGCCCAACCAACTAGCCTAACTGGGTGACTCATCCAATGCCAATACTATACCCCCACCATCACCACCAGAAATGCCTGGAAGATTGCCTCAGGGAAGAAAGAGCACCAAGAACCTACATTTCCTTAGCTGAGTGTGCTCCTTCCCTATACCTCAGAACTCCTGTATTCTCAGCTCATGTCCACCCCACCCCCTCCCAGACACTGGGCATATCTGTGGAAGAATGTACCCCTGGTTAGCACACAGTACAGACAGCACATTCCCTATCACACAAGTGCTTCAGAAATGTTTGTTGACTCACTGATGTTCTGAAAAACACTCTTAACTCCTAGTCTTGCTATACCATTGGAGTATTTTTTTTTAGTCATTCATTCATTCATTCATTCATTCATTCATTCACTTATTTATTTTTGCTAAAGACAGGTCTACTTGATTAAGGGGGGAAAGACCAGTGTGGGATGGTGAGCTAGAGTTAGGAGGATAGTCACCCACAGGGTTACCCCTAGAATTGATGGAATTATGGGACCTAGACCCCTAAAAGGAAAAATATCCTGTCTTTGAAAGCAACCCAGTCCCAGAATTTTCTCATACATTCAGAAGCCCATATCACTGCTGCTTCCACCCAAGGCAATTAGCCTACCCCTAGCCCACCTCATTAGTTAATTAGCTTACTTGATACTCCTTAATTCCATCTAGACCTTTCGCTGTTGCCCCTGGCCCATCCCAGGTTATTTACTACTCCTTAATCCCATCAAGATCTTACACACACACACACACACACACACACACACACACACACACACCCTATTTCCCTTTTTTGTATGCAATAAACAGTCATACCCTCAAATTTGAAAATTCACTTGGAACTCTGAAGGGTCCTATAAGATTTACAGTACTACAGATTCCCTAAGAATCACTCCCCCCCCTCCCAATTCCCATTACAGTAAACCTGGCCACCTTGACTGAAAAAAGCCTTGAGTGTTTGAATTCTTTCTAGGCAGACACGCCCTGTACCCTTACTTTTTTTCTTTTTATGTTATAAAAATAAATGCTTTTTGATTGATTGATTGACGGCAGGCAAAGGATTAGAACATTCATTTTTTTTTTTAGAGACTAAGACAGATGTTTATTTTCCATAGTGAGGGAAAACGGCTTGTAAGCAAGGAGTGGAACTAGACTCATGTGCCATTTCTGCCCCACCAGTGGGGGAACCCACTTTAGTATGAGCAGATGTCAATACTTACATCTATGGCTACACAGTGAGCTATAGCCCTGACAAAGAGGGGGTAACAGCAAAAATGTGACAAGTTTGATTATCAGGACATCGTGACTGGAACTTGTTTAAGCTTGTCCAAGTTCAAAGAATACCTGGAGCTGGTCAAAGCAATACAATAACTATGTGAAACAATTCTGGGATTTTGTTGTGGCTGAGATCATCCAGAGGGTGAGCACAAAGGATTGTTGTTATTCCAAGCTCAGAGCTTGCTTGCTGGACCTTAGCTCTGGAAAACAGGGTGTCTCCTAATATCTTGACACACTGCTCTCAAAGAGGACAAGTATGAGCTAAGATGCCACAAAAGGCCATTTGACCCAGGACAAGGTGTTTAGTTGAATAGGTTTTGTCTAGCCATTGTTTGTTACAAATAGAAAAGAGAGGGGGAGCAAAGAATGTAGAAGCAGAAAATGCCAACCCGGGCTTGAATCAGGGACTTGAGGAATGGACATGTAATAAGAGGGAAGGAGAAGAAAAAAAAAACTAGGACAGTATACTCAGCCCCCATCCAGAATCTTGGGACAGCTGTCTCTTCTTGGTGTCAGCTGCTTCTGTGTCCATACTAGACAAACCTCAGAGGGTTCTGCCATTTACTCAGCTGCAAAGGCTTCCTTCAGATGATCAAAGAGTACACACCTACAAATTTGCCAGCTGTGGGGACAGTCAGAAGGACCTAGTATGGGTCCTTTTCATGCTTCTCTTGATTCTTGTATTTGAAAGTCAAATTTTCTATTCAGCTCTGGTCTTTTCACTGAGAAAGCTTGAAAGTCCTCTATTTTGTTGAAAATCCATATTTTGCCTTGGAGCATGATACTCAGTTTTGCTGGATAGGTTATTCTTGGTTTAATCCTAGCTCCATTGACCTCCAGAATATCATATTCCAAGCCCTTCAGTCCCTTAATGTAGAAGCCGCTAGATCTTGTATTATCCTAATTATATTTCCACAATACTCAAATTGTTTCTTTCTGGCTGCTTGCAGTATTTTCTCCTTGATCTGGGAGCTCTGGCAACAATATTCCTAGGAGTTTTCTTTTGGGATCTTTTTCGAGAGGTGATTGATGGATTCTTTCAATTTCTATTTTACCCTCTGGCTCTAGAATATCAGGGCAGTTCTCCTTGATAATTTCTTGAAAGATGATATCTAGGCTCTTTTTTTGATCATGGCTTTCAGGTAGTCCAATAATGTTTAAATTATCTCTCCTGGATCTATTCTCCAGGTCAAAGGTTTTTCCAAAGAGATATTTCACATTGTCTTCCATTTTTTCATTTCTTTGGTTCAGTTTTATAATATCTTGATTTCTCACAAAGTCACTAGCTTCCACTTGCTCCAATCTAATTTTTAAGGTAGTATTTTCTTCAGTGGTCTTTTGGACCTCCTTTTCCATTTGGCTAATTCTGCCTTTCAAGGCATTCTTCTCCTCATTGGCTTTTTGGAGCTCTTTTGCCAGTTGAGTTAGTCTATTTTTTAAGGTGTTGTTTTCTTCAGTATTTTGGGGGCTCCTTTAGCAAATCATTAAATTGTTTCTCATGGTTTTCTTGCATCCTTCTCATTTCTCTTCCCAATTTTTCCTCCACTTCTCTCACTTGCTTTTCCAAATCCTTTTTTAGCTCTTCCATGGCCTGAAACTAGTTCATGTTTTTCTTGGAGGCTTTTGATGTAGGCTCTTTGACTTTGTTGACTCCTTCTGGCTGTATGCTTTGGTGTTCTTTGTCACCAAAGAAAGATTCCAAAGTCTGAGACTGAATCTGGGTGCATTTTTGCTGCCTGGCCATGTTCCCAGCCAACTATTTGACCATTGAGTTTTTTGTGGGGGTACGACTGCTTGTAGAATAGAGAGTACTTTGTCCCAAGCTTGAGGGGCTGCATTGTTGTTTTCAGAGCTATTTCTGCACAGCAAGCTCTGCCACACCAGTGCTCTTCCTCCCCCAAGAACTGCCAACCCAGACCGGACTCAGATCTAAGCAGGCTCTGCACTCCTGCTCTGATCCACCACTTAATTCCTCCTACCAGATGGGCCTGGGGCTGGAAGCTGTACCTCCTCTGCTGCCCCCAGGGCTGTGGCTGAACTGTGAACTCCTTTTACTCTGTCCCCGCAGCTTTTCCCACTAACCTTCTCTGTTGTCTTTGGTGTTTGTGGGTTGAGAAGTCTGGTAACTGCCGCAGCTCACTGATTCAGGGTGCTAGGGCCTGTTCTGCCTGGCTCCTGGTCTGGTTGGTCTGGGCACAGCCCATGTTGGGCCCTGCTCTGCTCCGCTCCCAGCTCCATGCATGATAGACCTTACCCAGCGACCATCCAGGCTGTCCTGGGCTGGAGCCCTGCTTCCCTCCGCTGTTCTGTGGGTTCTGCAGCTCTATAATTTTTCCAGAGCCATTTTTTTCGGTGTTTGGAGGGTCCTGGGGGAGAGCCCTAGTCAAGTCCCTGCTTTCCATCCACCATCTTGGCTCCATCCCCTAGAACATTCCCTGTACCCTTACTGTCCAGGGTTCCCAGCACCCCAAATTCCAACTAAAGCATGAAAGAACTACCACCTATCCCTCTGGGTGCCCAGCCTAGAAGCACCAGTGAGAGTTCAGCACAGAAGCAGATTGGTGAAAAGCGCTGCATTTGCAAAGTCCACACAAAGGTCCTTGTTCAAAGTGGGAACAATGATGATAACAAAACAACAGTGATAATAGCTCCTGTTTATACGGTGCTGCGACTTCCACTAAGGCGGGGCTAATGAAGCATCTTTGATGGAGCCCTACTAGGTGCAAAGCCCCACCTACTAGGTACTGAGCCTATGTGGGCATGAAGCCCTCAGGGTCCTAAAAGGAGTTGCTAAGACCAGACCCAATGGTAGGAGCCTCAGTTCTGGTGGCTCAGATGACGTTTGATGACGTCCAAAGACTGTAGAAAAAGAGAGAGCAGAGCTATTTGGGAAAGCCTCTCACTCCTGGAGGCGCGGGACACTGGGCAGCTGCTCTAAGAGCCTCCCGGCTCACCTGGATGCTGATGGTTTCTTGGTAACTATGAAGTGTATTTGGTCTGTTTATAATATATGTTTGTGATTTGTTTGTATTGGCTCTGAGGTTCAGGGTGCTGGCTTTTTCCCCTGACCTGAGTGAATGATATTTGTATGTTGGATTGAAATAAGATTGTCAACCCTGTAACGTTGCTTTCCTTAGTAAAGCAGATCCGAAGAACTGTGCTGGCAGCGTTTCTGTTGTTGGGCTACAACAGCTGCTAGCCAAATTGTTGCAACAAGCACCTACTATGTGCCAGACACCGTGCTAAGTGCTTTCCAAAAATTATCTCATTTGACCTTCAAAGCCACCCTGGGAGATGGATGTAATTATTATCCCTATTTTACTGATGAGGAAACTGTGGCACACAGAAGTTGTGAAAACTTTAAGGTGTGAGGAGAGGTCTCCCCTGAATACCAGGAACTGCGTTTCACATACATCTTTATATCCTAAAGTCTTACCACGGGCCCTTACATATGGTAGGGCTCAAGAAATGTGTATTGAATTAATTGAGTTGAATTGTATTGCTCCATGTCTGGGAATTTGTGCATGCAAGCAAGCTCCACCATCCAGAAGACCCCTCCCTATTAGCCTCAATTTTGTCCAATCATCTGCTTGGTTGGGTGAGAGGAATGGCAGTAGATGGGGTGGAGACATTCCTGGCTTTTTCCCTAATGTACTAATATAAGAGCTTTATCACAACAACCCTGAGATCCAGACATAGGAAGTACTATATGGATTGATGGTTGATTTACTTCCATGAGGTCACACCGCTAAGAAGCATCAGAATTATGATTAGAACCCACGTCTCCTGAGCCCAAGGTCCTCTCTCTCTCTCCCCCTTTTCTGTTTGAGGAGTAACAGCTTGTCTGTTCTGGAACTACAGGAGTCAGAAAGCCTAGGGAACTTCCTGTCTGCCACATCTTGGAACAAATCGATCTTCCTCCCAGAGACTTTTCTTTGGGTTGGGATCATGGCTGTGGTTGCAATTTCGTGTCATCAAGTTCTCATTCTTTACACCAGTTTGAGTTCTTTAATCGCAATGGAGGTTCTATGAATGATAGTGTCGTGTAATTTCAGAATGGGGTACCTAAGTGGTGCTGCAGTGGATAGAGCACTGGGTCTGGAGTCAGGAGGACCAGAGTTCAAATCCAGCCGCAGATGCTTATCAGCTGTGTTGCAGCACACAGGTCACTTAAACTCTGTTTGTCTCGGTTTACTCAACTGTAAAATGGGAATTGTAGAGAAGGAAACAGCAAAGCATTCTAGTATCTTTGTCACGAAAATGCCATAAAAAAAGAGTCATGAAGAGTCAGACAACTAAATGAGTTAACCACAATAAAAATTTGGGGATGAGCATTCTCTTTTCAACTCCTCCTTCTCCCTACAAGCTCCTCCCTCCTAATCCATCCCCAAATTTATTTGTGTTTTCATAAAGATGTCTCTTTTTCAGTAATTTGGTTTTGTCCAAATGGATGTTAAATTCTGTGATGGTAGGAATAGCATGCTAATTGCCTCTGTGTCTCACACAGTGTCAACCCAATTGTGAGTCACCCAACAGAATGTCTTGAAGGCAAAGTTTGAGCTGTTCCCTCTGGCTCACAGGAGTGTTTGTGTATAGCAAATAGGATGCCAAAATGATTACTTTAGAGCTGGGAGCAGCTTTAGTGTTCATCTAGTCAAAAAATTCTTAGTCCAGGATCCACGGGCCCTCAAGGGAGGCATGGGTAGGCTTCAGAGAATCCATGAACTTGAATGGGGGAAAATTGCATCTTTCTTTCAATGTAATTAATTTCCTTTTGAATTCTTTGTGTTTTATCTTGTTCATTTAATAATATGATTCTGAGAAGAGGTTCATAGACTTTACCCAAGAACTGGAGAGATCCATCAAACACACACACACACACACACACACACACACACACACACACACACACACACGGAGTTAAGAATTCTTGATCTAGTTCAGCCCTCTCATTTTACAAATGAAGTAACTGATTCCCAGGGAGGTTGGCCAATTTGTCTGACATCACACAGCTACATTAATGGCACAGACAGGACTCAAACAGCTTATCTGAATCTAGCTCTTCACTAGTCATAAAAGGAAACTGAGGCTCAGAATAAATGACTTGGCCCAAGGTCATAGAGAATTTTAATAGAGGAGTTAAGGTGTGAATGCAGGTCTTCTGATTTCAAATTGTACCCCTTCCACTCCACCACATTTTGCAAGTGTCTTCATTTTATATTGATTTTCTCCTTTTCACGAAACAGCAGAAAAAGGCCAATGATAAGTCTTCCTTTCCATGTATATCGCCCTCAGTATATGTTTTCTCACACATTGGTTCCTTTGAGGATTACAACTGCTCAAGCTGAGCCACCATGACCACTGGCCAAGAATGCCGTGATGAGAATTCTAGCATGGGTAAAATGGCAGACTAAGGTGTACAGAAAGTCCAGGGCACTGGACTTAGAATTCAACAGACCTGGATTGTTCTGGTACTAGTTCATCTCTGGGCATCATTGTAACTTTGGTCAGTATGCCTCACCCCCTTCCCCTAAATTTACCCCCCTACAAGGAAAGGATTGGACCAGATGTCCAATGGAGAAGGTCTTCTTCACGTCTGAAAATCTATGATCCTGTAACCTTCCTTACAGCACCCCTGACATGCTGACACAAATTTGCATGATGTGTGAGGTGGGTGTAGGATGAATGAGGATGATGAGACATCAGAGTGGAGCCCAGGGTAGTTGAAAGTGAAGAGGAAAGGGGGGGCATGGTGGTTAGAATGTAGCCTTCCCTCATGAGACCTTCAGCTACTTCATGTGTGCTAAGGCTCTAGCAGTAAGCCACACACCTGTTGGGGGCATTTCCCCATCCAGGTGGTAGGAAATTCAAGAAGAATGATCATCGGAAAGTGTCAGGATCTACACACAAGACCTCGAACTCGTATAGAGCTCATTGGGATTGCTGTGAATGGAATTAGGACTGTTCTGGTACAGAGCCGAAGCAGAAATGTCAGCAAGAGAGATTCTATAAAAATTACATCTTGGTTTCAATATAACTGATTTCCTTTGGAATCCTATTTGTTTTATTGTATGCATTTGACAATATTATTCTGAGAAGGGGTGCATAGACTGTACCAGACCCCAAATGGCAAAGATGCTCTGCCTTCTGTAACGGTGGGGCTTGAGCGTTTCCCAAGCCCAGCTGCTCATACCTCCTCTTTTCCAGTCGTGGAGGTGGAGGGGAGGGGAGAAGTAGAGGACTTGGGATGGGAGATTTGACTTGGTAGTTGTGTGAACGGGTGAGAGTTGTTGCTGACCTACATGAAATTTCTGTTTTACTATTTATTATGACTTCAGTTAAATGTTTATTTTAGCAATGCCTGAAGGCTTGAAAAATTAGAAAACAACGAAAGTGATTGGGACAAGGTGGTGAAGGGAAGTCTTCATGAAGAAAGCCAGGAAATTCCCTTTATAAGGAGTCATGATCTGATTGGAGAATCCATAGCCCAGCCCTTAAAAAATCAAAAGGCTCACAGAATAGTACAGTTAATGGGACAGGACAATCTGTTCTCAGGGATCCAGGAACTGTTCGGGGGTGACCCAAGAGCACCCTCTGGTGTTAGGTGGTACACATGACAGGTGGGCTAGGCACTCGATGACAGTTCCTGGACCTTTCTCTTGATCTGGGTCAGGCCAGGCCACACAGCGCCCCCTACCTGTTAGAAATCTTTGACAAAACAGGCATAGAGGAGATGGTGGGATGTGTTCAAGGTCATTGACAGAGCCAAAGCTAGGACTCACATCTCTTAAATCCCACATTTCTGCTCTTTTCACTGTGGCATGCCATGCCATGCTATAGAGCTGATGATGCATATAAGCATAAGACATGCATATAAGATGATGCATATGACATGCACACATATGGATATGCAAGTATATTTGATGTATATATGTATACCTGTAGTATGTAAATGTATATGTAACATGCTGTTGTTGTTCCATTGTGTCCAATCTTGGCAAAGATGATGGATTTGCCATTTCCTTCTTCAGCTTATTTTACAGATGAGGAAACTGAGGCAAACAGGGTTAGGTGACTTTTTCAGGGTCACACAGCTAGTAAGTGTCTGAGGCTATATTTGACCTTACCACAACGAGTCTTCCTGACTTCAGGCCCACACTCTATCCACTGCATCACCTAGCTGCTTTATCCTGGGTGATAGGTGCTATTATTATCCCTATTTTAGAGTTAAGGAAACTGAGGCAGACAGAGGTTAAGTGACTTGCCCAAGATCACAAAGCTAGTAAGTGTTTGAGGCTGGATTTGACCTGACTTTAGGTCCAGGGCTCTATCCACTGAGCCACCAAGCATGTGTATGTGTTTATGTTATATGTGTGTATGCTATCCAAGTTATATAGACATATGCATATATATATATACAAGTATAAATTTAGGTGTTTATATATTATAAATATTGTCTATTATATAGGCATTTATATATACAAATACCTGTCCAGGTGTGTGTGATTTGTACATATATGTGCATGCATATATATTGTGTATCTAGGTATATATTAGTGCATACGTAGATCATATCATGTTACATCAGTCTGTCTAGTAAATTCGCTACAGCTTGGAAGCTTCCTTGTCAATTCTGCTAACACATTTCATACTCTTGTCTATCCTGCCTCTGACAAGAGTCCCTTAAAGCCTCGGTTTCCTTATCTGTAAAATGAGAAGGTTGGCCTCCTAAATCTATGATCCCATCATGCCCCTCTGCATTCCTGCAGCATCTGCTCTATGACAAACCTCTCTTACCTGGACTATTTACAAGAGACTCCTAGTTGGCCTCCCAGCTCCCAGCTTCCCGCCTCTACACAGCTGCCCTCCTCTGCTTGAGAAGCTTCCAGGGTCTTCCAATCTAGAATAAAATGCAAAATCCTCTTATATTGGCCTCACCAGGGTTCACACCAGGTGAGCATTTAAAGCCTTCTGCATTCATCCACCTTGCCCTCTCCCTTCCTAGCTTCAGGCTGCCCTTCCTGCTGCTCCTCTTCCTTGGCTTAGATGTAGCTACCTACTCACAGTTCTCTGAAAGTCCCACAAATTCCCACAGAGTCCCGCTGCCTCCTCTCCCTTTAAGGCTCTGCTCAGGTGTGGTCTCCTGGAGGAAATCTCTTGTGAAGTCTCCAGCTGTTGGCCTCTCTCTCTTTCCAAACAAGGTTGTATCTCTGAATCTTTTTACGCAGCCCATCACCATATCAGAGCACAAGCTTCCTGAGGACAGGAACTGTTCCTGTTTTTGCCTAAGCAGCCCCTCCAGAAAAGTGTCAGGACCTGGAGCTCCTTGGATTGCCCAGAGACAGTCACGTCCAACCCAAATAGAAACAGAGCTGCTAAGGTCCTGAAGATCTGAGTGTGTTGCACAATGACTTAGTTTCCACGTGTGTTGTAGTCTATGTTTTGTTGTATTTTAATTTGTTTTGTTAGGTACTTCCCAATGGCATTTTAATTGAGTTCCTTCTCTACCTCAGCTACCTGCTAGGGAGGTTTAGGGCCAAGGTTCAGTATATTTGACACCTCTGCTCCGAGGGGTGTCAGAGACCCCTTTACACTAAGGAGAGAGCTCAGATTCAGAGAACTGAAGTCACTTACCCAGAGCCATACAGTCAGTCAATATCAGTGGCAGGAATGAAACCCAGGCCTTGTCACCCCACATGCAGCACTCTGTCCAACTTTGAGTGAGATCATAGATTTAGAGCTGGAAGGGACCTTGGAGGTCATCGAGTCCCTTATTTTACAGAAGAAGAAACTGAGACCCAGGGAATGTCATGACTTGCCCAAGGTCACATAGAGGTCTTTTTTTAGCCCCAATCCAGAATTCTTCTTCTATGTATGGTATGCCACACTTGTTATTCCTGCATAAGGTAGGAGGTGACTCCCCCTAGCCCGACCAGAAGGTTGGCAATCCTGGGCCTTCTATCCCGGGCTTAGTTCCCAAATCCCATCCCCCAGCATGTCGGAAGGGAAGGGAATCTACCTCTGTGCTGCTCCCACCCATGGACTGGGTGTAGCCAGGGCTAGGATAGCCACATGACTTTCTGGCGCCCTGACTCAACAAAAAGCTTGGCTCCAGAGGACAAGGGTCCGAGTCTGGGCGATGGGGTGAGAACAGGGGAAAACACTCTCCCAGGCACAGTACTATAAGATGGAAGAATGAGGGGATGGGGCTACTGGACTTTCTCTCCTGGGAGTATCTGGGGCAGGTACCCCCAGGGGCGGGGAGAGAAAGAAGGCCTGGCACCTATGGAAGTTAGTCCTGAGGTCTCCTCTCTCTGTGCAGCTCTGTTGGCAGACTGCCCATAAACCCAACTGAGTGTTTATATGGAGATCAGGGAAGGGGTCTGCTGGGAGTTCTGCTGAAGGGTGAAGAGTAATGGGTTCGGGAGAAGACACTGATCCTGGGAGTCTGAAACTAGACACAGAGCAGACCTCTGGGGGCCTTGGAAGCCAATGCCATGCTAGCCCTCCTTGGGGAGTCAGCCAGACTTACTTCTCCTCACCCCCAAGCTCTGCTTAGCTTACCACTTCTCAGGCCAATTTAGTGGGCATTTATTAAGTGCCTACTGTTTGCAGATTATTGGGCTAGGTGCTGGGGGAAAGGCAAAAGGGAAAAACAGACACACTGTCCTCAAGGGAGGAGGGGGAGAAATACTATCTGCCCATACCATAGGAGACAAAGGGTATCTACTAAACACCTGTAATGTGTCAGTGGTCATGTTGGCAGTGGGGATACAAAGACCAAATTATAACCATGCCTTCCCTCAAGAGGCTTATGTTTTAGAGGAAGGAATACAATAAATATCTAGACCAGATCAATGAATCGGGGGACATTTTTGGGGCAGGGAACTGTGCTCAATGCTAAGGATACAAAGACCAAATTAAATTGACCCTAACTGGGGAAGCAAGATCTATACCCATGGTCTATAAGGTTCAGTTAGGAGGAAATTAGGATGCTTAATCTGGAGGAAAGAAGACTCAGGGGGTTATGACATGGTAGCGTCTGCAAGTATCTAAAGGGCTGCCAAGGAGAAGAGGGTTATTCTGCATAGACCCAGAGGACAGAACCTGGAGCCACTGGGCAGAACTGAAAAGAAGCAGTTTTAGGAAGGCGATCCAGAAAACTTCCTTACAATGAAAGGTGTCCCAAAAGGGAATTGACCTCTAGGGGAGATAGGAAGTTTTCCTTTACTGGAGGTCTTTAGACAAAGGCTTGAAAACTGCTTAGTGGGAGTGTTGTAGTGAGATTCATTTTTTTTCAGGTATGGTTTGGTCTAGATAAGTGGCTTGGCAAATCACTTAACCTCTTCGGCCTCTAAATTCTCATCTGTAAAATAGGAACCACGAAATATCTGTAATGCTGACCTCACAACGTTGTTGTGAGGCTCCAGTGATTTCGATATAATGAAAAGAGATCGACAGCCCTCCGAGCCGAAATGAATGGGGGCTTACTCGTGCATCTCTGCTTCTTCTTGATACCCACCACGGGGCCCATACCAGTTAGTTCCTTTAGGACTGGCTACAAAGGCATCTGATTTTCAGGCCCTGGAGGTAAATGGGATTACAATAGGGAGCAAAAGAGGGACTTTCTTTTCCTGCTGCCCCAGGCCTCCAGTGATTCCTGCTCTTCATTGGCAGGGATAGAGGCTAACTACCCCTATGAGTTCTCAGTTGGTTGGGGTCTTGCAAAGAGGGGAAGGTGGGAAGGACTGGAGATCAGGTTCACATTTAGAACTCCAGGGAAGAGCAGTCAGGCTGCTCACACTGAAAGGTGGCATGCTGGAGTGCAAAGAGATTTCAATTTCAAGTCAAAGGATCTCGGCTCACATCCAAGACTGGCTGCTTCCTAGCCGACTCTGTGTGACTTTGAGCAAGCCCTTCAAGCTCTCTGACTTTCATCTTCCTCACTTCTATGCTGAGTCTTGACCCTCTAAATCCTAAGTCACAAGAAGGAGGAAAATCTGCCCTGCGATGGCTAAGTATTGTGTGAATGTGTTGAGCTGCTTTGTAAACTATAAATGTCCCTCCCAAATTTGCATTTTTCAAATTCCTCCCTAGTGCATCTGGAATAAATTAGAAATGGGTCAGACGGGTTCAGACAATATTTGGGTAGCCCTGGACACAGGAGCGCTAAGTCGTTCTTCTCACTCCCCCGCCAAGTCAAAGAACCCTTGTGTGTCCCAGGCAGTGACTGACCATAAAGGGTGTAGGTAGTGGTGGGTCTGCTCAAAGCATGCTCATCCCCACTGGGCTTAGGACAATGCCAAGTCCTTCTCCTGGAAGCTCCTGCCACAGCATCCCTCCTTTCCCATCCCATCCTCAACCTCATCCCACATTAAGAATTCATCAGTTCATCTTGAGACCAGTTTCCTCCCCAGTGAAGTGAACTTCGACACCACTACTACAAGGAGCTTCCACATCCCCATGTGAGAGCCACAAGTCTGTGATATTGTCCAAATTCTTCATTATCTACTACAAACTGGTAATGCCTTTGATAAAAGAGAAAAATGCCCCACTGAATCCTCAGTCCTGGTCTTACTTTCACATCAGAGCTCCATGATTCTCATTAGGATTTCACCTAAAGTGAGAGAACAGCCTCAGTGTATTGGGTGGGGTCCTCTTCCTGCATCCTCAATTCCAGTTAAATGGTTTGCCATTTCTCATATAGGGCATTCCATCATTTACCTCCATGCTTTTGCAGAGGTGGTCCAAAATGTCTAAAATGTTCTCCCCCTCTCCCTGACACCTCAGCCTCTGGAATTTATTTATATTCCTTCCAAGCACAGCTCCGGTGGCATAGATAGATATAGATAAATAGAAAGAATTTATAGTGTGTGTGTGTGTGTGTGTGTGTGTGTGTGTGTAATAGTTATTTCTCTGTGCACAGGTTTTGCTCTCCTAGTAGGTTGTAAGCCTGTTAAGGATTGGGATTTTTTTTGCCTTAATATTGAGCACAGGATCTTCTACATACTGATTAATAAATCTTTTTTCAAGATGACTTTTGAATCGTTGGAAGACCTAGTTAATGCCTACCCACATCAACAGCCTCAATGCTAGTCAAGATGATTGACTTTTTTTTTCCCCTCATAGCAAAAGGTATGTCCCGATTGACAGTTCCTAACACTGTAAATCTCCACCAGAGAGAAGAAAATGAGCATTTCTATAGCACTTAGCATATGACAGGCACTCATTTGATCCTCACAAATCCTATGGGGGTAGGTGCTATTTTAATCACCATTTCACGCTGAAGAAACTGAGGCAAATAGAGTTTAAGTTACTTGCCCAGGGTCACACAGCTTGTAAGTGTCTGAGGGTAGATTTGAACTCAGGTCTTCCTGATGCCACTCCAGTAAGCTATCCACTGTGCCACCTACCTGCCTAGATTTTCACTGTCTTCTTTAGGGTAGTTTCACCTTGGTTTGCCAAACTCACTTACACAATGACTGGCAAATTTTTCCTTCAGTGGCTCTCTTTGACTCTCCTAGCAGCTCTTGTGATGGGCTCCCTGACATCTAGGTCTTTTGTCCTGCTAGCCCTCTCATCTTAAATAACTTTGTCTTTACTCTCCAGCTCCCCAAATCTCACCACACTTCAAGGTATCATGTCAGGGATGCCTCGCCTTCTTCACAAAAGCTTCTCTGCACAGTCCAGCATTCTTTCTCTCTAGGACTTCTCCTTCCTTTCTGACCTCATGAAAATCCCTGTACTGTAGTGAACAGAACCCAGAACTAGACACCAGCAAAGCCACATTCTAAACTGAGTTCTGCTCTTCTCTCCTTAGCCATTGACCTTGGTCAACCCAATATACCTCATCAATCCTCAGTTTCCCCAGAGCTTCCCTTCTACTTCTCATACTCAATCATTGAGCCTCATTAACAGTGACTGCATCCCATGTTCTAGCACCTAATTATGTCCCATTTCTGCCTCTCATTGTTTCCCAGGTGTTTCACTGGTGGCAGTCTGGCTCCTGTCTTGGTTGAATGATAACTGAAGGGCCCTGGAGCACAGATGGGGCCTCCTCTCTCCCATCTTCTATCCCTAAGTCACATTCCTTCCCCCTTCCTAACCCCTTTGGATGCTCAGAGCCTCTGCCATGCCCACACCTCAGCAGGATAGTGTTTTCCCAAAGGTTTTCACCTAATTGCTCCCCTCCCTTACATCTAATAACCACTTAGCTCCCCAAGTGTACACTGGATAAGCCACAACATGTCCCTTGTCTGGATGGCTCAGCTCAAGGCAAGGAACACCCATCTTTTTTTCTCTCTGCTAACTGCCCTCCCATGCCACCTACCTGTTTCCATCTCTCCCAAGGATTCCTGCCTCTTATCTGCCATGTTGGACACACCTGTTAGCAAGCATGGACAGAGTAGTGGAAGATTACTTTTCAAATGGCACCATCAAATCATAGACTGTCAGTCCTGGAAGATAGCTTAGACACCTCATCTGATCCCTCCTTTAAAAGGCAAAGAAACACCCAGAAAGGGAGTTTGACTTGCCCAAGATCACAAAGCTCATTGGAAGGCCTCCTCTACTCTCCAGGAAGTTGCCCTCATTATCTTCCAAAGGTCCAGGGCTAACCAAGTCATCTCCTCCTCAAAACCTTCACAGTATCATCACAGTTTCAGCCTTTGTCAGTCTAGTGAAGCCTATGGATGCCTTCTCAGAATAATCTTTTTAAAGTAATTTTTTATTGATATCTTTTGTTTTTACAGCAATGTTTTTTTTCTAAAATATTTTCTACCTCTACTCATCTCACGTAACAAAGAATTTTTAAAAAAAAGAAAGAAAAATAAATAAAAAGAAGAAAAAATCAGCAAAACTGATCAATATATTGAAAAAATCTGATAACATATGCAGTGTTTCCCACATATGGACTTCCCTCCTCTGCAAAGGAGTGTATGGGGCAAAGATCTGGGTCACCACTGGGTACGGTTGTGAGGGATGGTGAAAGAGTCAAGAATGACTCAGATGATGAACCTGGTGGATTAAGAAGATGTCAGTGCTCTCAAAAACAAAATCAGGAAATTTAGAAGAGAGATGGATTCAAGGGGAAATATACTAAGTTCCATTTTGGATGTGTGCAGTTTGAGATCCCTATGGGCTATCTAGGTGGGAAAGTAGGGTAGCAATCGATGATGGAAGACTGGAGCTGGAGGGAGAAGTGAGGAAGATTTGGGTGCAATCTACACGGAGTGCAATTAATCAATAAGCATTTATTGAATACCATGTGTGGTCACTGTTCTAGATGCTATAACACAAATACAAAAGGAAGACAGTCCCTGTCTTCCAGGGACTTACATTCCACTGTACCACTTGCACAAATAGGTAAATATAGGACAGTGATAGGGACTGAAGTTCCCCAGTAAGAAAGCTCTTTCTACCAATGCACATCAGCACATCAGCACTTTCTCTGCACCATATAGTCTTAGAGTTTCCTGGGGCAGCTAGAGGTTAGGTGACTTGCCCAAGGTCACCCACACAGTAAGTATGATTTGAACCCAAGTCTGTCTGGTTCCAAAGCCAGTTTTTTTTAAAATACATTGCCTCTCTATATCTTTAGAGATGATAATTGAATAAATAGAAACTACTAAGCTCATCAAGACTATGTGAAGAGGAAAGGAAAGAAGAGGTCAGGAGAAGAGGACAGGAGAGGAAAGGTGCAGGGCATAGCCCGAGGGCACATCCACCCATCGGATTGTTATTGTTGTTATTATATTAATGAGAATAATAAAAAACCTCTTAGCCCCAGAAAAGCAAATCATGAGTATATACAGAAAGGGGGAGAGAGAGAGAGAGAGAGAGAGAGAGAGAGAGAGAGAGAGAGAGAGAGTCAGAGTCAGCTGTGTTTTAGTTACAAGGCCAAAACAAAAAGTCACCTCATATAGCCAGACCCTCAGTAATGTGAGTATCAGTTCAGCCTAACCATGTGTACTTCTCATGCCAAAGATCCTTGGATGGTTCCTGCCGCCATCCTAGAATGAAGCAGGCTTGAGGTTTAGTGGGCTTTATCACGTGCCTGAAACTCCATGATGTCTCAGTCAGCCATTATGGGGAAAGGGATTGGAGATGTTCCTCCTAATGTGGATCAATTGTTTGTCAGAGACCTCTGAGTTCAGAGAAGCCTGAACACGGGCACACCACTGAGGAAATCCTCAAACTCACACTCCTTTTTGCATTGGAGAAGAGCTCTTTCTTTAATCATTATGGTCAGCCATTTTAAATCAGATTAAGCTGTAAGTGAATATACAAATTGTCAGACCCTAATGAAATTTAGGAGGAGAGAGAGTGGGAGGGGAAAATATTCAGAACTGGCTTCTTGGTTTGGGAGACAGGATTTCAAGCAGTTTAAGCTGCTCTGGGAAAACCTAAGGAGCTGCCCCTTTGGATCTGGCAAGAGGGGCTGTTCATGGTCAAACCAAAGTTGGTCCCAACTGGGTAACCACAGCACCTAGGAGAACCCTGGGCCTTGCCCACAGAGATCTGGAAGGGTGAGCAGGCCCAGCTTTGGGCATGGGCAAGGAGAATGGTGTGATGTAGGAAGGGAGCTATATTTAGGTCCCAGATTTAGAGCTGGCTGAGAAATTTTACAAATGAGGAAGCTGGAGCCTGGGGAAGAAAGGAAGCAGCACATTCAATATTTGAACCCAGGTTTGCAAATTGCAAATCTGGTGTTCAAATCCAGCATCAGGCTGCCTCTGGAAGAAGACCTGAGTTCCAGTCCTGGCTGCCCAACTCACCAGCTCCATGAAACTGGGTGAAATAAATTCATTCTGAACCTCAGTCTCCTCGTCTGTATAGCAGGGACAAAGCTTGCTTTCCCATGTTCCTGGGGTTTTTTGCAAGGAAAGACTTTGTAAGTATTAAAACACTATAGAAATGGAAATTGTTATCACTGTCGTGGTTGTTGTTATTATTGTAATCATTAATGCTGTTACCAATATAGTCCAGTTTTAAGATATCCACATAGATCTCCTGGGTAAAATCCAATTCGATCCAATTGACAAGTCATTTATGAAGTAGCTGCTATGTACCAGGCCCTGTGCCAGGCACTGAGAAATAAGACAAAGGAGGAATAGGCACAGTCTTCAAAGGGTTTACATTCTTCCAGAGGGGATGTGTGAAATGGAGACAACATTTACCTGGTCTGCATGTAATATATACCTACTTGGCATGGGGGAAGAGGGGGATGCCCACAGGATTATTCCTCCTGGATTACAAGCCAATGATGTCCATAGATTCATGAATACTAAATACATAGGAGGTGGGCTTACAGCCTGAGGAGGCTTCTTTGGTGCCTATAGGTGTGAAAGGCCAGGAATTGGTTAGGGAAGCGGTGAAGAATGACTGGCAGCTGACCTTAGCTTTTCCTCTTGCTTAGAGTAATTTAAGTAGCAGACACAAAGCATGTTGGGTTCCCAAAGATGGGGCAAGGAATCTGACCCTGAGAGGTCCATAGAGTTTTTGTTCTCCCCTGGAAGGAATCTGAGGGCACAAGATCCCTGAATGGATATTAAACAGGGAGCCACATAGAGAGTGAGACCGACAGGGGGAGACAGACAGAGACAAAAACAGAGACAGAGAGATAGACAAAAAGAAAGAGAGACACCATGAGAAAGAGAAACATCTAGAAAATAAGATGGTCTATTGTCAACATATGCCCCAGTGACCGGGAAATGTAGCTTCAAAACATAAGAATAAAGCCCGAAGGTACCAGCTTTTGTGGTTGTCCAGGAGTATTCAACTCTTTGTAACCTCTTTCAGAGTCTTCTTGGGAAAGATACTGGAGGCAAACAGGGTTAATTGACTTTCCCAGGGTCACAGAGCTAGTAAGTATCTGAGGCCAGATTTGAACTCACTGGGAAAAGTCTTCCTGACTCTGGGCCCTGCATTCTATCCATTGTGCCACCAAGCTGCCCTCTAAGCTACCATCTAGCTAGGAGTATCTCTTCTCTTTGTTCCAAAGAGCTTAGAGCCTAGGGCAAGGAAGTGATAACAAAGGAAAGTGTTTTCTAGCTAAGAAAGAGAAAAACCAAGACTGGCAAAAATAAAAAGTCAGGATAGTTGGGTGTGTTCTGTTTTGTCAAATCAAAGAAAACTTCTGGGCTTCAAGTTAAAAGAATATTAGCAGGGCCCACTCTCTCTCCTAAGAGGAAGAGAGAGCAGCCTGACTAAGGATTCTAGCTGAAGCCAGCAGGTGAGAGAAGCTACAAAGCCTTCTGCCTGGTGGGGTCATGACTTACAGGACCAGCAGGCTCTTCAGACCTGTGGAGAAATGTCCAGCAGCATCCAGGAGAGACCATTGGCAGACCAATGCCTGGCAGACACTATGGGCCCAAATGAAAGAAAACCTATGATGTATCTAGTGGAGACTGTGCTACATGAGTCCAAAAGAGAGCAGACCCAGTAGAATGGGCACCATGAAGACAACAGTGGCCCTTCGACAGTGAGACTCCACCATGTGAATACTCTGCTCTTCCATGTTTCCTACACATGTGCCTTTCCACTCACATGTCCCAGCCACACATACTCTCTAGGTGCATCCACTCTTTCCTCAGGGATACATTTATAAGCTAATGTCTCTGCCCAGTTTATGTGGGAAATGTTTAACTGCTAATTTTCTTACCAACCTATTTTATTAAATGTTTTGTTTTGAAGTAATTATGTCTTCTAGATGACCATAGAAGGTAAACACATTGGTGGGGGCCCATTCACACAAAGAGAACTTTGTATTTTCTTATCTAGTAGTACCTACCATAAGAACTGAGGTATAGGGTGGGGGAGGGAGAATGTTCTTAGGTGCTAAAATATACAAAGTATATACAAAGTAAATGCACAGAAATCAGTGGAGAAGAAATGAGCTAGGGCAATAAGGAAAGATCCTGTTATGTAAAAAAGTAACCCATAAGCTTAGCCTTGAAGAGAATAGGAATTCCAAGTGGTGGAGATGAGGAAGGAGGAAATTCCAGACGTAGGAAACAATTTCTTCCAGTGTCTGTTGAGAGGTTCAGTCCTCCGGGGACAAGCATCCTCTCCATTCCCAGCAGAATCAGATGGATTCTAAGAAGCCTCCTTACAACCCACCTCCTTCTGCATTGCAAAGATGAGTATTCCCAAAGGAGTAGCACACTGGCAAACACTTCTGGGTTATTAGCTTTATATTCCTTTTTGCATGTCAGGAGGAATCCTTGACGCCAAGCAGCCATTCTTTGGACCTCAGTTCCCTCTGCTGTGAAGCAAAGGAGTTGGACTTCAGCTCTAACAGAAATGTCCCAAAGACTAATATTAGCTACTCGCCATGTTGCCAAAGGTAGTTACAAGAGAAAACTCCATTCTATTTGCAACGATCTCAACAACGAGACCATGAAACCTATCTCTCACTATCGGACAATATTGGCAGAGTAAAATGTGGCCTTTAGAAAGAAAAAATATCAAATACAGTGTGATCTTAGTGGAAGCCTACCTCCACTTGACAGATGAGGAAACTGAGGCACAAAGTGAGTTAAGCAACTTGCCTAAGGATACATGGCTATTGAGTGAGATGATATAAAAAAGCATACTCCGAACCATGGAATCTCAGAGTTGGAAGAAACCACAGGGCCCACAAAGTCTAACCCATACCTAAAAAGAATCTCCTTACCCAATAAGTGGTTATCCCATGGCCTCTCAATGAAGCCCTACATAGACTTGATTTGTGGAGGAACTGAGTAGTGAAGTGACTTCCTTGTGGTCACACTCTCAGCTTGTGTCACCCAAGTCACCTGACTCAAAGGCCAGCTCTCACCCACTGTACCACACTGCATCATTATTGCTAACAGCGGCGGTGATGATGATGATGATGATGGTGGTGCAGCCAAGTCTCTCCACTAGGCCACACACATAGCTTCCTCTGGCTGAAAAACAAACAGCTCTGATGGGACAGAAAGGTAACCCATCCCATTCTGTGGGCTTACCCACAGAAAAAGTAGGCCTCATGCCCCAGTTCATAGATATAGATTGAGCAAACTCCTTGAGCTTACTGGCAGTGTTAATAGAAGGCCACTGGCAATGGAAGTATAGGACCCCCACTAGGCCTGCCTTTCCAACTCAGAATTTGGGTACCTGTAAGGGACAGCTCCCTCAGGTTCAAACTACTATGCAGATCGTAGAAAGGCAGCTTCCAAGCCCCCACTGATGTGTTCCCACTTTCAATAATCAGAACCAATTAGTTCAAACCAATGGCATAGTTAAAAATACAATG
Organism: Trichosurus vulpecula; assembly: GCF_011100635.1. Taxonomy (NCBI): domain Eukaryota; kingdom Metazoa; phylum Chordata; class Mammalia; order Diprotodontia; family Phalangeridae; genus Trichosurus; species Trichosurus vulpecula. The sequence goes on along the minus strand of NC_050581.1, from coordinate 194,558,758 downwards.
TCTCTCTTCTAACCCAAGGCCTAGGAAGAAACCTACCACTGCCTTAATAACCCCAGCACACACTTCCCCGCAAACACAAGCCCTACAGAGGTCACAAGTAGAAAGGCTCCTGTGTGTAAGTAGACAGATCCAGAGTCGGGGGAGGGGAGAATGGAGGGGGAGGGCAAGGTGGCAATTCACACTTCTGATGCTACTGAACTGAAGAGTGTTGTGCTAATGGATTCAGGCCTCTTTCGTCTAATGGCCTCTGCTGCACAGTGCCTCTGCGGAAAAAATCTTTGGTTATGGCATTGCTCTGATGTTTTAGGGGGAAAAAAAAGACAACCTTACCCTACAAGGAGCAGAAGCCTCCCCAGTCTTGTTCACTCAGTCAGGGCCCAGAGGATTCTAGCTTCCAGTGGAGAACAGGGTCCTCTATCAAGTGATTGTTTTTAGGCCTAGGTTTTGTTTTTTGGTTTGTTTTTTTCATATTATTTTGTTTGCTGAGTGCCTCTAGGTTGGCCTCATCCTGGTTATGTTGATTAACCATTAATGCTTCCTAAATTTGCAGATCTGCTGGCTAGGTCTTAATCCAGACCATGTCCATTTTTCCCAATAATGACAAAAAAACCCCAAACTCTGGGGTTCAGATTTCTGTTTTGAGAATTTCTCTCATTGGCCCATGCAAATGAGTAGTCAGAGAAAAGATACAACAATAAAGTAGGCCTCATCTAAGCTTTGTTTCTTTTCTGCTAACTGCTTTGTGAATTCCTGGTCTTTCCATATGCAAATGACTACCCTTAAGGTCTGAAAGGGGCTTTGTCCTATACTCTAACAGAAGAGATAGTCATCTGCAGATGAGTGATTCTCTCAGCTATACTTCAGAGTAGCAGCCATTAGTGCCCAAGCTCTGTGCAAACCTGCTTGGGATCATAGATGCAGAGCTAAAAGTACCTTAGGGGTCAGGAATTCCAGGCTCTCATTTTGGAGATGAGGGAAACTGAGGCACAGAGAGATGAAATATCTTGCCCAGGTTCACAGAGCTAATTAGTATCTGAGGCAAGATTTGAACTCAGGTCTTCCTGACCACAGCCCTGGTGCTCTGTCTCTATTGCATCTTTTACTCATAAAGGGTTTTGCTTAGAGGATAGCACCTGACCCCAATTCCTTTCTAAAACATTATTTTCAATGGTATCCCCTTTTAAGTAGCTCTCAGATACTAAGAGCACACCGGACTTGGAGTCAGACACCCTTAGTTGTAATAATGGCTCTGCCAATTTCCAGTTATCTAATTCTGATGGGGCAAGTAACTTTCCCTATCTGGGGCTTAGTTTCGTCTTCATCTGTGAATTGGGAATGATCATATTTGTGCCACATCCCTCAGAAGGTTATTGCAAGAAAATGCCATCATAAGCAGTAGATAAGTATATAATGCAGTAATAAGCAGTAAATAAGCAGTAACACAATACAAAAATGTGAGTGACTGCTGTTAGGTCTCCTCCAATTTGAAGATTCCCACACAGATGCTGAGTCTTGGATGTACACGCTTTTACTCCTAGCATCATCCATGTTGCTATCTTTAGCACCCACGGGTACCTGGCACTCTCTTTTCATCAAACCAGCTTTCAAGGACTCTGAATAATAAATTACTGTTGACCCATAAGAGCATCATCATCCTAGGAAGCTCAGACCTAAAGCAGCTATGTACACATGCAGAAACTGGTAGGGCTGGGCTTAGAAACCCATCAACACTTATTCAGTCAACAAACATTCATTAAGCACTTACCTGTGTACCCAGCACTGTGCTAAGTGCTGGGAACACAAAGAATTATGGTATATATTAAGGAATTAAAGTAGTTGGCAGATAACCTATCAAGTTAGAGTGAGACTTCCCACAGACCTTTAGAGTATGCCAACTTAAGTTTTCAGACTCAAACCAGTTAAATCCACTATCTCCAAGAGAAGATGTACACAGGGCCAGTCAGTTCTAGTAACATGGAGAGTTCTAAAGGGGATACCACTGCCTCAACTTCACCCTCATGTTGAATGAAGGCCTTTCCCTTAAGGTGGGCCACTGTAGATACTAACCAGTGTTGGTAAGTTGGGTCATATGGATATGTGTTATGAAAGAGTTACACATTATCCATGAATTTGGCCTTCAGCTTGACAGGTCTCTGCCTTCCATGGACTCAAGTGATTTGGCCTATTTGAGGCCAGTCGGTACTAGTCTGATTCCCCACCTGTTCACTATTACCTTCATTGACCCAGAAACCTTTTGTGGCTGTGCCAGGGGTCCTGGGATCTAGAAAGAGAGAATCATTTATGAAGAAAGCAAAATTTTCCTAACTAACTTTCCTAACACCAAGGTCATCCACTGCATCCTGAGCCATCACCAGTTGTCTTGACTTTTCTCTTCCCACTGGACCCAGTGGTTCTGAAATTTTGCCTTCCTTAAATCCAATTTTGTCATGAATCAAGATGTCACCTATACCATTTTACCATTTTTACCTAACTCAAAGTCCTGTAGTGGCAGACAAATAACAAAGCAATAGGTGCAGATATGTTGGAAGCTGTAGTCACAGTCCTACACACAGGAGGCCCAGGCCATAGGTTTATCTTATCATTGGACTGAAGCTGCAGTGGGATTTCACAGCCCCTTGGATATCTGAGCAGGCTTTATTAAGGACTGCACTTCTCATCACCTGTTGTGAGGTAGAGTCTAGAAAAGATACCCTCAAAATTGTCTGCTTTACCCAACACTGGTATGTTTACCACAGCAGGCAGGGATCCCACCCTGTGTTTGAAATACAAACACACATACACACAAACACACACACACACACACACAAATGTACAAAAACCTTTGCAAAGATGATTCCACTCTTCATTGATACATGGAATGTGTTTATGGACAGCACAAAATCCAGTAGATTTTAAAGATAAACAACTCAGCTCCTATTGCAAGAAAACTCAGCAGGTATCACTTCCAAGTAGAAGCCCTACATGAAACATGGCTGGCAAATGAAGGCCAGCTTGCCAAAGTTGGAGCTGGATACACAGTTTTCTCAAGTGGCCAGAGTGAAGGGGAGCACCATGAAGCTGGGGAAGATTTTGCCATCAAAACTAATCTAGTCAACAAGCTCGTATACTTCCCAAAAGGAGTGAAGAATAGATTCATGACAATGTGATTGCCACTTATAGGAAAGTGCCACACCACCATCGTCAGTGTCTATGCTCCCCAGGATGAACCCTAATGAGGTCAAAGAAAAATTTTATAAAGACCTGAAGACTCTCATCATTATTATGCCAAAAGAGGACAAGCTTATAATTCTCTGTGACTTCAATGTCAGAGCAGTCACAGATTACCAGATGTAACAGGGAGTCCTTGGGAGGAATGGAGTCAGAAATGGCAACAGCGATGGTAACTTACTACTGAAGACTCGTGCATCTCGTGACTTTCTCATCACCAACACTATTTCCATTTGCCTAAATGCAATAAAACCTTGTGGATGCACTGTAGCAGCAAACGTTGGTATTTCATACCCTACATCATTGTGAGAAGAAGAGAGAGACAGAATGTAAGAGTGATGAAGGCTGTGTGTGGCTCAGAGTGCTGGTCTGATCAGAGACCTATCCTTTCCAAGGTAAATATTCACATTTAAGAAAACCAGCACAGCCAAGGCAAGACAACAACCAGAAAACTTAATGTGGCAGTTTAGAGTACCTGCCTGTGAACAGTCCATTGCTGACTTAGAGGGGAAGGTGAAGCAACACACACTTGGTGACAACGGAGGAAAAAAAGAAATGGGAAGCTTTCAGAGATTTGTGTACAGCATCACATTTACTTATCTGGGCCAAAATACTCAGAGACATCAATATTGGTTTGAAAAAACGGTCAGGAAATTCAGAAGCTGCTAAGTGAAAAACAAGAACTCCACAGGGTTTACCAGCAGGATAGTTCATTCATCTCTAAGAAGGCAGCCTTTAACTCCATTGAAATTAAAGTGCAAGCAAAGCTTTGAGAGACACAGGATTTGGGGCTCATTAAGAAGATAGATGAAATTCAGTTTTCTGATGATAGTAATAATCCAAAGCACTTTTATGATGCCCTAAAACCTATTTATGGGCCAAAGACCTATGGTGAATCTCAACTACTCAGCACTGATGGAACCACACTGATTAGTGATAAGGCCATGATCCTGGAGAGATAAGCTAAACATAGTGTTCTCAACATATGGTCATCAATCAATGCTGACCATTTACTTCAAGTTGAAGTCAATCCCTCTCTAGCTGAACTTCCAAACCAATAAGAGGTTTTGAATGCCATTAGGCTCGTCTCATGAGGCAGAGCACATGGTGCTAAATCTATTCCAGCTGAGATTTACAAGACAGAGGGTCCACTGCTCATACAAAAACTGGAAAAAATGGAAATTGTCTGGGTTGTAAGGCAAGAGGAGGTTATTTCCGAGTTCAAAGAAGCCTCCTTTGTCCATCTCCATAAAGGAAAGGGAAATAGGTTGTTCTGTGACAATCACAGAGGTGGTTCTCTCTTAGTCATTACTGGTAAGATTCTTGCCAGAAACCTCCTTAATAAGCTGATACTTCACCTGGAAGATGGTCATCTACCTGAGAGCCAGTGTGACTTCAGAAAGGTCTGAGGAATATTCAATATGGTGTTTGCTGTCTAACAAATCCAGGAGAAATGACAGGAGCAGAACAGAGATCTGTACATAATATTCCTCATTCTGACCAAGACCTTTGATGCTGTCAGTCATGAGGGCTTATGGAAAATCATGGCGAAATTTTGTTGCACAAAGTTCATCAGTATTACATGTCAAGTTCATTGTAGTGTTCTTGCCTGGCTTCTGGATAATGAGCGGTGTTCTCACACTTCTGCAGTCACCAGCTGAGTGAAGCAAGGCTATGTGCTTGCTCCCATGCTTTTTAAAATGATGTTTTCAGCAATGTCATCTGACATTTTCAATGAGGATGAATATAGCATCAAGGTCAGCTACCACACTGATGGTAAACTACTTAACTTGAAAAGGCTACAAGCCAAGATGAAAGTGGAGGAGGAGTTGGTGCATGACTTTTTGTTCACAAATGATTGTGCACTCAATGCAGCCTCTGAGGCTGAGATGCAACAAAATGTGGATTGATTCTCTACAGCTTGTGCTAATTTTGGCCTAATAATTAACACCAAGAAAATAGACAATCTCCACCAGCCAGCACCCCACCATCCATATGTGGAACCATCAATTACAGAAAACGGAGAAATTTTGATTTCTGTGGATAAGTTTGCATATCTTGACAATATACTTTTCAGAGATGTCCTCATAGACAATGGGGTTGACACATGCATTGCCAGAGTTAGCTCGGTGTTTGGGAAGTTCTGAGGAAAAGCTTGGAAGAGAAGAGGTACTAGGCTGCCTACCAGACTGAAGGTCTACAGAGCTGTTGCGTTGACCTTGTGGTTGTATGCATGTGAAACCTGGACAGTCTACCAGTGCCATGCTAGGAAACTGAAACACTTCAATTTGAATTGTCTTAGGAAGATTCTGAAGAACACTTGGCAAGATAAGGTACCTGACACTGAGGTCCTTTCTTGAGCTGAACTGCCAAGCATTTGATCTCTCGTGTAAAGAGCACAACTCTGATAGGCTGCCCACGCCGTTCAAACACCAAATATACAACTGGCTAAAAGACTATTGTATGGAGAACTCATGCTAGGCAAGTGCTCACATGAAGATCAGAAGAAATGCAAGGACATTCTCAAGGTCTCTCTGAAGAATTTTGGAATCCATTGTGAGACATGGGAGACACTGGCACATGACTACTTTTCATGATGTGCCCTCATCAAAGCAGGCACTGTGCTCTATGAGCAAAACAGAATTGCAGTAGCTTAAAAGAAATGTGAGATGTGCAAATGTAGAGCCATCTCCACTCCAGATGTTCACATGGACTATTTCTGCCTGACCTGTGGTAGAGCCTTCTGAGCTTATATTGGTCTGATCAGCCACAGTGGGAAACACTCTACTCAGACCCCAGCATAGTGACATCATTTTGGTCCTCTTTGAGAATCAAGAAGAACTGTGAGGAAATGGATACTAACTGAATCCCAGGTAGTTTGGGGAGGGTGGATGCTAGCACCTTGGGAGACCAAGGGAGATTTCCTGAAGAAGATGGCTCTTGAGTTTTGAATAAAAGCAGTGACTGCAGGTGAAGAGGAGCTTCCCTCTCAGTATGAGGGACAGCCAGCTACTATAAAAGCAGAGTATGAGACTAGAGCCCTGTGGGGAGGCTGCAAATAAGTTGGGTCATGGGCAAGAAGGAGAGCAAAGTGGATGATGATTGCAAAGTTAAGAAGGGACCTGGTTGTGAAGAGGTCTGAATATCAAGTGGAGTTTCTGTTTGATCCTTAAGGCAATCAGGAGCCAGTGCAGTTGGTTGAGCAAGGGTGAGAAATGATATGATTAGATGTGTGCTTTATGATAAAGGGCAAGTCAACCTGGACATGGATCCCAATCCTGCCTTCCACACATTTATCATCATTCTTTTTCTACCTGAAGGAAGGTTTGCTAGTACAATATTTTAACACTCCAGCAGCTATGTGACCTCCCTGAAGTGGGTGTCTCCTCCCAGACTGCTGCTGTTCCATACCTCCCCATCCTGTGAGATTTCAGTCAGTGTCTTCCCAAACCCTCCACCCCATGTATTTTCTTATTACTTACATGCATATCTACAGAGCCCTCTGTCTGGTCGTTGATTCACAGGTTGAGAACTAGAAGAGATGGTGAAGGACATTTACTACATTCTCCTCATTTACAATTAAAGAATCTCAAGTCCAGAGTGATTAAGTAACCTCCCCAGGTTCACACAGCTAGTAAGTAAGAGGTAAGATTCAAAGCCAGGTCTCTCCTTACTTTTTCCACCAATGTAATGCACATGTATTTTAATAAGCCAATAAATGACAACGTTGGTTTTCTGAGTTAAATATAAATTTTCTCTACATTGATTTCTGATACTTTCTCTTACGTAGCTAGCCATCTCAAAATAAATATAGGATTTTTTTTCTTTTGGGTAAGACAGTTCTGGGCCACATAGAAATTCCTTAGTTTGGTTAAAGAAGTAAAAAAAAAAATGAACTAAAGCCTCAAACCAACCAACAGTAATTGGTTCGAGGGGGAGTGTGGGAATTGGATTTGCTAGCAAGCTTTTGCTGCCTTTAAGCCCCGGCTTGGCGATCCACTGTGACATCCTGAGACAATAGAAGGTCTCCACAGAGCAATCTGTCCATGTCACATGGTTTTTTGTATTTCTTTTCTCCTCTTTTCACATTCTGATTTTGCAGTAACCCAGTTCTCACTTTGTTACTCTTCTCTGAATCTGCTAGAAAGGAGTTCCCACACGATTAATAGTAGCCTGTCCACAGTGGATTGAAAATTGGAGAGAAGCATCCAAAGTGTGGTACTTGAACTCCAGCTGCCCTTTCCTACCAGTGTGACCTTGGGAAAGCAATTGAACCTCTCTAGGTTCTGTAAAGTGAGAAAGGTTAGACTAGCCTAGGCAATCTCCGAGGTTCCTTTCAATTCGAAATTTGGCACCTGGTAAATAAGTAGAAATAGGGAACAATAGGGAAAAGATGTGCATCCTTATCCAAAATAGGTGTCCTTGGCTTAGTAGAAGTGGTTTCCAGATGACTGAAGGGTCATTTTTCTCCTTGCCCCTCGTACACCTGGCCCAGGGCTCAAGGTCATCTGCTAAGCACACACACAACTGCGCTATATTTTATCAAATGATTTTAATAGAAAAGGTACATGATATGAACAAAAATAAATAATCTTTATCTCATATCTATCCCAGCAAATTTTACACTGCATTTGAAACGGCTTAAGATGCTGCTTTTCTCCTATTTGCATTCACTTTTGAAACCGATGGCATTTTAATCCACTGTTAGATTCCCACCAAATACACCATTAGACAAGTCGCACCTATTCGTTGCTCCAGATCCCATCATTATGATCCCCGCCCCCCTTGAGGTGACTAACATATGAATATTTTCTTAAAACACAGTATCATCAAGCTATTTTATATTACCCGTTGGAACCTGAGTACATGGAGGAAAACAGAAATCTTTTTAAAAAAATTGAACTCTCTATCCTCCCCAAAAGACTTTGAATTCAAAGTAACATATTTCATTTCCTCACCTTACTTTCAAAAGGATTGCATCTATTTTTCACCGTTCCATGCAGGAGAGGGGGAGACTAGAATAAACTTCTTTTTAATAAATATTTTTAAATGTATATTTTACAGTGACAATGCAATATTTTAGACATGTGCTTTGGTGCTTATTTGCATTACATATATGCTTCAAGTTATATATATAATATATAATATATGTATATTTTATATTATGTACCACCAACTTTGGGGGAGGGGGCCTGTTTTCTCTAATGACCATCTTTTCCTATCAGCCGCAAAGCATGGGAAGTCAATCCCCTCCAACACCAGTCTCTTGCCTGGAGTTCACTCTTTCACGATTCTTCACTGATCTTGGGTCTTTGGCAATACCAGAAGCTTCAAGAAATGTTTTTACAAAACTGGCTTGGGAGCCAGTATTGGCAGCATCACATAAAACCAAGGGGTTGGCTGGATTCCGCACACACATTCTGGTGCCAGGCTAGGGGTATCGGCAGCAGCAGCTTACAAAACTGAACAGATAAACACAGGAACTTAAAACAGCCTTCCTTTCTCCTTAAGGTCATAATGACTGTGTTGAACCTGGCCCTGTTTGGCTGGCGCAATATAAAAAGTTTGGGTCATTTTCCTGTATTGGAAAGGTCTTGAATGCACTTCAGTATGAATATATGTATACATACACATATATACATATGTGTGTATATTATATATACATATATGCATATACACATATACATACATATATATATATATATGTTTAAAATTGCTGACTCTCCTAAATAGAGGCTATGTTTTTGCACTAACGAATACTGGTCAATATACAAATGAAGGAAAACTGAAACAGATGTTAGTAATAGAACCACAAGCGTTTACATTTGCCCAGAAATGCTGCTATTTTAAACACTCTATATGTTGGTCTACTGTTTTTCTGTGGAATAATGCATTCTTGGCATCTTTGAAAGGTTTCAATATGTTACAAGGTTATGCTAAAAAAAAAAACCACTGATTTATCAATCTTTCTCCAACCTGGTATAAATTTAAGATTTTTTTTTTGTAAAGTACACATGCTTATGTTAATTGCATGTCCTAAAAACGAACCTTTCTTGCCCTCCTGGGCCTGAATTCGGCTTTTTTGTCAAGCTTTCTTTCAAGGGGCACTGTCCCACAGTGCACAGCCAAAGTCTAATAAAGAAGTTCCACAGTTTCGATGGAAACCACGAAGATACATTATCTGGGACGACAAATCTGGTAACAGAGAAAAGCATCTTTCTTCCCGCCCTTCAGATCCTCTATTTGCTGCTCCAAATCCCAACCCAGCTCTGAGACAATGACAGGATCAGCGTGGTGCTCAGAGAATGCACGACCTCCTCTGCCAGCTTTGGACCATCTGTGTGGGGTTTGCGAGGTTCCTATGTAGGAAGACAGGGCTCCCTCTCAGCTAGGTTCCATTTACCATTATCTGTAAGCCTCAAAACAATTTGGATTTGGCCCAAATGCTTCACTTTCCTAGTAAAAAAACTCATCTCAGCAACCTAAGCTCTCCTTGGTTTCTCTGATAACTTCCCTAGGCATAATCTAAAGGACAATTAAAACCACTTACCAATATACAACCAATGTTTTATTTTATAGTCTATCTTTCATCACCACAGAAGCCTGTCACTGCTTATATCTTAGACCAGTGAAATTTACAAATCACACAAGGCAGAAATATGTACATTAAATGTACAAAAGAGAGGATAGGGAAGAGAAGATTTACAGCATATCTGAAAGACCAGTAAAATATATTACATTAAATATTGTTTAATAGCTAGGATTGTTCAACTCAGCTCTAGTCAGGAATGTGATCACTGAATTTTTTTTTAATTTTAAAAAACTGATTTCTCAGAGGAGATAAAACCTCATTCATGGTTTTTGTAGAAAACACCCCCCAAAGTGACATCTTCAACAAATGGGTGTTTTTCTACTTTAAGATATTTTGTTAGCAATCTCCATCAATGAAGGGTAAATTTATGTCCTTGTACAATAAATTAAAAGTGAGAAAGTGTGGATTAAGAAGCTGAGAAATGATGGACAAAAATGAGCATCCTACCAGCACTGGACCTGGGAAAAATTATCCTCTGTCAGAGGAGGGTATCATGGAGATGAAATACTGAAGGACCGATTCAGTGAGATTTGAGTTGAAAGAGCTGTCTTAGAAAACAACAACAGATATGCTGTGAGCTGGGTTTGTTGTTGCTATCTTTTGTTGTTTTCAAGAGCTCTAAAAAGTTTGCATTCCCATTTAAGAAAACATATGGATAAAAGGGATCAATCAAGGATCTGGTGAATTCTGCTCTCTCCCTCCTTTTCAGGGATCAGTAATGCTCTCTCAGGAGATTGAAAGGAAACAGGGGACAGGATAAGGGAGGGTGGGAAAAAGATGTCTTCTAACCCATGAGACCTTACGTAAATCATACCTCATCCATAGCCCCAAACCCTAGGAAAGAACACCTGTGTGTGACATCATCACATCTAACTTACACCCAACTCAGAAAACCTTTACCATGAAAACCCTAACTGCCTTCTACTAAAAAGAGGCCTCCGTTGCCCCAAATTGAGAAGTAGCCCCATAGTACTGTAAAAGTTCAGATCACTGGCTGTATTAAGATATATTTATATTTATATATGTATATTTTATATATATATATATTATGTACAAAAAACTTTGAGATATCAGGCACCATTAGACCACATTTCCCCATCTAGACTCCCCTGTCCAAGTCCTTTCTGAGGTCCTGGAGTGTCTGTCTGTCTATCTGTCTACCTACAGGCTATTACAAGAGGTAAGAACGTATGGTCAAAACACAGGGTCATAACTTGTATTGCTGCAACACCTCCTTGAAGTGAATTGGCCACATAAAAGTCAATAAAATGTAAAGCTCTCATCTCCTCTGAATAAGACTCTTTACAGAAAGTCCACGAGGAATCCAGAGTTCTCAGAAGGTGGCTCGCATGATTCATTTCCTCTTGTAAAAATCACAGGGGAGAGATGCGGAGGTGCATTTGGGGAAGGCGGCCAGCCCTCACAGCCCAGGATCAGGGAGGCCTGGGGGTCGGATCAGGGGAAACCGGTTTTCGGAAATGCCTTTTTCTGGCTGGGGCCATCCCAGTTGTGGGCCAAAGGACAGAGGTCTGCTGGCAGGTTTAGGCCAGGTGGGACATTACAACACTTGCTCATTCTCACTCTTCTCGGGTCACTTGTTAACCAGGCACTTCTAAGGGAAATGTTTTGTTTTTCCTTTAAATTTAAAAAAAGGGGGGGGGGAGGAGAAGAGGCCCTTGAAGAAATAGATGATTCTTTGAAGCTGGAGGCCTCTTTCATCTCAAAAATGAGATTTATCCACAGGGTTTCAGACTACTGACCTGATCTTGGCATTAAAGGTATTTATTTAAATTCCTTCCCCCTCTCACCCTCCTCTAGATTTCACTACTAGAACAAAAGAGTTCAATGACAAAGGTTAGGCAGGTGGAAAGAATACCCGTCAGACACCTCGTCCCCCGAGTGATGCTGGATCGTCTCTGCTCCGTTACAAGGAGCCCACCACCCTTTGGAAGAGACAAACAGCTTTGGCAATGGCGCCCCCAGCACCCAGCCCAGGCTGAGCTTTGGTTTCATGAGACCCGGGGCGGGGCGGGGGAGGGGGTTTTCTTAGTGATCTCTGTAACAGGCACAATTCAGTTTGGCCGAGGATGCTAAGTCACCAGAGATGCAGGCCACCGTGTCCCATCTGGACCCTCAGGACAAAGGAAGGAGACAAAACATCGAGGTTCCCTTTCCTTCTCTCTGTGAGCCACGTCCCATCCCTACCTTAGGACAGGTTTGATTTCCCCTCATTCTGCACTATCACAAGTCTCACTTCCACCTTTTCCCCATAAAATAAATATTTTCTTGGTCCCCCCCCACCCGATTTTTTTTTTGCCAAATAATAATAATAACAATAACCATAATAATAACAATAATAAACCACATCGTTCTCGGACGGGAGCAGACAATGGTTCTAGTTGCTTCTATTTGCAACCGGGCTAAGGGGGTGTGGGGAGGGGGGAGGGGGGAGGAAGTCACGGAGCGCTCTATAAATAAAGTGGAGAAAGTCCTGGGGTGGAGAGGGCGCCCCCTGCTGGAGGCAGCAGCCCTGCTATTTGCACACAAACTGGTCCACGATCTCCGTACATTTCTTGCATTTGACGTAACAGCACCAGTGAAATTTGCAGTGGCAGCGTTCTGTCTGGACCGTCTTGAACTGGTCGTAGCCGCGGCCGCAGCACATGAGCTCACAGCCGTCCATGCCTTCCGAGGTCTTATTGCAGAGCCGGCCCTGAGTGCCCAGGGAGCCCGTGCTCTCGTTGCGCACACAGTAGTCCGGGCTCGGGTCGATGTAGACCAGGTCCTGCGTGGTGGGCGTATTGAAGCGGCTGTTCACTTGCACCAGTTTGCCCCGGCTGTTGAGTTTCATGGCCGCGGCGCTGTCGTACTTCTCCTTCAGGGCATCCCCCACTTTCCGGAAATCGGCCAGCTGTAGCCAACAGGTCTTCAGGCTGCATGAGCCGGACACCCCGTGGCACTTGCAGGCCACATCCGCCAAGTTATAGACCGTCTGGGAAAGGAGAAAGAAAGACAGAAGGAAAGGCAAAAGGACAGAAAGAGAGAGGGCAGAGAGAGAGACAGAGAGACAGAGAGAGAGAGAGAGAGAGAGAGACCAAGGATGGAAGAAAGGAAGAGAGAGAGAGAAGGAGAAAGACAGAGAGAGAACACAACGACGGAAGGAAGGAAGAAAGTAGAGAGAGAGAGAGAGAGAGAGAGAGAGAGAGAGAGAGAGAGAGAGAGAGAAAAGAAGGATGGAAGGAAGGAAGGAAGAAAGAGAAAGAAAAAGAGGGGGGGAGGAAGGAAGGAAGAGAGAAAATGAAGAAGGAAGAAGGAAGAAAGAAAGGGGGGAGAGAGAGAACAAGGACAGAAGGAAGGAAGAAAGAGAGAAAGAAAGAGAGAGGGGGAGGAAGAAAGGAAGTTAGAGAAAAAACAAGGATGGAAGGAAGGAAGGAAGAAAGAAAGAAAAAGAGAGAAAAAACAAGGAAGGAAAAAAGGAAGGAAGGAAGGAAGAAAAAGAGAGAAAGAAAGAGGGAGAGAGGAAAGAAGGAAGGGGAAGAGAGAGAGAGAGAGAGAGAGAGAGAGCAAGGATGGAAGGAAGAAAGAGAGAAAGAAAGAGAGAAAAAGAAAACAAGGATGGAAGGAAGGAAGAAAGAGACGGGGGAGAGGGAGAGAGTAAACAAGGATGGAAGGAAGGAAGGAAGAAAGAAAGAAAGAGAGAACAAGGATGGAAGGAAGGAAGGAAGCAAGAGAAAGAAAGAAAGGGAGAAAGAGAGGGAGAGAGAGAGGGAGGAAGGCAGGAAGGAAGGAAGGAAGGAAGGAAGAAAGAAAAGAAAGAAAGAAAGGAAAAGAAAGAAAGAAAGAAAGAAGAAAGAAAGAAAGAAAAGAAAGAAAGAAAGAAAGAAAGAAAAGAAAGAAAAAAGGGAGAGAGGAAAAAGAAAGAGCTATTTACTTGGGGCAAAAGCAGTTTAGAGTATAGCCATTGGCAGTATAGTTCCCAGGAGAGAAGGTGACCTTCAGCCTCAGAGGGTAGAAGGTGGCCTCTCTGGGAGCACAACTTTCCCCCAGGTCCCCTACAGTAAGGGACAAACTGTCCCTTTTCCTAGAGCAAACCATGCTACACAGTAGCCTGGGGCTATGAGAGGACCCAAAGGTGAGCTAAGGGGATGGAGATCCTCATGGGGAGTGTATGTGCCTCCTCACCCATTAAAACTCAATGCTATTAAGCTCATCATCCTTGTTCCATGCTAGATATGGGTCTAGGCAACCAAGGTGGTCTCAGCTATTCTGCCTCCCTGCAGGTCCTAACAAGGACCTTTAGGAATGTCAATCACATCAGAATATCCACCCAAAAGCCTGAAAACTTCAACTTCTTAGATTCACTGCCTCTAGGCCTGCCAGCAAAGGCCCCTATCCAGATGTTTTTACTGCTGCCCAGGATCTGTTCTCACTCCTTCATTAGGTGACCAGGTAGGGGGCGGGGTGGGGGGAAGTGTTCTTGGAACTGGAGCATGGCTGGAGAATCAGTCCCATCCTAAATGACACTGTCTTCTTCCCAAGTCATTTAAAAAGAGACATCAAGCAGAGGCCGGGACACCCTGAGGTTGGTAATGGGGGCAGCCACCCAAATGAACCCCAAAGGAGCCAAAGTCAGGATTCTGATGCTGCCAGACTCCCTGAGGAAGCTCACCATTTATCTCATTAACAATGAAAATAGACCCAATGTGTGGCCACCAGATCCTTGAGTGTCACCCAGGAGAAGACAGTTAATAAACAAGGCAACTGAAGCTCTCCTTTCATGTGGCCTCCATTGCCCTTGCAATGGACCTGGAAATGACCAGTCCCCACAAAAACCCACCTGACCTCTCCCTGCCACCTTGGACTGCCTCAGTGTTCTCATCTCTAAAATGAGAGGCTCTCCTTGGAGAAGCTCTCGGGGCCCCTCCAGCTCCAATAGGCTGGGCCTCGTGATTATCTTTCTCCCTTCTTCACCTCAAAACACAGAAGTGTAAAGTCTCCAGGCGAAGGTTTCTGGCATCTACTATGAAAAAATAATGACTCTGGCTTTCTGAGTTGCCAGTGTTAAGAAAAGTTTACACCCTTTCATTCAAACGTTTTAAAGAAACCATAAAAAACCATGTGTTTAACCACAGGAAAAAAGGGGGGGGTATTTTTAAATATTGTGGAGAAGCTTTTCATATCCTCACGAGGGGCCTGGGGGAGGGGGAGTATGGCGGCGGTGGAGGTTTATAGCACCCTGCAAGAACATTCTTCTCAGGGACATTTTGAGCTCTTTTCTTCCCTCCCAAGTGTCTCTCATGATTGGCCAGGCTGTCAGACCTATAAAATTCCAAACTGTTGAAAGCCCAGCAGCTTTCCTAGAAAAAGTTTTTTTTTTTTTTTTTTAAATCAGAGTCTAAGGTGAGTGATCTAATTTCAGAAAGGGAGGGGCCCAAGCAAAGAAGGAAAGAGCCAGAGGCTGAAACCTGGGGAGAGGGGTCCTTCTCAGCTGGGCATCCACTGAAATAACTTGTTCAAGAGGGTCCCAGGCAAGATCCTATCCCTTCTCAGAATTTGAGCCAACCACAAATATGTCAATCTTCCATGGGAGTGGGGTGGGGGTGGGGGGGGCAACGTGTAAAGTTGGGTATTAAGGATTTTATGTTTGAGTTCACCGGCAGATTTCACTGAGATCTAATTTAAAAGGCCAGGAAAATATCTCCTTGGTAAAGCAACACACTCAAGAACTTTCTAGAGGGAAGCCAAAGCCAGAAGGTTCAACCCCAGCTGAGCCTCCATGCTACTGGCTTCTTTCTGGGGAAATCTAGGAGGGCCAGCAAGGTGTAGAAACATGTCTGGGTGGGCACCCAGGGCTCACTACACAGGAGGAGGAGATGTAGGGGTTTGTCTAGGTGGGCACCCAGGGAGAAATTCAGGGCTCAGTCCCTGGTGAGATACTCACCCTCCTTCCAGCTTCATTGTTGTGCAAGTTCATTAAGGTCCGGGCACTCTCGTAGGAGCCCTTGGAGTGGATTCTCTCCCGCTCCCGAGCATCTACAAACTCCTTGGCAAAACGGTACCCATAGTCAATGTTGTCCCCACAACCTCCCCAAAGCCAGTCCCGGGGCAAGTCTTTGGGCCGTGCAGCTCGACTGCAGCCACAGGTGGACAGTTCCCCTTCCCTGCAGGCCCGGCTCATGGCATTCACCACCCCGGCAGCACTGACTGCATAAGTGAAAGCCGTCTCCCTGCTACCTGTAAACAAAGCAGAGATCGGTGAACATCAGGAAAGCAAGATCACACATCATCCCCAACAGAGGCTTACTTCTTCCCTCACCCCTCCAAAGAGCAGAGGGCTGGGGTTAGAGTCAGAATAACTGGGTTTAAATCCTAGTCCTGCTGCCCCTGAACCTTGAACAAGTCACAACAGCCCCGGGCCTCAGATTCTGCATCCATCACATGGACGGGCCAAACTGAATGACCTCTCTGGTCCCTTCATACCCCAAATCCATGACTGAAATAACAGAAAGACCCTAAGGACAGCTTGAAATGCCTTGAAATTCCCTGTTGAGTGGGAGGTTTTAGCAGAGACCCTGGAGACCTTGGTTTTCCCATCACTTCTACCCTATCCCAAAACAATGACATTATGCGCTTTTCCTCACTAGAACACTCACATAACCTCTTTCTGAATGACTGCTAAGACACCCCCCCCAAGAGCCTGTCTAGGATTTTCTAGAGAATCAAGATAAAACTCGATGCTCCTAAACCTTAAAGAGAATATTTCTCTCCTCCCAGATCACAGGACCATACAGAGAAGCTGAAGGGAGTCTCAAGAGGCCTCCCCATTCACATCCTTCACAGGCAGGTGAGGGCAATGAACCCTAGAGAAGCTAAGTGGATTCCCGAGGTCACATAGCTGGGAACTCAAGTTCCCCATTCCCAGTTTTTCGTGTGTATGCATTTAAGCCTTGTTCCCGCTTCAACGGGTGCCCACAGCTAGTGAGTCTGCTGTGTTAGCAAGGCAGTCAGCCCCAGGATGAAAAATCAGGGAGGAAAAAGCTAGCAAGAGCCCTTTGTCCTTCTCCCCACTCTAAAGCAGGAAATCTTTATGGTCAGCAGCCTTGGATATTAAAATAAAAATCCAGATTAACCCTAAAGTGGGCAAGGAACTGAAAAGATGGTGGAAGAGGGCTTTCCCAAACTACCTCTGAATTCCACAGCTCTGTGGGGAAATTTACTTACGTTAGAAGAAACCACTAAAGTATGAAGTCTTATGACTGGGGGCTTGGAGGGGGGGCAAGGATAAAGTAAACACAGAGGCGGTCAAAACCCTGGGAGGGCCTCAGTATCTTCATCTGTAAAATGCAAGATTGGACTAGATGGGCCTAAAATAGCCACTGGAGAATGAGTGGAAAGGGCAGGATTCTATGGCCCTGGGCCTGTTTCTCTAACACCTTCTTCTAAGAACTAGCTCTGGGGACCCTTGGAGAGCAGCAGAAGCAGCTTTGATCATCCCCTTGGTCCCAAACTCAAACAGCATGCGGCTTCCCTCTTCTTCGACTTTTCGACACAGCCCTAATTCCCTTTTCTAGGAATGGTGAGAGTTCCGATTTGCAGCCAGAGCCTCCCTCGCACATTTGGAAAATAAATAACTTGGGGAGTGAGCCCGTGGTTGGCATTTCCTGCCATGGAGGAGCAGAATCCAAATGAGTGACTGGGGTGGGGGGGAACACACAGTCATATCTACCTTGAACTTGAACTTGGGGTGGGGGTAGGCAAGAAAAGGAAAGTAGAAATAGGAATAGGCACGCAGGGCATTGGGTTTCTGTTCTTCAGATGGGAAAACTCCAGGATTGGAATTCCTGAACTAGATGGGGAAGGGGTGAAAACAAGTCAATATGAAGTGAGAAAACAGGACCATACTCTGTATAAAGGACATAAAAGGCCCTTATAAAATAAGCCACATCTACACATACACATGCATGTTCTCATATACGTACGCTAGCTTTAAAACTCTATGTATTTATTTGCATTTGTATGTATATACATACACATACAAATACATGGCCTTGTATATCTATGAAACAAAGAGACTTGATAATCATCTCTGTGGCCAGGGGGATCTGGAGTTACATCTCGCCCAACATGGACTAGTGATTTGATCTTGGGGAAGTCCAAACTTTCTGTGTTCCAGACAAGTGTTTAAGCCCACAAATCACAGAAGAGATGTTCATCTACAGGATAGAAAGAGTCCTTGGGGACCAGGAGTCCCCTAGGAGGATGGAATCACAAGTCCTTCCTAACCAATAAATCAACACACACACACACACACACACAAATATATATGTATACATTTGTCTATATACATGTGTGTATATACTGCCACCTTGGAAGGAAGGAAGGAAGAAAGAAAGAGAAAGAAAGAGGGAGAGAGGGAAGAAGGAAGGGAGTATATGTACATATGTATATGTGTGTTTTCCAAGTTACAAGGGGAAACTGGCTCTGTGATTTTGATGGTATAGAAAGAAACTCTCTCCTTAGAAACATTTTCCTCAAAATACAAGAAAAGACTGGGGCAGAGAAACCTAAAAGCAAATTAGTCCCCAAAAGAAATGCTATCCTTTGGAAAATGTGCATTTTCAGCTCCACACCAGTCAGTTCACTCTTTTACTCTGTGACAGTGCTGATCTGACTTGAGATCCTTCTGTGTGGAAGACTTACATTTACCATCTCCCCACCCCCCTAAATGAGGCTGCCTTTTTAAAACATCTTTGGCCTCTGTGAAAACAAAGAAAGCAGGGGCTGAAAAGCTGGGGGGGGGGGTTACTACTTAATGAAAAATGAGAAACTCTTTTTTTGGTTGGAAAAAAGTCTCTAATGAGCCCTGTTGTACAGAATGTCTCAAAGGCATTGACACGTAAGAAAAATGAGGTGGCTAAGTTAAAGAGGATGGGGGTCGGGCATATCACCCTAAGCCTCTTTGACACTGGTCCCATTATAAGGTCAGATTTTCACATGGATTAATTGTTTCTGAACAATTTCCCTGATATATGTATTAGGCGCACACACACACACACACACACACACACACACACACACACACACTGTGTCTCTCTCCCTTTCTACCAACAGACTGTCTGCCTTCTCCCTCAGTATATTCTCCTCAATCAAACATTTATTGTGGAGAAATCCAAACTAAGTAACTTTCTCACCCCTGGCAAGATGGTGGAGGGGCAATCCCCCTAGATCTTATTTATCTGGGAGTCTCTTTGGTCAGTCTACTTCCCCCAATCCCTCTCATCCCCCCACCTCCCCACCCCCACCCCTGCAGCTTCCTCTTGTTAAACAGAAAGAATTAGCCTACTCCCTTCATTCCTATAGTTGATGTGTTGGCTGTTTCTTGCTTAGAGAAGCTGATGCCTTCCTGAAACTTGCTAAAGGCCATGATCAATTGTTTGGCAGGGGAAGCTCCTCTATGTCCTCCTCTCATCTGGCCAGAATAACAGCTAACTCAAAAATATCATCAAGGAGGGATCCCTCTCCAGAGAGTCTGGACACACTTTTCCCCATCAACCCACCCACTTCCCATGAACCCAAACAGGAGTCAGGCATCAGGAAATGCTGTCAAGGGACAATTAAATTATGCTCTGGTGCAAAGCCTGCTACTTGTCCCCAAGGAAGGTGGTTCTTGGCTCCTGGACCACACTCGCAATAGGTTTGCCCTCAGACCTCCAATTCACTTTGTAAATGATAGCTTTTTCTGAAGCTTGTGGTATGGAGTGTTCCATGGATGGAAGACTCTCACGAATTGACCCTGGAAACAAAGGCGCTATTCGAGTGACTAACCCTGAGGATCTGCCTCCATTACACCTCCCAACCCTGCCATCCTCCCCACCCCCTGCCCAGTACTCTCATTACCATAGGATCTACACTCACATATGTTGCTGATGAACACAACAAGAGCATACACTCTCATATTTGAGAACAGGCCAGTTCTGTGCTATCTTGAAGAACCAAAGACATTCAAACTCCCACAAGTCACAAAGCACCATGCATCTGAGACCTGGTTTGTCCCACACCACCTCATGTGGCCTGTACACCCTTCACCTATGACCAAAGACACCCTCTGGGATATTCTATATACCACGGCCCACCAACTCAGTACTCCTAGATTGAGAACCTTATAAATAAATTTGTTACATTTTAATCATTAACAGAGCAGATAAAATGCTACAAAACTTTGCAGACTGAAAATGCAGACTATTTTTCCATTCCATTAAGAGAATGGCTTCCAGTCATATATTATTTTAGTTTATGAAGCTGACGTGTATGATGTCCAGTGACAGCCCGTTTTTTTTTGTTCTCAGAGAATGAACTTTTCACGTTTCTTAATGTATTTTTGCCATCTCTGATGGATCCAAAGCCCTGTTTTCCTCCTGAGAGACTAATTGCCTTGATCAATTGCATCTTCTTGTAAATTGCACTCATCCATTTCAAGGGCTTGTTGGAATAAAAATAAAGAGACCTCAAGAATATTCATACTCAGGAATAAGCACAGAACCACATTTGCTAGAGTGTACCCTTTTCTATTAAACCAAACTGAGGCCTAACCTATCTTTCAGACCTTTGCTTTTGATGCCGTTTAATACCATCCCTACTAGTTTAAAAGATTAAGTCTCATTGTTCAAAATCTTGGAATGGAACTTTGAGCAGCATCAATCTATTTCTAACCTGAAATTCTCAGTTGAGAAGCCTCCCATGCCCTTTTCCAACAAGCACCAAAAGAAGACGCAAATTATTTCTCTTTTTTCTAAAACTCCTCTCACCAGTGAACCCACATAGGTTTCTTTCACATTCCATCTACAGGAAAAATCTATATATACCAGGTATTTCTTTTCATTTGCTCTAAAGTTAAACACTCAAAATCAAAAGCTTTTAGCTTGCTACTAGGGTGATGCTAATTGTTTCAGAACCTAGGCAACTTCTGAAAACCACAAAAGTTTGGGAATCCCAACCCCCCAAATGCCAGCACCCTTGCCATCCACTTTTGGAAAACCAAAAAGAAGCTGGATTGCTCCGTTCAGAAGAGTGCTGAGATCCCAGGCATTGCTGTATTGAGATCAAGCGGGAATAAAAACTGTTGGCAAACTCATCCAGCCTGAATTACTGTTATTAATAACGTAACATTGGCACTATCGGCAACAACAACAGAAATAAAAGATCTAAAACTATTTTGAACAAACCAGAGGAGAACAGTAGGCAGGCTTTGGAGTAAATTGGGATAAATGTGTATTTACAACAAATGGCTTGGGGGCAGGGGAAAATAAAAATTTATTTCCTACCTATCTGCATGACCCTTCCAAAAACAGAGGTGTTATCCACGGTGCTACAGTTCCATCGTCTGTGTCGGAATTGGTACTGGCACTCCTTAATGCCCGTCTTTGCTCCTTCTCCAATATATTGCATGTGGTCTTGATAGAGATGACAGAGTTTCTTCTGGCCTTGAGAGAGCCCTGCCAGTTGGCTACACAAGGGCTGAGCTCCTATGATATAGACTTCTGACATCTGAACAGGGTTATTCATTCCTAATGACCTAAGGCGGGGGGAAGAGAGACAGGCATTGGAGATTTAAGATCAGCTTCCATCTCCAGGTAGCACCTAAAGCAGGTCAGCCCTCCATGGATCTGTGGACACACATAGCCTTTCTCTGGTGGTCCTTTTGACAAAGTGAAAAGAGGGTTTCGGAAAAGTTCTGTGTTTAAACTCAATGGTGTGGCCCATGCTGTCTGAGGCCAGCAGTCTGACTTGGCCTTGATTCCTCCTACCCCCTGCCTTGTCTTCTCCTTCAATATCCTTGGACCCAGGTGGTTTGCAGATTTATTTAGGCACATGCCAGAGAAAGTGGAGAAGCTTCAGGGAGGAATTCAAACTGGAAGATGGGATTCCCTCCATGCTGGGTATCCTCACCCGATTTAGAGGTAACTGCATGGAAAATTGAGAACGGCTCTGAATAACAAAGGTTAGGAATAAAGATAGTATTCCCTTCTGATGGGGGGGGGGGGGAGAAAGAGAACATCCAATATATTCCATCTAGCCATACATCTGTGTACATGTATAAGTATGTATTGTGTATATATGTGTAGGTATATACAAAGTCTATTACAGAAGCCAAGCACTATTTGGGGGAATTTTTAAAAAGAGCTTCTTATATGACCCCAAAGGACTAAAACAGGGTATTCAGTCAGACAGCAGTCAACTTAGACAGTGAGAAAAATGTTGTTCATTTAAGGGAGGGGGGAAGAATTCAGAGAGCTGTCATAAATCATTGCTGGATATTCTGCAGTCTGGAAGACCAATGACTGCAAGAAATCTTTTTTTGGGGGGGGGGGCAGGGGCGATGTGATTATTTCAAATTGCTTTTTTTTTTCCTCAGCCCAACTTAGAGAGTTTAGTTGTCTTTCCAGAACCCTGCCTATTTTCGGACCCTGTAGGTTAATAACCTAGAGTGACACAAAATAAAAGCCGAAACTCACTTTTATTGCTGAGAGGTGACAAAAAAAAGTTTATAGATAGGTTTACAATTATTAGAGAAGTGGATTTCTGTTCCCCTTTATGGCACAGAGTACTAAGACTACATGGGCATAACACATGCACTCCCACATCCTAACAAGGGCCCTATAGAAATCTCCGAGGTTTACTTGCGCGTATTCCCCATAGAGCTTAAGATAATCTACACAATGCTGGGGAAATATTAAAAAAAGAAAGAGAAAGAAAAAGAAAAAAAGGGGGGAGGAGGGTGCCTATTAATATATGCATGTTCCATATGATAAATGTACATACATATATAGATAGGCTCCCAAGGAAACTCCACCGACATTTTTGGTCTTAAGAATATTGGCTGTCGTGACTCCAGAAAAAGAGAATGCAAATACACAGACATTTCAGATCTGCTTACCACCAAGAGCTGGCCTCTATCACAACTTGGGTAACAGAGATGAAAATGGCCAAGGCCACTAGAGACAACTTCGAAGGCATCGCAGTGGCACTGCCCGATGATCCCAAAGTACCTCCTTGGACCAATATTCCAAGCGACTTCTGGAGAGGGAAAGAGGGAGCAGATGTTTATTGTTTCTCAGTTCATTTTCGAGCCTGCAAGTTTAAACAAGGGAAGCATCCTGGGTCTCGGAAGTTGCCTGCTGCCTGGCTGCGTGGCTGTCCCTTCTCTTATCCGGGAGTTTTTGATGGCAAGATATAGGCAGCTGCTTTTCCAAATTAATCCACCCACGCAGCCTCGGGAGGAGGAAACCTTATTCCAGGGCGATGCTGCTTGCGGAGGAGCAGCCCAGCGATTACAAACATGTCTCAGGGCTGTTGCGTCCCAGCCCGGTGCCAAGCCAGCCGGCAGCAGCCTCCACTCTTTTCCCGTATTCTTTCTTGCCTCCCGCCACTTTCATTCACTCTGCTCCCCCAGGAGGGCAGGCAAGTATCGAATGAGGGGTGCCACCACCCTCACTCATCCCAGACCTGCGGCACCCAGCAAGTGGAGTCCAACTCAGTCCCAGGGAGAGAGGTGGCCAGATGCTCGGGGAGCTGACTGGGAGCAGAGAAGCTCACTGTGCGCCGACTGGGGGGAGGGTAGCCAGGGAGGGCGGGGAGGTGGTGAGGACCTGGGGGTGGGGGACAGAACTGGAGGGAAGGGCAAAGGGGTACGCGGCGGGGGCGGGGTGGGGGGAGGCGGCCAGTGAGAGAGAGATACCCAGCTGGTAAATTTAACTCCGAATTGACAACGTATGCTCCATAATCAGTTTATGGGCTGGTTTGTTGGAGAGCCACTTCCAGATGGCCACGGGCAGGGCAGGTTTCGTTTAGGACTTTCTCAAGAGCGGATGAAGGGGAGGAGGGAAAGGAAGAGGGCAACCCTCCCAAAGGAGAAGCGGACAAGCCACTCCACCTCCCTCCAGCCCTGGGCAGCAGCGGGGAAGGGGGACTGTTTGGGGACTGCCTGGGGTAGCACTGCATTAGGCCCAGGAAGGGAGTGAAAAAAAGGACAGGGTCTGAAGACTAGTCAGGCAGACACAGGGCCAGTCATTTCCCCACGGTTACACGCACAAATCCAAGAGCTAAGTCCGACCTTCCCTTCTTCCTGTTACACCGGCCCCTTCCCTAAAGCTGAAGTAGCTGAGGGGATGGGGCACATCTGGGCGTCCTCATCCGGGTTTTCTGTCCCTCCTGTTCAGCCCAAGCTGACAAAGTTGAGTAGGGGATCGAAGTTTCCTTTCCTGGGTTTTCCAGAGCCCAGTAGGACCAAGCTACAATCTCTCCAAAAGGGGACAGGGGGCATTGGCCGGGAAACTGCTAGTGGCTCCCTGGAGGCAAGTAGCTTCTTCTGGGAGGGTGGACAAGACAGCGGAGTCCCCTCTGCGCTGCTGACTCTGGGGGACAGAGTTGGCAGGCGGAGGGGCGATCCACAGAAGGAGCAGAGGTTCCCTCCCCCAGGGAGAGGAAAGAGGGGAGACGCTGATAAAGATGCAGAGATCCCCTCCAAATAACTTTTATATGTATCACTAAGTCTGCCTTGCTCGGGCCTCCGGAGCCTCCCTGGTCTTCGTACCTCCCAGGTCTCCCGGCAGCAGCAAGGGCTGAGCCTGCAGGGCGGGGACAGGGAGCCCGGAGGCCAGCTCGGGGGTGAGAGAGAGCTAGGGTGGGATGGAGGTTGCAACTGGGGGTGGGTAGAAGGAGGACAGAGGAGATCCATGAAGGCTGCCGAGCCGCCAGGCTCCCTACCTGCCCCGGCCGCCACCACCCCCAATACTGCTCCCCTGAGACAGAGAGCAGGCAGGCCTGCTTCCCTCAGCCTGCCCCGTCTGCAGCGGCCAGCCTGGCCTCGCATTTTTCCCTCCAGCTAGATGGGCGAAGCCTCCCCTCCCGGCACATTTCCCAAAGCTCAGCAGCTCCTTCTCCCCTTCTCCCCCGCCCCAAAGTGTCAAGTTTCGGGACTTACTGGGGGAAGAGGAGTGAGTGGGGGGTTTGTCTGCGTCTGCCCGCAGCCAAGGTTCCCATTTAAATTTTCCAGAAGGGGCGACCCCAGCGGGAGGGAGGGGAGAGGGAGGGAGGGAGGGAGGGAGGGAGAGAGAGAGAGAGAGAGAGAGAGAGAGAGAGAGAGAGAGAGAGAGAGAGAGAGAGAGGCAGACCAGGCAGTCTGTGGTGTGCACACACATCTAACATACGTGTTTACGCCTAGGCATAAAATGTATGGATGGGAGTTGAAGGGTTTCCAGGCTAATGCAGAGAGGGGCTGCTGGGAGCGTAGAGGAGGAGAAATTGATAACAGATCCCAAGGATTAAAGCGGATGGATCTCTTTGTTACCGGCAAAGCCACACAGACGGAGAAGGAGAGCCCGCAGCCTACCATAGGGAAGGGGCAAGTTCACTGTCCTTCCAATCAATGCAACAAAGCCAGCGGACCCCAACACTTCCCCTCAAGTCCAAATTAGCGATGTGGAAGGACTGGATGGGTAGTGGGGGGGGGGGGCGAGGAGAGGGAAAAGGGGAAAGTTTCTGTGTCCCAACTGAGGAAGGCGGTGGAGAGACCGAGAAGAGGCCAACCAACCGCTTGCTCTGTTGCTTTTCTCTGAAAGGGCCCCACCCCCAACCCTCACCCTCACCCAGCAGAGTATCCCCCAGCCCTTATTTTTTTTTAAAGGACCCTACGATCCAAGAAGCAGGAGAAACCAGTGTGTATAATACATAGTTGCCCAATGGACCTAGAGTCGAGCTCCTGCAAGAAAGAGTTCAAAACTTTTCTCACTCTGTCCCGCCTTGGAGAAAGTCAAGTTCCGGAGCTGGCCCAGCAACTTTGAAAGGGGGGGAATGCAAAGCGAGTCCCCTAGTTAGAGCCTGAAGAAAAGCTTTGCATGAATACTCTGAATGGGAAAGTGAAGGGTGTGTGTGTGTGTGTGTGTGTGTGTGTGTGTGTGTGTGATTGTGTGTTCTTGTTGGAGGGTTTTGTTGTTCTGCAGTCCAGAGTCTATGCCTTTCCCAGGTCCCCGGAGATGAGAGGAGAAGGCGTATTTTGCCGGGGACAGACAGGATTTATCCTGCCGCGGGACGCTCAACGCTGGGGGCTCCCTATTCTGTGTGTGTGTGTGTGTGTATGAATGTATGTATGTGTGTGTATATATATATATATATATATATATATATATATATATATATATATATATATACATATACATATACATATATATGTATATATAATCTCGCTGAATTAAAGGTGTTCTTAATTCTCCCCGATGGGAAGGAAAGGGGAGGAGGGAGGAAAACCTGTCACTGCAACGCACAGGAAATTCACGATAACCTGAAACCTGCCAGAGCTCAGACACACACACAGCTTGTGGCAGGAAAAACGGAAATTAACAGCACCCAAGCACAGAATGGGCGGGGAGGGGCTTCTCTTAAAGCACCCCCAATTTTAGCCCTTCCCTTTCCCTCCAACTTTCCCGTCAGTTCCCCACCCTATCTGAGGGCTCCCCAAGCTAAGCAGGCAGCCCCGGGGCTCTCTATGCGGCCTTCCCGTTTCCTCCTCCCAGCTCTCCAGCGGCTCTGAGGCCCCAGATCTCTGGGAAACCGCTGGGAGCTTAGGAAAGGCTGGTGGAGTGGAGAGGGGGAAAGCCAAGTTTACATACATATGTAGCCAAAGGAAGGTCACAGGCAGGCCCAAGACCATAACGGAGAAAACAATGATGGGAAACTCCCAAAGTTCAGGGATTACAAGTGTGTGTGTGTGTGTGTGTGTGTGTGTGTGTGTGCGTGCGTGCGCGCCCACCCACCCCATGAGCTTCTCTATTTTAGATCTTGTTTTAAGGTGGGGTGGTAGGGCAAGATACAGAAATACTTTGCATAGGAAAAAAAAAAACAGTTTCAGGCTCCTTGATAATCCCAAAGCCAGGGAAAGTGAGAGCTTCTCAGCTTGGTCTTGGCGCAATTGCAGGCCGCGGGCAGTAGACAAAGGGGCCATCATTGGCCTGGAGTTCTCTGACCCACTCAACCTTCCCTTCCTCCTGGGGCCTGCCTCTTAGAGCCCGAGGGGCTGCGTGGTAAGGAACACGGGTCAAATTGCTAGCACCCCGTGGTGTTCTCTCCCTGGCTCCCTCAAGGGAGCTCTCACACTAGGGAAGTGAAAAGCAGCCTTCCCTACCTTTCCATCAGTATCGGATAAGCTCGGAGAGAACTGGCCAGCCCCGGCTAGAGATGGAGAAACGCGGCGGAAGGAGGAGGCCAACTTTGGCACTCTTCATCCCTCATCCTTCTCTCTCCAGAAACATATTTCTAGAGCAGGAGCCCCATTACCCTACCTAAGTCGCTTCTTTCTTACAGCCTACCCAATTCCCTAACGTCATTTTGCATTATGGCAAACCAGCCCGTGGCCTTGGAAGAAGGGGACCCGTGGGTTGGGTGGGTGGGGTGAGGGGATCCGAGGGGATCCGAGGGATCCGCAGGGCCAGCAGGAGTGTCAAGAACTGGGGACCTGTGTGTAAGTTGGTGCTTCTTAGAGTCAGCTTTCCGTCTGCAGGCAACTGATCTGCGCAAGTACCTCCCTTCGGGATGCCGCGGAGGTCACCAAGCTATCGCGTAGCCTTAGGCCCTGGAGGAGAGCCATCTTTTTTACCCCAACTGGAGAATCACCCAGAGGAGCTTCAGAAGACCCACAGCGCCCAGAAGAGGTAGGAGAGAAAGGAAATTAGACAGCCTCGAATATCTGGGAGGCGTCCTATCCCCGCGTGGCCGACAGGGGGCACTGGGGACCGCCCCACGAAGCGAGAACAAACCAGGCAGCGAACAAGCGAGGGAGGGTGGGAGAGAGCTCACAGATCCACCCGACCCGGCTTAGGCCATTAGATACCCGGGGTGGGCCGAACAAGTCTGGAGGCTGCGGGTAGCGGGAACTGGGAGCGTCCTTCTCTTATTCAGCATCCCGGTAATTTCAGGGGGAGCGGGCTGCGGCCAGATCTCCTCCCCTGGCCGGCATGACCGGGCTTCCTCCCCCAAGCTCGTCTCCCTTGGCTCCCCCACTTCCAAGCTGTGCACTTGAGATGGGGGGGGGCATGAACTTCACCCATCACTGTAGCAGCCCGCGGGCCGCCCCTTTAACCTTCTTGGGTAGAGGTTGTCTGGCAACCTGGCTGCAACATCTGGACGGCTTTGAAAGGGGGGGGGGGGGGACGGGGGCGGGGCGAGGAAGCCCTGTGGCACCGGCTCCGCAGGCTCCTAAAGGACTTCCAAGCCTGGGGTTGTCCACTTAAGAAGGGAAGGAAGCTGCTGGAGAAACTGTCACTCATTCACCCAACCCAGGGCTGAGCTGAACTCAAGCTGGTGTTTGATGGAGAGATTGGAGGGGGGGGGAGAGAAAGAGAGAGAGAGAGAGAGAGAGAGAGAGAGAGAGAGAGAGAGAGAGAGAGAGAGAGAGAGGGAGAGAGAGAGAGAGAGAGACCGGGGAGGGGGAACAGATGCAGGTTTTGATTTTCTAGTGGGGGAGCACTTTCTCAGGACTCGACCCCCAGGGCAGGTCTCATTCTTTCCTTGGAAATCCGGCGAGAGAGCTGGGTTTAAGACTGGGGGTATCAGAGGACTTTCGCCAAGTAAGAGCACCTCGGGCAGCGCCAGGGGAACTGAGCGGACTACGGAAAGGGAATGGGGGATGGGAGTTGGGGTGGGGGGTGGGGGTCTGTGAAAGTGACCTCTTGGTGACCCTCTGAGTGCCGGACTCTGGTGAGGCCGGGCACAGCTGACAATTCAAACAAACCCCAGCGACCAAACTTCTCCCCGCTCCCCGCATTCCACCCCGAGCGGAGGCTGAAAAAAACTTCAAAAGGAGTAAGTCAAACGAGGGGGGGGGGGGCGGCGTAGCTGTAGGGTGGGGGCAGAGTAGGGAGGCCCCCCCATCCAGGAGACTGGCCCCCTTACAGATGCAAAATGCGGGAGGCCGGCGCTCACAAAGCGCTCCCTCTAATCCTCGGGACGCAGCCAGGCCGGCCCCCTCGGGCCCCAGGGTGTCCGCAGAGGCTCGGGCCAGGCGCTCTTAAAGGGCCAGTGCTTCCCCCGGCAGGCCGCCCAGGCAACAGGCTGGGAGGGGACAGCGACAGGGGGGGACTGGGAGGTGAGGCGGGAGGGAATGAGGCAGGGCTTGGGGCTGTTTTCGCCTAGTCCCTCCTCCCGACCCTCGGGGTCCAAAGAAATCGAGGCCGGCCTCGGGCTCTTTGGCCCTTTCCTCTTTGGGCTGCCCAAACATCACGGAATTATCACATATGTGACTGAGACACTTTACAGCCACAACCCGAACCTGCTGGTGGGAAAATTAAAAAAAAAAAAAAAGAAAGAAAGAGAAAGAAAGAAAAGGGAAATAACATGGGCCTTCCTCCTCTTCACCCTCTTACTTCTGCTCCACCCCCCCTCCCATTCCCAAGACCACTTCGACTTCAGAGTAGAAGCTTGTAAGAGAATTTGGAGAGAGAGAAGGATGAGAGAGAGAGAGAGAGAGAGAGAGAGAGAGAGAGAGAGAGAGAGAGAGAGAGAGAGAGAGCAGCCTCGAACCTACCTCCATGACTCACGGGAAAGGGGGCTGGAGGTGGATGGAAGTCCCCAGCTCAGGGAGAGCAGCCCAGGAATCACAGCGGAGCGGCGTCGAGCCAGGCAGAACCGCACAGCCCTGGGTGGGTGTCCTCGAGAGCAGGGACTGCCGACTGCAGGAGCAACAGCAGCCCCAGCAGGAACCCGCGCCGGAGCCCAGAGTGATAGTAGAGTGGCCTCGGGTGTCCCGCACCGCAGCCGGGGCCGCGGGGGAAGAGCCCTGGAGGCCGGGGTGGGGAGAAAGTCCGGGGACGAGGCGGGCAGTGGGACCGGCGGAGAGGGAGCCGAGTTCTGCGCTAGCGCCCTGGCGACCGTAGAGCCGTGCTGCGCTCTTCTGATGGCTGGGTTCCCAACGTCCATCAGAGAGGGCAGTAATTAGGGCTTTCCAACCCCAAATGTGGGCGTGATTGTGCGAAACACTTTACAACAAATAAAAAAAAAGTCTTTCACAAGGGGGTGAGACCCCCCCCTCGTCCCCGCCCGCCCGCCCCCACGACACACTTGCCCCGAGGGCAGAGATTCTTCCACCCAGGTGCCCCTTTCTTTCCACCAAGACTGTGCAAGCTTCAGGCTGTTCTCGCCTCCCCTTGGACTCCTCTCTGAGTCTGGGGCCGAACCATTCGCTCCGGAGCTCTAGTCCCTTCGTCCACCGTGAGTGTGCGTGTGTGTGTGTGTGTGTGTGTGTGCGTGTGTGTGTACGCGCGCGCGCAATTGTGTATATGTGTGCACGTTTGTGTATACACACACACTTGTAGATTTTACGCGACAAAACAATCCGGCACACCAGGCTTTTCTTCTGGATATTCAGCAGGAAACACAGTGGTCCGAGGATAACGGGGCGCCCCCTGCTTCGGTCCTTTCATTTTGGGGCGCGGGACACTTGGGTTGCGAAAAGGAGTCCCGAGAAAAAAGTTTAAAAGGTGAACTCAACTCCGCTTCCCTCAGGGCTGGGGCCGACCGCCCTTGGCCTGACTAGGGGGGAAGTTCCTTCTCTCCCCCACCCACTCCCTTCTTTCCTTCTTTCTTCTTTTTAATTGCCCTCTCTTTTCCTCCTCCCTCCTCCTTTTTTTTTTTTTTTCAAAACGAAAGGCGAAGAAAACGGGGACTAAAGACGAGTGGTGGGGGCGGGGCTCCCGAGATCCGTGGCAGCTCAGCTTTCCGGGGGCTCCAGGCACAAGTCACTGGGATCCCGGAGACTGTCCGGGGCAAAGGAGAAAAGAGAGGGAGAGCCAGAGGGGCGAGCGCTGGGCGGCCGTGGCAGCGGCGTGTCCTGCGGCGGCTTCTGCTGCCTCCACACTCCGGGGCTGGTTCTGCGGGCTTGCCGCCGTTCGCTGCTGCGGCTGCTGCAGTTGGTGGTGCTGCTGCGGCGGTGGCTGCTGCTGCTGCTGCTGCTGTTTCTGCTGCTGCTGTTCCAACTCCAAGCTACCCGGACTCCGAAGGAGAAAGCTGGTCTGCTCTCCCACCTCACGCCTGGCCAGTCTCTCCCGGTCTCTGTCTCTCTTTCTCTCTCTCTCTCGCTCTCTCTCTAGCGCTCTCTCGCTCCCTCTCTCCCGGCTTCTCTCAGCACCGAGTTCTCTGAAAATGTTTAGGGGGGAAAAAAGTTTTGCAGAAGGAAAAGGCTGGAGAGGGAGGGAGGGAGAAGGTGCCGGGGCTATGCGCATGCGCCTCCGGGCCCGCCTATGACAAACTAGACAGGATTTTAAAGCGGTACCACAGAGAGAGGTGGGTGGGAGTCGGGCCTCTCTCCTAGCCCCCCTGGCTCCCCATCCCCCCATGTCCCGCAGATGATAGTCTAACCCCCCTTCATTCCCCCATTTACGAAGGGGGAAACTGAGGCCCAAGAGACTTGCCCGAGATCCTACCAGTAGTAAATGTCGGAGGTGGAATAGGAACCCAAGTTCTCTGCTTCCCGAGCCCGTGATCTTTGCACCGGACTACGGTCCATCCCGAGGCTAGGTTGAGCGTTGATCCCTAGATCTCGGCCTCCTTTCCTTCTACTGCTCTGGGGAGGGGCAGTGAGGTGCGGAAATCGTTTTCTTCTAGAGTCTGGGAGAAAGGGGGGTAGGCTCGGCCCCCGGCCAAACAGAGCGCAAGTGATGGCGCGCCCGCGGCAGAAACCCCAGTCCCTGATCAATTGCAGGCCCTCAGGGAAGTGTGTGCGTGTGTCTGCGTGTGTGTGTGTGTCTGCGTGTGTGCGCGCGTGTTGTGTCCGAGCCCCGGGAAGTCATGCATGCGTTTTTCTGACCAGTGTATTTGATTCTCGGGGCGGGAGCCGCACAAATCACCTGGAGAAGGTGAGGAAGCTGAAGAGGACTGAGCTTGGCCCCAAGAGTTTGCCTCTCCTTCTGGGGTGGGGGCTGTGCCCCTAGGGAAAGTGAGCCCATTTGGCTCTGATACTTCTTCCCTCCCTAGAGCACATCTCAGGGAATCCAGGCACTCGGACATCTAAACCTACATCGATATCATGCTGGCCTCCTCTGCCCCCTTTTCCCCTCCTCCTTTCCCCTTTTCCATTCTGATTTCTCTTCCAGACTCCTGCCTCGGGCGCGTTTCTGGGCACTGAGTAGGTTATGTTGCATAGACTTTTGAGTAAGGACACCCCTCCTCCCCCACCTGGATTTTCTTCTCCCTTTTTTCTACTGTCCTCATGGAACAATCTTAGGACGACAAGGAAGCCTCCTATCTGAGCTCGGTTGGTTGTTGCGTGTTTTGCTTCTGGACTACATCCCCCGGGGCATCCCACCCCAGGCTCTGCTGGCTTCTGGACGTGGCTGGGCAGGGACTCTCAGGACCTTGGAAGACCTCTACCTCTACCCCCATCCGAACTGAAACTCCTCTCTTTTCTTGTTTCTAATCTTTCTTTCACTCTCCTTAAATTAAGCCCATCAAGGCAACCCAAGAATCCAGCCCCTATTGCCAAGCAGGGATGAGCAGGGAGTTCTTGTCCCCGATCTTCTCTATTCTCTCCTTAGCTACCAGGGAGGTCTGGAAAACACCCCATCCAGGCTAAGAGCTCACTCTCTTATCTCCTTTACTTCCTTCTTCCCCACTTAGAAACCATCACCATGAAAGCCTGCTTTTCCTCAAACACCTCAGTCCACCTTCAGCAAATCACTTTTCCTCTTCTGGCCTCAGTTTCCTCATCTGTAAAATGAAGGAAATGCATCAGATGGCTTCTAGAGTGATGATCTTGGAATCCCTGACCACTGTATCCTGACAGTGAGCCGCTGATCCCTGACAATGTAAGATAGGGCAAAGAGGGGCTGAACTTTTGGGCAAGAGACGTCTAGATACTAACAGATTTCCCTGAGTCCTTTCAGCTCCCTGACACTCATCAGTAAAATGGGGCAATAAACCTGCACTGCCTCTATTCTTGGGGTGCTGTATCCAATGTCATCCCTAAAGCATCTGGAACCTAAACTCAATGCTCAGCTCAGAGAACACCTCTCCCTCCCCCCCCCCCCGCCCCCACACACAATGGGAAATATATTTTCTCATTACCTCCAAAGATATCCCAAGTCTTTCATTTTTTCTGAGCCTTCCCCACTCCCCTAAGTCAGAAAAGAAAGTGAACAGTTCCATCTTAGAAAAGCTTTTTTAGGTTTGAGAGCAAGTTGGTAGAAATTTGAGGCATACATTTCGAACTGCAAGAATCTTAGGAGTCACCTACTTGAATCCCTCATTTTACAGATAAGAAAAATGAGTCACAAAAAAAGGGAAGTGACCATCATAGATTTACAAGTACAAGAGACCTCAAGGGCCACCTAGTCCAATGGCTTCATAGTATAGATTAGAAAACTAAGGTCCAGGGATGTGAAGGCATTTACCCAAGTCCACACAGGTAGTGAGTGGTAGTAACAGGATTTGAATCCAGGTCCTGTGATTCTAAATTTTCTTTGGAAAAAGTTCAGTCCTCAATACATTTCCAAACTCCTTCTTTCCTCCTTTCCACAGCTCTCAATTAAGTTGTTCTTTTTCTTTTTTCACTTGGCTGTTTTTAAACAGCTCCACACCACAAAGGCTTAATACTAATAATAAGCAAGATGTATGTGGGACTTTAATGTTTACAAAGTCCTGGGAAGACTTTTATGAACTGATGCAAAGTGAAGTGAGCAGAACCGGGAGAATATTGTTCTCAGTAACAGTAAGGACGTTTACATATGACTTAGCTACTCTGATTAAGACAATGATCCCAGACAATTCCGAAGGACCCATGATGAAAAAATGCATCCATCTCCAGAGAGAAAACTGATGAATTCTGAGTGCAGCCTGAAGCAGATATTTTCCACTTTATGTTTCTTGTTTTTTTTTTAATTCTGTGTTCTTGGGTGGGATGGGGGGAAGATTATGGCTAATATGGAAATATGGTTTGCCTGACTTCATATGTAGAATTGATATCATTTTGCTTGCCTTCTCAACTAGTAGGGGAAAGATGGAAGGGAGGAAGAGAATTTGGAGCTCAAAATTCAAAGATAAAAGAATGTTAAATAAAGATACGAACAAAAGTATATAACAAAAATACTGAACAAATTAAGTTTGCAAAGCCCATTACATCGATTTCTCTGTCCTTCTTTACCTTAGTATCTTTCCCCTGAGATAAGCGATATTTCATCCTGTCTATACATTGCCTGCATGTAGCTGTTTACATATTGTCTCCCCATCAAACTGTGAAGTCCTTGTAAGGGAGGATAATACTTTGTCTTTGTTTGTATCCCCAGTGTTTAGCACAGTGCTAAACTGTGACTCTTAATAAATGATACCTGATTGACTTCTTGACTTATTCATTTGATCCCCACTACAATCCTTGGAGGTAGATGCTTTCATTCCCATTTTACAAATGGGGCAACTGAGGCTTAGAGAAGTTGAATGACTTGCCTTAAGTAACACAGCTAATAATTTTCT
This sequence comes from Trichosurus vulpecula, assembly GCF_011100635.1. Classification (NCBI taxonomy): domain Eukaryota; kingdom Metazoa; phylum Chordata; class Mammalia; order Diprotodontia; family Phalangeridae; genus Trichosurus; species Trichosurus vulpecula. The sequence goes on along the minus strand of NC_050581.1, from coordinate 194,524,431 downwards.
GAGACAGGATTTGAATTCAGGTCTTGCAGACTGCAAACTCCCCATATTATCCACTCTATGTCAAGCTCAGCCCTCAAGATCTTGTCAACATCGCACCCTCAGTATTACATTTTCTGGGGGTATCTCCTCTGCGATAACATTGCATATGTACAGAAAAAAATGTTGGGGAAGGAGATGGCTAAGAGGAAAGCACTTCCTTTGTCCCTGACCAAAGAGGAAACCAAACTGACAAGAAGCATCTGGGAAGATGGTGACTGGAAAGCAAGGACTTGCTTAAACTCCACCCCCAGGTCCCTCCAAACACCTATAAAAATGGCTCTGAACAAATTCTAGAGCTGCAGAACCCACGAAATAGCAGAGGGAAACAGGGCTTCAGCCCAGGACAGCTTGGATGGTCACTGGGAAGGGTCTATCTCACAGAGCTGGGAGTGGAGCAGAGGCCGGCGTGGGCTGTGCCAGGACCAACTAGACCTGGAGCCGGGCAAGTCAGGCCATAGTGCCCTGAATCAGTGAGCTGTGGCAGTTACCAGAGTTCTCAACCCAACAATGCCAAAGAAAACATAGAAGGTTACTGGGAAAAGCTTCAGGGACAGAGTGAAAGGAATTCACAGTCAGCTACCTCCCTGAGGGCAGCGGAGGTAGTACAGCTCAGAGGCTGCTTCCAGAGCTATAGCTGCAGTTGCTTCCAGCCCCAGGCCCACCTGGTGGGAGGAATTAAGCAGCAGATTAGAGCAGGAGTGCAAAGCCTGCTTTGCCCTGCCTGGATGGGAGCTGCAATCCTGGTTGGTGGTTCTTGGGGGAGAAGGAGTGCTGGTGTGGCAGAACTTGTTGTGTAGAAGTATCTCTGAAAACAGCAGTGCAGCCCCTCAAGCTTGGTCCAAAGTACTCTCTACTCTAAAAGGAGTCGTACCCCAACAAAAAGCTCAAGGGTCAAGTAGTTGGCTGGGAACATGAACAGGCAGTGAAAATGAATTCAGACTCAAACTAAAGCTCTAGATTCCTTTTTTGGTGACAAAGAAGATCTAAACACACAGCCAGAAGTCAACAAAGTCAAAGGGCCTACATCAAAAGCCTCCAAGAAAAATATGAATTGGTCTCAGGCCATGGAAGAGATCAAAAAGGGTTTGGAAAAGCAAGTAAGAGAAGTAGAGGAAAAATTGGGAAGAGAAAGGAGAGTGATGTGAGAAAACCATGAAAAACAAGTCAATGACTTGCTAAAGGAGACCCAAAAGAATACTGAAGAAAATAACACCTTAAAAAACAGACTAACTCAAATGGCAAAAGAGCTCCAAAAAGGCAATGAGGAGAAGAATGCCTTGAAGGGCAGAATTACCCAAATGAAAAAGGAGGTCCGAAAGACTACTGAAGAAAATACTAACTTAAAAATTAGATTGGAGCAAGTAGAAGCTAGAGACTTTATAAGAAATCGAGATATTATAAAATAGAACCAAAGGAATGAAAAAATGGAAGAAAATGTGAAATATCTTATTGGAAAAACCACTGACCTGGAGAATAGATCCAGGAGAGATAATTTAAAAATTATTGGACTACCTGAAACCCATGATCAAAAAAAGAGCCTAGATATCATCTTTCAAGCAATTATCAAGGAAAACTGCCATGATATTCTAGAGCCAGAGGGTAATATAGAAATTGAAAGAATCCACTGATTGCCTCCTGAAAATGATCACAAAAAGAAAACTCCTAGGAATGTTGTCGCCAAATTCCAGAGATCCTAGATCAAGGAGAAAATACTATAAGCAGCCAGAAAGAAACAATTTGAGTATTGTGGAAACACAATCAGGATAACACAAGATCTAGCAGCTTCTACATTAACGAACTGAAGGGCTTGGAATATGATATTCTGGAGGTCAAAGGATCTGGGATTAAAACCAAGAATGACCTACACAGCAAAACTGAGTATAATGCTCCAAAGCAAAACATGGATTTTCAATAAAATAGAGGATTTTCAAGCTTTCTCAGTGAAAAGACCAGAGCTGAATAGAAAATTTGACTTTCAAACACAAGAATCAAGAGAAGCATGAAATGGTAAACAAGAAAGAGAAATCGTAAGGGACTTACTAAAGCTGAACTGTTTTCTTTACATTCCTGCAAGGAAAGATGATGTATGTAATTCATGAGACCTCAGTATTAGGGTAGCTGAAGGGAATATATATGTGTGTGTGTGTGTGTACATATATATATATATATATATATATATGTGTGTGTGTGTGTGTGTGTGTGTGTGTGTGTGTATAGACAGAGGGCACAGGGTGAGTTGAATATGAAGGGATGATATCTAAAAAAATAAAAACAAATTAAGGGATGAGAGAGGAATATATTGAGAGAGGGAGAAAGGGAGAGATAGAATGGGGTAAATTATCTCACATAAAAGTGGCAAGAAAAAGCAGTTCTGTTGGAAGGGAAGAGGGGGCAGGTGAGAGAGAATGAGTGAATCTTGGCTCTCATCAGATTTGACTTGAGGAGAGAATAACATACATACTCAACTGGGTATCTTACCCCACAGGAAAGAAGGAGGAAGGGAATAAAAATGGGGGAACAATAGAAGCGAGGGCAGATTTGGGGAGGAGCTAATCAAAAGCAAATACTTTTGAAAAGGGACAGGGTCAAAGGAGAAAACTGAATAAAGGGGGACAGGATAGGAGGGAGCAAAATATACCTAGTCTTTCACAACATGAGTATTGTGGAAGAGTTTTGCATAATGATACATGTGTGACCTATGCTGAATTGCTTGCCTTCTTAGGGAGGGTGGGTGGGGAGGGAAGAGGGGAGAGAATTTGGAACTCAAAGTTTTAAAAGCAGATGTCCCAAAAAATTGGTTTTCCATGCAACTGGGAAATAAGATATACAGACAATGGAACATAGAAATCTATCTTGCCCTACAAGAAAGTAAGGAAAAAGGGGATGGGGGAGTGGAGTGACAGAAGGGAGGCCTGACTGGGGAATGGTGCAATCAGAGTATATGCCATTTTGGAGTGGGGGGAGGGTAGAAATGGGGAGAAAATTTGTAATTTAGAATCTTGTGGAAATCAATATTGAAAACTAAAAATATTAAATAAAAAAAGCATCTGGTAAGATCAGTTCAAAGGCACCTGGATTCCTAACTCAGAAGCTAGTTGAAAGAAGCCAGACAAAATGATGTACAAATATTATCCATTATCCAGAGCTGTTGATGCAGCCAGATAAACAATCAAGAAAATGGGCCTTTCTCCTGTCCAAACTCATGTTGGTGTTTGATTCAAAGGCAATAGAGCATTAATGTTCTAAACTTATTGTTTTCCAGGCATCACTGCTTAAAGGAAACAAATGTGTGTGAGGTGGGGGAGGACCATATTGCAGGCTTAGAACTTAAGTGAGTCCTCTTCAAAGTGGGACATGCAATTTCGAGAAAACAACCAGGTACAGTGGTCACCTTCTGGAAGGAGAGAACAGTTAAGACAGCTCAAAGAAGAAGGCATGAGTTAATCAGAATGCCTGGGAAGAAGAGATGGTTCTGGCTCCAGCCATATGGTCCCCATGCTGCATTCCCTTGGAAATGAAGAATCTTGCCCTGATTTTGTCAGAGAATACACAATGAGATAATATCCAACATTCTGAGGGAGGGAGGCCTAAGAGAGCACCAAAAAATTGCCCGGGTGCTCCATTCATTAAAAATAAAGCAAAAAAAAAAAACCCTGAAGCCCACCTGAGAAATCAGTTCTGTGACTGTTGTGGCACAAACCATGAATGTGAGAGATAAGGAACAGATAAACTATTTCATCGCTAACTTTCCTTCTCTGAGTGAGAGGCATGTACTTGTGTATATTTGTGTGTGTTTGTGTGTACACATATCTTTTTGTCAAAGTCATATTTTAACAAACGAACTCTAGGGTAGTGTATTAAATAAACCCTAATTTGAGTCCAGATGGGATGGAGGGAGGGAAGGAAGGAAGGAAGGAAGAAAGAAAGGAAGGAAGGAAGGAACAAAGGAGGGAAGGAAGGAAGGAAGAAAGGAAGGAAAGGACAGAGGGAGGGAGGAAAGGAACAATGGAAGGTAAAAGGAGATGGGTGGTGTCTGAAAGGAAGAGAGGAAGAAGGGAGGGAGGGAAGAAAGGATTGTGGATGAAAAGAAGGGAGAAGAAAAAGGAGGAAAAGATCCAAAAGAATTTTAAAAATAAATTGAGGATAGCTCCCTGTCGTCTTCTTGTTTAGGCCCTCATCCACCCCTCTTCCCCCCCCAACACATAGACATCCACACATCTTTCTCATGGCCCCCTATCCCAAAAGGCTCCTAAATAAGGTCTTCAGTGGGAAAAGACTGAAAAGGGAAATACTTTCCTCTGAAGAAAGCTAATATCCCATTCATTTACCTATTTAGCTTCTTCATTTTGAAAAGTCTTCTGCTCCCCTCTTTCTACTTAGCTTCTAACCTTTCACTCCTCTTCCCTCCTGAGTGACACTTGCCCATAAAAAGAGCTGAATCATTAGAAACCCCAAATCTGATGACTTGTAAGGATGTGCTGGGCAGGTGGTCTGGTACAAGAGATCAGCTAATGGCTACGGAGCTGAGAGGAACTTGTTTCAAAACTCACCTCTGATGCTTGTTCCCTGTGTGATTTAGAACAAAGAGATTAACGTCCGTACCCAGTTTCTTCATCTGTAAAATGAGGCAGTTGGACTAGATGGCCTCTTAGGTCTCTTCTAGCTTGACATAGGTCTGATTTGCTTCAGATTGGAACCCAAGGCAGGCTCATTGGGCTTTATTCATTGGATATTCCTGGCTAGAAGGTGATTGATTGCTTGCCTTGATGGACACAAAATCCATCTCTGGTACAAATACAAAGGAAAATAAAGACAGTCCTTACCCTCAAGGAGCTTGCAGGCTCTTGGTGAAGCACAATATGTAAAAGCTTTAAAAAAGAGGGGGAGGGGTGATGTGGGAGGAAGGAGGGAAAAGGATGCAAGATGGAGGCAGAGTGGCGGCTCAGAGAGAAAAGAACCAATGAACATGGATGGCCTGGGGATGCTTCCTTAAGATGCCAACTCTGAGAATAAATAGGAGTTGGAAGGGAAGAAGGATTTTCCAGGATGAGAAGGGTGTTGGAGTCCCATAGAGAAGACAGCTTCCAGTGAGAGATGGCTACTGGGAGAGGGTGAGAAAGAAGTCAGAAATCAAGAGTGGGGGCCCAGAGAAAAATTAACTGCCTACTATGTTCTCCAAATGGTGCAAAGTGTGGGATCCAGCCTGGCGCTTTCCATCTGCTTAAACATCACTTCAATTGGAATAACGATGTGCTGTTGGTGGAGTTGTGAACTTATCCAAAAATCCTGGAGAACAATTTGGAACTATGCCCAAAGGAAAACCAGAATGTGTGTAACCTTTGACCTAGTATTACCACCACTAAGTCTGTATCCCAAAAAGATCATAAAAAAGGGAAAAGGACCTATGTGTACAAAAATATTCATAGCAGCCCTTTTCATTGGGGCAAAATATTAGAAATTGAGGAGATGCCCATCAATTGGAGAATAGTTGAACAAGCTGTAGCATATGAATGTAGTGGAATATTATTGTGCAATAAGAAATTATGAACAGGCAGATTTCAGAAAATCCTGGAATGGCTTGTATTAACTGATGCAAAGTGAGGAGAACTAGGAAAACATTGTGCACTGTATCAACTACATCGTGTAATGATCAACTATGAATGAGTAAGCTCTTAGCAATATCATGATCCAAGACAAGTATTAAGGACTTGAAAAGGAAAATGCTGTCCATATCCACATAAAGAACTGATGGACTTTCAATGCAGTTCAAAGCATTTTTTCACTTACTTTATTCTTTCTTATGTTTCTTCTTTCACTATTGTGACTAATATGGAAATATTTTGCATGATATCACTTGTATAAGCTCTATCATGTTGCCTACCATTTTTCAGAAGCGGGGAGGGGAGGGAGGGAAAAATTCGGAACTCAAAATCTTGTAAAAATGAATGCTAAAAAAATTTCTTGACATGTAAATGGGGAAAAATAAACTACTATAAAAATTAAATGTTGTTTCTTCTCCCTAAAGTAAAAATTTGAGGCTGTTTGAAGAGAAAGCAGGTGCCAGGTTGAGGAAGACCTAGATCAATGAAATGACATGTCAAGTGGAAAGACGAGCACTTTGTGGAAGACATTCATTGCCCAACCCTTTCAAGCACAGTGACTTAACAACTGAAACATGGCATCATAGTGTGGTTCTGCTTCTCTTAAAGGAAAATGAATGTACTTGCAATAAGTGGTCTCAACTTAACCAAAGATTTCAACTTAAGAGGGCAGGAAACAATAATTCTACATGGACCTGCCTTCAGATTCTGAAAAACTAAATGAATAATGGTGAAGGATTATGTTGACCTATGCTAGTATATGTGTACATCTACCTGGGATATACAGAGGAATGATGGCTTGTCTTCTTTGCCATTCATGGATAACCCATCTTCTACTCAGTCCAGAAACTTGATCCTCCTCCTGCCTTTCAATCTTTGCTATACAGATGTCATAACAGAGATTAGGCAGGAGGTTAAGCAACTTCCCCTTTGTCAGTGCTGCGTCTCCAGTGTAATGGGGTGCAGAAGCAAAAGAAATGTACTTGCTGTATTGAAATTGAGTATAAGCAATGGAATACCAATGTTTACTTCTAAATTCGTAACAATAAAATAAGAACAGAACATATGTTTGGAGGACTAGATTGTCATGACCAAATTCCAACTGCAAATCATAAATCTGAGGGCAAATTAACACAGTGAGGTGTGTCACGGAGAAAATATGAAAGCAACTGACTTGGCTAACTCTAAAGATAGTAAAAAAAAAAAAAGTAATCCACTGTCCATTCAAAGTGGGATTTATAATATTCATTGCATTTCTATAGGCATCCTGGAGAATCAGATTGGTACAGTGGATGGTGAGTTAGTCTTGGATTTAGAAGACCTGAGTTCAAGTCCCACTTGTGACCCACAATGGCTGTGTGACCCTGGATAAGCCACTTAACCTCTCTATGCTCTAAGCAATTCTTTAAAACAGAGGTTCATAATACCGGGTCGTGAATTCATTTTTGTTTTCAAAATATTTTGATTACTGGTATTTCAAGATTTGTAGCTTTCTGTATTATTTTATATATTATATATGTACACATATATGCATACATACATTACCCACATATGTATGCATATATATGTGTTTGTGTATATATGTATATATGTGTATGTGTGTATGTTATCATATATTATTGTATATATGTACATTATTATATATGTATATTTGTGTATATTATTATATACATAATATATATATAAATTTATATTATATATACATATAAATATATAAATTTGAGAAGGGGTCCAAAGGATTCATAAGGCAAAGGGGTCTATTATATCAAAAAAAAGTTTAAGAACTCCTGCTGTAAGACTACAATTGCAGAGAACATACCAACCATCATTTGTAAAAGACTTTCCTACTATGGAATTCCTTGTACTACTGAAATCATAGGTCCCCTCCCTATCTCTGTTTCTATGATGGACTCCACTGTTACAAACCTATTAGCTGGCTCAGTGGGTGAGGGTCCTGGAGTTACTGGTGTGGCTAAGATGCCAAGTTCCTAGGATCATAGGAAAAAATAGCTTTAGAGCCAAAAGAGAAATGAGAAACCATAGATTCCAGTGCCCTCATCTTCCAGAGGGAGAGACTGGGCAGAGCAATGTTACATGACTTGTCCAAGATCAAACAGCTAATAAGTTTGTTGGGTAGGATTTGAACCAGGTTTTCCCAACTCCAAGTCAATGCCCTCTCCAGTATACCACAATGTCCCAAGTTCATTTTGACCAGTTAGCTTGGTTCCCTTCCTATGACCACAAATTGCACCTTTTATACTGGCTAGTTATCTCTGAAAGACAAGCTCACCAAGGACCCCAAGGCAAGAGATTGGATCATCCATCACAAATCTATAGTCAACTTAAGAGGGAAGGAAAAAGAAAAGAAAAGAAAAAAACAGCTAAAATCTCATACCCTATTGACAAAGAGTCAATATAACAGTCTTTTTCTGTGGAACCCAGCCCTGGATGAGATCACAGACACTATGTAAGTGGTCCACTGGGTAGGAGTTTGGGTGGAGAAACCAAGGCATTGGCATCCTTTCTGATTCTTTGTCCTTGCCACTCCTCCAGATAGAAAACAGAGGGGAGAGAAGGAGAATTAGGGGGAAAGGAAGGAGAAGGAGAAGGCTCAAGCAACTTCCACCCCTCCTCTACACCAGTGGAAATAGGAAATAGGAAAGCACAATTAAGTCTGCCAAGAGAGCTGGGGATCTGGTTTCTTCCCCATTCAGGGACAAGATAATATCCTAGGATTTGTTTTTGTAAATCTGGATTCTTCTCTTTCCATCTGCCTTTTGGCACATGTCTACAGAACCCTAAACAACAACATTTAAAAATGAAAATATTAAATCATCTAGTTTTCTTGAAATCTCCTAATGATATATCACAGAGACACTCCTCTAGAACGCTTTCTTGGAGAATGTTCTTCTTGATGCAGATGCTCAAAAAAGCAGACCTCATGGCCTCTTCTCAACATCTTGGCAGACCAAGGATTCCAGACCAAACTCTTGAATCACTTCAAAGTCAGTTGTGGGGGATAGCATTTTAAAAATATATACATGTATGTATATACATATATATGTATGTATACACATATATCCCAGTTACATTTAAATATTTTTAACATTAATCTTTGAAATTTTTGAGACCCAAATTTGCTCCTTCCCACCCTTGAGAAGGAAAGCAATATGATATTGGTTATACATGTCAATTCATTCAAAGCATATTTCCATACTAGCTATGTTGCAAAAGAAAACACATACACAACAAAAAAAATAAGGAAAGTGAGAAAAAGTCTTCTTCAACCAGTATCCAGAGTTCTTCTGTTCTTTCTCTAGATGTAGATAACATTCTTCATCACGGGTCCTTTGAAATTGTCAGAGATCACCCCCTTATCATGATAGTTGTTGTTTTTTTCCACAGTTGGTCATCATTACAATATTGCTGTTACTGTGTACAATGTTCACTTCATCGTGCGCACTTTATTTTGCATCAGTTCAGCTAAGTGTTTCCAGGTTTTTTCTGAAATCATTCTGCATACTTCTTATAGCATAATAGTATTGCATCCCAATCATCTACCACAACTTGTTCAGCCATTCCCCAGTTGATGGGCATTGGAAAGAATTTTTGAACTTAACTTTTGGGCCACCTGAAACATCTTGCAATGTTGCTTCTATGGTCCTAGTCATGATCATTGCTACCTGGAAAAAAGACACCTCATGTGTATGTGTGTATTCACCGGGGCTACAGCAAATCTTTCTCATATACTTTAAAAATGTGACCAGTCATATGTGGTGAATGAGGGGTAAGCCAAAGAAAATCCATTTGCTCAATTGGTACATCTGCAAAATCAAGGAAACCTGAAGACCCTCCCCTCCTCCAGTACATTGGATGAAGTCTCATGTCCAAATTAAAGGAAGATCATCAGTTTGGAGCTAGAATGAACCTCAGAAGACATCAAGTCTAATCCTCATTTTAATAAGGAAAATGAGGCGCAGAGGGGTTATAAGGGACTTGCCCAAGATCACACCGGGTGTAAGTAGCAGAAATGGAACTCTACCTGGGATGTTCTTTTCCCTGTACCATACTACTCAGCTTCTAGACAGCTCAAGTAAAGGGTCCAAATAGAATCTGACTGGCTTCTCCCAAGAGAAGATATGACATTACAACAGATCACACATGAGTCTGTATATATATATATATATATATGTATATATATATGGATATAGATATATGCATACACACAGATATATGCATTTACATATTTGTGTGTGTAGATTCACATACATATATACACAAATATATATGTGTGTGTGTATGTGTGTGTATATGTGTGTGTGTCTGTGTGTCTCTCTGTGTGTGTATATGTGTATATTTGTGTATGTGTGTCTGTGTGTGTATATGTGTATGTGTGCATGTATGTGTGTGCATGTGTGTATGTGTGTGTGCATGTGTGTATATGTGTGTATGTGTGTCTGTGTATATGTGTGTCTGTGTGTGTATATGTGTGTGTCTATGTGTGTATATGTGTGTGTATGTGTGTCTGTGTGTGTATATGTGTGTGTATATGTGTGTCTGTGTGTGTATGTGTGCGTGTGTGTGGAAAAAGTTGGGGAAAAGAGGTGGATTAAAGAAAGGAAAGAATCTCACCTTGGAGTGGATGGAGTAGTTGTGGTTAATGATGCATCGAAGCCAGAGTTGCTTACCTTTTGTTAAGAAGGAAGAAGCTTTTGGACCAGAACGATAGCACAAAAAGTGGCCATCAGAGTACAGAAATGCAAAGAGATGTAAGGAGATCATCTGCTTTGGGGAATTTCAAGTCTCTAGACAGATCCAATATATCCCAAAGTACAGGATAAAAATCTGACTTCCTCACAGTCTGAGCCCAAAGCCCACTTTCGGGCGGTCCCTCCTGCCCCCTATGATCCCACTCTTACTCCCACTTCTAGGGCCTTTCTTCTGAAATCACCTGTCATTTACTCTGTACCTTTCTTATTTGGAGATCATTGTTAGAATGGGTTTTTTCTCCCCTGTTCAAATGTGAGCTTCTTGAGGGCAGGGCAGTGTTTTGCTTTTCTTTGCAGTGCTTGACACTTAGAAATGCTTAATAAGTTTGTGTTGACGGACTGCTGGGACTCTGAGCCATGCTCAATAATCTTTGATATATTATGAAAAACCAATAAGGTATGGGTTTGGAGAAGGGCCAACATGGACCAAATCTTTTTTAAAAAGGGAAGAGAATGGTGTGTAGACCATAGGCTGGTGAGTCTGATTTCAATGATGGCAAATATCTGGACACTAATATTAATGAAACGGTGGATGAACATCAAGAAAAGGCAGCAGTGATCGTAGAGAGCCACCATGGTTTCATGCCAGACTGACTGCATTGCCTTTTTTGACAGATGCGTAGGTACAGACACTTCTGCTGTGGTGGTTTACCAAGATTCTCTACAGCATTTGGCAAGACCTCTTAAGCTTTTCTTATAGGCAAGATGAGAAGATGAGGGCCAGTTAGGGCAATTCAGAACTGGTAAAATGAGCACATCTGAAGAGCAAATTCTGCCTCTGCTGCTGTGTGGTACGGCAGTCACTTAATCTCCTTCACCCTCAGTTTCCACACCTACCAAGAGGAGATAGCAATAGCGGCTCCCTCCCAGGGCTGCTGTGAGATCAAAGTGAGGTAATTTTGGCAGTCGCTTTGCAAACCTTAAATCTCTAGATGAATGTTAGCTATTATTATTCATATTTTTATTTTTGTTCTTCTCAGATGGGCTGCTATCTGCCTTGGTGGAGATCATTTCTATGCTGGGAACTTCATGTACTAAAGAATTCACAAATATTTTCTGTATCTGTTTATAGGAAATTGGGCCAAATCAATACTGAAATTGGGGTCAAGAATTTGACTTTAGGTAAGTTCTTTCTCTTAAAAGGAGAGGGTCCTCCCAAAATCTGCTAATTTGAAGTTAACTATATTCTGGCTTATCCATGTTTTACTATGGCATATCGAGAAATAGGCAGGTCACTTCCGGTCCCATCTCCACATCTTGCAGGTGAATCAACTGAGTCATAGAAATGCTAGGTATTACTAAGACATGTTAATATTTTTGGCCAGTAAGTTTCAGATCATTTGGAAATGAATACTACTGATACCCCAAATGCTTCTTCCCAAAGTGTCTAAATAGAATAGGACACTAGAACTCAATAGTACCTTAGTTCAGTCCTTTCATTGTCAGAATGAGGAAACTGGTGCCCAGAGAAGTGGTAGCAGTTACCTATAGTCAGACAGTTGGCTGAACAGGGATTCAAACTCAGGTACCCGACTTCCCCTTTGGGCATCGTCTCACTCCAAGAGAACTTTAGAATAGTTGAGATGCTTCATTAAACACTTCCCTCATTTAAAAAAAATCAACAGAACCCAAGATTTCCTCATCTAGTAGAAGGAAAGCTCCCTGAGGTCAGGGAAATACTGTCATTTTCTTTTTCCTTTGTATCCCCAGTGCCCAGCATGGTGTCTGACACATAGTAGGTGCTTAATAAATCCATGCTGAATTGAGTCAGTTCCTAGATTTCACTAGCAATCTTTCATAATTGAAGGAAAAATAGTGATACTTTCTAAAGACATTGATTCCTTGCTTAGAGGGAAATCAAACATTTGTCTTTAATAAGGCACGTTAAAGACAGCCATCATATCAGGGCATCTGAAGCATTAGCAGCTGTAATCATGTAAGACAAGGGAGTTTTGGAGAACCCTCCCCTCTTGAGAATTCCTAAGGACTTTACAAACATGACCCTATTAATCCTCTCAATACCCTGATGAGATAGGTAGTTGAGGGTTATTATTGTTCTCATTTTCAATAAGGAAAAAACTGAAGCAGGAAGAGATTAAGCAATTAGTCCCAGGTCAAAGAGGGATCCAGTGGCAAGCCTGGGAACTGAGCACATTTCTCCTTACATCGGGCACTATCATTTCCAAATGGAGGGTATGAAAGCTCGGCATTCAGGGGGAATTTTTCAAAGTCTGTTTCTGTTGATCCATATTATACTGTTGATCTGGATTCGGCTTCATACAGATGTCCAGACTAAAATCAGATTTCCCAATACATCTATCGGGGAAGGGGGCAAAGACACAGAAATGAATCCTGCAACAAATACCATATGCATTTTACTGAGGTCTGCGCTAACTAATCTTAGCTGGGCAAAAGCATTCTTACAGTTGTCTTAGTGCAATACAGTATGGTGAGGTTACACAGAGTATCTAAGCTCTGCAGCAGAGGTAATGCAAAGGCAGGCAGAACATTCATTAAGCATTTACTATGTGCCACACCATGTTCTAAGTGGGTTTGGTGGCAGTGGAGGTGACAAATAGAAGAAAGCAAGATAGTCCCTGTCATCAAGAAACTTACATTTTTATGGAATAAGAAAATAAAAGAGAGCTAGAAAAGGGGCATTGAGTATATATGCATGAGAAATTTTGTGGAGTTCTGGTTCCAGGCATGAAAAATTTTAAGCTCACCTATCAGAGCCTGTGATTCCAAGATTGGAATCCAACATTCCAGGGAAGGACATGGAAGTTGGGGATTATGGGGATTATGGCCAGATCATGGAAGATCCTGAGTGAGAACAGGACAGAAGACAGGGTCACCTCAGCTCTGACCATAGCTGACCATTGACACCTTAGAAGGATGAGAATGGTACTGCGTCTCCCTCATCTGGCTTGCAAGAATAGAGATAGTCTCCTAACAAGTCATGACATCAAGGAGGCTATATTAGGAAGGCAGAATTTATGATTTCAAAGAGAATCTCATATGTGCCTAAAAGGTCCGGAACCGCAAGATATAAGGAATTCTCTAGGCAGAAGGCAGGAGAACTAAAGCATATATTTACACTCCACAATAACAAGCCCACAAACCAGCATCCCCATTTTGATATTTTCATCAAAAGCTTCCAGGCCCAATAAGTCCGCCTTATAAGGGTAACCAGAAGGCCACAGAGAAGCGAGATGGTATAAGGCAAAATCGTATACATGCTTCCCCTCTACGGTAAGAAGATTACCCACTAGCCTCTAGTCAGCTCTGCTACCAGCAGCTCAGCTTCGGCTGTAGGTGTCTCTGGCTCCAACCGGAAAAGGAAAGGAGGATCTTCAAGCTGTCCTCTCCCCTCTTATAGAGTTTTTGACATCATCAAGCGTTGCCTGAACGACCAGGGCCGATTGGTTCTTGACTTGGCCCCTCCCCCAGCGTAGACCACGTTAACACACCTCCCCTCAGCCAGCACCACGACTCATCACACAGGAAGCTCTGGTCCTGCCCCGGAAGAGCAAGCCCCAGTGTCCAGGGAAGCTCAACGAGGCGAGCTGAGTCATTCAAAGAAAACAAAGTCCATTCTGGCTACAGAGGCCATTGTCAAAGGGGATGAGACCCTCATGATTCAACACTGTAGACCCCAAATAGTCATGTCCACAAAGGGATAGCATGACTTCATCGCTCTTATTGTCTTCTCTATGCTCTAATTGGGAGCTTTTATGTTCAGCACAGGTCTAACTTTGCAGCCTTTCTCTCTGTTCTCTCTTTCTCTTAGCAAGTGAGAAGTTAATGTCCTCTGGTGACAAAGCAAGCCTTTCTGGGCAGAGGACCACTATTGATCATAATACACTATAATCCTCACTATAACAAAAATTGGGTGATTTCTATATTCAGGGTTATTGCTAAAGATTTAATTTTCATTACAAAGGAATCATTGGTGTGGGATGGCATATTCCTCAATAGGTCTAGTAGTGGCAATGTTCTCCATTAAATATTTAATTTCACTGTCTTGAACAGAATCATATAGCTATTTTGTGGGATTTAGTTTTGCATCCATGTTATGACCAAGGCTTAAAATGATCTCTAGGCTTCTGAATCATGGAAATACAAAGTTGGGGCTATAGCAAACTGGTGAAAGTTGGAGGCTCCCTTTCTATTCTAGCAGGAATGGTAATAACTTCTGGAGCAAGGGAGAAAGAGATACTTCCATCCATTTTGGGTTTTTTCCATTGGAAAATTTCCCTCTTAGGGAAACATTTCAGCCAAGACATGTTCCACTCTTATCATGCAGTGTGGGAAGGTTGATTCTTTTTATCCAAATCCAATGGCAAGTTTTTTTTCTACTGATCACTGTTAAGTCAAACACTGTTGATCTTTTTCAAAGAAAGACCAAAGGCATGGGTTTGGTTCAGAGAAAGCTTCAAGATGTGCCAAACTGAGTCATGACTTTTCATCTGGAATCTAGAGTTTGTTAGCTATTCAAAGGGTATATACACAGAAAGGACCATATTTTTTTTGGGGGGGGAGCTGCTGGAAGCTCTAACTATCCATTAGAAGAAGCCATTTCTTTCAGTCAAATGACATCTATTAACAGTATTAATTCACTTCCAAATTTGTTTGGGGAAAGGATAATTTTAATGAATTGACAGTTGTTGGAATTAGGATGAAAAGCACAATAGTTTGGTGGCAGTGGCTGGATCTTTATGAAATGGGCAAGTAGAATGCATTTTTAACTCTGCTATTAAGAATTCATGACAATGGAAATTATTTTCATTTTTGGCACATATTTCCAAGGTTGATATAGAAAGATATTTTGCTTCTATCAACTCTCTGCCATCTCAGGCCCCTCCAGGGGCCAAATAAGCCAAACTATGAAGAGCCTCAGCCTGTGGATGCTGGGGATTAGAGAGGGCCTTCCCTAAAGGGGACTCTGGGTCACCTCAGTTGCAGAATCTCAGCACATTGAAGATACTGGCCTTCCTTTGTTAGAGAGGAGCTTTACAGTGTTCCAGTAATTTGGAGATCAAGAGGTGAGTTCCTGGGCCTTGTATAGCAGGTCATATCCTGCGTGTTTCTCATCCCACACTCTCATGGCTTAAACCTCTGAAACATGAGTTCATTCTGGCCCCTGGGAACCTAATCACCAACTCTGCTACTGGGGTGTCATAATTACAAGAAGTCCTGGACTTCTGGGACTTAGAGGCCATGAAGACCTTCACTGATGCTGTTCTCTGCCATCTCAGGAGTTCCTCCTATTATCCAGCTGTCTTCTGTTCTATGACAGAAAAATTCACAACTCATATTCTCCCTGTCCCTATGCTTCAGAGTCAATGTTGTCTAAAGTGAAAACACTGCCTCCCTATTGTCTCTAACCATCTTCTCATCCCTGGACACCCTCATCCTGACTCCATGATATATATTTCCCTGTGTCCGCCCTTCCTATTGCTTTTTATTTTTCTGGAGTCCCTGCTCCGTGTTTAATAGACTCACCTCTATTGAAGAGATCTTAGCTTTTCTTTGAATTTTGAAGATCTCTTCATTTCACATTCTTTCCATGTCTTGGGATATCCTCCCAGTCACTGCATCCCCAGTCTCGCTTTGCAGTGTTGGGGGCTTCTCTCATGATACCTGAAGCCCTGGCTAAGAGAAAGAAGTTGATTCCTTGCTTGTCACCCCCATTTCTAGATTATCCTCTTTTTAAGTTAATATTTTATTATTTATTTAATATTTTTAGTTTTCAGCATTGATTTCCACAAGATTCTGAATCACAAATTTTCTCCCCATTTCTACCCTCCCCCCACTCCAAGATGGTATATACTCTGATTGTGCCGTTCACCAGTAGCCCTCCTTTCTGCATTCCGCTCCCCCACCCATCCCCTTTTCCCTTACTTTCTTGTAGGGCAAGATAGATTTCTATGCCCCACTGCCTGTATATCTTATTTCCCAGTTGCATGCAAAAACACCTTTTTTTTTTAACATCTGCTTTTAAAACTTTGAGTTCCAAATTCTCTCCCCTTTTCCCACCCCACCCACCCTCCCTAAGAAGGCAAGCAATTCAGCATAGGTCACACACATATCATTATGCAAAACTCTTCCACAGAAGAGTTGTGACAGACTAACTATATTTTACTCCCTCCTATCCTGTCCCCTTTTATTCAGTTTTCTCCTTTTACCCTGTCCCTTTTTGAAAGTATTTGCTTTTGATTACCTCCTCCCCCTATCTGTCCTCCCTTCGATCATCCCCCCTTTTTTCTCCCCTTCTTCCTCCTTTCCTGTGGGGTAAGATACCCAGTTGAGTTTATATGTTATTCCCTCCTCAAGTTAAATTCGATGAGAGCAAGATTCACTCATTCCTTCTCACCTGCCCCCTCTTCCCTTCCAATGAACTGCTTTTTCTTTCCACTTTTATGTAAGAAAATTTACCCCATTCTATCTCTTCCTTTCTCCCTCTCTCAATATATTCCTCTCTCATCCCTTAATTTGATTTTATTTTTTTAGATATCATCCCTTCATATTCAACTCACCCTATGCCCTCTGTCTCTCTGTCTCTCTCTCTGTCTCTGTCTCTGTCTCTGTCTCTCTCTCTCTCTCTCTCTCTCTGTCTCTCTCTGTCTCTCTCTGTCTCTGTCTCTCTCTCTCTCTCTCTCTCTCTCTCTCTCTCTCTCTCTCTATATATATATATATATATATATATATATATATATATATATGTATATATATATATTCCCTTCAGCTACCCTAATACTGAGGTCTCATGAATTACATAAATCATCTTTCCATGTAGGAATGTAAAGAAAACAGTTCAGCTTTAGTAAGTCCCCTATGATTTCTCTTTCTTGTTTACCATTTCATGCTTCTCTTGATTCTTGTGTTTGAAAGCCAAAATTTCTATTCAGCTCTGGTCTTTTCACTGAGAAAGCTTGAAAGTCCTCTATTTTATTGAAAATCCATATTTTGCCTTGGAGTATTATACTCAGTTTTGCTGGGTAGGTGATTCTTGGTTTGAATCCTAGCTCCATTGACCTCTGGAATATCATATTCCAAGCCCTTCAGTCTCTTAATGTAGAAGCTGCTAGATCTTGTGTTATCTTGATTATGTTTCCACAATACTCAAATTTTTTCTTTCTGGCTGCTTACAATATTTTCTCCTTGATCTGGGAGCTCTGGAATTTGGTGATAATATTCCTAGGAATTTTCTTTTTGGGATACTTTTCAGGAGGTGATTGGTGTATTCTTTCAATTTCTGTTTTACCCTCTCACTTTAGAATATCAGGGCAGTTTTCCTTGATAATTTCTTGAAAGATGATATCTAGGCTCTTTTTTTGATCATGGCTTTCAGGTAGTCCAATAATTTTTAAATTATCTCTCCTGGATCTATTTTCTAGGTCAGTGGTTTTTCCAATAAGATATTTCACATTGTCTTCCTTTTTTTCATTCCTTTGGTTCTATTTTATAATATCTTGATTTCTCATAAAGTCCCTAGCTTCCACTTGCTCCAATCTAATTTTTAAGGTAATATTTTCTTCAGTGGTCTTTCGGACCTCCTTTTTCATTTGGGTAATTCTGCTCTTCAAGGCATTCTTCTCCTCATTGCCTTTTTGGCACTCTTTTGCCATTTGAATTAGTCTACTTTTTAAGGTATTATTTTCTTCAGTATTTTGGGTCTCCTTTAGCAAGTCATTGACTTGTTTTTCATGGTTTTCTCGCATCACTCTCCTTTCTCTTCCCAATTTTTCCTCTACTTCTCTTACTTGCTTTTCCAAATCTTTTTTGATCTCTTCCATGGCCTGAGACCAATTTATATTTTTCTTGGAGGCTTTTGACGTAGGTTCTTTGCATTTGTTGACTTCTTCTGGATGTATGTTTTGCTCTTCTTTGTCATCAAAAAAAGATTACAAAGTCTGAGTCTGAATCTGAGACCATTTTCACTGCCTGTTCATGTTCCCAGCAAACTGCTTGACCCTTGAGCTTTTTGTTGGGGTGCGACTCCATGTAGAGTAAAGAATACTTTGTCCAAAGCTTGAGGGGCTAAGCTGCTATTTTTAGAGTTACTTCTGCACAACAAGTTCTGCCACACCAGCACTCCTCCCCCAAGAATCGCCAACCAGGATTGCAGCCCAGATCAGGCAGGGCAAAGCAAGCTTTGCACTCCTGCTCTAATCTGCTGCTTAATTCCTCCCACCAGGTGAGCCTGGGGCTGGAAGCAACTGCAGCTGTAGCTCTGGAAGCAGCCTCTGAGCTGTACCACCTCTGCTGCCCCCGGGGAGGTAGCTGACTGTGAACTCCTTTCACTCTGTCCCAGCAGCTTTTCCCAGTAACCTTCTCTGTTGTCCTTGGCGTTTGTGGGTTGAGAATTCCGGTAACTGCCACAGCTCACTGATTCAGGGCACTATGGCCTGACTCACCCGGCTCCAGGTCTGGTTGGTCCTGGCACTGCCCAAGCCAGGCTCTGCTGTGCTCCACTCCCAGCTCTGTGAGATAGACCCTTCCCAGAGACCATCCAGGCTGTCCTGAGCTGGAGCCCTGCTTCCCTTTGCTATTTTGTGGGTTCTGCAGCTCTAGAATTTGTTCAGAGCTATTTTTATAGGTGTTTGTAGGGACCTGGGTGATAGCTTAAGCAAGTGCCTGCTTTCCAGCCACCATTTTGGCTCTGCCCCTAGACTATCCTTTTGCCGCCATCATCAAGCAATTTCTCTTCCACTGAAGTTTACACTATCCATCTTTATCTCCTTTAGTCAATCAGTCAGCCAGCATTTATAAGCAACCTGCTAAGTGCCAGGCACTGTGCTAAGTGCTGCCTAAGAAAGGCAAAAGACAGTCCCTTCGCTTGAGGAATTCACAGTTTAATGGCAAACGACATGCAACTATTTTTTTCTAAGGCTTTCTTAGTCTTTTAGAAAAGACTCTTTGTCTTTTCTTTCTAAGCCTCTTCCAGGCTCCAGGCCATTCTCCATTTCTCAGGTGGGGAGTACCTTGATCATAATATTTCTACTTCTATCCTCATAGTTGGGGACATCAACACCCAGATCTAGTCACCTTCCAACATTTTCATCTCTCCATTTATGAACTTCCTCCATTCCTCATCTTCACTCTGCCTCTTCTATACACAGAGATATCTGCACCAATGGTCTAAGTTCAATGAGCTTTCTCAGTCCTAATCCTTTTTGAATCCTAACTAGTCAATCTTTCTTCATAGAAATTCTTTCTATCTTTGAATTCTGGGACATTGCTCTCCTCTAGTTCTCCTCCTACCTGTCTGACCCCTCTTCATTTTCCTTTGCTGGATCTTCAACCTTTTCCTTTTCATGAAGTGTATGTATTCTTCAAAGTCAGTTAGTCCATAAATATTTATTTAGTACCTATTATGTACCAGGCAGGGGCAGCTAGATGGCTCAGTGGATAGAGCACTGGGCTTGGAGTCAGGAAGACCTCTAGCCTGACATTTATTGGCTGTCTGACTGTAGGCAAGTCATTTAATCTCCATTTCTCTTAATCCACCAGAGAAGGAAATGGCAAATCACTCCGAATCTTTGGCAAGAAAACCCCACGTACTGTACTGGTATGCTATAGTACACAGGGTCACAAAGAGTTGGACACAGATGAATGACCGAACGGCAACATCAAAATGTGCCAGGGACTGTGCTAAACTCTGTAGATAAAAAAGGAGGAAAAAGTTAGTCTCTACCCTCAAGAAGCTTATAATTTTGTGGGAGAAACAAGATGAAAACAAATATATACAAAACAAACTAAACATAGGAAGAATATAAAACAATTAACACAGGAAAGGCTAAAACAGTTTGGGAAAGACTTACTGTAGGAGGTGGGTTGTTAATTGAGACTTTAAGGAAGCCATAAAGCAGAGATAAGGAAGGAGAGTGGCCTAGAGGACAGTCAGAGAAAATTTTCAGAGCCAAGAGATGAAGGGGCTTATTTGAGGACTAGTAAGGAGGTCAATGTTACTGGATGGAAGAGTTCATGTAGGGGAGTGTAGTATAAGAAATAGGAAGGGACTAGGTTATAAAGAGCTTTGAATGCCAAACAGAGTATTTTGTATTTGATCCTGGAGGCAATAGGGGGCCACTGGAGTTTATTGATTTGGTTGGGGGGGGGTGTGACATGATGAAAGCTGTACTTTAGGAAAATCACTTTCATGGCCAAATGGAAGGTGGGGTAGTGGGGGCGGGGGTAGACTGGAGGCAGGCTGACTCACCAGCAGCTATTGCAGTGATCCAAAAGTGAGATGATGAATGTCTGCAGCAGGGTTGGGGCAGTGTCAGAGGAGAGAATGGGAAGTATTAGACAGATATTGCTAAGGTGAAATTGATAGACCTTGAACACAGCTTAGATATGGGGGATAAGAGAGAGTGAGGAGGTCAGGATGACTTCTAAGTTGCAAGCCTCAGGGACTGATGGCATTGCCTTTTAAAGTAATAGGGAAGGTGTGAAGGGGATTTAGGAGGGAAAGAACATGAGTTCTGTTTTGGACCCATCGAACTGAGGATGTCTACTGGACATCAGTTTAAGACGTCTGAAAGGCATGCGAGATTGCGAGATTGGAGGCTAACAGAGAAGTTGAGGCAAAAAAGGTAGACCTGAGAATCATCATAGAGATATTAATTAAATCAATGAAGCTGATGAGATCACTAAGTGAAGTAGTGTAGAGGGAGAAGAGAAGGGGGTCCAGGACAGGATCCTGTGGGGTATCTAAGGTTAGAAGAGGAGGAGGATTTAATGAATGAGACTGAGAAGGAGGGGTCAGATACATAGGAGGAGAATCAGGAGAGAATGGTGTCCCAAAATCCCAGGTAGAAAAGAATTACCAGGAGGAGAGATTGATGAACAGTGCTGCAAAGGGGGACGAGGAGAATGGGGATTGAGAAAAGGCCATTGGTTTTGGCAACTAAGCAATTACTGCTCACTTTGGAGAGCAATTTTAGTGAAATAATTAGGTCTGAAGCCAGATTTGAAGGGGTCAAGAAGAGAGTGAGAGAGAAAATGGAAGCACTTATTGTAGAAAACCTTTTATTTTTCTCTTTTTATTTAGTATTTTATTTTTCCCCAATTACATGTAAAAACAATTTTCAGTGTTCATTTCAAAAGCTGAGTTCCAAATTCTTTCCTTCTCTCCCTCCCAACCCCCTCATTAAGAAGGCAAGCAATTTATTTGTTATACATGTATAGGCATGCAAAACATATTTCCATAGTAGTCATGTTGTAAAATAAAACGTGGACCAAAATGAAAACCAAGGAAAATAAAGTAACCAAAGAAAGGATCCTTCAATCTGTACTCAGACTCTGTCAGTTCTTTCTCTGGGGATGAATAGAAATTATCATCATAAGTACTTCAGAGTTGTCTTGGATCATTGCATTGCTGAGAATAGCTAAATCATCCACAGTGATCATCTTACAATATTGCTGTTACTGTGTACAATGTTCTCCGGGTTCTACTTATTTCACTTTGCATCAGTTGATGCAAGTCTTGCCAGGTTTTTCTGAGGCATCTAGCTCATCATTTTTATAGCACAACAGTATTCCATCACAGTCATATAACACATAGATGGCCTTTTAAAGGGATTTAACCACAAAAGTGTGGGAGATCAAGGACAGTAGTTAGCAGGGAAGGAGAGACATAGGCACATTTCTAGGCAATGAGAAAGGAACCAATAGAGTGGGAGAGATTGAAAATGACTGATAGAGAGGGGAATGATCAAAGGTACAATCTATTGGAGGAGACATGATGGGATTGCTTGGGAAGGTAGAGGAGGTAGGGAAGAGAATAGACATCTATCAAGCATCTACCGTGTTCCAGACACTGCTAAGCACTTTACAAATATGATCTCATTTGATCTTCACAACAACCTTGGGAGGTAGATGCTGCTATTATCATCATTTTATAGTCAAAGAAACTGAGGCAAATAGTGGTTAAATGACTTGTCCAGGGTCACACAGCTGATAAGAGGCTGAGGCCACATTTGAACTCAAGTCTTCCTGACTCCAGGGCCAGCACTCTATCTACTGTTTGTCCTAGCTGACTCTTACGTGAGATAATGGTAAAGGAAGAGAAATTGGTGGAAAGAAAGCATATGGGTGATAGGAATGAGAAAACAGAGGGAGTTCATGATGAGGGGAGGTTCTCAGGTAAGAGAATAGGGGGATGAGGAGCCATGAGCGATTTGAGGAGGTATGAGAAGCTTTGGAAGAGTTACTATGGACAGTGGGAGAGTGAGTTGATAAAGGAGGTAGAGTAGGATTGCCCAGCAGCAGTGAGGGTCCAGGTGAAGTTGTGTAACATAAATTTGTACTGGACCCAGTCAGAACAGGTGCATAATTTTCTCCACTGTCATACAGCTTCCGCTTTCTTTTCTCTCCAATTCTTCAGTATCTGCCAGTCTGATCTGCCTCCATTGGAAGTCTGTGTCATTAATCTGCTTAAGAATTTTCACTAACTCTATGTTAATAAGTAGTTATTAATATAATAGCTAGCATTTATAGTGTCTACTATGTGCCAGGCACTGTGCTAAGTGGTTCACAAATGCTATCTCCTTTGATTTGGAGGAAGGTGCTATTACTTCTCTTTCCACAGATAAGCAACCTGAGGCAAACAGGGGTTAAATGACTTGCCCAGGGTCACACAGCTAATAAATGTCTGAGGCCACATTTGAGCTTGGGTTTCCCTAACTCCAGACTCAGAACTCTATCTACTGCATGACTTAGGTGCTGATTAAAACAAAAATTTCTCCCTGATGGCCTCCAATTAAAAAAAATAGAGAGACACATTCCTTTGTCTCTTAAATCCTTCACAATCTGCCTTCAGCCCACCTTTTCAAGAGTATGTTGGGTCATTGATGGACTCTGTCCCAGGTAACTTAATCTATTGCCTGGTCCCCATACATGACGTAGAAATCTCATCTCCCACTCAGTGCCTGGGATTTTGCCTTGCCATCTCCTACTTAGCTGCATTCTTTCTCTTCTCTCTTTCATCTCTTGGAATCCCTCACTCTTTTCAAGGCTTATTTTAGGTTCCTCCTACTACACAAAATCTTTCCTGTACACGTTGGTGCTCTCTACCTAATCCCCACAAAATTCACACACACACACACATACACACATATGTGTATATACATATGTATATATATAATATATACGTATACATGTGTATGTGTGTCTATGTTGTATCCTCCCTAGTACAATATAAGCTTCTTGATAGAAAGAACTATCTTCATCTAACACCGTTCCTTTTCCACAATGAGCACTTAATAAATGCCAATGGATGTATAACACAAGATATGTGCACATAAGTTATCTGGACTTGACCATCCAAACATCCTCTATACTCTGTATTTTCCAAAACAGTTTCCAAAAGTTCCCCATTTGTGTTGCTTGCATAACCTCAAACACACCAATTCTCCTCTTTGGGACTATATTTCCTCATTTATAAAATGAAGGAGTTGGACTCACTGGTCCCTGATGTCCATTTCTGCTCTAAATCAATAATTCCATGAACATTCCATGCCTCAGTTTCTTAACTTGTAAAACAAAGGGTTTAGATTAGAAGGTTTCTGAAGACCCTGCTCTAAATCTATGTCCCTATATCATTCTTCTACACACACACACACACACACACACACACACACACACACAGCCAGCAAGTCTCCTCTAAAACAATTATCATTAACTGGGGTTATGTCCAAGGATTAATTTCTTACAGGGAGTTTCTGTAGGAATCAGGATCATCTTAATGGTTCTGAAGGCCCCAACAAGATGCCATCTTGGAATGTATCCATGGAAGTCAGCCACTTCATTGATTTCCTTTCCTTGAAGGGCACTCAAAAGTATATTACTATTGCCAGATCTTTACACTGTAAATGAAGGCATCCTTTTCATTTGTAGCCGGACTAGGAAACATACCACAAAAGAAGAGTGAGAAGCAGGGCCAAGGATGTTGGCTGTGGGTAAAGGCACCATTGCCCAATTGCCTTCACTACTAATCCCAAACCTTAATCCTACCCACAACTGTGTGTGTGTGTGTGTGTGTGTGTGTGTGTGTGTGTGTGTGTGTGTGTGTGTGAGGTTGGGAGGGAAAATCGAAGAGGTATCCAGAAAGACCAAATGTTTCTCTTTGATGCCAATGGCTGGAAGACGAGGTTTGCTCTCTGGGTGGATTGATGATTTTCCTGTTTTTTCTAACCAGGAACATATTTCTTATCATGGAAATCAGACAGGTCTTTCCCTAAATTTCCCGGTGTTTTATTGTCTGGCTTCTTAGATCTTGGCTTGAGTTCACATCCTTGGGTAGAAGGACACACAGTAATTATGCAAGGCTTTCCTTCCCTGTAGTTGGCAGTGGTCTCTCCACTCCCTCTCACCCCAGGAAATTTATGGCCTAGAATGCTCCATTATGGAGACTGGTGGTTGAATGTGGTGGAGAGAAATCTTGACGTGGTCAGAATCAGGACTGGGTTAGCTGGCTTCTCTGGGGATGTAGCAGCTAGCAAGCACAAAGAAGCTGGCATTTTCATTTAATTAGCTCTCCTCTATTAGATTTTAATCTCTAGCCAAACCCAAACACAGATTTGTCACTGAACACCAGAGACAGGTCAGTATTGGTCACTGTGGTTTTCAATGGGCCAGGTGCCATAGCCACTCCCTGACTTTACTGTTTGGTGAATGATGAAATCCAAGAGCTCAAAGGGATTCAGATGCTATTGAGTCCATTCCCCTCATTTCATAGATGGGAAAACTGAGGCCCAAGGAGGGCAGATGCCTTCCCTAAATCTCTACAAAATGCAGATCTTTTGACTGTTAGCGGTCTTTCCACTGCACCGTACTACCTCTCTTGGGGAAGATCAGCCCTCTAGGAGCCAGATAGGAATAAATGGCAGCTGCCTACCACCTCCTGCCCCCATGCCATGTCAAACTCACGGAACAAAATGTTTTTAGATTTGGAAGGGACTTTAGAGATCATTTAGGCCAAGTGTCTCTTTGTAAAGATGAGAGCAGAGAGGTTGAATGATTTGCCCAAGGTCACCCAGGTAGAAAATGGCAGAGCCGAGATTTCCATCTAGTTCCTCTGACTCCCAAACTCTGCACTTTTCCTGGTGCATCAAGATAAAGACAAATGTCTGCAACAGCCTACTGTAGTAGGTGAGAAGGGATGTGTTGTGTTTGCTGTTATTGTTTGTTTTGTACTCTCCAAATCTCTTCCCCATCATCATCCTCACATCACCATAAGAGAGGTTGGGTGAATAACATCATTCTGGAGCTAGTTCCAAAAACTGAGGCACAGTGATGAGTGGCTGGTCTAAGGTTAGATGGTAAGTTGATGGCAAGAGGGATAGCAACAGCCCCCTCCCAGCCTCCCAGTCCCAGGCAGACATTCTAATTCGCAGGCTGATACTTTTTCCCCTTTAGGTAACATTTCTCTTCCTTGCAAAGATCATAGGGTGCCAAATGTAGAGTTGGGGATATTCACCACAGGTCACCCCATTGAACCTAGACCACGCATAGATCTGAGATTTAGAGTTGGAAAGGACACTGGGGCCCAGAGAGAATGAGTGAGCTGCTGAAGGCTATGCAAGTAGTAACGGGCAGAGTTGGCATTCAAACTCAGGTCCCACAAATCTACCACTCTGCCTCTTTAAAGAAATGATGATTTTTCAATTTTGCTTTGCTAGAAGCATTTCCTGTTCAGATTAATACCCACTTTTTCCTTCCCAAATGCCCAATTTGCAAACCTGCATAGCAACAAAAACATCAACAACCCAAAATTTTATAGCTTCTGAGTTTGGCAAAGTGTCTCCCTCTCTGCATCCTTTTGGGGGTATACCAAGCAAGTCTGATTGTGCCTGACTTCTTTGCCCAGTATGTCCTGGTGAGGGAGATCGAGTTTCCCCAGTTTTGGTTTGTTGGGTTTTTTGATCCTGAAAACTTAGGATAATTCATTTGAAATTTTCCTAGTTCTCTGAGCCTCCCAGAAGTGGAGTTAACTGAAATCATGGCATCTGTTTTTAAACTCTAGTAAAATTGGCTCCACCCTGCCCATGAGAATGTCTCCAGCTCCACCCATGTGGATGATTTCTTCCATAGCAGCTCAGAGAATTTCATGGCAGAAGGAGCAGCTGGAAATGGAAAAGACATTTTCAATTATTCTAATATTCTGAACAGAGCACCGCCTGCATGTAGGTATTGAATCTTGGACATCATCGGTCACCTGGTCCAGTCTATACCTGAACCAGTATTTACTTTGTGCCATTCTAGACAATTGGTCACACCCTTCCCTCCTGTACTTGAAACCACAAATTGAAAGAATGGTTACTCCTGCTGTAAACTACTCATAGGCTCAGTCCTATTGTTCACTCTGAATGGGGTAGAGGCATCTATTTATCTGCTTCTCTGTCTAATATTCTAACAAATCTGTGATTTCATAAGTATGGATATTCACTCCATTGGTAGAGATTGCAACCCATGCATGCTTGCCCATCTCATGAGAGTCTTGTCCATGTCCTCCCACAAGT
The DNA here is from genome assembly GCF_011100635.1 of Trichosurus vulpecula. Lineage (NCBI taxonomy): Eukaryota > Metazoa > Chordata > Mammalia > Diprotodontia > Phalangeridae > Trichosurus > Trichosurus vulpecula. The sequence continues at coordinate 194,497,494 of NC_050581.1, read as the reverse complement.
GTGGCCCAGGAGGCAGAGCCATTATGCTGAATACCTTCTTTGTTTTCCCTTGGTGTTGAAGAGGAGCCGATGAGGCATTCAGAGGCATTCAGGCTGTCTTTCAGTTGTCCCTGGCTCTTGTCCCATGAGCAGCCTGTAGTCTTCTTTACTCAAACCCTTTCTGTCTCACATCCATTACTTCTCGTCTGCCTTGTAATTTTCAGAGCGACTAAAATTCTTGTGAGGAATCAGGGCCTTCAGTGTTCTCCTTAGAGGCATGGATAAGTCTTTGATTCAGCAGTTCCATTTCCCACGTGTCACCTTAACTATTGATCCTGAAACAGCACCACCTAATTACCTGGAATTGGACTTGCTGGGCCAACCAGCCATCCATGTTGATTGTGAAGTGTGACTCCTTGAACTATTATGCCTGTCAGCCAACTCCTATCCAATTAAGGTGGAAGCCTAAAGCTGAGGCCAAAGATGAAAACAAACAATCAAATAGTCCCCCAAATAAATCACAGCAGTTTCCATCTCAAGTTTGCATGTGGCTAAAACATATTGAACTCAAAAGCATAAGAAGTCAGAAACATAAGGTAGAATGCAGTTTGGTATAATGAATAGAGAACTGGTGTTAGAGTCAAGAAGGCCTGGGTTCAAGTCCTTCCATAGTCACTTATGAGTTGTATGACCCAGGGCAACTCACTTAACCTCTCTATGCTTCCTCTCCTCTTTTCAAGAATGAAGGAAAAACAGCTAGGTGTCCCAGTTGATAGACCATCGGCCCTGGACCTGAGCTCCAATTTGACTCAGACACTTACTAGCTATGTGACCCTGGGCAAGTCACTTAACCCTGATTGCTTAAAAAAGAATGAGGGGATTGGATTAAATGATTTTTCATTTCTTTTCTTCTAGCTCTGAATCTGTGGTCAAATATCACCTATTATCCCAAAATAAAAGCCAACATTTCTATTATGTATACGCACACAGAAATGCGTATATACATTCCCTGGAGTTGGAAGAGACCTCAGAATCTGTCTAGTCTGCCCAAAACCTGAGAAACCTCTTCTTCTTCAGCATTTTTGATGTCAGCCTTGCTGAGAGACTTCCATTGAGGAAGAACTCACTGCTTCTATTGGCCAAGTTGAGTTGCCTGCTTCAAATGTTTGGCAACTTTTGACAAAATCTGTCTCTTTCCACCATCTTTCAATTGGTAATTGTTCAGTCCTCTGCATATTAAATCTCTTCTGTCTTCCATGTGACAAGATAGAGGACAGGGAGTCCATAAAGCCCCTCATTCTGGACACCAGTTTTACTCCTGGTGTATGAGTCTTTGCTGCCTAATATTCCATTTATCAAACCCCATCGGGGCTTTGCCAAATCAATTTCTCTTCATCCCTGTCTTCTCCATGCGGTTCTTGGACCCGACTTTATGACTTTATGAGTTATCATTTAATGTCACATTATTGTCATTCTATGATTTCAATCTGTCCAAATCTTTGGGGATCTGGATTGTCTCATTTGAAGTGTTGACAATGCTTCCTCTCTTTGTTTCATGTGAAAATTTGATACACATACTGCTGCTGCCTTTATTCCTTCATTGGTTACTTTGTCAAATAGGACTGAATCAAGGCCCAAGAACTAACACCCACACCCCCACATCCCTCTTGGAGACAAAAGAGAACAAGAAAGAGGAGGAGAAGTAGTAGGACAGGCCGAGCCTAGATGCAGGTCAAGCCTAATCCCTTCTACCAGCTAGGAATGACTCTGGAAAATTGCCCTGCTACTCCCTTTCCCACCCTCATCCCTATTCACAGAGCAATAGCAGGTGACATGCTTAAAGTCCCACACCAGGGCTCTTGCTTGTCAACGATATCCCTCACTGATGGTGAGCTCTCTTATTTACCTGCCACCCACTACTGCTCCTATGGCTAACAATGCCCCATCCTATAATTCATTGGATTGATCAATTCTAAGCCACGTGAGAGCAAACTATCTCAACCTCCACCTGTCTTTCTCTCATCCCCACCCTCCTCAAATCTCCATAACTCATGTCCTCTTCCAATCCTTCCTAGCTCCTTGGCCCTATGGAATTCTCATTCCATAATGAACAAACCTCCCTTCATTCTAGACCTTTTTCTTTCACACCTCTTCCCTCCCCAAGCCTTCAGTGAAACCTAGCTCCTGCCTGACCTTATACTACCGGCCTAGTCAACCATGAGTTGTGCCTTAATTCATCCTACTGACACACTGACCCTGGTGGAAGACTGAGAATATTACTTACTCACCACTTCCAATTCCAGACCACACCCCCCACCTTTAGTCTTCACCCAGCAACCTCTCCTTCTTTGAAGCTCACTCAACAAAATTGTTTTGCCCAATCCAAATT